>NC_142657.1:4387500-5012500 GCF_026168435.1 Sesamum indicum | reverse complement strand
AATTGTTATTATGTGCTAGAATGAATGTGAATGGATTATAACAGAGCCCTAGACCGCATGTATGTCTTTTAATTTTTATTGGGTGGGGCCCATGTCCCCTTATAATTTTATTTTTTCCCTTCTTCTCGTTTTTAGCCTTGGAATAATAAGGCTTGCTATCTCCCTTATAATGTACTCCCTCCCGAATTCTGATTAGGGTTTCTTATTCAATTGTAATGCTGGTAGTATAGGACATTTTTTGTTAGGTTTTTATTTTAACAAGCCCATGGAGAAGAAGGTCCATGGAGAAGAAAGCCCACAGAGGATGAGGCCCACGGAGAAGGAGACCCACGAAGAAAGCAGCCTATTGAGATACCACAAGGTCCATCTATATGTTGATGGGTAAATTACTTTTGTAATAGCATAGGGTCACCCTAGACTGACCATAGACTCGCTACGGGCTTAGTGGGTTGCATAGGTTGGGCTCATGATCATCCAACAGGGGCATGCTAAGTTTCATTGCAGGCGATGCATTTGGTTATGCTTTAACATTTGATATTCATGCACGCAATGTTTATATGCGATAAGGTTTCGGTCAAAAAACTCATAATTAACTCTCATTTGGTTGGACCAAGTTGAAGTGTTAGGGGCCCAAAATGGACTTGGATCAAAATGTTTGATCTGTCCAAGGTTTCCATCCACAATAATGTGGTGAGGAAGCTGTCACTACCTAAGTATGGTATCACGAGTCGTGGCACATTTGCACTAGAGGCAAGCTACACCATTATTGTGAATAAAGGAACACGCTCAATGTTTTCCTGTCTCACGAGTCGTGGGGGCGACAGCTGAGGTGTGATTTGATCGATGGGTTGAGCCCAACACTAAACAAATATTAAGCCCATAAATGAACTTGGATCGAAATGGCATTTCGATCTGTCCAAGCCTTCCATCCATAGCAATATCATGAGGAAGCTATCCAAAAATGATCTCACGAGTCGTGGCACATTTGGAATAGTAGGCAAGCTGCATTATTTTTATGAACAAAGGAATACATTCGTTGTTTCCATATATCATGAATGTGGTAAGAGTCGTCGGCACACGTCTTTGTTGTGTTTACCAAATTACGTCAAGTACTGCTTGAACGTCACAACAGATGCCCACAAACTACTTTAACAATCGTGCAATAGTTGGACTATGCATTGGATGGTGGTCATGAAACCAACCATTTTGGGTTGGGTCTAAAATGTTCCAAGTCGAGGATCTCGAGACTGAGCATCGAGAGTCCTACTAAGACTTCATTAAGAGTCGCATTCATTTAATGAGTGTCGTACTTCATCGACGACAGACGTAGAATGTCTATATGATCTTAATGGATCGATTGGCTAGCTGTCAAATCGACTGAACTGACTCGCGGGGATCATCATATGAAAGCCTTGGAGGCTTGCTCGGTATGACTTGAGTCCCCAGCTTCGATAGTACGGGAATAGTCCTCAAACCTGAGGAATCACCGCAGTCACGTGATTTCAAGATAGAAGTTGTCCCCTATCAGTATATGATGGATATATCTCCTATGCACTCTGAGATGGTTCAGACTCTCTTAGTCTATGGCCATAGCGATTGATTAAATAGGAAATGGTTTCCTTTGTCGATCAATAGAGTAAACGCATCTCATGTATTCAGCATATTTGCCTGATCCAGGATGAGAACTGACGCCTAATTTCATGCCCTAGACTAAGGCCGGGAGATGGTCGACGGAAGGACCATATCTATATGGAACTTAAGAGCCTAAATGTTCATGCCAACATTCACCTAGTCTCTAGTGCCATGGACCGTTGATAGATGGCCACCCATGGTGACGGGCTTTTTCGATTAATGGTTAATTAAAAATAATTAATTAAATTAGATTTAATTAATTATATGTGTTGGACACAATGTCCAAGTCTAGCTGAGGGTGAACCTAAAGAGTCACACACAAATCACTATGAAATTGGTGGAATTAATTTGAAATTAATTCGAAAAGAAACGAATTAATTTAATTGGATTAAATTAATTCAAGAAGAATATATAAATAATTGGATCATTTATTTAATAGTCCATTTGATGGATGGCTCAAGAATTAATTAATTGGATTAATTAATTTTGTGCTTAACACCTTTAAATTAATTAGATTAATTTATTTGATTTGGCTAATTCATTGATTGGATCAATTAATTAGAGTTTGGACTTTGATTTATTTAATTGGATTAAATGAATCTTAGGACTTAGTTGGGCTAAAAATAATTTAATTAATTATTGTCCAATGGACTTTGGTTGTGCTTAATTTAATTTGATTAAATCAAGCTCGGTTCATACTTGAAGTCCAAGTCCATTTGAGGGAGGTTGGAGCAAGTTAAGAAGGAATTGAAACTCCTCACCATGATGAAGATAATGGAATGGTTATTTCATCATGGTTGAAGGTTATATGCATGTGTGTGTATAGGTTGCCTTGGAGGCAAACTTGGTAGTTATTAAATTTTGAATTTGATTATATGTAATATACAAAACTACACACATATCATGTATGACCAGCACCTAAACCACGAAATTTGCTTTCTTTTCTCTCCAAAAATATTCTCCTTTTTGTTCTACATTGAATTGAATTCAAGTTAGAACATAAAACATTCCAAAAGCACTAAAAAATAGTTTTAGTTTTGAGTTGTTTTTTCTTCTTGTTCTTTATTTTATCTAGCAATAGAAAAAGAACTATATCTATTGCTTAGTGTGGTGTGGACAAATTAGAGGGGTTCTAATTTGGATCCTATAGTGAACAGGAGAACGTAAAGGGAACAACACACATTGTTGCTCAACTATAAAAACAAAAAGGTAAAGTTTCATATTTTGTTTCTATGTTTTTTGTTTTATCCTCTAGCCACTTCTCTAGCATGTTTATATGTTGATTATTATGCTTTTGACAAACACCGAACCCCTGGGAATTTCAAAGGAAACACCCCTTTGATTCGTTTTAATAATTTTTTTTATTTCGCGCTTCCGTCGCGTTCCCGGACTATACCGATTCTTTCAAATCCAATTGGCTTTTGATCACCCATTCTAATATTGAACTAATCTCGTGCCTGCAGTAGAAGTAGGAAAGTTTTGGAGGGTTATGTTGGAAGTAGCATCAATGAACTTGCTAAGGTGTTCATTGAAAAGTGGAGCAACGACAACAGGTATGACTAGCAAACCGATAGCTGGAGCAAAAATATTGATCCTAAGGTTTGATCCTAAGGTGAGTTGGATCTCGCTGCAACAAGGAGGGAAGTGTTTCCCTTAAAGAAATCACTGTCACATCCATTAATGTCAGAGTTGGTCATTTCTCAGGCATTTAGCTTAAGTGTTCGCATTTACGGCGCAAATGATGCATACCAAAGTCCAATAGCACTATGATGGTCAAAGGATCTTCACAAAAATTTTAAAATCAAAGGAGGACTACTCTGCAAAACAAGAGTTAGCACTCCTATGCTTAATTCAATATTTGAATTACTGAATAAATAATAAAAAAACTTAAAATATCGTAAGAATAACAGTGTAATAATTGATGTGGAATAATGAAATATTGGAGTGTGAGTCAAAATGAGTATATGGAGTGCCAAAATATGTAAAGACGTTCCTAAAAATCGAGAGCGAAAGTGTGTGAAGTGAATGATACTTGTTACCTTTAAGGTTAAACATATTTATAGGCCAGCAAAGAGCAAAATTTTCAAAGTAGTTGCAGCATAAGATACATCACTTGAAAACTGAATGAGTTAGCTAAATAAGAAAAAAAAAATGAATTAAAATTTGGACTTATCTAAAATGAGATATGACCATCTGAATGGGTCATGTCGAGTCAGCTAAAGTTCAGGGGAGTTTGTTTTACCAGTTGTTGCCAAATCGGCCACCGTGGATCTAGGAAGAGTGTTACAGATTTTTCAGTATAATGTGTTTCAAGACGTTAGGAATCCATGTGATGTGGAATTCTTGTTGTCCGTTGTGTGACCTTGCTCTATTGGGATCATTTTTTGGCCTGTCATGTTAGTTGTAAAGAATGAAACTATGAACTTGATGTCTTGGTCTAGTTGGTTTGCATAATGGGGGCTCTACATCCCTTGTTCTGGACTTCACAAAAAATAGTTTAGGGTTTTATTTCAAATTTGATTATAGCATTTAGATTTAAACTAAGTTGAAAAATCTTCGAATAACATTATTGAAGATCAAATTAATTTTATAGGAGATCAAAGTATCAACCCCAACTTTTAAGTTGTGCCAAATCAAGGATTATATTATTAAAGTAAAGAATTTAAGGATTGAAATAAGGATTTGTATGAAAAAATATACATAACTAAATTCAATAAGTTCATTTACACTATATTTCTTGGCTCGTATTTGCAAATATAAAAATTTGTCGTACAACACTAGTATTGATAAGTACGTTTTTGTGTTCAAGAAGTGGATCGAATGCTAGTAGCTTTGACATAGAATGAAATCAATTTATTTATGTAATATTTGTTATATATTCAAAACGCAAATAGTTTTTGTAATTGAAATAATAAAAGAAACAAGAATACCAATAGTATTGTTAGAAATAACTATTGGATAGGTTCTGAAAGATAAAAAATTAACAAAACTAAACAATTTTGTGAAATCAATCCGCAAACAAATAAAGTTGGCCCCCAAATCACAAAATACAACTAGATATGCTTGTTTGCATGAATTAAAAATAGAAATGAATCCTTTGTTCTACCATACTATCTATCTCTTTATCTGAATAAAAATTATATCATCAGACTTCTTGTTTCAATACCAGTCGAATCACAGAGATTACTTCTCTTAGCCTTAATGAAATTAGATGTCCTATATAAATTGTACAACGAGTACTACGCAACTTCTTCCAAGATAAGATGGTATCAGGAGTTTTAATTTTTTGCATTATACTAAATCTCACCTCAAATAATACTCGATCACCGTGCTAGTAACCCTTCAAATGTTTCTGCCAGGCATTAAAATAACCATAATATTTGAAACTTACAAACCTGTAACTGTCAGAAGTTTCAGCAGTTACGAAGCTACTAGAAATATCCGTACTGTTACAAAATTTACAAACCTGAAGTTAGAAATGTCCCTGTTACAAAATTTACAAACCTATAATTGTTGGAAGTTTCAGCAGTTACGAAACTACTAGAAATGTTCGTACTGTTACAAAATTTACACAAGTGGAGTGTCAAATAACACTTCAATCTACAATTTAACTTTACACTTAATATAAAGAGTTTATTTTTATAATGATCTTCCAATGTGGGACTCTAACACTCCAATATCCTTATATCCTTATCAAAGCACACAACACACTCATCCTTTTTTAATATGGGACAACAAACTTTTTTTTTTTCTTCTAAGTCTAATCTATGAAATACCATTGAATTGAGATTCAATGTTTATTGTTATAAATTAGTAATTGATAATGTCAATTACAACGAGTAAAAATATTTATTAATTCATGAACAAAAGGATGTGCATAAATATAAGAGAGAAAACGCCAACATATAGCATATATAACAAAGAGATAAATATATATTAAAACATATAATTAAAAGTTATAAATGGCTAATCTCATCATCATATTATCTATTTTTTATTATATTTTGTTTTAAAATAAATACTCTGCAAGAAAATTACTTGAAAATGTTTTCCTATGAATCCTCGTACTAGAAAAACTTGTCACATAATTAAGTAGTATTTTTTCTTTAGTCAAGTGATTTCCAAACAAAAAAAAAATAAAATTAAGACTGTTATGTCATTAAATTCATCGAAAGCCCCAATTTAGGTCTTGATATAGCTAATAACGTGGCATTTTTCGATCAATTGATTAAAATTGTCATAAATTTTAATGTTACAGAACCACTTTACTAATTTTAATCGAAATAGGAACACAATTGTCAATTCTTAACTTACAAGATTAATATTATATTTTTTTCAATTTTAAATAATTATGCATGCAAAAACCGTCTAAAATCTATATTTAAGTTCGCCCACCCCCAACCCACCCCACAAACAAATAAGAAAAAAAATACAAGCAAGTCCCTTGTAATATCAAAAATGAGTAAATTAACCCCTTATAGAAAATCAAATAGTGATTTATCTCCCTGTATTTTTTAAAATACAACAATTTACCCCCTTACAATTTTTAAAATGAAGCAATATACCTCCCTGTATAAGAGAGGTAAATTGCTTCATTTTAAAAAGTATAGGGGGATAAATTGCTATATTTTTTTATAGATGAATAATATACCCATTTTCAATATCACAGGGGATAAATTGCTATTCACCCTTTAATAATAATTTGTATGTCTCAACTGTCCATATTTATTAAAGGAGTTGGAGGTCAAAAGAAGAATTGTTAGGTGTAGCAAACTCTCAAAGTTGCTACTCCAACTATGATGCTTGTGGACAGCAGATAACAGAGTATAACTCCAGGACTATCGGCCCCCTCCTTCTACTACTAGTCCTGTTACTTGCTTATCTTCTTGTTTTCCTTATACATACATAATACTATTAAAAACATACTAAGTAGTTATATCAAAATTATCAATATCCATACGTGGTTTAGGGTAATCTCCTTAAGATTAGAACTTATACCCTTAGTTTAATTTTAAATTGCAGACATCGTGATCTTATATGATTAAAATCTTAATATGTATGAATTCACCATTACCAACCGACGATATTAAGATATAAGGTTCACGTGAAATCATATAATTAAAAAAAATTATAAATAGTTGCTCTTCATGACTCATATATAATTTTTCCTGACCTAATATTTATTACGATTTTAAATCTTAATTTCACCTTTATTTTGTATCTAACTTAGGCATTGACAGATTATAATCTGAACCTTCTTTTTGCATCTAACCTAAAAATAGTAATATTAATATATAATATTAACAATAATTCTTATTTTGTCACAATATAATCTTAAGAAATATAACAAGAATTGCATTTAAATTATCACAATTGATAGTTACTTCTTAGGAAAATTGCAATTTTAATATATTAAGTATGTGGTTTGGCAATTGTATCGTGTTGTTTCACAAATTAAGGACAAAGATGGGCAAAAATTCCTAAAAATAGCGGGAAAAGTGAACCTGCTTATATTAATCACCTGCACTTTTTTCGATCATTTTAGCAAATCTCAGCTATATTTGTCATCAATGTGTGAAATTTTTAAAAGGGATAATTTTACTGTGCCGAAGAATTACATTGAGTATTTATTTCCATCCAACAAATAGATCACTGCATTAGAAAATGCATCGAATTTGTTGACATTAATAAAAAATTAAATAAAAATTCATATTTTACCCTCAACTAACTTATTACGATTTATAATTGATCAAATAAATCTTTTTTGAACAAATCACATTTATACATCTTCATACCCTAATGCATGTAAGGAGGTACATCTTTACCTTTATAATGGTAGTTTTGTTAGAAAAAATTTGTTTTACCTATAATAAATGAGCAATAAGTCAAGAATAACTATAAATTTTCATTCAATATTTTTTTGCTAATTTAAAAAATTTTGTAAATTTTTACTGACAAATAAATCTATTTATTTGATAAAAACAAATATGAGGAGTACAAAATATAGTTTTGCAGATCTTAAAGAGTTTATGTATAATTATACTAAATTTTAATTACAAAAGACCATATAATTATTCTTTCTACAATTACATAATAAAATTTCCAAAGTAAATTCATGGAAGACTTAAAAATTACCAACCACTTGCTTTTTCTTTTGTCCAATAGGCCAACCACTTAAAGAACCAAAATATTACAATTTCCCCTGTATCTCCACCAAACCACAAAGAAAACAACCATCGGCAACTCTTCTCGTGCCTCCACTCTCCAGTCAAAATACACAACATACTTGCCATTTTCCTTGTCCCTTTCTTACCAAATTATTACGAACATTTAAGTAGGTCTCAGGTCTGCCCTTTACACCCACCTCTACAAATATACAACCTTAATCCAAGAATGCAACAAACCTCAGAAAAACACAAACTCCGAACTCACTGCTAGCTCTTCTATTTCTTTAACTACATCAGAAGATCAAGAAAATGGTTTCTCCTATGGCTCCAAGCCCACGGGTCGAAATCTTGGCCCGAAGTGGAATCAACACTATCCCAAAAGAGTACGTGAGGCCCGAAGAAGAGCTGAAAAGCATAGGCGATATTTTCGCTGAAGAGAAGAGCATGGACGGGCCGCAGGTGCCCACAATTGACTTAGAAGCCATTAACTCGGATGACGAAGAAATGCGTAAGAAATGCCACGAGGAGCTAAAGCAAGCGGCGATGGAGTGGGGGGTGATGCACCTGATCAACCATGGAATACCGAAGGAACTCGTGAATCGGGTCAAGGTTGCGGGCCGGGAGTTTTTTGGGCTGCCGGTGGAGGAGAAGGAGAAGTACGCCAACGATCAGGAGGCGGGGAACGTGCAGGGCTACGGCAGCAAGCTGGCGAACAACGCCAGTGGGCAGCTGGAGTGGGAGGACTACTTTTTCCACTGTGTTTTTCCGGAGGAGAAGAGGGACTTGTCCATTTGGCCCAAGAATCCGGCTGATTATATGTGAGTGATGACTGCTAATTTCTTGATATATATATATATATATATATATATATATATGTATGATGCATTTAGATGTATTTTTAATCCCACAACTTAGATCTTTTGTTATTTCCGCTTTTTATTATTTAAAATAGCATTTTGGTCCTACAACTTTTTAATTTTAATTATTTTAGTTCTTTCTTTTTTATTTTATCGGAGTTCACATTTCTAGCCGAAAAACTACATATACATCTCATATAACTTTTTTAAATTGGGTTATATTGGCTTATTTTTTCCAAAATTTTAGTTCTTTAACTTTTTACTATAGCATTTTAATCCTATATTTCTTAATTATATCAATTTCGGTCTTTAATTTTTTGGTCGTAGTTCACCTCCATTAACAAGAAGGTGAACTCCAACGTAAAAAGGACTTATATCTTGAAAACTAAAAAAATATAGGACCAAAATGCCAAGTGACATAAATTATGAAACCAAAAATGCATTTAATTCTATATGGCTAGTAGAATAATTTCTTACTCTTAATTTTAGTTAGTTAAGATCTTAATATTAATTAGACTATTCTACTGTTTAGCAGTTTAAATTTTTAGATGAAGTGATCCTTCAACACGATTTCAGAGTCAGGCCAATCAAAAGGTTTGATTCGAATCTCGTTGCTAATTATTTATTAAAACAAAATGTATGCGGATTGAAAGTGAGAGTTCGTTAAGATTATAGGACTATTTTCAAGAATCTCATAAATAATGTGACTGAAAATATATACAAGCCTAAGTTATGGCCAAAAAAATAATTTTTCCTTTCAAGTATATTTGTGCCCATAAATATTTGACCGTTTAATTTGCATACTAACACTCTACAGCAAATGTAACACTTAATCATGATTAATTACTATGGTTAAAAATAAATAGCCGTAACATATAGTCATTGATTATTGCTATGCAGCAGATGTTGGTCGTGGTCTTCGTGAGGGTGCCTAAAATATTTGCTATGACTCTTAACTGTTGTTAAAATATGTCTCATGGTTAAAAGTAATGAGAAATAATTTTTATGATGGAAAAAGTATGTTTTTACATTGATTTTATTTAGCTATGGTTTATAACAGTAATTGACAATGAATATTAGTCCATAATCATTAAAATGGAGTCAATAATTATTTTTTTATTAGCAACATAATGACAATTTTAATTGCTCCTAAATCCTCATAATAGATCTTCTTAATAAGACTCATGATAATGATCTCAATTTATCCAATGCCAATTGAATTTCAGTCCTGCTACAAGTGAGTATGCAAAGCAGATAAGAGCCTTAGCCACCAAGGTACTGTCAGTCCTCTCCCTAGGGCTAGGACTTGAACATGACAGACTAGAAAAAGAAATTGGTGGTGTGGAGGACCTCACCCTCCAAATGAAGATCAACTATTACCCAAAATGCCCTCAGCCGGAGCTCGCCCTTGGTGTCGAAGCTCACACCGATGTTAGTGCCCTCACCTTTATCCTCCACAACATGGTTCCAGGCCTCCAGCTCTTCTACAAGGGCAATTGGGTGACGGCAAAATGCGTTCCCAATTCCATTATCATGCACGTAGGCGACACTGTTGAGATCCTTAGCAATGGTAGGTACAAGAGTATTCTTCATCGAGGATTGGTGAATAAGGAGAAGGTTAGAGTTTCTTGGGCAGTCTTCTGTGAGCCGCCTAAGGAGAAAATCATCCTCAGGCCGCTCCCGGAGACAGTGTCTGAGGCCGAACCACCGTGCTTTCCACCGCGCACGTTTGCTCAACATATCAAGCACAAGCTCTTCAAGAAGAGTGGTGATGAGGATTCTCTTGATGGGAAGAAATCAAGTCATTAATCTGGTTGATTACTTAATCCTAGGGATGAATAAATGTTTGAATATTAATTTTGAGCTTTTTATAAAAAAATATGTTCTTAATGTTAAAAAATTATCCTGATAATTTTTTGTAATCGTATTTTATATTATAAATTCTCTTGTAACAATTCAATCTTTTTAGATATTATGCAATCTATATATCCTTGCAACTGCAGCACGTACGCAAATTTTTAAGTGTAAACCAAAAGAAACAAAATATTTCATGTATATATATACATAATGTTATTCATGAAGGGAGTGTTATATAACTTACTGAAACGGATTTATTATTATTGTTATTATGAACAAATGTTATGGTTAATTACACTTAAAATCTATTTCAAAATATAAAATTATATCTTTCTTCAAAAAAATTTAAAACTATAATTTCTCCCTCTCTAAAAATTTCCTTCGGCTTAAACACCACTGAATTATTAAAATCTTTAAGGAAGGCTGAAGCGGAATAAACCACCTCCAGAGGCTATTGAGTCAACTTTTCCAGAACAACCTCGTTTCTCCTTTGCCATAGCACCTAACATAAAACAACGAAGGAATTAAACTCTTTGTGGTGCAATGACATGCGAGCGTGTGTGATCCAATCCTCTGTTCCTTTGTCCCATTTGGAAATTATGCTAAACGGTAGGTCAGATAATGCCCAAGCCAGCCATGCGAAGGGACATTCTAAGAACGTGCTTCACCTCTTCGTTGTGTGCTCCACATGTTAAGCATAATATGTCATTCGTACATTTCCTACGCTCCAAATTTGCCGTTGTTGGTATCGCTTTCTTACAAAGTCGCCGAATAAAATGTTTACTTTATTGGGTATCCGTCCACAAAAAGCCTAAATCCACAAAACCTTCGCTCTTTTGTCCTCTCTTTGACGATTCAATCTCATTCACCAACTTGCATGCGAGGTGACAAGCCGATATCACCGTGAAATTATTATAAGTAGTATAATGGCAAACCTAGTTGTCACATGAAGAAGAATAGTCAAGGGGTATTGATTTGATCTAGCTAGCATCCTCTTCCCAAAGGAACAAATTCACCAAATCATCATCCCAACACCATTTTAATTCATTGATCAAATCCCGATACCAAGATTTGGAATTGTTAAAATTTATTTGGCACATGACCTATTAAAGTAAGCCTACTTTTTGGCCCAATTTTAATCTCATTTGGAGGGCTCAACATTTTAATGCCCAGCCCACTTAGCCCATTGGTCTAACCTTGCCTGACCCATCCAACCGACTCGGTAACTCATCCTATTTAACCCTAATGTTGAAACCCTAACCCTCATTCTTGTTGTCTTCTCTCTTTCTCTGACCCTTCTTCTCCCTCACTTCTCTCTCTGTCTCCGGTTTCTCCCCACATATTTTCAATGACCTTGTAACCCTCTCTCCACTGCCTCTATCTCTCTTTATCTTTAATGATCTATTCTTATAAATGGTCCCCATGGTTTCTGGCCATTTTCGAATGGATTGAAATAGTCTTACCTCTTATTTTCCCCTTCTTCTGATAATTTTCAGTTCTCTGTGAACTGAGTCTTCTGTGAAAACCTAAGTGGTGGGTCTTTGTGGCCAAGGTAAACTGGTCGTTGACTAGTGTTGAGCAACCGTAAGATTTGTTGCCGGCCTTTTGTGGTTGTGGGCTTCAACTCACTATATCTGGCTCTCTAAGCCTAAACTCTACTGTTCTTTCTGGTTGTTTATTTAGATACGTAAATTTGTTCTAAGATCAGTATAATTCGTTATATTGTTGTGTATATCTAGCTTGTAATTTAAGGATTTCCTACCCTCTATTGTGTTGTAATAGTTGGTTAGGTTTTTGAGATTCTGGGTTGATACCTGGAGAGATTAACTCCCAACAGTGGTATCAGAGCAAATGCTCTGTCTTAGATGACGATACGGTAACATCTTTCCCTAACTTCTTAGATTTACTCTAATCTAGCTTTGTGCTATTTTTCTTTTTCTTGAATAACTGCTTTGTGTATCCTTATTTCTACAGTGTGTTTGGCTTTAGTCTTTATTTACTGTTTTGTATGAAAACGAGACCAAAACCCCTTGTTAATTCCTCACCTGGCCGAGCCCTTGAGGCTGTCGAGTATCTGGCTGAGTGTTAACTTGGGTTCCCCATTATCTTGTTAACTACTGTTGTGATTACATTGTTAACATTATATACTCTGTTAATATCTCTTGAACTTTTATGCCTGTTATTTTTTGCTTAAATGGCCGGTTATAATCTGCAACTGTTTGATGGAAAATTTAATTTTTCAATATGGTAACAAAAACTGAAAGACATTTTAATCCAACAAAAAATTTTCAAAGCTATTGATGGTAGATATCCTGAAGGTGTTTCTGATGAAAAGAAACTTGAAAATGATTAATATGCTTATTCTTCCATAATTTTAAACCTATCTAATACTGTTATTAGAAAAGTAGGAAAGCAAGATTCTGCAAAAAAATTATGGAATAAATTAGAGGAACTTTGTTTTGAAACCTCTTTACCTAGTAAATTATTTCTGCTTGAAAATTTTTTCTAATCAAATTAGATTTGTCTAAAAATATTGAGGAAAATTTAGATGACTTTACAAAGCTAATTCAAGATATAAAACTAACTAATGATAAAAATAGATGATTATTCACGAAATGTTTTATTAAATGCTATCCCAAAAGCTTATAGTGATGTAAAAGCAGCAATAAAATATTGTAAGGATAATATAAACTTGGATACAATAATTAATGGTCTTAAAAGTAAGAAAATGGACCTCAAAACAAATAAACTTAGTCAAAGTCAGATGAAGTGAACTATAAAGAGGAAGAACTAAAAACAGAAATTCAAATTTTAAATATAGAAAATATAGTAGAGGAAGAAGTAGAAGCAGAAGGAGGAGTAAATCTAGGTCCAGAACTAGGGATGATAAAAATAGAGATGAAAAAGCTAAAGAAAGAAGATGCTATAATTGTGGGGGAAAGGGTCATTACATAAAAAACTGTAGAAAATCAAAAAGACAAAATAATAACAATAATAAAGAAGATATTAATATTGTCACTGAAGAAAATTCTGGTGAAGTCTTTATGGTGTGTGATGTAAATGTAGTACAGTCTCCTCTAAAGATAAATGAATGATTGATTGATTCAGGTTGTACTTTCCACTTGAGTCATAATCTGATTTCCTGCACTGCCCTTGAGGAAAAAGGGCGTAGATGCGAAAAAGAATTTTGAAAATAATGTAAGGTTCCTTAATTGTTTTCAAAGTTGAAAAGAAAATAAACCTATATATTTGTACTGTGAAGTATGATGTTCTTGCTGCATCTATTTTTGAAAATGATAAAACTAGTATTTGGCATAAGAGGTTAGGTCAAATTAGTTATAAAGGACTAGAATTACTTAAGAAGGAAGGAGTACTAACTGATAAACTTTAAAAATTAAAGTTTTGTGATGAATGTGTTATGGAAAAACAACATAAAGTGTATTTTCCTGCGTCACCTTCTCCAAACCCTACATCATCATGATGCATTCTTGATTATCTGGCGGATGTTTGGGGACCAGCTAACATTGTTACTCATAGTGGCAATAAATTCTTTTTGTCTATAATAGATAATTATTCAAGAAAAGTTTTTATTTTCTTGATGAAATATAAGTCTGAAGTTTTTGATAAATTTAAGAAATGGAAAATTTTGGTTGAAAACCAAATCGAAAAGAAATTGAAAGCTTTATGAACTAACAATGGTTTGGAATTCTGTAACAAAAATTTTTCTGATCTTTGTGATGAAATGGCATAAAAAAGTCTAAAAGAAATCCTTATAGCCCTCAACAAAATGGTGTTGTTGAACGAATGAATATGACTTTATTAAATAAAGTTAGATCATGTTAGTAAGTTTTGGTCTATCCAAATCTTTTTGGGGTGAGCGTATGTTAACTGTTGCATACTTAATCAATTGGTCTCCTTCTATTCCATTATCTGGTAAAATTCCTGAATCTTTGTGGATTGATAAAGAAGTTGATATTTCTTCTTTACGTGTTTTTTGGTGTTCTGTTTTTGTGTTTTAAAATTCTGATAAACTTGATCTCCGTTCCAAAAATATATTTTTATTTGTTATCCTGAAAGAGTAAAAGGATATAGGTTATGGCTAAAAATCCAGGCAGGTTTTAAAGTTATTATAAGTAGAGATGTTATTTTTAATGAATCTAAAATGCCATGACTTGATAATTTAAATAAGAAAGATAAAGAACTTGACATAGAATCTACCTTTAATAAGGTGGAGGAACTACCTGATGATAACCAATAGGAGAAAGGATTAGAGGAAGAAAATCAACAAAATCAACAAATTCATGAATTAAATAATGAATCTTTTGAGACCTATGATTCAAAAAATAGTTTAAAACACTACTAATTAGCTACGGATAGAAATAGACGTGAATTTACAATTCCCTCTAGGTACAAAGATTTTCATGTTGCACTAAGTGTTGAAAATTGTGAACCTAGTACGGTTGAAGAAGCTTTAAAATCTGAAAACTCCAAACAGTGGCTGAATGCTATGAAAGAAGTAATGAAATCCATATGTGATAATAAAACTTGGATTCTTGTACCTAAGCCTAAAAACTGTTCTATGGTAGACTGTAAATGGATTTTTAAAATAAAACAAGAAAATAATTCCAACTGTTTTAAGGCTAGACTTACAAAAGGATTTACCACGAAGAAATAATTGATTATACTGAAATCTTTTCACCTGTTACGAAATTTAACACTGTGAGAATCTTACTGCTCATTATGATTGGAATCTTAAACAAATGGATGTCAAAACTGTATTCTTACATGGTGATTTAGAAGAACAAATTTATATGCGACAACCCAATAGTTTCATTAATAAATCTATACTAGATCATGCTTGCTTACTGAAAAAACTTTATATGGTTTGAAACAATCACCTAGGTAGTGGAATAAAAAGTTTGACTTGTTCATGCATTCTTTAAATTTCAAATGAAGTGAAAATGATCATTTTCTTTATTATAAATATGACCATGATGTTCATGTGTTTGTTCTTTAATATGTTGGTGATATTTTAATTGCAAGTCCTAGTCTTGAACATATCAAAGATCTACATAATAGTCTGTGGAAAAACTTGAAATGAAAGACTTAGGAGATGCTAAGAAATTCTTACGAATGAGTATTGGAAGGAATAGGAAGAATTCAACAATCTTTTTAAATCAGAAATCCTATGTCCAATCAATTCTGAAAAAAATTTCTATGAAAAATTCAAAACCTTCTTCAGTTCCTCTTGCATCACATTTTCAACTAAGTAAGGAATAGTGTCCTAAAACTAAAATTGAAAAAGAAAAAATGGATAAAATTCCATAATCAAATGCCACTGGCTCCATTGTGTATCTCATGGTAAGAACTCGACCAGACATTGCATATGCTATTAGTTGTCTTAGTAGGTATATGTCTAATGCTGGTCTTCCCCATTGGGAAACTCTTAAGTGGATGCTTAGATATTGGAATGGGTCTGTTAGTTCTGGTATATCCTTTTCGATGTGCTAAAGGTGCTAACTGATTGGTTATGTAGATTCTAACTATGCAAATGATAGAGATAGTAGAAAGTTTACCACCTATTATGCCTTTACTTTATGCGGTGCATCCTAAGTTGTAAATCTTAATTACAACATGTTGTTGCATTATCAACCACTAAACCAGAATACATAGCTACCGCTGAGGCTTTTAAAGAAGCCATTTGGTTTTAGGGTTTGATAAAAGAAATCGATTTTTTAAAACAAAAAGTTACTGTCTACTCTGATAGTCAATCTTCTATCCAAATTTGCAAAAATTCAGTGTTTCATGATAGAACTAAACATATTAATGTTAGATATCATTTCATCAGTGATATGTAGGAAGGGAAATAATCAACCTTGAAAAAATTAAATATGAAGAAAACCCTGCAGATATGGGGACTAAGTGTCTTCCGATAGAACATTTCAAAACATGCCTTAAATTTTAAGCTTAGGACAATCACCATTAATTCATTATTCTTAACTTGTACATGTTTGTATCCTTTTTTCTATTTTGCAGGTGCACCAAGTCATCCTGGCAACGATGAATGCCAGATTTAGTTTCTTTTGGGCCAAGCTCCCTTTTATAAGGTTTGGTCCAAAGTAGAGAATGTTGAAATTTTTATTTGGCCCGTGACCTATTAAGGTAGGCCCATCCCTAGCCCAATTTTAAAATCACCTGGAGGACTCAACATTTTAATGCCCAATCTACTTGCCCCAATGTTCTGGCCCTGCCCGGCCCATCCACTCAACCTAGTAACCCATCCTAACCCTAATGCTAAAACCTGAACCCTCATTCTTGTCGTCTTCGCTCTTTCTCTAACCCTTCTTCTCCCTCACTTCTCTCTCTATCTCTGGTTTCTCCCCATCTATTTTT
This sequence comes from Sesamum indicum, assembly GCF_026168435.1. Classification (NCBI taxonomy): domain Eukaryota; kingdom Viridiplantae; phylum Streptophyta; class Magnoliopsida; order Lamiales; family Pedaliaceae; genus Sesamum; species Sesamum indicum. Next base: position 4,995,594 of record NC_142657.1, on the reverse strand, counting down.
GATGGCCTTGAAGCCCTCTTTCCACCACCTCTATCTCTCTATCTCTTTAATGATCTATCTGTGTAAATGGCCTCCATGGTGTCTGGCCATTTTCGAACAGGCTGAAATTATCTTACCTCTTCTTCTCACATTCTTGTGATAATTTTTAGTTCTCTGTGAACTGAGTCTTCTGTGGGAACCTAAGTGGTGGATCTTTGAGGCCAAGGTGAATTGGTTGCTGGCTGGAGTTGAGCAATCATGCAATTTGTTGTCGGCTTTTTGTGGTTGTAGGCTTCAACTCATTAGATCTGGCTCTTTGAGCTTAAACTCTATTGTTCTTTCTAGTTGTTTGTTTAGATCTGTAAATTTATTTTAAGATCTGTATAATTCATTATATTGTTGTGTATATCTGGTTTCTAATTTAAGGGTTTCGTACCCACCATTTTGTTGTAAAAGTTGGTTAGGGTTTTGAGATTCTGGGCTAATACCTAGAGGGATTAACTCCCAACAGGAATGAAAGGATTTCATGGATTGATCTAGTTAAAGGTACTTGGCCTTGCTAACGAGTAGTCGCCCCACACCCTAATGCTCTTACCATCTCCGTATCTCCATCTAACGTCTGTCTCTACCATCGGTCTCGCTTCCCAAACACTTCGCCACATAAAAGAAGCATTATATTCCTTTGTTGTATGGAGAAAGTCACAACAAGGCAAATAACGAGCCTTCCAAATTTAGAAGATTGGTTTCTTGAGCACACACCACCTTGTTTAGCAAGTAGTGCAAGACTGAAAGCCCGTAAGTTTTGGAAAGTCCATTCCCGCTTCCTTTTACCTCACCTATACTTTATTCCATGCTACCTAATGGATCTTGTTTTTATCACCATTATTTTACAAAAAGTTCGCTGCAATGCTCTCCAATTCATTCAACAGACCTACCTGCAATTTAAAGCAACTTATACAATAGGATGGTATCACTTGTGATTGCCTTTATATATCAACATTTCCTTCCCACCTGGGATAGTTGGAGGGAGTAAGCGAGTGGACCAGTCCGGGAACGCGCAAGCAAAAGGGGTAATTAAAATTCATAAATTAAAATACCAAATATAATAAGACCATGATTCCAAAGGGTGTACCCTTGGAGTTTTCGGGCGTTCGGTGTAGTTAATATAATAAACAATAAAAACTAAACCGGGGCTTATGGTGAAATTAAAATCGAGGAGCGCAAGAAACATAAATCAAGGATTACCTCTTGTTTAATTTCTTTCGAACCTCCTTTTGTTAACTTGTTCATGCATGACTCCAATATAGAAGTCCTCTAAAGACACTTCCACACCATATCAGAATATATGGATCCCTCAATTCCCTTTGCTAGAAGAGAATAAGGGAGAAAACACACCAAGTGTGTAGAGGGAGGGGGCGACCAATTGGGGAGTTCTAGGGTAGGAGTATTGTTTTTTATTGTGTAATAATTAGTGATTACAAATAACTAATTAGAATATATATTTACATTGTATGGATGTCTAGAATGTGTCTAGGTTTATTCATTATCCATAAGGTATTTATTCTAGATAAAGAATGACCAATATAGAACTTTCCAAAAGTGAGAATAGCTAGTCAATTATTTTCTTTCTTAGAATTATCCAATATGTTTAATTAGGGAGTGCTTGGCCGATTTTATTGGAATAAAAATACAAGGCCCAACTAATGTTAGTTAAATCCAATTTAATTAAAATCGACCTAATTAAAATCCATCATATATTTTATCCAATTAAGCTTTTATTAATTAATAAGTCCAACTTATTAAATAATAAGGGCAAGCCCAATACAAATTAATCCTATTTATTTATTCTTGTGCTCCTCCATCCAATGGATCCCTCTCATTTATAAGTAATCCAATTACTTATGAAATTAATTCCTCGTCCCTTTTTGGTGATTTGTGTGTGATTCTTTAGGTTCAACTTTCAGCTAGACTTGAGCTAGCGTCAAGCACTATTATTAATTAAATCTAATTTAATTAATAATTCTCGATCACCCCTCGATCAAGAAAGCCCGTAACCATAGGTGGCCGTTTAGCAACGATTATGACACTAGAGACTAGGTGAATATTCATGTGAACTTTTAGGCTCTCGAGTCCATACGGGTACGGTCCATCCGTCTCCTGGGCTTAGTTTAGGGAATAGAATTGGGTGTCGGTTCCCATCCTGGACTAGGCATCTATGTTTGATATTGAGATCGAGTTACGCAAAATTGCTCAACATAGGAACCTCTTTTTCCTATTCAATCAATGATTGTGGCTACAGGTTCATAGAGCGCAAACGCATCTCCAAGTGCATAGGAGATACCTCTGTCACGTTTTTGACAAAGGACGAATCCTCTTCTTGAAACTCACCGTCCTCTCCAAATAATTTGACTGCACTGGACAAGACTTATGATGACAATGTCTAAGACTCGCATGCACGTGACTGGCGTGATTCCTCAAATCTGAGGACTACTCTAGTACTATCGGAGCCTGGGATTCAAGTCATACTAAGGCTCCAAGGCTTTCATATGACGGTCCCCGCAAATCATTTCAGTTGATTCGGTACCTAGTCAATCGACCCACTAAGATAGCATAGACGTCCCACGACTGTCGCCGATAAAACAAAACACTCATCAAATGAATGCGACTCTTAATGAAAGTCTCCATAGGACACTCGATGTCCCTTCTCGAGGTCCTCGACTTGGAACATTTCAAATTCAACCCTTGGCAGTTGATTTCATGACCATCATCCAATCCGGAGTCCAATAGTTGCACGGTTGTTAAAGTGGTCTGTGGACATCTGTTGTGACGTCAAAGTAGTGCTTGACGTAATTTGGTAAGCACATCAGATACATGTGCAAAAAACGAATACTTACCATATTCGTCGGGACAACATTGCTTAAATAAAAATTACTTGAATGGTTCTCAAAACCGTCAATCTAATTAGCTTTTGGTCATCTATTCCAACAATACTTCTAGGTGGTTTAGGATCTATTTTGTACCGGAAATCATGTTGTTGAACTGAACCTGATTATTAGCTCTAATCCAAGCAATTCGCTATGTATCCGAGCACATCGCAGAGATAGCAAAAGTTTGGGGGTCTAGCATAGGTTAGTGTCACAAGAGGATTATTCTCTTGCGATAGGTGTAGACGAAGAACTCATTTTAATGGTTGGGAAATATAGCAATTTTCAGTTTTAATGCCGTCGACCAATTAGCACCATGATCCAAATCATGATTAAGGAACTTCCCCACCTTGTTTCGGATAAACTTGGCCATATTAGAAGTGTGATAACTTAACTAAGGGGGAGATTATGTATAAAAATAGTGAAAGGGCACCAGTGTAAATCCATATTCTCTAGGTTTTAGTTCCCGCCCGAGGATTCTTCTAACAACAGGTTTTGTCAAAGGTCCAAGAGCACCCTTCAAGAGCATGCTGTTTGTTGACTTGGTGATTGAACCGAATACAAATCTATCTTCCAATATCCTCGAGATCACTAAGCCCTTTACCGGTTGTAGTAGAGAATTAAGAACATTTTTAAGAGCTTCAAAATTAGTAGTCCAATGCGATAGCAAGCGTCTAACTACAATCAAATCATTCCCACCAATTCCTCCGGTCTGTCTGAGAACATCACTGGGAACAGATATACTAGCATCCTCCTCTTTAGTGAGGGATATGTTAGGTCCTGTGTCCACACTATTGGCCATCATTGATTGCACTAATGGTGAGCAGATTGAATCAGTCTCAAAAAGTCCACCTCGATAGAACTTCACTACTCGAAAACTATACTGAACAAGAAAACAACAAAAGACAAGTTAGGAGATAACAGAAAAAAGACAAAACAGGAGGAGGAAACTATCGGTCTAGCACACGGGGGACGAAACAAATAAGAGGAGATGAGGAAGGAGGAAGACGAAGGACACCCATTCTGGGAGAAGGATCCTATCGGACAGATAGACTTTTTCAAATTGAATACCCATTAATTATGTAATTTTAATTAGTCGATTGAAAGTATGGGTAATCCAACATTCTATTTTCCTTAAGTTTAGTTCACTACATTTAATTACATCTTCAAATTGCTAGTTGACTTAGGATTAAATGCGTTACAGTAAAACCTTTATAAATTAATACTCTATAAATTAATAAACTCTCTAAAATAATAAAATCTTCCGGTCCCGACTTGGGCCTTTGTAAAAAATTATTATATTCGATAAGATAATAAGATAATAATTTTTCAGAAAATTCCTTTATAAATATTAGGTCCCATTAAAACTTTAAATTAATAATTCATAAATATTACAATTATAAATATTATGGTAATTTATAAAATATAAAGTTTGTAATGCTTTACGCATTTGATCATTCATGGATGATTTTGCAATGCTTTTTAGAAAAAAAGACATGATTAGGTGTCATGAATTATTTTATTTTCATATTGAGATTTATATAGTATACGTTTCATCATCATGCATGAATATATTTAATTGGCTATAATAGTTATTTAAGTGCAACGAATTAATGTAAACATGTATATTTAAGTAATTCTAATGAATAAATACATGCGTCTATGAATATAATAGTTAATTATATACAACATGAATATATTTAATTAGTTACAAAGAATTGATTGATGCATGAATATAATCAATGAAACATATATGAATTCATTTATTTTCAATACATATGTACTAAATTTGTTAAATTTAAAAAGTCTCTCTTTTAATTAATAAAATATTAATTTATCGATAAATTAATATCTCTCTAAATTAATAAAAATTCATAGTCCCAAAATTATTAATTTATAGAGATTTTACTGTATTTATTTTGTAATTTAAGTTATTGGGTGTTTTTATTGTTTAACTTTATAAAATAGTACTTTTGTCCTGCATCTTTTTAAATTTCGTGATTCCAGTCTTTTTGTTTTTTTACTGGAATTCACCCATATCGCTAGAAACATGAATGTGCTCATTTTACCTTTTGAAATTGGGGTTATTGTTTCTACTGACTCACTTTTTGCTGGCATTTTTTTCTTTTGATTTTCTAAGGTAGTATTTTAGTTTTATATCTTTTTATTTTTTATGATTTCAGTTCTTCTTTTTGCCAGAGTCTATCCTTCTCGACTGTGGAAATGAACCCAAGCAGAAAAAAAAAGGGATTAATATCAAAATATTGAAAGTTTGTAGGATCAAAAACCCATCCTAAAAATTAAATGACGAAAATGCCAAATAACTTAAGTTACCAAATAAAAAATACATTTAATCTAATTGAGTTTAACTGCAAATTAACTTCAAAGACCATCGATACAACTTGAGTAGGTTTGGCCCCATCCCACCTCGTTGGGGCTGAACCTGCTCTAACATAGTTAATTATTTAAAATTATTTTTATTTCAAATTCTAGAATGATATACCTTTTTTTAAATCAAATTACATGACATTATTTATCTGAACCATACAAGATATGAGGATGCTAATACTGCTAATTAATGGACCAATTCATGCGATTTTTCATAATTGTTGTTTTGAATTTAGTTGTCATAACCACTAAAAATTTTATTACGTATTGTATGTAAGATAAATAAAATATATTATCAATCATTAAAATATAAATATAATCTATGCTTAATGTCAAATTACAATTTTTAAATAAGTGAAGCAGGTAAATTAAAAAAGAAAATACAAAACTCAAATTTTGAAAATTTAAAAAAATAAATTAACTGTTAATTATAATTGTGCTCGAGTCCAGGTTCCCTGATGTTTTGATATAACTATAAATATCCCTCGTTATTTCAAACATTATTAATATTTTTCTAATTTTAACAGTTGTTTAATAATTAGCTCAGTCCTTTAGATTTTTCATCTATTTTTTTATGTGAACTAATTAAATGTCTTGTGAACTAAAAATTCTTGTGGACTATGAATTATAATTTTACTTAATCTTTAGAAATTTTTAAAATGGACCAATTGAATATATTTTTTTTTTTTTGCAATTTTGTAAAATTTTTCATCTACCTCGTCTGATTTATTACATAACTTACAATTTTTTTTAAAAAAAGATACACCACAATTTTAGATCTTAATTCAAGAATTTTATAATTTGATCAAGTATCGAAAAGAATATTTATAATTTTTTGAATAATAAAAAATTATTTATAATTATACATAATTTTCGAAGAGCTTGTTGTAGTTATCTAAAATTAAATCCGAACCGTCCCAAGACTCATTTACAGCCCAACTGAAACGAAGCCCAAGGGATCGGCCCGACAGACCCAGCTCTTGGTGTGGCCTTTTGCGGCCTCCGCCTCTATTTTTAGCCGCTACAAATCTTTAATCCAACACGAAATTCTCTGAAATTCTGTCCAAAATTTCTACTGCCCAATTGCTTGTTTCTCTTCTCTTTCCAGACACGGAATAAAATCACACACAAAAGGGTATCGTTAGTTGTTTGTATGCACATTCGATCTGTAAGCACTGATGCAAAATACTGGTGTTAACGCCGGTAGCGGCGGTGCTGGAGGCGGGGCCCGTGTAAGAGCAGAAGATGTGATTTCGAAGCTGAAAGACGACGGTGACTTCGATCGGCTCCGTCTCAAAATCATTCGTAAGCTGAAGGAGAATGTGAGTTCATGTACTTGTATAGATGCCCCTTTGTGTCTATTATATTTTTGCATGTATGTTTGTATGTGGTAGATAACTAGATTTCTTGTGGCTTTATTGTTTTCTAATAGGTCACTTTTGTGTATTTGTCATATCTTTATCTGCACCGGTTTGGATTAATATAGCTGATTTTGATTGTTCCTGGTAATCGAGCTCTATTCTGGGCATGTGCCTCTTTGATAGCAAATTTAGTTGGTTCTTCTTGCGAGGAGAATTAATTCTAGCGTTACAAAGTCTCGGTTAAGATTTGTTATCAGAAACATTTAATAATGATTAGGTTCTGAAAGTGTTTGGGATCCCGGTTGAAGATCCTTTTGGGTAAGGGTTTCTTCTCTAATCTGAATGATTTTTTTTTTAATTTCTCTTTAAGATACTTCCAGTTAGGACTTTGCCAGTTAATTGATAAGGCACGTGGTAGAGTCCTGCACTCCTGCATGGTTCTGGCAACTAGATGATTATCTATTTATCTGTTTGTTGATTAAAATAGACCAATAAAATCTTGAACAAGGAGCACTGAGATCCATGGTTTATAGTCAACTTTAAGTGTCTCCCACCCTCTATTCCGTTGCTTGAAGGTGGGAGTGGGACCTAATTCCTATGGTTTCGTAGTGAACTTTTGAGTGTCTTCGGCCCTATTTATGCAAGTGCCGGAAGCTGGGATGTACTGATAGAGTCCCCCATGCTTGCTTAAGTATAGTCAATCCCCTGTTGTGTACACGACAAGCTTAGTATGGGTTGCTAACTGTTTGTTGGTAAATATTCATCTTGGTCTTGACGGCCTTTGGATAATTTCAAGTGCATGAAACGGAAGATTCTCCCCGTTAATGTAAATGGAAACATGTATAGTTCTGCAACTTGCCACATGGAACCCATGTGCATGTTCTCAGCCTTGACACAGAAATGTGATAACATCGGATTTAATGCAATTTTTGCACCGGTTTCAGTGTTAAATTTATTGAGGTTAGACATAAGTTACTAAGAGATGGTATATATTCATGCATAACATATGAATAACTTCAATCTTAATTTGTGAAAAGCTTTCTATGTGAAAAACCGGTCAATTGTAAAAGTCATAACTGAGACCAAGAAGTCACGTCGGCATAGGGCTAGCTAGCTCACTGAAGAAACTAAATAGTCCTTCAAAATTCAACTCTCGAAACTCTATAGATTAACTGAATACCAAATGAAATAGAATGAAATAAATAAAGATAACTGCGTGCAATATGAGTGTTATTGGAGCTCTTTCGCCATCGGAGAGAACTCACAATACTGACTTTGGCTTTGTTCCACTATCATGTCAGCTACTTGTCATTAATGGGGAAGGAGAGCAAACACCCATGGAAAATAAAATCATACAACTTTCTGGTGATCAATTGCAACCATAAAACATTATGAGAATTTTAACAAAAATGGTTGGATAAAAATCTTCATTGTGAAATGAAATCGAAGTTTAAATATGATGAAATAAACTGACCTAGGCTGAGGAAATAAGACCAGAAAGTGAGATGACATGAAAACTGTTATATAACTTTCTCCTATAATGGCTAGCTGCCCTAACTTTTTAGCATTACATATGAGGATGATACAACTTTGTTTGCATAGAAGAGCCTTCATTGGCAGAGAGAAAGAGAAGTACTCGTGTAGAAATTTCGGAGTAGTGCAACATGGAGTTAAAAAGTAGAAATTCTGGAATAGATCATGTAATGTGGAGTCATAGGTTGATAAGAGAATTCTAAATTAGACCTTAACTACTTGAACCCTGGACAGGCTTATAGGCAATAATTGGCATACTACATGTTGGTAGTAGTAGGACTATTGTCATATTTGATCAAAAAAACTATCCTTATAATATGCTTCATCTTTTCTATACTGAACATCACATTTTGAATTGGCACATAGTTTTTAGTAGGAGTTGAAAAGTTAAAATTGTTGGATATCTTGGTCCATTTGGATTGATCACTTATTTAACTGTGAGTCCTCTGTTACTGGTCAAGGATGAAGGGGTTATGAATAATTAGTCGTGTTCGTGTTACATCATCATCTTAAGAAAGAATCTAGTTTTGAGAAAAAGATTTCAATTAAGTAAAATTTACTTGTGCAAGTCTGGAAAAGGGAATGACTTTCATTTGGTACAGAAGAGTTGTATATATGTGTTTATGAAGTAAACTGATTCTTCATTCACAGTAACCATCCACACTTTATAAGCATGCTCTGGAGCATTAGAGCTGAATTCATTTTTTTTAACCATCTATCATAAATCTTCTATGGTTTCTTCTCTAATCATGGAAAAATGATAAATGACAATTTAGGACATAACCAAGGTTTAGCTGAGAACAGGTTCCCACATGCTTAAACTGTATTTCATTAAAGATATTAGATAAATAGTTATATTTAATTTTATATCATTACTTTTGTTGATTCTCAATCTTCTGTTTCATAATCGAAATTTTGAGTATGTATTCTCATGCTCTCAGATCCGCTCTCACTCTCATCTGTCTCCTATTTCCTCTCTTGCTCCCCTTCCTGCTACCGATATACAGTTTCCATTCTTTGTGTATCTTTGTCCTGGTAGCTTAACAATTGCATAGTCTGCATGCGATCTTGAATATCTCTAGCGGTTGCCATATCTTCCGAAGCAGCTTGCAGCATCTTGTGCCTTTTACAGCTACTGATATGAGATTGAGAAAATTATTTCTTTAGAGTCTTGACATGTTTCCACAGCTGTGTCAGTTATGCCAATATTGGGAGCAAAGAAGAGGGAGTAAAAAAGGACTATTATGACTTCCTTCATTCCTGAAGAGGCAGAGGGCAACTTTCATTTATATATAACCAGAATTTCTGTTTCCTTGTTTCAATAGCATAACAACCTATGTTGCCCTTGTCCTCTGGCGAATGGCAAGCAATTGGCTTACGTCGCTGTTGAAGCTCTGTCTTAGGGTGCTTTAACGATGATTAGTGTGGTCTATATTATCTATGTTTTCACACTGATATCCGAAAAAACAATTCTAGGAGTGGTACTTGGTGATATGAAACACAGGAGTATTGTGGTTGGCAGTGGAAAGGTCAACAATTGTGGGTGGAGATGATAGAAGATCTCCTGATCATAGTGGAGAAGCAGAAGCAAGGAGGATGGACATTGGTTAAAAAATGCTGGAATAAGAAGCAATGGTGGATGGTGGTAGTGCAGCATACAAGGAAGGAGATATAAGCTGACAAATGGAAGAGCAGAAAAAACAAGTTGAGAAGGAATGCAAGAGAAGTAGAAATAGATAAACAAGGAAAGCAAGACGAAGGAAAGAAGGGGGTCAAGTAGAGTGGAGGATAGTTAGTGTAAGGCTTTAGTTTTTACACATTTTTCTACCTTTGTTTTCTCTACTCAAAATGAAGGAAGAAATGTTAGAGACTGAGAAAGTTCCGTACCATCGCACCTGGGTTTATAAAGGAAAATTTGCCTGCCACTAGACTAACAATGACAATATATTCTCCAGGTTCCAGAATATTAAATTTTTAGGAGTTAATTAATTATACTTTACAAGCATCAATAGAAAGACTAACTGTTCATTTTCTGAATCTCAGGCTTATATTTGGTTGAACGTGACTTGACATCGATTATGCCAATAGCAAGCAAATCTTAAAAGACCATACAAATATGACATCATGAGGATTCAGTTATCCATCTACGCTTGTCTTTGGAAAATGGAATAAGGTACCTGGTTAATTGGTAGTAAGTTGCTATGGTTAGGTTGTAAGAACAAGTGCTTTAATTTCTGATGAACCACACTGCTGCATCATAATATGAGAGGGAAAAAGGTTAGCAATGGAATTAGAGACAAAGAAGAAGACATCAATGGGATAGGATCTCAATTCTACCCTAATTTGTGTTATTTGTTCTGTTTGATTGAGTGACATTAGCTTAGTGCAAAATAGGCAAGTATGAAGAGCTTTGAGATTGAAAAGGTATAATTTGGATTGAAGATAACTTTAGTATCAAATTGAGTTAAATAGGACATGATCCGGTACATTGAAAACGGATGAAAACTAATTATGATGACACCCTAAAGAAGTCAGTATATAGAGAAAAGAGAGATTTACCTTTTAACTATTTTGGGTTTCGTATTGCTTCCTAATCAGAAGCCCTTAGAAGAAATATATCTTCGCAACTTTTCTGAAATGTCCTATTTGAGAGTGTTCTGTAAAATAAATAGTTTTATTGCGTGAGCATTCTATTTGGTAGCTTTTTTAGAAAAAGAAGAAACAAAAGAATCATTGCTTATTCACACAGATAATGGAATAGTTAATTCAATATAATGGGATGATTCTAGACATTAGTCCTATATTTGGGTTCTTGCTTAACTTCTGATCGGGCAAAGATATGCATGGATCATCTTGTGAAGAGTATATATATGCTTCAATTGTGTTGATGGTGAGATAATAAGTTTCCAACCAAATTGTAGAATAATCGAATTTTGCTTTGCCTGTACAAAAGGGGTAACATTTGGGCATTGCTTAAAGACAAAAGACTGCTATTTGCAATTTGGCTGTCTTGAGTACATTAGGCGCTTAGTTACGTGTTTTACATTCGTGTCCTTTGGGTTTCTAAAATATTACAATTGGATGTCTGAAGAGAAACTTTCAGATTCAAATTCAATTTATTGGATTTGGTAAGTTGTCAACCAGAGAGTTGTGGAGAAGAGGTGTGTGATAAAGCAATGGGTGTTTGCAGCAAACACTGACGGTTGCAAGCCTAGGTTCTCTGTATTTGCTTCTTACAGAAGTTTGAAGTTCCAGTTATATTAGACTGGAAGAATTGATTCTTTATCGCTTGTCTTTCCTTCTTTTCTCTTGACTCTGCCTTCTGATATATATACACACATGTGCACACACAATGTACGCACACACACACACACACACATATATCTATATGTAGATCACATAATCCACTAATATTGCACAGGAAGAATTGCGAAGCAATATTATATCAATGGTGAAGCAATCAGCTGCTCTCAATCGTCCTGGTGCTGAAAACATGAAACCACGGCAGCTGTCTGATGCAATACACCAAGAAATTGGGTAGGATTACTTTTCAACAACACATAATTAACACAAACACACATCATAATCATATAAAAAACTTGAATGACAACCTTTTCGATTTTGTCAGAGTTGCTACAGGATTGTTCAGATTGTGAAGACTCATTTGAATTCTCTGTATTTCAGGGACAAAGTCATGAGCCAAATTTCTGATGGTGTCTGGAATATAATTAGAGCTGCTGATGGTATGAAAGCTGAAATCACAGAAACAGTGCAGTCAGTTTATGACAAATTATCGAACCCTCAAGGAAAAGACAATGGTGAGTCATCGTCTCACAATGATTCACCATCAGTTCGGGGTGAACTTGATAATAATGGTGGTGCTACTGGAGCTGTTGAAACTGATGGCACATTGTCAGATGGAGAACCAAATGAACCACCTGGATTTGGTCTGTCTGATTCACACAGGAGAAACAAGAACAAGCAAATACACCCACCAGACAATGTTCGGATGCCCACCCCTTGTAATGGACAAGCAATAGAAGGAAACAAGGGAGACAACTCACACTTAAAGGGTTTGCCTGAGCCTGACAATTTAGATTGTGGTGCTCCGCCTGGCTTTTCTTCTGTCCTCAGGCATAAGAATTCAGGAGACGCTAGCGATGAAGATCCTGATGTGCCTCCTGGATTTGGTTGACTCTACATGTGACTCGATGTTTAGTACTATGGAATTCCCATCATTTTAACAAAATAGGGCAAGATTCAGCCCTGTGACTGGATAAATTGAATCTAAAAGCTTGCTGAAGGCAGCAAACTGGGTTTTCCATGTCTACCGTGATCTACAAGGTCAGAGGAAACATACTGCGGAATCATCTTTGTCATTAAATTTTTGTAGTAAATATTTCAGAATTTTAATTATGAGATTTTGAGAAACTAGTGTTTCAGTTTAGAGGTTTATGCTGGTCATGTTTTACTTGCTTATTAGTCTGCTTTGTTGACATGATCATCAAGTCCCCATCTTATTGACCCCAAATTTTATATTGTTACCTAAGAACCAGACCAAGTTAGTTTTCACGTGTCCGATTCAGCTTGACAAAGCTACTCCAGTTCATCTTATGTCATAGATTAATCTAACCAGAGAAACATAGAATTTCTTCCTCTTACTTCATAGGGTGTTTTACTTTGTAGCTTTATCAAGTTTAGTATATATGGCAGTTGTTTATAAAAACCCTCCATACACATTTTTAATTTGCGTTCTTTCCATGGTTGAAATTTTATGTTTAGCACTATGAAAAACTTCGTTTAGAACTGCTGGACCGATGAGGAATAGAATAAAACCCACCATGCTAATGGCGGTTTGGTCTATATATTGATCTGATATTAGTTCATGCCCAACTGCAAAGAAAACATTCCGCTGCATGCCAAAAACCAATTGAAATTTGATTTTGTTGTCTGTACTAGAGTGTAGGTATCTTTTCGCATTATACTCCATAGGATCCTAACATGAAATCCTTTTCTTTGTATAATTTCGTAGGATCAGCGAAAACGACGCAACGGTAGAGTGCTTCTCAAAATTGGCGAAAAAGAAGCTCTGGTGAGAAGGTATTTGACAGGAGCCTGTCTGTTTCTTTAAACCTCCTCTCATCAGTCGATCTTTGTTTCTTTCAGTTCCAGCTACTGCATTAATCTAGATATGGAGTATGTTGGAACTTATCTGAGTTATAGGATTTACCTCTTGAATGTTCAAATCAAGCTAAGAGACTGAGTATGTTGGACTTGATCTCAGTTATACGGAAATTAGAAACATTTTTTAAGTGGCAGGCAACATGCATTTTATATTCCACTTTCCCAACCATTCATCTTTCTCAAAAGTCCTAGTGCATTTAGAGATACTTCTAGTTGTTCACTTCGTTCATTCTCGTAGGACTCGAGTGGTTTCTGTAACTGCATATCACCGGCCTTTCAGTGAAGTTTCCTATCACGTTGCTGTTTTGGTTACACCTTCAGACTCCATGGCTAACATATCAGATTTGCAGAGAAAAGAACGTTAACCTTCACATGGATGAGGCCCAGATCAAAACAATTCATTTAAACGTTTAAAGTGTAAGACGTGATTGCAACAAATCATTTCCCTTTACCAACGCATGATTGTTTCATTCGGTTGTTCCGTCGTTCTTATGTGTTCAAAAATTGGCTGTAGTTGCTGACATTACTTGTCGTCATGGGTCTAAAATCTGTAGTTTGATTCAGCAATCGTGAGTCTAAACGGGGGGGGGGGGGGGGGGGGGGCGTTCTCAATGCTTTAAGATGAAGCTTCTGAGATATTTTAAGTTTTTTCAGTTGATCAAGCTTGCATTGTTGGGATTTCTGAGGATATGACTACTCGGAAGTTCTTGATTTTGTAGTTAAGGAATATGAAATGGACTGTTTCACTTAATTCACATCAACTGTTGAGTGACTTAATATTTTCTTTTATTAGTTTTTATGTTTTAGTATAATTAAATGAATTTAATTCCTTCCTGAAAGCTCGAAATGATGCATGATATATTATACACCCGTCTCTGTAAAGAATAATAAAATTAAGTTTAAATTGGCTGAATTTCACAAACTCTAGATTGAGCTCACTATGAGCAAAAATAAGAATAGGTTCAATCTGAGTATTCCTCACTTTGCTTGTAAATAATCGAGCCATTTTCTTTTTGTTTCTTTTGGGGGAATAAATTGATTGAATAATTATAGGTTACATGGTGATCATTAAGATCTGAAAATTATAGAAAAAGAAGTACTAAAATTGTAATATAGAGTCAATGAACAATTTAAAAATGATCTCGCGATACGACACATCAACATGCAGACAATGGAAGTATGAAAGTTGATTACTAGAAACTGCTGGGCTATAGCCATCAATAATTCAACGCGACATATCAACATGTAGATAATGGAAGTAGGGGTGCAAGGTGAACTGTGCCAGCTCGACGTTCTCGTCAAGCAGCAAGACAATCCACTGAAGGCAGAATCCGAGGAAGGAAAGGACCGAAGGTGCTTATCTTGGAGCGGAAGCTTAAAACTAGAAGTGACACAATATTGAGAAGTAGCCGCCTTTGCTCAAGTTGGCTCAAATCGTGATGCTGCCACTGGGCTCCACCCAAAGGTGCTCATATTATGGGCCGGGCATCTGTAGGCTAAAATCAAGTCAAGACTAGGAGAAGGGGGGGATAAGTCTTTTGAAGTTTTCTCGAGCAAGCAAGCATAGAGCCAAGCCACTAGGAAGAAGACTTAGAACACAATCCAACATTCAATCACCGAGGCAGACATCCCAAAGCACATGGGTATATGGGCGCTTGTCTAGTTATCATTGGAAAGAAATCCATTAAAGATACTTCCTACAGATTGCTCGAACCACGTAACCTAGTTAATGCGCCTATAGTTTTCGGGGGTGCTAGGACTCTCGAAACCTGATGCCAATAGTTGTCTCAGGGAGTTGTCCCCCACCTATAAAAAAGAAAGAATAGGCTAATCTAGAGGGATAGCTGAAAACTCTATTCTTGTTATCAGAGACTGTCCATGCCCTATATCTCCTTTACAGTCGAGCCTGTTCCTCGAAGCAAGGATTGGATATTATAGGGAATGAATAGGGGGAGGACTCAATCAAAACTAGCTAGACTTTGCCTGCCATCTTACTAGAAGAAAGATTCCTAGTTTCATAGGTTGTTTGCGGAATAAAGGCTGTTAGGCATTCGATGTATCATAGACAAAAAGTTCAGCTGTTAGAGCCTCCTGGGGGCGTCGAGATATTCTATGATCAAAGGCTTTGTGATTTGGTAAGCTTTGCCGGAAAGAAGCTACTCGACTGAATCACATCTTTCTTTCATCGGTAGGGCGATTAGTTTTTTCTTTCTGTGTGTAATTGGAGTATAGCACTTCTCTGGCCTTATGGGCTTGAACTCTGTTTGTATTGAATGGAAGGGAACCAATAGGCTTAAACCGGTTCTTCCTTCTCTCTTCGATGCCATCTTCGTATGTTCTACTATCGATAGAACTCTAAAGCATTGGAGTCATCGTGTCCATTTGCTTGCTAGGATCGATGCAATTGAGCTCTGTGTCGGTTTGGGGTACGGTTAGTCACCGGGAGGATCGCCCTCCCAATTCAAAGTTTTTTCCGTCTGACTTGACCTCTTTCACACACATATTCATCATAATATTGCTTTGGCAAATTGATGAAGCCAAGTTCTGCCATGCTGCTAGGTTCCTTTATTTATATCCATATCACATTTGGGTCGTTGGTCCAAAGATAGAACAAGATCCATTTTGCATCATATCTAAGGGATTCCTCGATTCGCGCACATGCTCTTTGGAACTCTAAATGAGAACTTCCTATGTCATGTTCTTCATGAAGTTTGCCCTAGGAGCTTTATATGATCATGTCTGAGGTAACAATTCCATTCAGTTTGCTTTTGGAAAACTTGCTGGTCGCAGATTAGTTTGTTCTGCACTGCCAGCTACCTAAAATCAAAGGCTCAAGTTGATCTCTCACAGAAGTAGTCAATTGTCGGTTTCTATCGATAAGATTCCTAGGAGCTTTGGGAACTCGATTCACTACTCTGTTGGCAACTAGAGCTATAGCTCTTTTTACCTTCAAGGAAAATTCTCTCAAAGAATTCCCTTTCGAGCTTGATTGTGATAGTTGATAGGGGAAGAACTTTCTATTCAACTTTCAAGTTGAACCCTATTACAGTAGATGTAGGCGATGCTCGAGCTCTTGAGCTTTATACATTGTTCGGCTCGCGAGCTCACCCCCCCCCCCCTCTTTTTATAATTATATATATATATATATTATTTAAGTGCACATTCAATAATATATCAAGTTTATATTCAAAATTCACCATATATTAGACTCTACAAAAAAGGACGGGATTTGACACGGTGAGGAAAACGTTCCAGAGCCCGTTCCGTCCTGAAACAGTCTTTGGAATACTTCAGGAACGAATATCGAAACATGACGTCAGGTGAAATATTTTTTTTGGGTTATAAATTTGGAACGATCCAATGGTTCCAAAATGAGTTTCAAAGCAATAGTTACTAAACCGGTTGCCAAAATAGTAACGGAAAATGATTGGAGTGCAGTTTGGAACAATATATTAGATTTAGAAACAGTCACAACCTAACCATTCCTATACGACAATTTGAAAATGTATTCTAAAATTAGGTATACTTTGGAACGGTTTTTGTATACTCTTAATAAAACATGCCAAAAATCGTGCCAAAATATGAATTTTCTTTAAGAAGCAATGTGCTTTCAGAACTGTTCAAAAAAATGGGTACAAATTGGAATGATTCTTTTAAATTATAAAAAATTATAAAATTAAAAAATTAGGAACGGTTTTAGTAATGCTAAAGAAAATATTACAAATTTTAGTAAAACCCGTTCCAAAAATTGTTAGAAAGACCGTCCCAAAAAAGTGTTCCTAAATTGGATGAACCTTTCCAAATACAATTGGTAAAACCATTTCAAATCGGTGTTCCAAATTGATGGATAACTGTTCCAAATACAATTACTAATTAGTATCTAATATGTGTTCCAAATTATATAAAACCGTTCCTAATATCATTACTAAAATAGTTCTACAAATGTGTTCCTAATTCACTAATCCGTTGCAAATTACAGTTCCAAAAATCATTTCTAAATTAATCCCAATTAAAAAAATAGTTCCAAAACTCAAGCACGAGTATTACAAATACCACTCCAAAATATTACTGATAAAAACAAATTATATGCTCCAAAAATCGTTCCAAACCGTTCCAATTACTAAATTAAAATTTTTTTGGACAAATTCGACATTAGGAATGGTTTACAATGACCGGTACGGTTACCGTCCCAAGTTGGAATGATTTTTCGTAAACTGTTCCTAAAATTTTGTTAGGCTGACTGTAAGGACGGATTTCTATCCGTTCCAAAATTTATTCCAAATTCTGCTACAAGTAAGTCTTGTGTTCTAGAAACCGTTCCAAAGTAAAAAAGAAAAAAAAAATCGTTTCAAAATCCGCCCCAAATCCCGCCTTTCTTTGTAGTAAGAATTATTAGTCAATATATCTCTTATTTTAATTTCATATAATGATAAAATATGATATTTTTATTTATATTATTTAAAAATAAGCTTAAGCAACAATTTATTAAGTTTTGATACTTTTTTTTTTGGTAAATAAATATTTAAAATTCATTATCAATTAGAATCATTAGTTAATATGTCATATTTTAGTTTAGATGATATTAATATATGGTATTTTATATTATATTACCTAAAACACGCTTATTAGATAATTTAGTAAGTTTTGATAATTTTTTTGTAAATAAATATTAATATAATGCATATAAATTTTATAGTTACAATTTATCCATTATAAAAAAAAATGCACTTATTAACTATATATTAGAATTATTAGTTCATATCTCATATTTTTATTTTAATGATATTAAAATATTTTAGTTATCTAAAAAGAAGCTTAATCAACAATTTAGTACATTTTTCATTATTTTTTGTTAATAAGTATTTAATATAATGCATATGAATTTTATCGTTATAATTTCAATATCCACTACAACAAGATGCATTTATTTGAAAAATTTACCATATATTAGAATTGCTAGTTAATGTATCATATTTTAGTCTTAGATGATATTAAAATATGGTACGTTGGTTTATATTATCTAAAAATAAGGTTGATCAATAATTTAATACGTTTAGATAATTATTAATTTTATAAATAAGTATTTAATATAATGCGTATACTTTATCGTTACAATTTCAATGCATTACAACATAATGCACTTATTCACTATATATTTAAATTATTAGTCCATATCTTAAAAATAATATTAAAGTATGGTATTTTAGTTTATATTATCTAAAACAAAATCTTAATCAATAATATAGTACATCTTGATAATTTTTCTGTAAATAAGTATTTAATATAATGTATATAAGTTTTATCATTATAATTTCATATCTACTACAACAAGTAATCATTTAAAAAATTCACCTTATACTAGAATTGCTAGTCAATATATTATATTTTAGTTTTAAATGATATTAAAATATGGTACTTTGGTTTATATTATCTAAAAACATTCTTAATCAATAATTTAATACGATAATTATTAATTTAATAAATAAATATTTAATATAATGCATATATTTTATTGTTACAATTTTAATGCATTTATTCTAAAAAATCACCATATATTAGAATTGCTAGTTAATATATCATATTTTAATCTTAATTCTTAGATGATATTAAAATATGGTATTTTATTTATATTATCTAAAAACAAGCTTAATCAATAATTTAATACGTTTAATTTCCACTACAACATTAAATAAATAAATTAGTTATTTGTATATTTGTTAAATAAATAAATCAATCAAGTAATTCATTTAAATTTAAGTTAAAAATAGAAAAAAAGGTATGATTGAGTTTGAGTCAGCGATTGAGAACAAATCTATTGAGAATCTTTCTCTCCCTAACCCTCTCTTTCTCGCGCGCGAAGTGGAAGATTGCAGAGCTCTAGAATGCCAGCTTCAGGTCCGCGAATCCATTGGCACACGACATACCTTCGCTTCACCTCCATCATTAACAGGTAATTTTCCTTCTTTCTAATTTCTTTTTACAGTTTGTACAAAAAAATTTCTTAGCAAGTTTGCTTTTAAGTTGTTTGATGAAATGCCTGATTGAATTTTTGTTGCTGTTTCCCACATCAAGCTTGGTCGGCAATTTGATTACTTGGAGACCAGATGCAGACATATAGAAGCGTTGATGATATGTAAGAACAGTGTAATATTTGTAACATTTGAATGTTTAATCAAATTATACAGTTGAAATATATTACTTCACTTTTCAAATTGTCAATGTGCCCGAGTTTAAAGCTGAGAGTACATTGAAGGGTCTTGCTCTACAATTAACCTATGAGGATTCCCAAATGGGAGACTCTTTGTGGCATCCAGTGATAGTTAACGTTCTGATCTGCTGGAAACTTAAAGAGAAACATACATATTGCATATGGCTTCTCAGAGAGACTACTACGACAGAGAAATATAGCATCATACGTGAAGTACACTAGAAGAAACAAGTTCTGCAACAGGCATAACTAAGATTCATCCTAAATACAAACTACATTTGGGTACAAGGGGTACAAGGCTCCTATCGATTCTGAAAGAATTCAGAATCGGTACAGCCGAGGAACGCGCTGAAGCGTGAAATAAAAAAAAATTAAAACGGTTCAAAGGGATGTTTTCTATAAAATTTTTGGGCGTTTGATGTTTGTCAAAAGCATAATAACAAACATATAAGCTTGTTAGACGTGTAGCTAAAGGAATATGTGACAAAAGCACAGAAATATAACATGAAACTTTACCTTTTGTTTCTTTAGATGAGCAGCAACGTGCGTTGTTTTCCTTTTCGTTCCTCTTCCATTCACTTTAGGATCCAAATTAGAATCCCTCTAATTTATCCACACCACACTATAGAATAAATATAATTCTTTTTGTATTACTAGATAGACAAAGAACAAAAAGGAAAAACAACTCCAAACAAACACTATTGTTTAGTGTTTTTGGATTGTTTTATGTTCTAACTTGAATCAAATTCAATATAGAACAAAAGGAGAATATTTTAAAGAGAAAATGAGAGAAAATTTTGTGGCTTGTTTGTAAGGCCTATAGGATATGTGTGTAGTTTTGTATACAATTGAATTCAAAATTCAATAACTACCAAGTTTGCCTTGAAGGCAATCTATACGCACACATACCTACAACCTTCAACAATGATGAAATAACGACTCCATCATGTTCATCATAGTGAAGAGTTTCAACTCATACTTAACTTGCTCCAACCTCCCTTAAATGGGCTTGGACTTCAAGTATGCATTGCGCTTGATATAATCAAATTAAATTAAGCCCAACCAAAGTTCATTGGATAATAATTAATTAAATTAATTTTACCCCAACAAAGTCCAAAGAATCATTCAATCCAATTAAATAAATCTAAGCCCGAACATTAGTTAATTGATCCAATCAATTAATTAAGTCAAACCTAATAAATTAATCCAATTAATTTAAAGATGTTAAGTCCAAAAATTAATTAATGCAATTAATTAATTCTTGAGCCACCCATCAAATGAATTATTAAATAAATGATCGAATCATTAATATATTCCTTTTTAATTAATTTAATTCAATTAAATTAATTCATTTTTTCTCGAATTAATTCCAAATTGGTTCCACCAATTCCATAGTGATTTGCGTCTGATTATTTAGGTTCACCCTCAGCTATGTTAGAAATGGTGACCAGAAAGCCAATTGGATTGACAATTTTAGGAACCATTTAGCAATTTTTATGAATGTGATATTATCTTGATGAATGTAGTAAGCATTCATCTGTGGCACCATGTGTTTGTTGTGCTTATTATTTATGTTGAACGGTATTTTAACGTCACAACAAAAACCCATAGACCAATTGAATAACCCATGTAGTTGGGCTGCAAATTGGATGACAGCTATGAAACCAACTTCTGAGGGTTGGTATGAAACATTCCAAGTCGAGGACAGCCATTGCAAGTGTCTACTCATAACAAGAGAAAATATTTTTAAGCCTATTTTAAGGGGGGTCATGCAGTGGTGTGCTCCAGCCAACCCTCCCCGTGCACGACGGCAGTGACGTTAGACAACGTTGGCATTAAATGAGTATCTCTTGGGGCATGTTGGGTGCCTTCAGGAGTTGGCTCTAGGCATGTCAAAGGAGTGTTTAAAGTCCCCGAAAGGCATGTGAACCTAACGGGCAGCGTAGGGCCAGGATGGCCTGCTTTGGGCTCAAAAGTGACCGAGAGGCTCCGTGTGACGCGCAAGGTTGCTCCGCAGGCTGCGATATATTAGGGGCAATACCTCTCGTGCGAATGGGTGATTGAGGCAAGCACTCCAAGACCTCGTGATCATTTGGTGTAACTTGAGACGCCGTATGGGCGAAAAATATATTCCGCTGCGAGACAAAAGAGTCCGTCATGACATATGAAACTAACTTTTGAGGACTGGTTTGAAACGTTCCAAGTCGAAGACCTCGAGACTGGGCATCGAGAGTCCTATTGGATGAATGTCGTGTTTCATCAGAGACAAACGTTAGACGTCTATGCAATTTCAATGGGTTAGTTAACAAAGTGGTCAACTAACTGAACTGACTCATGGGGATTATCATATAGAAGTCTTGGAGGCTTGG
This sequence comes from Sesamum indicum, assembly GCF_026168435.1. Classification (NCBI taxonomy): domain Eukaryota; kingdom Viridiplantae; phylum Streptophyta; class Magnoliopsida; order Lamiales; family Pedaliaceae; genus Sesamum; species Sesamum indicum. The sequence continues at coordinate 4,973,648 of NC_142657.1, read as the reverse complement.
TCGGTATGACTTGAGTCCCCAACTCCGATAGTACGAGAGTAGTCCTCAGACTTGAGGAATCACGGCAGTCACATCCATACGATGGTTGTATCTTGAATCTGTGCGAGAGGTGATTGTTTCACAAACATGATCATCATAAGCCTTATCCAGTGCAGTCAGAGTATGTAGCAAGAACGGTGAGTTCCAAAAAGATGACCCGTCTCCTATCAGTATGTGATAGAGGTATCTTCTATGCAATTGGAGATGTTTTCTTGCGTTATGAACCTGTGGCCACATTGGTTGATCGAATAGGCAAAAGAGGTTCCTTTGTCGAGCAACTTAGGGTAACACCGTCTCAAGTATTAAGCATAGATGTCTAGTTTAGGATGGAAATAGACACCAAATTTCATACCCTAGACTAAGGTCGGGAGACAGTAGAAGGAAGGACCGTACCCATATGGACTTAGGAGCCTAAATGTTCACACGAATATTCACATAGTCTCTGGTGCAATGGACCGTTGTTAGACGACCACCCATGATAGTGGGTTCTCTTGGTCATTGATTGATTAAAAATGATTAATTAAATTGAATTTAATTAATTGATAGTGTCGGATACTAGCCCAAGTCTAGCTGAAAGGTAAACCTAAAGAGTCACACACAAATAATTGTGGAAGGACTATGAATAAATTTGGAATTAATTTTAGAAGATGTAAACAATTGAATTATTTACATGAGGAAAAAAATTTATGGGTTGGATATCTGAAGATTAAATTACTAAATTAATTTAATTGGGCTTGTCTTAATTAATAAATTAGAATTATTAAAGAAAGATAAATGGGCTTATGTCTTTAATTGGATTAATTGACATTAGGCTTAATTTAGTTGGATTTTATTAAATTGGATTTAGTTAAATTCTTTGGGCCTTGGATTTATTTTAATTTGATTAAAATATAACCTGGTCCACTAAATTAAGGCCCACTAGCAATAGAGTTGACTTCTATCATTGGAAGGAGGGTGGGTCAAAATTGCACTTTTGAAAAGTGTAGATTTGACCATATTTATTCTTATATGGCATTATTGGATCATGTCATATAGGAAGGAGGTTGCCTTGTAGGTAGGTGGAATGTATATAGACACATTTTCACCTTCCTATACAAAGCATATATATGTGTGTTATCACCATTATTCATATGATAAAACCGCATAGTAAAAGGTTAAGAGAAAACACATTCCCCGTCGTCCTAGTAGTCCTCTCTCTTTCTTCCCTTTTCATCCCTCTAATTCTCTAACTCACTTTGATCTAGGATCAAAGAATGACTTATAGAGAATTTTTGTTTCGATGAAGAGAATACACTTATCGATAGTGCAGTTCACTTCGATCATTTCTTTCAACAGGCTTTGATTTCTTCTATCAAATAGATCAAAGCAATCTTCCATGGTGTGGTGTGGATCATCTCTATAGGGCTCCTACATTGGAGCCTAGAGTGAACAAATGGGCGGACGCACAATTACTTGTTGAAACGAAAAACGAAAGAGGTAAGATCTCATTTAAATGTCGCTTCTCATTTGTTTCTGTAATATATAGCCTTGTATGTTGGGATTCGTTGTTTATTATTTCAAATCCACACATACTACATCAAATGCTCGGGAAAACAAAGGGTACACCCCTTGGTTGGTCGTAAAATAATTTTATTTATTTTATTTTTATTATCTTTCTTTTGGTCGCTACTGCTAGCGCGTTCTCGAGCCGATCCGCTTTTTCCTTCAAGTACTCTCAGAGCCCGGTTCCATGTATGACTATAGATTTATGTGTGTTCTTTATTTATTATGCATGAACACGTATTTTATGGTTTTAAAGCATGGTTTAATTGCTTCAATTGTTGATGATTATATGTTAGAATTAACTTCTATAATTTTGCAATTATTTTGGATATTTGGTGTATTTAAGAAAATTGAATTTTCTGTAAATACATATTTTTGTTTCAGTTTAATATGTTGATTAAAAAGAAATTGGAAAGGCATTGTAGCAGTGCACTGCCGGGCGCACGCGGCCGACTGGTTGTGCTGCAGCCATTTTCCAGAAATTTGGAATTTTTGGATTTTTACATATTTTTCTGAAATAATTAATTCTGCTAATTTAATTTTTGATTAAAATAGATTTTTTATGAAATTAAATTGCTTAATTAATTGATATATTTTGTGCATTGGATGCACATATTTTATTGTTCGTTTAATTGTAATTTTAAACTTATATTTTTCTACATATAATTGTAATTTTATGATATTGGATATCATAGGTTATATATAATGCATGGTATGTGTTATATGTGTTGAGCATTATATTTGAAATTATTATGCTTGGTTGTTAATTAGGAGCCCATGACCGCATGTATAGATTTTATTTTCTATTAGATGGGGCCTATGTGCCTCTTGGTTTATAACTTCTCATCTCTTGTTTTATGCCTTGAAATAATAAATTTTGCTTTTCTTCCTATTAATGTACTCCCCCAGACTTTTAATCGAGGTTTCTTCATATGTAACAAGAGTAGATAGGATTTTGGTAAGGTTTTTTATTTGTAATTAAATCAAGCTCACAGAGAAGAAGGCCCACGATAGACGAAGGCCCAAAGCAGAAGCATGAGGAGATCTAAGAGAGATTATAAGGCCCATTAGCATAATAATCGGTGAATAAACTTTGTAATAGTGTAGGGCCACCCTTAAGAGACCATAGATCCACTGCGGGCTCAGTGGACTGTATAGGTAGGGATCGTGATCATCCAACAGAGGTATGCTAGGTTTATTTGCATGCATCGCATTCATTTCATAATGCTTTTAAACATTTGAAATTTATTCATGCAAAACACTTATGTGATGAGGTTTCGGTTAACACCCAATCAAACTCTCACTTGAATGGACCAAGTTAAAGTGTCAGGCCCATAATGGATTTGATCAAAATAGTTTTGATCTATCCAAAATTTCCATCCACAATAACATGGTGAGGGAACTGTTGCTACCCAAATGTGGTCTCACGAGTCGTGGCACATTTGGAATAATGGCAAGATGCATCGTTATTATGAACAAAGAAACACGCACATTATTTTCCTTTTTGACGAGTCGTGAGGGCGAGAGTTGAGGTGTGATTTGGTTGATGGGTTGAGCCTAACACTAAGTAAATATATTAGATCGGTAATAGACTTAGATCTAAATGGTTATTTGATTTGTCCAGGCCTTCCATTCATACACGATGTGATGAGGAAGCTACCGCTACCCAAATATGATCTCACGAGTCGTGGCAAATTTGGAATAGAGGCAAGCTATACTATTGTTGTGAATAAAGAAACTCACTCAATATTTCCCTGTCTCACGAATCATGGGGGCCAACAGTGGAGGTGTGATTTGGTTGCTGGGTCGGGTTTAACACTGAGTAGCATGATTCGCTTGGAATCCTCGGGATCATGTGAAGAGGTAAGGCAACACCCTCCCCCATTTTTTCAAAAAAAAAAAAAAAAAGAGATGAGGAACCCTGAACTGAAATAAATAATTTTTCAATATCTTGGGAATCTCATGGAACGAGAATGGTATTGGATACCTCCCATGAGCCTTTTGCCATGTGAATCGTAAAAGTGGGGCATGATAAATTGTGCTAGTGGTCCCCCAAGCCCACTATAAAATAGTTTTTCGAAACTCCACTTGAGAATGGTAGGTGGGAGGGGTTAATGACTAAAAGGCTAAGTCTTAACTTGAACTATGTTACTATAATCTGCTTTTGTTTCTACTTTACATTTTAAATGTATGTCTAGGATCCACCTGCCATTATATTTTTTAGACTTATTTTATGGTATGCATTAATAAATTGGCTGCAAAATCTGAGGATTGTCCTCGATCTTCGAAACTTAGCTTGTGTCATGGATAAGCCACTTTAATCGGACTTGTAAAAAGGGTCCTCGCCTAAAGAGCGTTTGACATTCGAAACTGAGGCATGAGCATAATCGCAAGGTCTGCAGCATCATAGTTGCCTCCATGACCAATAAGCAATATGACAGACTGGATGTTGTTGGCTCGATAATGCTCCACATAAAACAAGTTTATGCAGCATCGAACCAGCATACTGGATATGCTGCAACAGAAGCATTTTTCAGCACCAAGATGATTGAGGGTCTTTTATACATAAACATGGGGTTAAGATGCTATCCCTTGTGGACAAGCTCAAAGACTTCTGTGTTGATCTTGAAAAAGAGTTGTGCATTAACGTGATCTTCAATCACTTCATCCCTCCTTCGACCTGCTTATCATGAACTCTAAATGGGCTTGAAAAAATAATGCATGAGTTAATAAACATGTTGAACCAATATGAGGCAACAATTGAAGAATCTATATCGTCGGTATTGGATTAGAAAGCTTCAACCTCAAGAGCGAAAGGCAAGGGTGCCGGACGCTAGACAAGGGAGATTAATGGAGCAGAGTCAGCCGCTGCAAGTGATTTGATCACTCCCGTTGCCCCGCTACGTGAGGGTAAAGGAAATAGGAAGATGGTTCGACAATCAAGAGTTACAAATGATGTTTGCATAAATTGCCAAAGGGCATTTGGGGAGGGAGTGCTGTGAGCTCTTTTCCACCCAAGCTATTGCATTTGTTGTTATGCAATATGATTGCTAATTCAACTCCCTGGGAATTGGATACTTGCTTTAGAAGCACGTTTCTACAAAAGATTTGCAAAAATACAAAGGAGTAGAAGGCTAAGTGGACTTAGCCATTAGAAATCATATTAGGATAGTATACAATTACGTATTCCAGCATGATCAAGTTTTTCATTAGTCAATTATTGGACAAGTTAGACTACAAACTTAATCAATAAAAGTTTCTTTTATTTGATGAGGAGTCTGCTGAGTTACAAAGTCATACTCCATGTCATAATTGGATTATAAATGCTCAAATAAAATGGCATAATCGGTATGTTGATAGATTAAAAAGTCTAGCAATAGACATTTTGAGTTTACTTATAAATCTTTGTTGGGAAGGAAGAAAGTTGTGAAACACTTTATAGGACAAATTATGCTTGATATGCGATCTTTTGAATTGGATCCAGACAAACGTCTATTGGTTGCTAAATACACAAACACTAGCGGAGGGTTAAAAAATCTAAGGACTTTTAAAAAAATCGAAGAATTAGATGAAGTGGAGAATCAAACTGGTTGCAGATTTAAGCTCTTCGATTGAATCGAAGTGGTGTATATTTTGTGGGAGTTCTTGAAGTGTCTTACTAAGAATGAAATTCTCATTCAGTGAAATCCTTCCTGGAAGAGACGATGTTGAATTGTCCCTAGTGAGGAAGAAATCAAACCTTCATTGGACATGATTCGGTCGGTGTTTCACTAAATTACTTGGCCCATCTGGATATGAACTTTCAAAATTGACGAGTTGAAAACATGGCGTGTTCTTCAAGTCGTGATCCTGACACGATATTGTTATGGATTCCCAAGCCTGCACCTGCAAAAGTTCTTGAAGTATGAGGAATTATCCTGCATATGTGAAGGGACTAGTGGGAGGCAAATCAGACTTGGAGTCTAATTTGTGCAGGTTCATTTTGGAATAATGCAAACATTATTTGTATTCAAGATTTTCCCTGACTATATTCCAAAACCGTAGGGGACAACCAGAAACGTCAGTTATCTGAATGGTATGAGTTGTTGAGTCTGATCGGACAAGAAGAAGTGATGTGAAATATGGATTTGGATAAATAGCTTGGATCCATAAGATCCGCTCTGGAGTTTAAACTAGGTTTAAATATCATATATCTAAAATATTTGTTTTGACAAGTTCATGAGGTACATGACTTGGTCAAGAACAAGGTGGAAGGTCAGTAGGAGCTTAATTGTGTTCTTCGTATTTTTAGCCCAACTAAGTCTAAAGATTCATTTAATCCAATTAAATAAATTTAAGCTCAAACTCTAATTAATTGATCCAATCAATTAATTAAGCCAAACCAAATAAATTAATTCAATTAATTTAAAAGTGTTAGGCCCAAAATTAACTAATCCAATTAATTAATTCTTGAGTCATCCATCAAACAGACTATTAAATAAATGATCCAATTATTTATATATTCTCCTTGAATTAATTTAATCCAACTCCAAATTAATTCCACCAATTCCATAGTGATTTGGGTGTGATTCTTTAGGTTCACCCTTAGCTGAAGTGTGTCCAACACAAATAATTAATTTGATTTAATTTAATTAACTATTTTCAATTAACCACTAATAAAAAATACCCATCACCATGGGTGGTCATCTAACAACGGTCCATGGCACTAGAGTCTAGGTGAATGTTGGCGTGAACATTTAGGCTCTCGAGTTCCATACAGGTACAGTCCTTTCGTCGACCATCTCTCGGCCTTAGTCTAGGGCATAGAACTGGGCGTCGGTTCCCATCCTGGACCAGGGAACTATGCTGAATACTTTAGATGTGTTTACTCTATTGATCGACAAAGGAAACCATTTTCTATTCGATCAATCGCTATGGCCATAGACTTAGTGAGTCTAAACCATCTCAAAGCGCATATGAGATATATACATCATATACTGATAAGGGACAAATTCTATCTTGAAATCCACCGTCCTCAATGCATAATCCGACTACGCTGAACAAGGCTTATCATGACCACATCGAAGGTACAGTCATCTCTCGCCACATCCAAGATATAGCCATCATATGCATGCGACTACATGATTTCTCAAATTCAAGGACTAATTCTGTACTATCGAAGCCAAAAATTCAAGTCATACCGACCAAGACTCCAAGCTGCCATATGACGATTCCCGCCAGTCAGTTCAATCAACTAACAACCTTATCAAATAATCCACTAAAATTGAATAGGCATCTCATGTCTGTTGTCGATAAACACGATACTCATCCAATGAATGCAATATGAGGTCTTCGACTTGGAACATTTCAGACCAACCCTCAGAAGTTGGTTTCACAGCTGCCATCCAATGCGCAGCCCAACTACATGGATTATTCAATTGGTCTGTGGGAATTTGTTGTGATGTTAAAACGTCGTTCAACGTAAATAGTAAGCACAACAAACACATGGTGCCAAGATGAATGCTTACTACATTCATAAAGATTGCTAAATGGTTCCCAAAACCGCCAATTCAATTGGCTTTCTGGTCACCATTTCTAACATCCATATGAATCGAAGCTGAGGCACTTTTTGCTCTTCAAAGATGGGAATACTCTAGAACTAATGTTGACACTATTTGATCCAAGCCCTTGCATCTTCCCCATTAAAGTGAGAGAAATTCATCTTATCGATGGAGCTATAACTTTCTAAGTTGTGGGTTCATTTCCCATTAAATGATGTGTAATTATGCGTGAGGAGGTCCTCTTCTCCATAGATGCAATTAGTCCCTCTCCAAGGATTAGATTTGTTCCTATTGTACTACTGCAGTTGCTCCACAACACTTTGAAACTGCTATTGGATTGTAACAAGGGTGTGTTCTATGTTCAGGACTGCAAGTTGCAGTCCATCTTTCGCCTTTGTCAATTGATCCAATCGGGTATGAGTTTGTTCTTCAACTACTTGTCTCCTTGCCTTCTCATCAACCAAAAAGAGGTCCATTTTTCTCTGTGTTTCTTGGAGCTCTTTCAATCTAGTACTGTCCACCATTGTTATGTGTTTTAAGTTCCAAGGACCATGTGTCTCTGAGGCCAAATGTAGCAATATCGTTGCAGAAAAAGAGGTGGGATAACAGAGAAGAAGAAGGAGAAAGAAAGTGTAGAAACTTCAAATTTTATTGATAAAAATTAATTGAACAACCCTTCTCCACGTTTAACAATGTTGGGAAATTTGCACAAAGAAATTACATTTCCCAAAATCAACCAAAAATAGGGACGCAAAGTTCCTTCAGGCTTCTTTGGTTCTTTCCTCAAATTGCAAGCTTGAACCCTAGAGAGCTACAACCATGCCCACCTATGCCCTGTTCAGCGACAACCACGTGTCCTTCTATTAGATCTACAACCTCCTTCAAAACGACATCACTTTCGCCCAAATCCCAAATCTGTGCTTCGAGCCGTAATCTAGCCAAATAATCATCTTCCGCTCCTCTTTCTTTTATTTCACCCCAATTTTGATTCCGCCTTTAATCGTGCGGCCCTAGTTACTCAAATACATCGGGTGGTTCGGTTTTAAAATCGCATCTTCAGCTAAAAAAATGACATAATTGAATATACGTTTGTTTTAAGGTAATTGAATGGGAAGAATGCAAGTAATGCCCTTGTGATATTACAAATGAGCAAATTATCTCTTTATAAAAAAAAAGTAGCATTTTATCTCCTTGTATTTTTAAAAATGCATAAATTTATCACGATGTATTTTTTAAAATGAAATAATTTTAATAAGGAATTCTTTCATTTAAAAAAAAAATAGGGGTTTAAGTTGCTATTACTTTTTCATAAAGGGGTTAATTTACTAATTTTACAATATGAGGGAGATAAATTGCACTAAATCCTATTTGAACATATGATTACGTATATTGACTTTTAAAAGAACAATAATGATTAGTATCATGCATCAAAAAACTATATTTAGAAATTTTAATCAAAATATCTTAATACTTTAAAAATGAATTTATATAGTTTAACGAATTGAGTTTTTTTCTTATCGCAAAACAAAGTCTTAGTTCAATCTAGGAAAATTAATATATTTTATTTGGTAAAAATAATATTATAAGCAAAATGTAATTAATATTATTAATTTTTCCTTCAAATAGTAATATCACAAAAATGTGCGATTATTTCAATTATAACATTAAACATATTTAACACGAAAAATTCTTTCCCTATTACATCTGAGCAACATGATGAGTAATATACAAATCTAGAAAGAAGTGAAATGTTTGTAAGTTATGTACATAGACTAGACTTCAACTTTTAATTTTCAGCAAACAAATAAAAAACTGAAGTTCATTTAGTAAAAAGTATAAAAATCATTTATATAACTTTTTATCATAACTTTTATCATAAATTTAATTTTTTTTAACTTTAATCTAAATTAACCCATTCCAATAGTGCATCTTAAATTTTTTATAAATTGGTATAAAAGAAATTGTTGTTATAAACTTAGAGAAATTCTAAATTTATTGGCTTATCACTCCTAGTATAATATAAAGAAAACAATATATGTAATTCCACCAAATCACTTTTTTATTCTCTCTAAAACTCCTTTTACTTATGAAGTGAATGGTGGTATTTATCGACTACCAAAATTGTGGTTACAAAATACACCATAACTATTATAATTATAAAACATCATGGGGGATACAAAAGGGTATAACATAATGAATATTAAAAACGAATATCAAGAGGTGTATGCATTCATATATACATATTATATATAGTACTCCTCCTTGAATGCATACCTTTTTAGCATATACATCCTGACTCGTTAAAAAGCTTGCCTGAAAAAAACCCAATAGGATAAAAAGCAAGACTAAGCCAAAAAATACATTTGTATAATCTCCCCCTCAATTTAAGCAGATATCTTTCAAGTGTCGCATACCAATATTACGTACGAGTTGTTTGAACACCTTTGTTGGTAATGCCTTCGTAAACAAATCTGCTAAGTCCTGACTTGATGAAATTTGTTTAACATCAATTTTTTGCTTTCCACTTGAAGCTCGTGAGTGGAGAAAATTTTTGGTGATATGTGCTTGGCTCTTTCGCCTTTAATATAACCATCCTTGATTTGGGCGATGCATGCCGCATTATCTTTAATTATTACTGTGGGACTTTTCTCTATTGATTCTAGTCCACATGATTCACGAACATAATGTGTTCATGATCTAAGCCATACACATTTACGCCCAGCCTCATATAATGCAATTAATTCTGCATGATTTGATGAAGTGGCTACCAAAGTCTGTTTCGTTGAACGCCATGAAATAGCAGTTCCACCATATATGAATACATATCCAGATTGAGATATAGCTTTATGTGGATCAGATAAATACCCTGCATCTGAATAACCAACTAATTTGATTGTTGCATCATCATGTCGTTCAAAATATAGTCCCATGTCACTTGTTCCACGTAAATAACGTAAAACGTGTTTAACACCATTCCCGTGTCTCTTTGTTGGTGTTAAACTATATCTTGCTAGTAGATTAACTGAAAAGGTTATATCTGGTCCAGTATTATTAGAAAGATACATCAATGCACCAATTGCACTCAGATATGGTACTTCTGGACCCAAAATCTCATCATTATGTGCTTGGAGGACGGAACGGATCTTTATTAATATCAAGCGATCGAACTACCATAGGTGAACTCATTGGATGAGCTTTGTCCATATGCAAACTCTTAAGGAATTTTTCTATATAGTTTAATTGATAAATGAAAATTTCACCCTTAGTATGCTCGAACTGCAGGGCGAGACAATACTTTGTAGTACCTAAATCTTTCATCTCAAACTCACCTTTTAAGTAATCAGCTGCTTGTCGAATCTCTTCAAGAGATCCAAGTAATCAGCTGCTTGTCGAATTTTTTGCTTTCCACTTGAAGCTCGTGAGTGGAGAAAATTTTTGGTGATATGTGCTTGGCTCTTTCGCCTTTAATATAACCATCCTTGATTTGGGCGATGCATGCCGCATTATCTTTATTTATTACTGTGGGACTTTTCTCTATTGATTCTAGTCCACATGATTCACGAACATAATGTGTTCATGATCTAAGCCATACACATTTACGCCCAGCCTCATATAATGCAATTAATTCTGCATGATTTGATGAAGTGGCTACCAAAGTCTGTTTGGTTGAACGCCATGAAATAACAGTTCCACCATATATGAATACATATCCAGATTGAGATATAGCTTTATGTGGATCAGATAAATACCCTGTATCTGAATAACCAACTAATTTGGTTATTGCATCATCATGTCGTTCAAAATATAGTCCCATGTCACTTGTTCCACGTAAATAACGTAAAACGTGTTTAACACCATTCCCGTGTTTTTGGTGATATGTGCTTGGCTCTTTCGGCTTTAATATAACCATCCTTGATTTGGGAGATGCATGCCGCATTATCTTTATTTATTACTGTGCGACTTTTCTCTATTGATTCTAGTCCACATGATTCACGAACATAATGTGTTCATGATCTAAGCCATACACATTTACGCCCAGCCTCATGTAATGCAATTAATTCTGCATGATCTGATGAAGTGGCTACCAAAGTCTGTTTGGTTGAACGCCATGAAATAGCAGTTCCACCATATATGAATACATATCCAGATTGAGATATAGCTTTATGTGGATCAGATAAATACCCTGCATCTGAATAACCAGCTAATTTGGTTGTTGCATCATCATGTCGTTCAAAATATAGTCCCATGTCACTTGTTCCACGTAAATAACGTAAAACGTGTTTAACACCATTCCCGTGTCTCTTTGTTGGTGTTAAACTATATCTTACTAGTAGATTAACTGAAAAGGTCATATCTGGTCCAGTATTATTAGAAAGATACATCAATGCACCAATTGCACTCAGATATGGTACTTCTGGACCCAAAATCTCATCATTATGTGCTTGGAGGACGGAACGGATCTTTATTAATATCAAGCGATCGAACTACCATAGGTGAACTCATTGGATGAGCTTTGTCCATATGCAAACTCTTAAGGAATTTTTCTATATAGTTTAATTGATAAATGAAAATTTCACCCTTAGTATGCTCGAACTGCAGGGCGAGACAATACTTTGCAGTACCTAAATCTTTCATCTCAAACTCACCTTTTAAGTAACTGCTTGTCGAATCTCTTCAAGAGATCCAATAATATTCAAATCATCAACATACACAGCTCTGTCCTCTTTATGAATAACCATGGACTTATTTGATTAAGGTAAAATCCTTTCTTTATTAAGTACTCATTAAGACGATTGTACCACATAATTTCTGATTATTTAAGTCCGTACAAGGACCTTTTCAATTTGATGGAGTACATGTGACGAGTCTTTGACTATAATGCTTCAGACATTTTTAATCCTTTGGGATTCTCATGTAGATATCTATATCCAATTACCCATACAGATATGTAGTTACCACATCCATGAGTTGCATTTGTAGTTCTCAATTACTGATATACTGATTAAAAATCTAAGTGTGATTGCATCCACTACACGTGAATATATTTCAGTATAATCAATTCCGGGCTTTTGAGTAAAGTCTTGGTCCAAAAGTCTAGCTTTGTACCTTACAACTTCATATAATTCATTTCTCTTTCGTATAAACACCCAATTATAACTAACTGGTTTGACACCTTTTCGTGTTGGAGTTATAGGTCCAAATACTTCTCACTTATTTAGCGAGTCTAGCTCATCTTGTATGGCCTTTTTCAACTTTTCCAATCATTTTGATGTCTACATTCCTCCATAGTTTGGGGATCATTTTTATCTTCATCCATGATTTCGACGGCTACAGAATACGCAAAAATATCATTCATTTCAAATTTTTTTTGATACCAACCTAAACTGTTATGAGCATAATTAATAGAATTCTCGTAACTGTCCTCGAGATCTTGCTCATTACTTTTAGAGTCATCAGATAAAACCGCTTCAGGGATTTTATATTTGGAGACGATACTAGTGCTCACATTAGCATTGTGATTAATTGAGACTATATATTCCTTTCTCTTTCCAGGATTTGCATCTTTAGAGCCAAGTGGTCTACCACGCTTCCAGCGCATTTGTGACTCAGATGCCTTTAATTGAGTAAGAATCTCTTTAGGGACTTCTTAACGAGCTGGAACATCTTCAGCAGGATTATTTGATTTTGTGACCGCTTTGGTATCTATCAACGCTTCTGGTACCCTATTTGCAACCCTTTGCAAATATGTGATCTGTTGAACTTCAAGTTTACTATCATTTGCCCTTGGATCCATAAAAGACATAGATGTTGCATTCCATGCAATATCTTTCCTTTTAATCTCGTTATCTACTTTCCCTAATTTCGGGAATATTGTCTCATTAAATTGACAATCCAAGTACCTTGCAGTGAATCGATCACCGGTTATTGGTTCAACGTACTTAATAATTGAGGAAGACTCAAAACCAACATAAATTCCCAGTCTTCGTTGTGGCCCAATTTTAATTCGTTGAGGAGGGGGGATCGGGCTATACACTGCACAACCAAACACCTTTAAATGAGAAATATTTGGTTATTCCGGAGACCAATTGGGATTAATACATGTGTTATGATGATCTCCACGACTATTACCACAACCACGACCACGATTGCCATGACCACGATCATAAGAAAGGCCCTGTGTTAGGCGATGGTATCGGCCACGCCCCTTTCGTAAAGAAGTATCATTTGCTTCAGGCAATGCCGTCGAAATTTCAAGAAGTAGTTTGGCACCAGTGGGTTGGTTGTGATGGTTATTCAACAAAAGCTGATTATTTTCTTTTGCAACAAGCAGGCATGAAATCAATTCTGAATATGTTTTGAACCCACGTTCCCTATACTGCTGTTGGAGTACAAGGTTGGATGCATGAAAGTAGAAAATATTTTTTCCAACATTTGTTGATCCGTCACATATTCTCCACCTAACCTCAATTTTGATATAATTTAAAACATCTCATAATTATATTCAGCCATTGTTTTGAAATCTTGTAGTCGCAATTGTATCCACTCATATCTTGCACGGGTAAGATTACAGTCTTTTGATGGTCAAATCGATCCTTTATACTTTTTGAAAGTTGAAAAGGACTTTTTACTATTAAATATTGAGACTTCAGGCTCTCATTAAGATGATGACGAAGCAAAATCATTGCTTTAGCGCAGTCTTGCTTAGAAGCACTAGTATTTTCTTCTATTATTTCTACCAGTTTGCTACTAGCAAAATGCAGTTCGACATCAAGAACCCATGATAGATAGTTTTTTTTCAGAAACATCAAGAGTAACGAAATCTAATTTTGTGAGATTGGCCGTTAGCCTACAACAAGTTAATATATACTTTTAGCATAATATTCAATATATACATATAAGTAAAATAAAATGTATTACACATGATATTAAATAAAAATGACATAAAACATTACCAGCATTAAGTAATATATAAGTTCCCATGTAATTAGTTTGAATTATTATGGCATTCATACATCGAATTAAATATATTTAAGTTTGGGTTAACTCTTATAATGTTGCAAATGACAATTAAATCGTATTCTGTCAAAGTTGTTTTCTTAATAAATAAATTTTATTGCATATAAATATACTAGCAAAACATGCAAAATACATACATGGGCATATGAAAAAAAACTATATAGGTAAAGTAAGTGAACTAAATTAACTTCAAGCTAGTCATATTTTAATAACAATACATATACTATGATATAAAACAAAATTACCATGAAATCAATTAAATAAATGAAGAAGCATCGGGCTTCTTGATCAAGCCATTATCTCAAAACACTTCAGGTGGTGAGAAAATCAAACATTATACTTATCCTCGCTTCAGGGATGATATTGCACATAATTGATACAAAATATTTCACCTACTATTGGAGGTGATTTTAACTTATTACTTACTTCAGGAAGCAATGAAATTTTATAGAACACATCCACTTCAACGGATGAAATCAAGAATTGTCTGCCTATAACTGGGGGCAATATCACATCCACTTCAGCGGATGAAATCAAGAATTTTATGCCTACTTCCGGAGGCAATATCAAATATGATAGAACTTTATATATATATATGTCCACTTCAGGAGACATTGAAATATATTGAATATAATTACTCATATTTTATTACGAATAATCAAGAATAAAGTTAACTATGATATTGTAGAGATAAACAAACAAAGAATAAAAATTATACTAGAAAATTAGCATTCTACCTTGATCGAGCATAACGTCATGCTGATAACGTTTTATAAACTTAGAGAATTTTTAAGCTTATTGGCCTATCACTCCTAATATAATATAAAGAAAACAATACATGTATTTCCTCCAAATCACTTTCTTATTCTCTCTAAAACTCCTTTCACATATGAAGTGCATGGTGGTATTTATAGACCACCAAAATTTTGGTTACAAAATACACCATAACTATTATAATTGCAAAACATCATAGGAGATACAAAAGGGTATAACATAATGGATATTAAAAATGAATATCAAGTGGTTTATGCATTCATATATACATATTATATATAATAATTATTTTGAATTTATGTTCAAATAAATTAACCATTAAGATCTTTGGAGCATAAATTATAATTTAAATCAAATTTGGTGAATTAAGGCCTAAAGATATAAATACAACTCCAATAGTACATATATAATAAATAAAAATTCTTCCAAAAATGTTCTAATTACATATGATACTAAGAAAGTACATTCAGCCGAAAGAAGAGGCCCAACTTACAGAAAGCCTAGTGAGGGGTGCAGAAGATGCGCGTGGCCTAAAAGGGGCATAACCCTCAGACTCAAAAGCCAGAAGGAAACTCTTGAAGATGAACTGTGGCACGAGTCCAACAGTATGCTCTTAGGCTCTGAATAAGGATGACGAGGTAGACACCTAGACACCTAGACACCTATGTGTCCTTATGAGCAAGTGGTCGATCGACTATGTGGAGGAAGGCCGGAGCCGATGTGTGATAAGGCCCAAGGATTTTGGTGAATCAACTTACACATCCTAACTACCCCTAGATATTCAGAAGAATATTCTGCAAAAAAGCTTACTAAGCTGCTTACTGATTCGGGCATTGAAGCGTTAACATATTTTTGCAGGTCCTTGTTTCAAAATTTATAAAAAATTCTATCCAAAGAGCTTAACTACATTACAACTCAGACAAATAGTTTTTTTCCTCGCATCAACGTATATTATCAATATATTTAGATCTATATATAACATCAAATAACTAACTCACCATTGTTTTAAACGTTTCTTTTCAAGTTATGTTGTGATTTTATTAATTAATTTTTTTTTGGGTATTGTTATTTTATATTGGGAGTGAAAGTTACACATTTTTATAAGTTATAGTGTCTAAATTGTACATTTTGACATACACGTGTGAGGCACATTTTTTTTACATTAGAGAACTAATGGAGAATTAGGTAATGATTTTACATAATATTGGGATTTAAACTATAAAGACTTAACTTGTGCGGATAAAAATGTAATGGCCCCTTCCACCAAGACAAAGGGAAGCTCGAACAGTTCGATTTATCTTAACGAATAGAGAATGTGGAAGATACACGCAGTCCATTGTAGATAAGTTAGTTCATCTGCATGTTTGCTATCAATTGAATTGCCAATGAACCCTTTTAATTCCGCGTGTGTGGGTTTCTTGTTCCCTTCTTAAATAGACTTTTAAAATCCATATAGAATAAGAATTAAAGGCAATTTTTGTCCTTTAATAATACTTATTTTTTATTTTAATTCTTTAATTTCTTAGAGTTTCAAAATCGTCTTCTATTTTTTTAATTGCTCAATTTTGATTGTCCTTCCCTCGAAATTTCTCTAAAGTTGTCGGAAAATGCCACCTGAATCTGATATGGCATTATAAATTGGGGAAATTAATTTTATTGGTTAATGATACATGATATGGCAATTAAATGAATTTAATTAAAAAATAAAATATGATGTGGCATTAACTGACAAATCATATTAAGGGAATTTTTATATAATTACACAATTAAATATATATAATTACATATACATATATATATATATACATTACATATAAATAACTCTATATATAAGCCAACGACGGCCAACTTGTTGGAATAGGTGACCAAAAGCCAATTAGATTAGTAGTTTTGAAAACCATTTATGCAATCTTTATCTAAGTAATGTTATCCCGATGAATATGGTAAGTATTCTTCTTTGACGCATGTGTCTGTTTTGTGTTTATCAAATTACGTAAAGCACTGCTTTGACGTCGCAACAAATGTCCACAGACCACTTTGTAACCCATGTAGTTGAGCTGCGTATTGGATGGCGGCTGTGGAATCAACTTCTGAGGATTGGTCTGAAATATTCCAAGTCGAGGACCTCGAGACTGTGCATCGAAAGTCCTACTGAGACTTGCACTGAGTATTGCACTCATTGGATGCGTTTCGCATTTCATCGGCGATAAACGTTGGACGTTTATGCAATTTCAATGGGTTAGTTGACAAGGTGGTCAACTAACTGAACTGACTCGTGGGGATCGTCATATGGAAGCTTTAGAGGCTTGGTCGGTATGACTTGAGTCCTCGGCACCGACAGTACGGGAGCACTCCTTAAACTTGAGGAATCACGGCAGTCACGTGCATACGATGACTGTATCTTGGGTCTGTGCAAGAGGTGACTGTATCACAGGCATGATCATCATAAGCCTTATTCAGTATAGTCGAGTATATAGCGAGGACGGTAAGTTCTAAGAGGAGGATCCGTCCCTATCAAAATGTGACAGAGGTATCTCCTACGCACTTGGAGATGCATTCACACTCTATGAACCTGTGGCCAAAGTCATTGGTTGAATAGGAAAATGAGATTCCTATGTAGAGCAATTTGGCGTAAAACAATCTCAAGTATTAAGCACAAACGCCTAATCCAGGATTGGAGCCGACACCCAATTTTATACCCTAGTACCATGGATATTCACCTAGTACTAAGGTTGAGAGACAGTAAACGGAAGGACCGAACCTGTATGGACTTGAGAACCTAGCCTCTAGTCATAGACCGTTTCCAGACGGCCACCCATGGTGACGGGCATTCTTGATAAAGGGTTGATCGAGAATTATTAATTAAATCAAATTTAATTAATGATAGTATTTGGCACTAGCCCAAGTCTAGTTGAAAGGTGAAACTAAAGAGTCACACACAAATCACTGAGAAGGGATGAGTAATTAATTGGGAATTAATTCTATAATTAATTGGATTACTTATAAATGAGAGGGATCTATTTGATGGAGCCCAAGGATAAATTAACGAGATTACTTTATATTGGGCTTGCCGTTATTATTTAATAAATTGGACGTATTAATTAATAAAAGCCATGTATTTAATTTGATTAAATATATAATGGGCTTAATTAGGTGAATTTTAATTAAATTAGATTTAATTAAAATTAATTGGGCCTTATACTTTATTTTAATAAATTCGGCCACTGCACCCCTAGTTAAAGCTTATTGGACAATCCTAGGAAAGGAAATTATTGACTAGGAATTATCACTTTTGTAAAGTGCCATGTTAGTCATTCTTTATTTAGAATAAAGAATTTGTTACCTTGTGGATTGTAGAATGAACCTAGACATATTCTAGTATATGCATACAAGGTATATATATTAGTTATTTGGAATAACTAAAAACATAACACAACACAAAATTATTTTCCTATCCTAGAACACCCATTTGCCCCCCCCCCCCCCCCCTCTTTGCTACACAAATGGTGTGTTCTTTCTCCCTTGTTCTTTTTTAGCAAATTGAATTAAGGGATCACATGTTCTGGTGTGGTGTAGATGTGCCTTTAGAGGCTTCTAAGTTGAAATCTCGCGTGAACGGGTCGACAAAAAGAAAGTTCGTAAATCAAGCAAAAGTAATCCTTAATTTACGTTTCTAGCACTTCTCATTTTTATTTTATCATTAAACCCATTTAGTTTTATTGTTGTTATAATAAACTATATCGAACGCTCGGGAACTCCAAGGTTATACCCCGTGGGATCATCGTTTTATTTATTCAGTTTGTAATTTATGAATTTTTATATTACCGCTTCCGCTTGCGCGTTTTCGGGCCGATCCACTTGCATTTTTATTGCCTTCACAACTGTCGCCTCTAAACTTTGGGCGAGGGTGAGGTTGCCCAGCAGAAAATGGGGTGATGGATTACCTCCTCATCTAGGAAAAATGGGAGTCTCCGTTGCTCATCGGCACCCACAGGTTGGCCGAGACGGTCACCATTGCCTAAGGCGATGGCTGGCCGTCACCCATAGTTATACATATGTATACTATATATGTAAATATATATATATATATATAATTGAAGGGACAAGTAGATCCGCTTGAGAATGTGCCATCAGAAGCGCCAGAAAAAATAATAATAAATGATAAAAATAAAATTATTCTATGACCAACCAAGGGGTGTACCCTTGGTGCTCCCGAGCATTCAAATATAGTATGTTGATTTAAAATAAATAAAACAAAGAACCCCAACATACAAGGCTATAGATTATAGAAACAATCGAGAAGCAGCATTTAAACGAGATCTTACATCTTTTGTTTTACGTTTCAATCGGCTATCGTGCATTCGTCCCATTGTTCACCCTAAGCTCCAATATAGGGGCCCTCTAGAGGTGATCCACACCACACCATGGAAGATTGCTTTGATCTCTTTGTTAGAAGAAATCAAAGCCGGTAGGAAGAAATTATCGAAAAGAACTACACTATCGATAGTGTATTCTCTTCATTGAATTTTTTTTTTCTACAACTCTATCTTCAATCCTAGATCAAAGAGAGTTAAATAATTAGAGGATGAGAGGGGGAGAAAGAGGATGATAATAGACATTTATATATGCTTTGTATCGGAAGGTGAAAATATTTCAAGGTACATTTCGGCTACCTACAAGGCGAGCTCCTTCGTGTTTGGTATGATCCAATCATGCCATATAAGACTGATATGACCAAATCTACACTTTGCAAAAGTGCAATTCGATGAACCCTCCTCTCGACAATAAAAGTCAACTCTATTGCTAGTGGACTTGGTTTTATTTTAATCAAATTAAAATATATTCAAGGCGCAATAAATTTAATTAGATACAATTCAATAAAAATTCAATTAATTAAGTCCAATGTTATTTAATCCAATTAAATACATAAACCCAACTCTCTTTAATTAATAAATTCAATTTATTAATTAAGACAAGCCCAATTAAATTAATTCAATTAATTTAATCTTGGGCATCCGAAGGATCATCCCACATGTAAATAATCCAAATTATTTACATCTTTCTGAACTAATTCCAAATTAATTTCTAGTCCTTCCACGGTGTGTATGACTCTTTAGATTCAACTTTAGCTAGATTTGGACTAGTGTCCAACACTACCGATTAATTAAATCCAATTTAGTTAATTATTCTTGATCAACCATTGATCAAGAAAACCTGTTACAATGGGTAGCCGTCTAACAACGCTCTATGGCACTAGAAACTAGGTGAATATCTGTGTGAATATTTAGGCTCTCGAGTCCATATAGGTACGGTCCTTCTATCAATCACCTCCCAGCCTTAGTCTAGGGCAAGGCATTTGGTGTCGTTCTCATCTTAGACTAGGCATTATGCTTAATACTTGAGACCACGCTACGCTAAATTGCCCACCATAGGAACCTTTTTTTCCTATTCGATCAACCACTTTGGCCACAGGTTTACAATGCCTGAACGCGTCTCCAAGTGCATAGGAGATACCTCTGTCACATACAGACAGGGGATGGATCCTCTTCTTAGAACTCACTGCCCTTGCTACATACTCCGATTGTATTAAACAAGCGTTATGATGAGCATGTTTCTGGCACAATGACCTCTCATGCAGATCCAAGATACAACCATCATATGCATGTGACTGTCGTGATTCCTCAAGTTTGAGGACTACTTCTGTACTATCGGAGCCGGGGACTTAAGTCATAATAACCAAACCTCCAAGGCTTATGACGATCCCCTCGAGTTAGTTCAGTCAATTGACCACCTTGTCAACTAACCCACTGAAATTGCATAGATGTCCAACATTTTTTTATGATGAAACACGATACTCATTCAAAGATTGCAATACTCAGTGCAAGTCTCAATAGGACTCTCGATGTCCCGTCTCGAGGTCCTCGACTTGGAACATTTCAGACCAACCCTCAGAAGTTGGTTTCACAGCCGTTATCCAATGCGCAACCCAGCTACATAGGTTATGTACATGGTCTGCACATCCGTTGTAACGTTAAAGTGACGCTTAACAAAATAGATAGGCACAGCAGACACATGTACCAAAGATGAGTACTACCACACTCATCAGGGCAATATTACTTAAATAAAGATTGCTCGAATAGTTTTCAAAATTGCTAATTCAATTGCCTTTTGGTTACTTATTCCAACAGTAATCATATATATACACAAAATAATGAAAAGGGGAAAATGCATTATTTTTTATTCTTTAAAAAGTAAAAAAAAAATATCAATCTTTTTAAATTTAAAAATAATAAAAAATTAATTTGATATTTAATTAATATCACTACAAAAAAATAGGGTATCAGAGACGGAACATTCCGTCTCTGAAACTATGATTTCCGTCTGTGAAAATAAATAGCGACGGAAAAATCCGTCGCCGCACTCTGTGGCTAAAGCCTAGTGGCTAAATATTATACACGGAAATATTCCGTCACTAATTTTGAGATTGAACATTTCCGTCGCTGATTCTGTCGACAAAGAACAACAAAGTTTTAGAGTAATCCATTTTGATTTCCATAGAGAATTCGTCTCTGATTCCATCGATAAAGAGAAATAATTGCGGTCCTAATCCATCTCTGAAGGTAAAGTTTTTGTTTGTTAATTCTGTCTCTAATTCCGTCTCTAACTCCTAAAATCTTCCGTCTCTATTCATCTATAAATCCTTACAAATCTCCATCTTTGATTCTGTCTGTAAACTCCCAAAATTTTCCTTCATTAATCCATCTCTAATTTTTTTTTTGTTTTTCTTGACAAAATTTTTAATTTTTGTACCTAAATTGATATCCTACTCATTATACCATCATATACATTCCACCAATGCCAAAATCTGAATTTTCATGACCAACAACAATAAATAATAACAAAAAAGATACTCTTAAACAATCAATAATAATATAATTGATGTCATTGTATCATCTAAACACTACCAAATAGTATCAATGTCTGCACTCTCAAACCAACAAAATTAAGACAAAATAGAACCGAAATCAACATAAACTAAGTCATAAACAAGCAACAGAAAAAAAATAAATAAATAAATAATGATCTTCCTTGGAATGTTGTTGATTCTACTACTCAGACCCACCAATAAATTGATGTTTAGTGTATCCCACATCTTGAAGTAATTTATGAACCAATTCTTGTAGGTTTGCCTCCCTCTTTCGAGCCTCTTCCTTCCTCTTTCGAGCTTCTTTAAAAGCAATTTGAAGCAATTTTCAATTTTCTTCTTCTCGTCTTGAAAATTCTTCTTCCCTCTTTGTAGCATTAGAGTGCATAGCCTCCACAACTTTTGTTAACTCATTAAGCTTCTCCTCAAATACTTCAAGAGTAGAATTGACTGAACTTGACTTGTAGATGACGAGTTACTTTCAAATTCATATAACCATCCTTTAGAAGGACCTCCAGTTATATCATACCAAGTTGACAGATCAAATGAAGACTGGGAAGAAACATCAGTACAACGAATTTTTGCAAGGTATGCTTTCTGTACAAGTACATTAGATACAAAGGAACATTTATGTAATAAAAGTCTAACAAAATTACTAAATATATATACCAACCAATATTTAAATACCAATGACAAATTATACTTACACTAATTCTTTTTGGATTTGTTGTCGATGAACTCCCCAATTCCTTTGTTTTTTCTTTGGCATCTTTGAAATACCTGAAGATCAGTCACTTCTGTACCAAGTTCTTTTTCATATAGTTTACAAAACAATATTAGTTCACGTGTGTCAAAATTTCATAAAAGATATCTTAAATCCTTATAATTAAAACTTATCATTTTTTGCCTATGTGCCCCTACAGGAATAGGATCACCAGTGTGTTTTGTAATCCAACCATTTTTTTCAGTCAAATGATTTTTTGGGGTGGTTCAACATTTTCCTACATAATTTTCAGATACCCAATACTTCTAAACTAGCTCATTCGATAATTGATTATTTAACCAATAAGGACCTCTATCAATCATATTACTCATTTCTGGTTCTCTACCTATTGTTTGTAAGCATTATTCATTGCCTTTTGTTTAGCTTTGTACATCTTCTCTTTAAATCGATCACTCGCATTTTCACACCCACACCTTCCTCGTTTCCTCATCAGTTAGATTATTCCACTAGTACCTCAACTATCACATTTCAAAATAGTCAATCACATTAAATAATTACAAAAATATGTCAATTTAATTTAGCAATTAATAAATTGAATTAAATTTAAATAGTATATATTATTTTGAAGTTCTCCATGGCAAAGCTTTAGATGCCTTTGGCACTGCTTGCCGTCTTGGCCATGCCTCAGTGAAAATATTTTTAATATCATTTGTGAGGTTTCATGCAACACCACTTTCAATAAATCTATTTCGACAGAATAAATTTAAAAAATATAGAAAACTAAGGAATAGAGCTAACATTATTTATGAATATATTAAGCTCAGTTTTTAGAAGCTTTGACATTACTGATTCTTTACCATTGTCACTTTTGTCCTTTTACTTGAAGATTTAGGATCTGAGCCCCATTATTGGGTCTACGTCGACCTCTTCACTAGGATTAGAACTTGGATTATCCCCAGGTTGTGGTAAGTGATCTCCCTTTATCTCCTCATTCTCATCTCGAAGGTGCAAACTTGTACCCCCTCGGCCCCTCCCTTGCCTACGTCCGCCGACTCGTCCTCTGGTTACCATCCTGTGTCGAAGAGAAACAAAAAACTATTAAGTACTAAGAATGAGAGAATTATGATGGCTAATATGAAATGCATGTAAAGCAATCGAATGAAATAATTAAATAAATAAAATTACACAAACAGTAATATTTTAATTAGTTAAATGTAAAACATGTCCAAATCATTTTTCACGGATTACAATAAATGGAGTTCTAATATTCAATATTAGAACTATTCAATCATTAGTGTCAATATCCTCATCACTTTTATTTGAATCATATTCTTCTTCTTGCTCATCGTTTTCTGTTTTGAATTCTTCTTCTCCATCCCAATGATCTTCATCCTCTATTATGACTTCATTGAAATCTGCGCCATGTTGAAGTCCCTCAAATTCATTTGCATCTACTTCTTCTACCACACCATCCAAAACAATATTGATCTCATCTTAATCAATTTCAATCAAAATAGGGTGTGGATTATATGCCTCATCCTCTTGAAAAGAAAATTTGACTCTTTGCTCATTATTCTTGTCTTTTCTTTCAGCCAATGGGACGTCAAATTTACCAGTAGCCTTTAGTTTGCATATTGCCCACCAATTACGCCTCTCTCTTCTGGTGCTCAGAAAGTTTGTGAAGTAGACATGTTAAGCTTGGGAAGCCAATATAAAAGGGTGATTTGATTTTGGTTTCAAGTTATGGTTAAATTCCACAAGACCTGATGTGTGGCATTTAAGTCCTTTATCAGAAGTATCATACCAATAACACTTAGACAAGACAACCCCACGTCTTATCCCGTAATACTCCAACTCTATAGCTTCTTCTAAATTCCATAATAATTCACTTCATATTCATTGTAGGTACTCCCCAAAACGCATACACCATAATTTGATGTTACTTTAGAATGTCCATACTCCAAAGTGTGGAATTTGAATTCATTCACAAAGTACTCTTTATAGCAAGAAACATGTCGACTGGGGCCATGAGCCAACTTTCTTATGAGGTCATCAACTTCATTACGAGTATCTTGAATCTATGAAAAAAATAATACTTGAAAAGATAACATAATTTTGAATTTGCTAAATTTACATAGTTCAAAGTAATCTGTTACTTACATGAGGAAGTAGCCACCAAGAAAAATTCGTGTCCCGCTATGTTTCAAGTTCCATGTCAGTTATCTTGAAAATTGTTTTCTATTTTCTTCATCAAATTTCCTACAAAAGTTGTGATGATCATATGTCAATTATAGACATAAGTCAATTTAAACGTTTCTAAAGACACAATGCACAAGTTACATCACTCACTACAGGAGTGATGTATTTTCAACCACCCTACTCAAATTACAAATTTTTCTTTTTATGTATTTTCAACCACCCCTACTCAAATTCTTCTTCTCATCTCTATTGATCTGTAACATCTATATATATTAATATAAAAATTTCACTCATACCAATTTTTTTTTTTGCGTCAATAATATTCTTAAATTAGTTTTATTTTATTTATATATTTATTTCTTTTTTTTAAATATGATGTCTTGGTTTATATATCTTATTCTTATTTGTAATATATTTTAAATCATAAATAATTATTTATTATCGGCACGTAGAGACAGCGTACCATAACATCTAGTACTATAAAAAAAAAATTATATGTTCACTTAATCAGTTACTTACACCGTGACACCATTTTCTTAAATTACCAAAAACGTCTTTATATATTTTCAACCACCCTTGCTCAAATTTTTCTCCCTATCTATATGATCTATAGTATCTATCTAGACTAATATGAAAATTTCACTCACATCATTTTTTTTATTGTTTGTGTCAATAATATTCCTAATTAGTTTTATTTTTTTTTTAAATATGATGTGTTGGTTTATATATTTTATTTTTATTTATAATATATTTTAAAATATAAATAATTAATTATTATATGCCATAACGGTTAGTCTAATATATCAAAACATGCATAAGAGATCCTTATATAGAGATATGATATGAGCCTGCAAATATCTACAAAATTCATGCTACTAAAAAGAAGATAGAAAGTTGAATGGTGTGACTACTGTAACTATATATAAGTATACATTCCCTATTAAAGAAGAAAATCAAAAATAAAATATTAATTAACTCTCTTAATCTTGATCAGTTTAAAGTTCTAAGTAGCATTGATTAAATACCGTCTGATCTTTGGTCAAACTTGGTTCACATATTTTTTTGAGTTTTGAGCTTATTTACAATTTATTTGTGTAAATATTTTTTTCTCATTAAAATTTATATAAAAATATTTATAAAATTATTAGTTTTCACCAAATATCTATCTATCTATCTATCTATCTATATATATATATATGTATATTAAGAGGGTAATAAAATTAAAGAAAAAAATTAGGACATAGTTTTGGGAAAAAAAAAAAAATCACCTTCATTAGATTTCATTTGATTAGTATCATTTTCCTTTTTCTTTCTTTCTTTCTTTTTTTTTTTTTTTTTTTTTGAATATCTGCAACCTATCATTGTTTGTTCGGCATAAAGTAAATTTGACGACAGAAGTAAATAGAAGGAAATCTGAAGTCCATTATAATGCTAAAAAATTTAAAAAAAAAAAAAAGAGGACCTTTCAAGTCTTTTCTTAGCCAAATGATTCAAAAATCTTGCAATCATTCTAAACGCATGTAATTCTTTATCATATAATATTTAATAAATTAAATTGTGGACTACTTATGTTTTATAAAAAAAATTAAAAAGATTACCGTCCTCCCTTGAAGTTTGGTCTAATTATATGTAAATCTCTGTCGTTTAAAAAATTACATCTAGTACCTCTGACGTTTGTTTTTTATCTAACAAATAAATCCTCATGTTAGTCAAAAATTCCCCGAACTCACTGAGATAAGCAAACAAATGAATAAAATCTATATTTATCCTCGATTAATTTATTACTGATTTATTGCAAGTCAAATAATTTTTTTTTGATGAAATTATTATTATTATAAGAGTAAAGATATATCTTTTTATATATATTAACTTGTATAGAGGTGTAAGGTTTTTAGAATAATTAAATGCTTCTTTAGTTAGATCAATTAAGCAACAATGACATTTATTGTGTTATAAATTCAAGTTGCATGGAAAGTAATAACTAGCTAAGAATTTGGAACCTAGCTAGCTAGAAACACGCGTAAATGTAACAAGCAAGCACTAAATGAGTGGCCGAAAGTCTATTATCATCTAGAAATATAGTTTTATATATCGGGAAAATTATAATTTTAGTATAGTAAGTGTTGGATGGTGATGATTTTAGTCTTGAACGAGTTTATTTTGATAATTTTATTTTAAAATTTTAAAATTTGTATATAGCAAATAAAAATAATCAAAATTTACTAAAATTATCGGAGAAGTACCCAATTAAGCTGATAGCATGCACTTTTCGGCCTGTGTAGTAAATTCCCACTATTTTTGTTTTTAATGTCAATTCATATAAAAATAAAATTGCCACCCCTCGTATTTAGAACAAAGGTGCAATTTTTCCTTGACTATACGATTAAGATTTAATCTCATTCATATTATACCTTCTATTAAGTAGGTAGCTAATGGCACCCTTAGAAAAAAAATGATGCATTTTATCTGAATCATCCATTTATTTTTGCAAGTTATTACAGCAGTCATGTACTTAGAAACAACAGTGAATGACTATTACGGAGCTATAATTAATTTGTATTACTGATAATCTTTTTTTTTATCGTTGCGAAGCTACGTAACCATAATATGAATTACATTGTTGACATCTTCGGGCGTTAAGATGGGTTTAGACCCATTGATTTAATTCATGTCAACTAATTTTGTGTTGGATTGAGTTAATTATAAATTGAAATGGGTTATTACGAGTTTAAGTTAAATAAAATTATATTTATATGGATTGGATATGGGTTGAAGATGTATTTAAAAAGAGTAGTAATAAGTCTTATATGGGTTTAACTCTAAAAAAATTAAAAAAATAAAAAAAAAGATTGACAAGAACCCACAACCCACACACTATTCTCTCCCAGTCTTCTTTAACAAGAGAAACACACACACACACACGCACCCGATCCTCTCTTTCTCCACACCCACACACACAATCAGACACATTCACTTTTCTCTTTCTCCACACATGCACTTGCGCACACAGCTCTCAATTTTCAGTCAAAAACTTGTAATGTTCTTCTTATTATTCAAATTATTTAATAATTTATTTTATATTTTTATGTAATTTTTTTTAATTTTTTATTACAGATTATAATTCTGAAAATGATGAAAATAAAAATTGTCTCTCAACAAATATAGAGAATTTGGTTGCACGACTTGGTGTTCATTAAGATGAGCATTCAAAATTTTATAAATTATTTTAATAAAATATAGTATTTTGTTGGTACTTAGTATATTTTTTTTATTTTATAATTAATAAATGAATCTTAATGTTCATGGTCATTAGTAAGAAACAACATGTGATACAAGTAGTAGTTATTATTTTCAATAATTCAAATATTATTTTTTTCTTTATTGTTTAAAATTTTGAAACTTTTAGATTTAAATTAATAAAATGATTTATACAAACTCGACTCAACCATTTACAATTCTACCCATTTTAGATCCATTCATTTGAATCCCGTTTCAAGTTGATTCATTTTTAACACGATCAAATTGGACCTGACCCGACCTGTCCATTTGCGGCCATCCCTATTGACATCTTATCGTTTTTCGTATTTTGGTATAAGAAAACCCAATCTATGTAAGAAATTTTTCTTCATTCACTAAAAGAAGATATCTTAGTAGCTATGAAAAACTTTATTAAAAAATCCAATGTCAAACTAATTAAATAGTAAGTAAAACTTTCTTTGCTAATATATATTATTTAATATACATTTTAAATAATTTATAGTAAGTAAATTTTCGTTGCTAAATTTATTATTAAGTAAATATTTTGTGTTAAATAATATAAATTACCGATAAGAATTCTACTTAATAATTAGTTCAACGTCAATCTTTTTCGTTGCTATTGAGCCATATTCTTGTGGTGTATATGCATCTGCGATGGTTTCCTATGATGAATTTAATGCATTTACTTCCTTGTAATATTACGAATAAGCAAATTATCATTATATGAAAAAATAATATCAATTTATATAAATTATCTCCTGTGTTTTTCAAAATAAAGCAGTTTACCTCCTTAAAAATAAAGGGAGGTAAAATATATATATTTTTTTTCATAAGGGAATAATTTGCTAATTAATAATATCATAAAGGAATTGCTTGCATTTTCTCCTTTTCTATAACACCAAGTGGACGGAGACGGGGATTCTGACAATGTGTTTCGCAGAAATCCAGGTAATGGACCCTTGAACATAAGATCCATTTGCAGTGAAGTCTTGTCTGCTGAAGGAAACCGTGTAAGTCTTCTTTTGATTCACCTTAATGAAAGCGAGTACCTTAGGCTCGACTGTCACGTCCACACCTGGAACATTTTCAATTTGGACATAATATGATGATTTTGCATCTCCAACATTTGTCACTGTCCTTGGATATGTTTGACTACCATATCCAAGTTGGATAGCAAATGAGGGATAGTTCAGCTGTGGTCCGGGTACACCTTTATACTCAGATCCACCACAGTTGATCTTCCGGTTTACAATGATAGCCACCTGATTTTCAGTGTACATATAACATAAGTAGGAAATGTAATCGCGGGTCTTGATGTCGTAAACAAGGCCTGGATCTAATGCTCGGGGAGGATTTACGTGTCCAGCCCCCGTGGCGAAGATGTCAGCAGGCAGGAGTCTCTGGTCGAGAATGAGGCTGTTGTTGAGGTTAGTTTGAGTAGCAGAAGTCATAATGGCGGACTTAATCATAGCGGGAGACCAATCAGGGTGCACACTTTTTATCAGGGCCGCAATGCCACTTAGGTGAGGACACGCCATTGAAGTGCCAGAGATCATGTTAAAAGTCGCCTTTACGTTTGTGGTGTTGTCCACGGGTTTAGGCCATGCTGCTAGTATGCTTGAACCGGGGCCGATAATGTCGGGCTTCAAGATTAATGGACTGGCCAGACTAGGCCCTCTGGAGGAATATGATGCAACCATGGGAGCTGTTTTATCTCCTATTACTGTCCCTTTGAATAAGATGGTTGCTTTGGGATTGGAGGTCGAGTTTATATATGCTCTGATCTTTTCTCCATCAGCATAACTCACATGTGCCGCTGGAAGTACATGTGCATCAGCTAAAGTGTCGTAGGCGTCGGGCTTGTCATTCATGAGAATCATGGCAGCACCACCGGCATCTTTCACCGTTTGCCCTTTGGCAATTCTTGCAATACCTCCACCTCTCACGCATAAAACTACCTTCCCTTTAACGTCAATGTCGTTTAATGATCCAGGAGCGCAGAATTCATCAGCTTTGTTGCCTTGAGAGCCTGCATTAATCAGAGGTAATAATGTGGCGGGAAAATCATGTATTTGGTAAAGTGATTGGCCATCATATTCCTCCTGGTTTCCTAGCAATGCCGTGGCAACTATTTTTCTATCGATAGTGCTGGCACCAACTGTAAGAATCCAGGGTGCCTCATTTTCCAAGGAAAAATAGTTGGGACCATCGTTATTAGCTGAGCAGCTCACCAGAATGCCTTTCTCCATTGCTGAGAATGCACCCAAAGCTATGCCATCCTCATAGAAAGGAGCAGATATTCCACCAATAGAGATGGACAGCAGGTTGACCCCGTCCTCGATGGCTGCATCGAATGCGGCCAATATATCACTTTCATCACATCCTTCCTCGGAGCATACTTTGTAAATGGCCAGGTGAGCAAGAGGGGACATTCCAGAAGCCACGCCATTGGCTTGACCAAACACATTGGCACCTGAAACAAAGTTTCCTGCAGCTGTGCTGGCAGTGTGGGTGCCGTGTCCATCATGATCGATTGGCGGGCCTGGATCATCCCTGGCAAAGTTCCTGGCTCCAATAAGCTTGTTATTACATGCAGTGCCCTTCAACTCGCATTTCCCTTTCCACCTGGCCGGTGGGGGGGGGACGCCCTCATCATCAAACGACGGGTGGCCTGGCGTGATTCCAGAGTCCAGGACTCCAATTATCACACCCTTGCCATAGTCTGATTCTGGCCAGGAACCAAGATTTTGATACAGCCCCAGGAAACTCGGGCTATGAGTTGTCTTTAAAGCATACATTTTCTCACGCCTCGCGTGCAAAAATCCTTCCTTCTTCTCCATTTCTTTCACATCTTCTGGAGATAATTTTGCTGCAAATCCAGTGACCACGTTCCGGTACCTGTGACGAATTCGAGATGGTTCCTCTGAGTTTACAGTGGCTTCGGGCAGAAACGAACGATACCAGGTTTCCAGGTCTCGTGATTCTCCTGGAACTTGATCTGCAGGTAAGTTCACATGGACAATGTAAGTTTGCCGGGTGCTTTGCGCGATAACTGGTTGGGAACTCAAAAGGGAAATAACAAAGAGAAGAAACACGCAAATCATTTTAGGCAATGGCTTGCAATTCTTTTGCTGTGCTATTCTGTGCTGAAACATGTAATTATGCTTCCCTGGAGGCTGGAGAAAAATGTCAAGAGTTTAAATCTCAATAATGGTTGATTTAGGAGCTTCATTATATGTCAATGGTTGCAATTTCTCATATACTTAAGAAGGTGAATTAGATATCCGTTTGCCGTATATTGGAAGCATTTGAGTATAGCACGTAGGTCGGCATGAGCTATCTAGATCTGTAGCTGCTTTTCCTTTTTCGAATTTGTCAATGCTCCAGTTAAGTGCAATAGAACGAAGGTTTGTCTATTACAGATGGTTAGGTTTAATATTATTGAGTATAATTAATTTTAGATTATAGATATAGCAGATCATTGGAACAGAGGTATATATATATATATACACATATATATGCATTTAGGCACCTCCCACCGCACAAAAAGTCGGCAAGCTATATTTATATAAATATATATAGATAGTATGGTTGTGGCACTCTTATATGTGTATATAGTAAATAATTTTTTACGTTTTAAAATATATTATAAATAAGAGTAAATATATAAATCAGTATATTAAGTTAACAAAAGGAAGAAAGAAAAAATAATAATTTATCAATTAATGTAAATTTTAAAAAATTGAATAAGTTATTTATTTTATCATGAGGGGCAGTTTTTACTTCACAAAAAATTAGTGCGGCACTGTCATTAACCATTGTTTGTGAGTGTGGAGGGATTTTTTTTTATATTATTATACAGTAAAACCTCTATAAATTAATAACCTTGGGACCATGAAATTTTATTAATTTAGAGAGATATTAATTTATCGATAAATTAATATTTTATTAATTAAAAGAGAAACTTTTTAAATTCAATAAATTTAGTACATATGTATTAAAAATAAATGAATTCATATATGTTTCATTGATTATATTCATACATCAATCAATTCTTTGTAACTAATTAAATATATTTATGTATAATATCAATTCATTGTATACAATTAACTATTATATTCATAGACGCATGTATTAATTCAATGAAATTACTTAAATATACATGTTTACATTAATTTGTTGCACTTAAATAACTATTATAGCCAATTAAATATATTCATACATGATGAATGAAACATATACTACATAAATCTCAATATGAAAATAAAATAATTCATAACAACCCACCATGTCTTCTCATCTAAAAGGCATCGTAAAATCATGGATGATCAAATGCGTAAAGCATTACAGACTTCATATTTTAGCAAATTACCATAATATTTATAATTGTAATATTTATGAATTATTAATTTAGAGTTTTAATGGGACCTAGTATTTATAAAGGAATTTTTCTAAAAAATTATTATCTTATTATCTTATCGAATTTGATGATTTTTTACAAAGGCCCAAGTCGGGATCGGAAGATTTTATTATTTTAGAAAGTTTATTAATTTATAAAGTATTAATTTATAGAGGTTTTACTGTAGATATATATTACAGTCTATTTAGGCTCCATTTACTTTAAGTATGAGAATAACAACGTACTAGAATAAATCTAAACTAAATTTATAATAGAAAATCTCAAGATTAATTATAGATAGCTTATTTTGATATATTTTATTTCATCCTCATAAAACATGATCCAATGTTTACATTGCCTTATTGAATGAGAAATTAGATATATGTCCTTCAAAATTATAACATCAATTTTTTTTCAGATGCCTAAAACTTAATTTTTTTCTCCAGATGCCCAAATAGATGTGTCTAACATTTACGTATGGCGAGGGGGCGGCGGGAAGAGGAAGACAGAGGGGGCATCTATGTAGGGAAAGACGAAGATGAAGGGGCGACCGCACCAAGAGGAAGAAGGGGTGGGTTGGGGGTTGGGGGTAAGGGATTGCCAGTGGAAGGAAGGAAGGAGAGAGAAGGGGGGGAGTGGGGTAGAAAGACAAAGGAGGCACCAACAGGCGAAAGAGGAAGAGAAGGGCGGGGAAGTGGGTAGGGAGAAGAAGACTGACAATGAAGATGATGGAGGGTGTGTTTGATAATTTTATGAGCTATCAGATTTTACTATTTTGGTTGAATAACTCAACCCAACTCTATTAAATCGTTACAGTAATTAGTAGTAGGTTGGCCATTAATTCCAAGCCGCCATCTTGAGATATAAATAGCTTACTATATTGGACAAATATTCTTATTCAACCTAATTAGTCAAGATAAACATTTTATATGATGCATTATTTGGCATGTCCGAAACCACTTTGCACTATATTGTATATTATAATTCACCAAGTTGTCACATGTTTTTCTCCCACAAAATGAAGGCAAGTATATGATAAGGTAAAATGCAATTTAGCCCATGTATTTTAAAGACTGTGTAAAATATCTTTTTTTAAAAAATAAAATAGTAAAAATCACCCTATAATTTAGAAAATGTAGCAAAACACTCCTTCTATGTCATAAGTGTATTACATACTCCAATTTTTCTTTTAATTTTTATGATTGTAAGATAATATTTTTATCCTTATTTTAACACCACTCGTTTTAATTTTATATAAATGGATAGTTTAGATAATATTATTTAAAAGATATAAAATATATTTAAAATTATATAATATATATTTAAATGTAAAATATTTAAGTATGCATATATATTATATTTAATGTGTGTATATATATATATATATATATATATTGAAAACATTAGATCGACGTTGACCATTGTCGCATCGTCGCTAGGGCAAGACAAGACGGGAGGAGAGGGTGCGGGGAGGAAGGGTGGCGCTTGTGAACTAGGAGGAGCAAGAGGGTGAGAGGAGGGGAGGCGTATTAGAATGGGTGACTAAAAGCCAATTGAATTGGCAATTTTAAGAACCACTCAAGCAATCTTTATTTAAGCAATATTCTCCCGATGAATATAGTAAGAATTCATCGTTGGCACATGTATTTGTTGTGCTTATCAAATTACGTCAAGCATTGCTTGGACGTCACAACAGATGCCCATAGACCACCTTGACAACCGTGCAACAGTTGAACTGCGCATCGGATGGAGGTCATGAAAGCAACTGTTTAGGGTTGGGTCTGCAATATTCCAAGTCGAGGACCTCTCGAGACTAGGCATCGAGAGTCCTACAAGACTTGCATTAAGAGCCGCATTCAATTTATGAGTGTCGTGTTTCATCGACGACAGACGTGGGACGTCTATGTGATCTGAATGGGTCGATTGGCTAGGTGTTGAATCAATTGAACTGTCAGAAATGGTGACCAGAAAGCCAATTGGATTAGCAGTTTTGGGAACCATTTAGTAATCTTAATAATGTGATATTATCTTGATGAATGTAGTAAGCATTTATTTGTGGCACCATGTGTTTGTTGTGCTTACTATTTATATTGAACGGTGTTTTAACATCATAACAAATGCACCTAGACCAATTAAATAACCCATGTAGTTGGGCTGAGCATTGGATAGCAGCTATGAAACCAACTTCTAAGGGTTGGTCTGAAACATTCCACGTTGAAGACCTCGCATCGAGAGTTCTTTAGAGACTTGACTAAGTATTGCATTCATTTGGTGAGTGCTGTGTTTCATCGGCGACAAACATGGGATGTCTATGCAATTTTAGTGGATTAGTTGACAAGGTTGTTAACTGATTGAACTGACTCGCAGGAATCGTCATATGGAAGCCCTGGAGGCTTGGTCGGTATGACTTGAATTTCAAGCTCCTATAGTACATGATTGGTCCTTGGATCATGGCAGTCGCATGCATATGATGACTATATCTTGGATCTGGCGAGAGATGACTGTGTCTTCAATGTGGTAATTATAAGCATTTTACAGTGTAGTCGGATTATGTAATGAGGATGGTGGATTTCAAGATAGAATCCCCTATCAGTATATGATAGATATATCTCCTATGCACTCTGAGATGGTCTAGTCTCTCTAAGTGTATGGCCATAGCGATTGGTCGAATAGGAAATGATTTTCTTTGTCTATCAATAGAGTAAACGCATTTCAATTACTCAGCATAATTGCCTGGTCCTAAATGGGAACCGACGCTCAATTCTATACCCTAGACTAAGGCCGGGAGATGGTCGATGGAAGGACCATACCTGTATGGAACTTGAGAGCCTAAATATTCACACCAACATTCACCTAGTCTCTACTGCCATGGACCATTGTTAGACTACCACCCATGATAACGCGCGTTTCTGATTAATGGTTAATTGAAAATAATTAATTAAATTAGATTTAATTAATTATTTGTATTGGACACAATGCCCAAATCTAGTTGAGGGCGAGCCTAAAGAGTCATACACAAATCACTATAGAATTGGTGGAATTAATTTGGATTTAATTCGAGAATAATGAATTAATTTAATTGGATTAAATTAAATCAAGGAGAATATAAATGATTGAATAATTTATTTAATAATCCATTTGATAGATGACCAAGAATTAATTAACTGGATTAACTAATTTTGTGCTTAACACCTTTAAATTAATTGGATTAATTTATTAGGCTTGGCTTAATTGATTGATTGGATCAATTAATTAGAGTTTGGGCTTAGATTTATTTAATTAGATTAAACGAATCTTCGAACTTTATTAGGCTAAAATTACTTTAATTAATTATTGTCCAATTAACTTTGATTGGGCTTAATTTAATTTGATTAAATCAAGCCCGGTTCATACTTGAAGTCCAGGCCCATTTGAGGAGGTTAGAGCTAGTTAAGAAGGAGTTGAAACTCCTCACCATGATGAAGATAATGGAGTGGTTATTTTATCATGGTTGGAGTTATATGCATGTGTGTTTACAGGTTGCCTTGGAGGCAAACTTGGTAGTTATTGAATTTCGAATTCAATTGTGTGTAATATACAAAACTACACACATATCATGTATAACCAGCACCTAAGCCACGAAATTTGCTCTCTTTCTTTCCAAAAATGTACTCCTTTATGTTGTATATTTAATTGGATTGAATTTAGAACATAACATTCCAAAAGCATTAATCAAAATAGTGTTAGTTTGGAGTTTTTTTTTTTTTTTTCTTGTTCTTTGTTCTATCTAGCAACAGAAAAAGAACTATATCTCTTCTTTAGTGTGTTTTGGACAAATTAGAGGAGTTCTAAACCTGAATCCTAAGTTAACGGAACGAGAGAACGTAAAGGGAACAATGCACATTGCTGCTCAACTATAGAAATAAAAGGTAAAGTTTTAATTTTGTTTCTATGCTTTTTGTTTCATCCTCTAGCCACTTGTCTAGGATGTTTATATGTTGATTATTATGCTTATGACAAATACGGAACGCCCAAGAATTTCAAAGGGAACACCTCTTTGAACCATTTTCAACAATTTTCATTTCCCGCTTCAGCCACGTTTCCGAGCCATATCGATTCTTTCATGAACTGGCTCTCCGAGATCGTCATATGAAAGCCTTGGAAGCTTGGTTGGTATGACTTAAGTCCTCGGCTCCAAAAGTATGGGAGTAGTCTTCAGACTTGAGAAATGATGACAATCACTTGCATATGATGACTATATCTTGGGTATGTGGGAGAGGTGATTGTGTCACAGATACGATCATCACAAGCCTCATCCAGTGCAGTCGGAGTATGTAGAATGGACGGTGAGTTCCAAGAAGAGGATCCGTCTCCTATCAAAATATAATGGAGGTATCTCTTATGCACTTGGTGATGCGTCTATGCTCTATAAAGCTGTGGCCATAGTCATTGGTCGAATAGAAAAAAGAGGTTCATATATCGAGTAATTTGGCGCCGCGATCTCAAGTATTAAGCATAGATACCTAGTCCAGGATGGGAACCGGCACCTAATTCCATGCCGTAGACTAAGACTGGAGACGATAGACAGAAGGACCATACCTGTATAGACTTGGGATCCTAAAAGTTCACATGAAAATTCATCTAATCTTTAGTGCCACAGAAGTTGCTAGACGGCCACCCATGGTGACGGGCTTTTTGGATCAAGGGTTGATCGAGAATTATTAATTAAATTAAATTTAATTAATAATAGTATTTGGCACTAGCCCAAGTCTAGCTTAAAGGTGAACCTAAAGAGTCACACATAAATCACCGAGAAGGGAGGAGGAATTAATTCCATAAGTAATTGAATTACTTATATATGAGAGGGATTCATTGGATGGATAAGCTCAAGAATAAATTAATTAGATTAATTTATATTGGGCTTGCTCTTAATATTTAATAAGTTGGACTTATTAATTAATAAAGACTTATTGAGCTCAATATTTAATTGAATTAAATATATGATAGACTTAATTAAGAGAGTTAAATTAGATTTGATTAAGATTTATTGGGCCTTGTATTTTAATTAATTAAAATCGGCCCAAGCCCATTAATTAAGTTGGTGGAAATTCTTGTAAAAGAAAATTATTGACTAGCAAAATCACTTTTGAAAAGTGTCATGTTAGTCATTCTTTATTTGGAATAAAGGATTTTATTATCTTATGGATGGTTAAATGAATGTAGACATATTTTAATCCATCCATTCAAGGTATATATGTATATGTGCTTGTGTGTGTGTATTAGTTATTTGGAATGACTAATGAAGACATAACAAAGTGAAAATAATTTTCTCTCTCCCTATTTCCACTCGGCCGAAACCCCTCTCTCAAATACACTTGGTGTGTATTTTTCTCCCTAATTCTTTTCTAGCAAAGACGATTGAGGGATCCCGAATTTCGGTGTGCTGTGGACACAACTTTAGAGGGCTTCTACATTGAAGCCTTGTGTGAATGGGTCAAACGAACGAGGTTCGAAGTAAATCAAATCAAAGAAGTAATTTTGATTTATGATTTATGTACCTCTTGTTTTCATTCAATCATTAGTACCGTTTAATTTTATTATTATTTATTTTTAACTACATTGAACCCCCGAAAACTCCAAGGTTACACCCCTTGAAATTATGGTTTTGTTGCATTTTTATTTTAATTTACGCATCTTATTAATACCGCTTCTGCTTGCGCGTTCTCGGGCCGATCCACTCGCACCTCGCGGTGCTTTCAAGTGGTATCAAAGCTCGGCTCGATGTAGGGGCTATGGTTTTGTGTGAATAAGCTTGACAATATGTTCTTTATTGCTTTTGAAGAATGATATATGTTTTGCTTATTCATGGATAATTATATGAGAAAATTAATTTGTTTAACTTTTTGCAATTTTTGATGATTTAAGTATTTTATGGAAATTAGATTTTCTGATAAAATACTTGTTTTTCATTTCAGTTTAATGTGTGGAAATAAAAAGAAAAGCTAGTGCTGTAGTACTGCATTGCCAAGCGGCAGTGCACATTGTCCGCACGGCTGGGTACGCGTGGGCAAGAGCCTGTGCGCAGGCCTGGCCAGTGCCCGCGCAACCTCTGCGCTGCTGCTGCTGCTGCTGACGACCGACGATTGGGCCATTTTTTGCCATTTTTGTGACAAATTAAATTTTTGAATTTCTACACATTTTTTAAAAAATGTTAATTATTGCTGATTTAATATTGGAGAAAATTGAATTTTTTCTAGAATTAAATTGCTTTAATTAATGTGGTTTATTTGCGTGCATTAGATGTTTGAGGCTTAATTAATTAATTTGATTTATTTGCGTGCATTGGGTACATGAGGTTTAATCATCTATTTGAGTTGCCAATTTTAAACTTATTGTTTTCTGCATGTAATTGTTTGTCGTAATATTGGATATCGCGCTATATTTTGAGATGTTCATTTTCTTGTCTAGCATCATTAATTGTCAATATGTACTAGAATGGATGTCAATGGATGATATCGGAGCCCTAGTCCGCATGTATGTCTTTTATTTTTTGTTCGGTGGACCCGTGTGCCCTTGTGATTTATTTTCTCTCTCCTCTTTTTTAGCCTTGAAAGAATAAGGCTTGCAATCTCTCTCCTAATCTACTCCCCCGACTTCTGATCGGGCTTTCCTTTTAAATTATGAGTAGTATAGGACATTTTTTGTGAGATTTTTATTTTATGCAAAGCCATGGAGAAGAAGGCCCACGAAGGAAGAGGCCCATGGAGAAGGCGGCCAATGGAGATAAGGCACATGGACTTGGAAGGAAGGAAAACATCAAACCCCTTTGTGTTGTCTTCGCCTTTCCGTTCATTCAAGGACATGGACCACATAAAGCCAAAGGAAAGAGGCCGTTGAAGTGCACCAGACAAAGACCATAGGTCAATGGCAATTTCCACTCATTCGATCCTTCTGCATGCATGCGTGTGAAACCGACTGATGGCATCAAAGAAAGCAATGAAATAGGTGTTTGAAAAAGAAACAAGCCTGTATAAAGAGTTAGGTCCAATCACTCTCCTCAATTTAGGCTGACTTGGTGAACAATCACGGAACAATTGAATGTCTGGGACAATATGGAATCCAACTTTTATTCAAGAGTGACCCGCTATCTTGACGGATCGAAAAGAAACACTAAAATCATAACAGATAAATGCATTGTGGAAAAATTGCTAGTTTATTTTTTAGATCGAAAAATGAACATAAAATTTAACCACGAAAAGAATGTAAATAGTCAAGCATAAGGCTACCTTAAACAGACTATAGACTCACTACGGGCTAAGTGGGTTGCATAGGTTGGGCTCGTGATAATCCAACAGGGGCATGCTAGGTTTCATTGCATAAGATGCATTTATTTAAATGCTTTAAATATTTGATATTTATGCATGCAATGTTTTATATGTGATGAGGTCTTGGTCAAATAACTCATAATTAACTCTCACTTGGTTGGTCCAAGTTGAAGTGTTAGGGCCCAAAATGGACTTGGATCAAAATAGTTTGATCTGTCTAAGGTTTTCATCCACAATAATGTGGTGAGGAAGCTGCCACCACCCAAGTGTGGTCTCACAAGTCATAGCACATTTGGACTAGAGGCAAGCTGCACAATTATTGTGAACAAAGGAACATACTCAATGTTTTTCTATCTCACGAGTCGTGGGGGGTGATAGTTGAGCTGTGATTTGACTAATGGGTTGAGCCCAACACTAAACAAATATTAAGCCCATAAATGGACTTAGATCGAAATAGCATTTCGATCTGTCCAGGCCTTCCATCCATAACAATATCATGAGGAAGCTACCGCTATCCAAATGTGGTCTCACTAGTCGTGGCACATTTGGAATAGAAGGCAAGCTATATTATTGTTATGAAGGAATACGCTCGTTGTTTTCATGTCTCACGAATCGTGGGGGATCAACAATTGAAGCATGATTTGGTTGATGGGTCAGGCTTAACACCGAATAGCATGATTTGCTTGGAGTCCTCAGGATCATGTGAAGAGGTGAGGCAAAGTATCTTGGAAATATCATGGAATGAGAATTGTATAGAATACCTCTCACATGGCTTTTTCCATGTGAATCGTAAAAGCGGGGCATGAAAAATTCATTTGTGGATCCTAAACCCACTAGGAAAGGATTTTTCGAAACCCCACTTGAGAGTGGTGGGATTTTGTAGAAATAGTGCAGAAGTAATCGAGTCTTAACTCAAACTCAATATTGCTGTAATCTACTGGTTGTTTTTGTTTTGTGTTTAGAATGCATGTCTAGGATACGTTTTCCAATTTTCTTTATTTTGAAATTTATTTAAATGGAACACAATCGATTAGTATTGACTACCAAAATTGGAGGATTGTCCTCGATTTCCAAACCTAGGCTTGTGACATGAAAAGCCTGTTCCACCAGACTTGCGAAAGGAGTCCTTGCTTAAGGAACGTTTGATGTTTGGGATTAAGACATAGGGACAATCGCAAGATCCTCAGTGTCATACTTGCTTCTGTCAT
Organism: Sesamum indicum; assembly: GCF_026168435.1. Classification (NCBI taxonomy): domain Eukaryota; kingdom Viridiplantae; phylum Streptophyta; class Magnoliopsida; order Lamiales; family Pedaliaceae; genus Sesamum; species Sesamum indicum. The sequence continues at coordinate 4,932,719 of NC_142657.1, read as the reverse complement.
TCATGAGCTGTATGACAGGCTAGACGTTGTTCGATCAATAAATGCTCCACATAAATTCATTTATGCAACGTCGATCGGTATATTTGATATGTCAAGATGGAAGCAATTTTTGAAGCCAAAATGACTGAGGGTCATCTATACATAAACATGGGGTTGAGATGCTATGCCTTATAGAAGAGCTCGATAACCTTAATGTTGATCTCGAAAAGAGATGTACATTGACATGATCCTTCAGGTCCCTTCATCCTTCCTTCGACCTATTTATCATAAACTCTCTCAAGACCATTTTATGAGTTAATAAAATGGTTGGACTAATACGAGGCAACAATTGAAGAATTTGCGTCGTCGGTTTTAGATTTGGAGGCTTCAACCTCAAAACCGAAAGCAAGGTAGCTGAACGTCAAATGAGAGAGAAGGATGAAGCTAATTCAATCGCTGGAAGCGCTTTGAGTGCTCCGTCGCCTTGATGGGCGAAGATAAAAGGAAAACTGGGATAACGGTCGACGGTCAATCTTACTTATGATGTTTGCATGTAATTGCCAAGGGACATTAGAAGAGGGAGTGTCGTGAACTCCCCTTCAACCAACTATGATATTTATTGAGCAAACATGATTACTGTTCTTATTTCCAAGTGTTGGACACTTGCTCCCGAAACACATTTCTGCAAATGGCTTCTAGAAATGAAAAGAAATAGAACCCTAAGTCAAGTATTGTTAAAGCAAAGGAATGGCTGGGCCATTACTGAAAAAGCAATAAGACGAAGTAAACTTAGTTGTTAGTATTCATGTTGAAATACTATACGATTATGTAACCCAGCATGATCAAACAGCTAGTCAATTGTTGGACGAATTAGACTACAAACCTGATCAATAAAAGATTCTTTCAAGTCTGCTGAGTAATTAAATTGTCATACTACATAATTAGATTATGGATGCTCAAAACAAATGACCAAAATGGATGGTCAAGAACATAACTTACAGAGAATGGCATGAATGAGCTAGGGCCATATCCCTCTTGTTAGGATGAGTAGGTTGGTAGAATCAAAGAGTCTAGCAATAGATAATTTGAGTTTACTAACTTGTGAATCCTTTCTAAGAAGGAAGAAAGCCATAAAAGCACTTTGTGGATAAAGAATGCTTGACAAAAACGATCTATTGGATTGGAGCTAAAATAGACATATGTAAGTTACTAAATACGCAAATACCAGTAGAGGGTTCACAAGTCTAAGGACTTCTTGAAAGTTCGAAGAAATTAGACTTGAGGTGGAGAACCAAACTGGTTATGGAGACAAACCCTCCGATGGGATCGAGATGACGCGTATTTAGTGGGAGTTCTTGAAATGTCCAAAAATGAGAATTGAATTCTCATTCAATAAAATTCTTTCGAAAGAGATGATGTTGAACTGTCTCTAATAAAAAAATCGAACCTTGTTTGGATATGGTTCGATCGGTGCTTCATTAAATTAGTTGGGCCGTTTAGATGTGGACTATCGAAAAATCATCAAGTTGTAAAACGTCGTGTTTTTTTAAGTCACAATCCAGATACCATATTTGATATGGATTGGCAAACCTATGTCCTACAAAAATCTTGACTATGAGGAATGGTCCTGCATACGTCAAAAGGACTAGTGGGAGGAAAATTAGGCTAGGCGTCTAATTTATGCAGGTTCATTATGGAATAATGCAAACATCCTATGTCTTTCAAAAGTCTTGAGTATGAGAAATAGTCTTGCATACGTCAAATGATTAGTGGGAGGAAAATTAGACTTGGAGTTTTATTTATACAGGTTCATTATGGAATAATGCAAACATCATTTGTAATCGAAACTTTACCTGACCATGTCTTAGTTCTCGAAAGGACGACCAATAAAACTTCGATTATCCGAGAGGTACAAGTTTCTAAACCTGAAAAGGGAAAAGCGATATAGGACATCGTTCTGAATAAATGGGTCGGATCCATAAAATCTACTATGGAGTTCAAACTAGGTTTGAACGTCCTACATATTTATTTTGACAAGGTCATGAGGTACATAACTTGGTAAAGAACAAGGTGGAAGGTCAGTGGGAGCTTAGTTGTGTTCCAAGTGTTTTAGATATTAAACGTTTTTGATCATTTGGAATGATAGAAAGATGTTGTGGAAGTCTAAAACACGAACGTTGTTCATAAAATTTTCCATAATAGGAATAGGACTCCTATCTAGTGATAAGTTGTCGAATATTCAATTGTGGTAGACTGATGAGGAGCTTCGATATTTGACATTCCGTACATCTTTGTTGTAAGCAACATGGAATATTGTTCGATTCGAACCCGATGTTGCTTCTACTTTTGAGAGCATAACAACGGATATCGCGTGTGCACCAATGAGGAAACAAACAGTTGTTGAGGATCTATCTTTAATACCTGAATAAGGATTGAAGAAGAGCCCTTGACGCTCATTAATGAAGAGTTGATCTTGGAAAGCTATAGCGATAGTAGCTTCCAGGATCATATGAATAATATTTTATCTCAAAATAAATGTACATTCGAGATTTGTGATAATGTGGTGAAAAGGTTCCAAATGGAATGCCACAAGAAACCTTATCATGGAAAATTGAATGTACGTCAATTTTAAAGTTATATTGAAAAACGGGTAGGACCTAAAAACAACATCCACTTGTTGGGTCTGCTACCTAGCATAGCCGCACCAGTAGTCATCTTGGAGGATGACAAGTGGGCTATGGCACAAGGTAAAAGGCCCGAGATCTCATCACAAGTCAAAGGAAAAACTTAGACACCATCATCTGCTTGGAGCGATGATAGGAAGATGTAACATGCGCTTAGACCGCAGAACATCGGCAGAAATGAAAAGTAGACCCATAAGACCAAGCTTATAACATAAATTGCTCATTAATCAGTTGAATCAGAAAATATGAGTAATTGATTTTAAGGTCAAGTGGTAGATTGTCGGAATGGGTGACCAAAAGGCAATTGGATTGGTGGTTTTGAGAACGATTCAAGCAATTTTTGTTTAAGCAATGCTGTCTCGATAATATGGTAAGAATTCATCGTCGGCACATGTATTTGTTATACTTACCAAATTACATCAAGTACTACTTGGACGTCCCAACAGATGCCCACAGACCACCTTACAACCATGCAACAGTTGGACTGCGCATTGGATGGCAGTCATGAAAGCAACTGTTCAGGATTGGATCTGAAATATTCCAAGTCGAGGACCTCGAGATTGGATATCGAGAGTCTTACTGAGACTTGCACTAAGAGTCGCATTCATTTGATGAGTGTCATGTTTCATTGGTGACAAACTTGGAACGTCTATGCGATCTTAATGGATCGATTGGCTAGGTGTCAAATCGACAGAATTGACTCGCGGGGATCATCATATGGAAGTCTTGAAGGCTTGATAGGTATGATTTGACTCCCCGACTCCGATTCTATGCCATAAACTAAGACTGGAAGACGGGACACGGGAGCCTATATTGAGCAATTTGGCGTAACAGTATCTCAAGTATTAAGCATAGACGCCTAGTCCAGAATGGGGACTGACAACCAATTCTATGCCATAGACTAAGACTGAAAGATGGGAGACGGGAGACAGAAGGACCATACCCGTATGGACTTGGGAGCCTAAAAGTTCACATGAAAATTCGCCTAGTCTCTAGTGCCATGGATCATTACTAGACGTCCACCCATGGTGACGGACTTTCTCGATCAAGAGTTGATTGAGAACTATTAATTCAATTGAATTGAATTAATAATAGTATTTGACACTAGCCCAAGTCTAGATAAAAGGTGAACCTAAAGAATCACACATAAATCATCGAGAGACGAGGAATTAATTTAAAATTAATTCCATAAGTAATTGGATTACTTATATATGAGAGGGATCCATTGGATGGATAAACTCAAGGATAAATTAATTAGATTAATTTATATTGGGCTTGCCCTTATTATTTAATAAGTTGGACTTATTAATTAAATAAAAGTTATGGGGCTCATATATTTAATTGAATTATATATATGATGGACTTAATTAAGTGGACTTTAATTAAATTGGATTTAGTTAAGATTTATTGGGCCTTGTGTTTTAATTAATTAAAATCGGCCCAAACTCATTAATTAAGTTGGTGGAAATTCTTGGAAAAGGAAATTATTGACTAAAAAAATAACTTTTGAAAAGTGCCATGTTAGTCATCCTTTATTTAGAATAAAGAATTTTATTACCTTATGGATGGTTAAATAAACCTAGACATATTCTAATGCATCCATTCAAGGTATATATATGTGTGTATTAGTCATTCGGAATGACTAATGAAAACCTAACAAATCAAGAAAATAATTTTCTCTCTCCGTATTTCTACTCGGCCGAAACCCCTCTCAAATACACTTGGTGTGTATTTTTCTTCCAAATTATTTTCTAGCAAAGAGGATTGAGGGGTCCCAAATTCCGGTGTAGTGTGGACGCAACTTTAGAGGGCTTCTACATTAAAACCTTGCGTGAATGGGTCAAACGAATGAGGTTCGAAGTAAATCAAATCAAAGAGGTAATTTTGATTTATTATTTATGTACCTCTTGTTTTCATTCAACCATTAGCCCTGTTTAATTTTTTGTCGTTTATTTTTAACTACATCGAACGCTCGGGAACTTCAAGGGTACACCCCTTAAAATGATGGTTTTATTGCGTTTTCATTTTAATATACGCATCTTATTAATACCGCTTCCACTTGCGCGTTCTTGGAGCGGTCTACTCGTATCTCGTGGTGCTTTAAAGGCGGAGGCGGTGTTGTAGATGGGGAGGCTAAGGCAAGATCGCATAGGAGGACACGAATGAAGGCGACGCGGAGGAGGCCATCGAGCAGGAGGAGGACAAGCCGTGAGGAGGAGGCCAACAATGAGGAGGTGCTGGTGTGGTGGTGCAAGTGGGGTGGGGGTGAGGGAAAGAAGACAATATTTTTAATTTCTTTAATATATGTAATTATTTTATTCATATTAAATAAATAAAATATGATAAATATTTATATATTAAATCTGGATAGTTAATTCAAATTAGGTGAAATCCGAACCATTGAATTGTGCATTAAATCTACACTTTTATTTCAAACTAATGAAATTTAACCTTTGATTCATTTTTTACAAACTTCAACCGTTAGATATATATCAATCAAGATATAACTATTCATAAATTATGATGTAAAATCAATTTATTATAAAAAAATTAAGCCCAAGTTGCATGAAGGACGCGTGTAATACACCTCCGGATACAAGGGTGTGTTCTGCTATATTTTTGAAATCACAAAAAAAAAAATTTACTATTTTATTTTTGACATGGCAGTATTTTAAACATATCCGAAAACATATGTGCTAAATTGCATTTTACTGTATGTGATATATACACAAAAAGAGTAGTCGATCCAATTAGATTGTCCCCTTGTTCGGAATGCTGTAATTTTGATTTTCTAATTATAGGTGTGATGATTTTAATCTTATTAGAATTTGATTTGATAATTAAATTTTTTGATTTTAAAATATTGATACACTAAAAATATTTTAGAAATTGCAATGTGATTGAAATTTGGGACTCACGTAAAGGTAACACGGCAAGGTTCCGCCAAAGTCTGAATTGTTGGTGAATTATGTCCTTAATGTGCCATTTTTTTTTTTAATTTGTTTGGCATAATTCCCAAGTTAAATTTCAACAACAGGACTTAAATTAAAACCTCCTATATTAGTTACCTTCACGTTTCTTTATAAATATCTTAACCCAATTTTCTTTTCCTTTCTGAAAAATGATTCAAACATATAAATATTTTTGTTATTCTGAAAAGGAAATTAAAATTTTGGTCCTATAATTATCAGAATGCTAATGTTATTCTTGTTAAAATTAAAATTTATAATTAAACCCTATAGTTCTTAAAAATTAGGGATAATTATATTCTCCTTTCTTGAAGTTTGGTGTAATTATACATAAACCTGTGGTTTGAAAAATTACGTCTAACGCTGCTGAAGTTTGCTTTCGTCTAATAAATAAGTCCCTTTGTTAGTCAAAATTCACTGAATTTGCTGATATTAATAAAAAAACTGAATGAAAAATTGATATTTACCATTAATTGGCAGATTACTGACTTATTGCAGGTCAAATATTTTATTTTGGACTAAACTACCCTTATGATGGTGAAACTATACTTCCTCACATGCATTAATACGTGAAGTATGGGGGATAATTTGATCATAAAAAGATTTATTTGACCTGCAATAAGTCAATTAGAGTCAATCGGGGTTAATATAGATTTTTTTTTATTTTTTTTATTAGTATCAGGAAATTTGGTGAATTTCGACTAATGGAGGGACTTATTTGTTAGACGGATGCAAATCTTAAAGATGTTAAAAGTAATTTTCCAAACTATAGAAGATTTTACGTGTAATTACGTACATCAAACATCAGGAGAAGAGAGTTTAATCATCCCTAAAAATTAACACATTTAAAAACAAAATCTACTATAATTGTAAATCTGACCTGAACTATCAAATTGATTGAATGATACAAAAATATGTACGAAAATATTAAATAAAAAAGTGTGTTATATGTTGTATTCGGTGTGTTATAATAAATCAGGAGAAATAACATTTTTTTTTCTCATAACTTAGGCCCATTTAATTTTTGATCTTATTTATTATAAGATTAGTATTTTTAGCGTCGTAATTTACAAAAATTAGCATTTTTTTAATCTTCCTCCACTTTTTTGTCTATAAATTAAAGGTGTAGCATACGTGCCTAATATGTGATCCTTAAATATTTTTGGCTGAAGAGAAAATTGGTTTCATTTACAACTTGGAACCATTTTTGGGGGAAAAAATATAACTACATTTGAGGGAGAAAAATAAATTTAAAGAAAATTAGGGCAAAAAATATAACAATTTCTCTCTTTTCTCACAAAAATCGAATCCTATTCTTCTCATATTTCTATAAGTTGAAGTCACGTAGAAGCAACACAAAAAATCATGTCTTCTACAAGTGAATCAAGTAAGCCAAATGAAACACTCATATGCTACTATTGAAAAAAGCCCCAATTTTTTTTCTAACAAAAAATATTTAACAACAACGTACTAGACATGCGACCTACACCATTAAATTGTAAATAAAAAAGTGTATGAGAACCAAAAGTGCTAATTTTTGTAAGATAGACAAAAATAGCTAATCCTATAATGAATGAGATCAAAACTGACATGAACCTAACTTGTGGGACTAAATATATTATTTTCCTAATAAATAAAAACTAAAAATTGAAATGAAGTCAAATACCAAATTTCTACAAAACTAAAAATTCAATACCAAATCGAATTGTTCGATTCAAGTTCAATTAGTCGGTTCATCAAACTATAAATACCTCTATTGCTTCAGTTACATTGGTACAATATTTTGATTTAAAAAAAAAAAAAGTTAATCCATATCGTAACCACGGGCATGATTTCTAAAAACTAGATGACAATATTCCATGTCAATTACAAAGTCCTATAAGAAAATTATATACATCTCTTGTATCGAACCCGACCATATTCAAGCTAATTTATTTTAATTTGATTCTTATTTGATCCGTACATTTAAACCCGTATCAACATGTTATGAACTAGTTAATGGTGAATCTTGTCATTTATAGTTATTGTCATTTCTTATTTGAATCTTGTCATTTAAACCCGTATCAACATGTTATGAATTAGGATATTACTTATCTTTTTTCAAACTCTTGAAAAACAATATCGAAATCACGAATTTTAGAGCTGGGCTGTACATATTTTGTTTATTTTAGGTAAGACGTAATGGGATTCTTACTGCAAACTACAGCCAAAGTGTCTGGACATATTTTCAAATCGAAAAACATATTATAATGCCAAACTCCAAAGTCCAAAACAATTAAGATTAATAATGACAAATGTTCAATGTAGGAACTAACACAATGATCATAATACCAAGTTACCAACTTCAAATACCAGTTCAGAAATTACAAATGACAACCACATAACTAGAGTAAAATAAATCCCTAGTTCTTGAGACGAAAATAGTCACTGCCCAAATTCCACATTATTGTCCAAATATAACTGCTATTGGGCTCCTGACAGAATGCTTGGCGCCAGAGTTCCAATTTATAGATCCTTGAGCAACAACGCTCTTCAACCGTGCAGCCGATCGGGTGAACGTCACTCTGTAGCTCAATTTCTGGCCCAGACGGGAGAAACTAAGTTTAGCAGGTTCAACTTTCACAACAACACCGGCAGGAGAAACGATCTGCACGTTGTACAACGATTTAGGCTCACCAACGTTAGTCACAGTTCTTGTATAAGTCTGAGGAGTTGATCCAAGTACAATGGAAAAAGCGGGATAGTTTAGCTGGGACTGAGGAATGCTAGACACTCTCGAGCAATCCACCCTCTGTTGAACGATGAGGCTAACTTGTTGGTTCGTGTAATTCAAGCCGCACAAGTATGGTATATAGTCATTAGGTTGGATATCATAAATTAGGCCAGGATCGTTAGCTCGTGATGGATTGACATGGCCTGAACCAGTGGCGAAGATATCCGCTGGAAGAAACCTTTCATCCTGAATTGGGTTTCCCCCAAGGTTTGCTTGATATGCAGTTGTCATAATAGCGGACTTAATGGCAGCCGGTGACCAATCAGGATGCGCACTTTTAAGTAATGCTGCGACGCCACTGAGATGAGGGCATGACATTGAGGTTCCTGAGATCATGTTATATGTTGACTTTGACCTGGTCTGATTGTCGACAGAGACAGGCCAAGCTGCAAGGATGTTAACACCAGGGCCAATAATATCAGGCTTGAGAATTCCAGGGGTCACAGAACTAGGTCCCCTGGAGGAAAATCCAGCAACAACTGGAGCACGATCATCGCCTATTACAGTTCCTTTATACAAGATTCTGGCAGTGGGCCTGGAAGCTGAATTTAGATAGGCTTTGATTTTGAGGGCATCTGCATAACTGATCTGTGCTGCAGGGAGAACATGGGCTTCCGCCTGTGTGGTGTACCCTTGTGGTTCTTGGTTCAATAGAATCATGGCGGCGCCACCAGCATTTTTTACTGCTGCTCCTTTCGCAGTCCTCCGAACTGATCCGCCTATTTCACATAGCACTATCTTTCCTCTAACATCAGCAGTGAATTCATCCTCGCTGCAGAACGATGTGGTAAATTCGCTGCTACTCCCTCCAGGAAGAGCCAGCTCGAAGTCTTTTGTCGGAGAGAAATCCTTAGGCTGAAAAGCTGATTCACCGTCTAATTCCTCATTGTTTCCAAGCACCACAATCGCGCTTATTTTCCTGTCTATGGTACTAGCCCCAACTGTCAGGATCCACGGGGCCTCATTCGATAGAGACTGATTAACTGGACCGTTGTTTCCAGCTGAGCAGCTGACAAATATTCCCTTCTCCGTCGCTCTATAAGCGCCGAGTGCAATATTATCAATGTAGAATGGGAGCGATGGACCACCGAGGGACAAAGAAAGTACATCCACGCCATCCTCAATGGCAGCATCCATGGCAGCAATTATATCACTCTCCGTACAACCTTGGGGGGTACATACTTTGTAAATTGCCAAATGAGCATGAGGTGCGATCCCAGCAGCCGTGCCATTAGCATTGCCAAATATATTGGCACGTCCAGCAAAATTTCCGGCAGCTGTACTAGCCGTATGCGTGCCGTGACCATCCTCATCCAATGGGGATCCACTACCGCTTCTGAAGTATCTAGCTCCAATCAGCTTGTTGTTACAGGCCCTGGAACTGAACTGACACTCCCCCTTCCATTTAGCAGGAGGGGGCAGCAGGCCTTCGTCATTGAATGATGGGTGGTCGGGTAAAATTCCGGTGTCTAGTACTCCAATAATAACACCCTTCCCATAATTTGAAGCATTCCAGAATCCCAAGTTCTGGTTCAATCCCAAGAAGTTGGGAGAATGCGTCGTATGCAAGGGAAAAATTTGTTCGGGACGTGCAGAGATGAAACCAGCCTTCTGTTGCATTGTCTTCACGTCATCCACTGATAACTTTGCAGCAAAACCAGAGAACACGTTGCGATAACGATACAATATTTGTGGCTTATCGTTCCTGGCCGCTACATCCGTTGGCAAAAATGAATTGTACCAGCTCTCAGTATCATCTGATTGCAACTCAACATGGACAATGTATGTCTGCAAGGTGTTCTGCGGGGAATCAAGATTTTCAGCTGTCAGGAACTGATGAAAATTGAGAAGGCAAATAAGAACCAGAAAGAAAGTGAAATTCATTGCTGGGAATGTGGCTAAATTTCTTTACAACTTGTTGATCGATCGAAAAATATTTTGATGGTGAACTGAAACAGGTGGGATGGTTTATATATGGCGCCAGGCCTGATAAGATTTTCAAATTTTATTTCCATAACTAGACGTTAATGTAATTGGACGACTGTAGAAGGAAATACATTAGATGGGGATATTTGGCTCATAAAATTTATCTCAATTCTCGGACGGTTATAAAATAAACATCATAAATTCCATTCAATTTCGGAATGTAACCAATGTATTTTTTCCTTAATTAAAATATTATGTAATTATTTCTGGATTAGGAAAATTTCTGTGGTTATGGTCTAATACGGACATGTACGTTGTAGCTTAATGTCCTTAATCATTTCGGAATATTGATTTTAAGAAGAATTACATTTGATTGATCACATACTATATATACAGATACCTATATTTAAAGCAAGATTGTAGTAAATCAAATACAAAATTTCTGATAAAATATAGTCATGCTCTGGCCCACAACGATTTTTTCAGAGAGACGTTCTCTTTAAGGAAATAATAAAAGTAAAGATTTTTTGTTTTCTTAAAGTATAGCTTCATTATATAAACAAACACATCAAAAATTTGTAACTTGCTATATTGATAATATTGAATTATAAACATACTACTATATGTACTAAGATAAAATTTATTTTAGTTCTCGATATTTGATTCCATTTTTAAAATAATTCATATTTGTTCAACTCATCACTTCATAGCCATTCCATTTCATTTTTCAAATAGTTTATATTTGTTCAACTCATCACTTCATAGCCATTCCAGTAGGTAATTTTCTTTTACAAAGAAAATCATTTTACTCCCTTATTTTTTATTTGCAATTTAGTCCCCCACACGTTAATTTAGAAAAATATAATCATTTTAATTAGAAGAATTATCATTGGAAATTATTTAGATAATAACTTGATCAATAATATATAAATATAATTATTGAGAATTTAGTATGCTTGATTTTTTAAGTAAAAGCGATATTTGATCGATAAGTTAGAGAAACAATTTTAAATATAAAATATAGCAAATATATTTAAATAAAAAATCTTTAAGGATTACAATATAAATAACAAAAAATATGTCGTTAAAATGTTGAAGAATATCATCCACTATAAAAAAATTATTTTAGTGGAGCAGTTTGTTTTCAATTTTGTAGTGTCTTTCTCTTTTGTAACGGCTAGGTCTAATGCGGCTAAACGAGGTGTTACAAAGTATTTGTAAATATTTGTACAAAAATCATTACAAATTATAACGGCTTTTGTGATGGTCTATTCTAGCCGTTACAAAACTAGTAACATGAAAAAAAATTAAGTTGGAACGACTTTTGTGACTGCTAGGTTGGATTTGATAAATATTATTGTAATGGCCTTTGTAACACATTGAGGTGTGATTTTGCCAGATATTTGGAATGATTTCAGTAATATTCTTTATAATTGTTTTGTATTATATTTATATCTGATTTTTGGCACTATATTTGTAACTGATTTTTTACTCATTTTGTAACAATTTTGGAACGGTCTTGTATTTAGTTTGTAACTATTTTTGACACATTATTTGTACCGGCCTGATAATTTTAATTTTATTGGTGTATTACAATAGCCGTTACAAATGCTGTTACAAAATTTCTAATTTTTTAATGTATTTTAATAATTATTTTATTTAACATATTTAAAATTTTATTTTTGTAAAATTAAATAAATAAATTTATATAAAAGACAAATAATATAACAAAAAATAATAACCGATTACAGAAGTTAAAATATTATTACAAAATTTTATTTTTACAAAATATCGAAAAAAATTCTAATCTAAATCATTATCCCCAACGGTGGTGTGTTCTTCATCGTCGTTGTCGGTATAGGTGGATCAGTTGGAGGTTTTGATGCTAGATAATCGAGCCAGTTGGGATCGACACTTCTGATGTAGCGCTCGAGTGCCAACACCCGATCATCTATGTTGGGGTGCTGCGGTTGTGGTAGCGAGGGTGAGGGAGCAGTCGACTTGGTCACCTCGAATGGTCGAGCAACCGAGTGCTGGGCCTTGGAGCCGAGACTGAATACTCGGCCCCTCTTCTGGGCATCCGCTACTGACTTCCAAACCTACTACTCTTCATTGTTGTCCTGTTGTCTCTAGCGTTCCTTCATCATCATCAAGAACATCTCCTGCGAACATGATAAATAATTAGATTAAAAAATATAAAATAGAATTAATAGAATGAATTACGTAAATTTTTCTAACTACTTACCGCGACCTCCTCCGCCCTTTGGCCGCTCCAGTCCTTCTTTTTGTACACCTTCTCGAACACCTCCATCTGAGTGACAGGGCGTCTGAGTTATGTCTCCTCTTTAAACAAATAAATTTAAAAAATAATTAAAAATAAAAAAAATTAAATGAAATTAATAATATGATTTGAAATACTTACCATCTTTCGCTTGTACGCCCCAACGGATGACGACCCCTATTGATAGATAACCTTATTTTTGGCCGACTGTGCCTAAAATTCTGGGCTCGACTAGAACTCTAGGAGCTGGCGCCAGATCTCTAAGGCCAGCCACAACGATCGGGCCAACTGGATTTGGGCATCAGCAAACCGCTTCCGCAGGAACTTCCCCACTTGTGACTTGACGAGTTTGAACATGCTCTCGTCGTCGTAGTTCCACCAATACAACATCTGAAAAATTCATAAATAAAAAATATAATTATTTGATAAAAAATTATAAATTTTAATTAAAAATAAATAATATTAAATATACCTTTCTGGAACCAGAATAACTGATGCTCCAGTGGGATCTGCGATATGTTGACCCAGGGTTGCGGATAATGCCCTTTGACCGCATTATTGACAGCTATGTAAAAATCACAATCGGACCTGAAAATGATAATTAAATATTAAAATCAATTTGAAACCAAAAAATATTAAATCAGTTAACTAAATTATTATATGTACCTCGCATCCCGTAGGCTGATGTAACGCCTCTAGGCCTGTGGGGAAAATAGCGGCACTGGTGGTTGTGGTGATAGCAGCGGTGCATCCCATGGCTGGCCGAGGGGCCTGTAAACTACTGGCCCCCGCCACAACCGACCCTACTGTACTAGAGTCAGCGGGAATCGGGAGGGGCTAGGGCACAACCTCTGATGATGGGGTCGCTGGCGCAGTTGTAGATGGCTCATCCCAGGGAGGGCTACTGCCGCGGGCGCTACCACGTTCTCGTCTCGGGGGTGGCGGAGCACCAATCGTTATTATCTAATTTCAAAATTTTTAAAATTTAATTATTGAAAATTTTTTAAAAAAACTTCATTACAATGTAACTAATTTTATCAAAATTCCTATTTTCAGAAAAATTTATAACATAATTTCAGAAAATTTAACAACACGATTTTCAAAAAATTGCATTGTAGTGCTTAAATTTCTAAAAATTTCATAAAATTTCTATTTTTTTAAAATTATATTAAAGTCCTCTAATTTTCTAAAAATTTCATTTAGATGAATAATAATTTCCGTAAAACTTGTATTGTAGTCCTTAAATTTCTATTTTTATAAAATTACATTAAAGTCGTCTAATTTCCTAAAAAAATTATTTCGATGGATAATTTTTCTAAAAATTGCATTGTAGTCGTTCAATTTCTAGAAATGTCATAAAATTTTTATTTTTCTAAAATTACATTAAAGTCCTCAATTTTTTTTTCAAAATTTTATTTAGGTGAATAATTTTCCTAAAAATTGCATTATAGTCCTTAAATTTCAAAAAAATTCAAAAAATTTTTATTTTTGTAAAATTTCATGAAAGTCCTCTAATTTCCTAAAAATTTCATTTAAATGAATACTTTCCCTAAAAATTGCATTGTGGTCCTTAAATTTTTAAAAATTTCATATAATCTTTATTTTCCTAAAATTACATTAAAGTCCTCTAATTTCCTAAAATTTCATTTAGTTGAATAATTTTCCTAAAAATTGTATTTTAGTCCTTAAATTTTAAAAAATTTCATAAAATTTCTAGTTTCCTAAAATTATATTATGGTCCTCCAATTTATTGAAAAATACATACATATGTACTAAAATTACATTAGAAATTATCCAGAATTACAGAAAATTCCAATTTTTTTTTTCAAAATTATGTAATTCTAAAAAAAAAATCAACAATTTTGGGAAAAGTTCTGAAATTTTTTTAAAATTATAGAAAATAAAAAAAATTTCAGAAATATTTTTATAATTATAGAAAATATTCAAGGAAAAATTCATATATTTTCAGAAATTTTCTGAAATTACTTTAAAAAAATTCCCAAAAATAATTTTAAAATAAATCAAACAAATAAATACATAAAGGGGGGGGGGGACTTACGTGGTGGTGGGGGCGGCTGACGATGGTAGTGGGGGAAGATTTGAATGAGCGGTGGCGGCGGGGGTTGGTGGGGCACAGGCGTTCTAGAATAGGTTGACCAAAAAGCCAATTGTATTGGTGGTTTTGGGAACCATTTAGCGATCTTTATGAGTATGATATTATCTGAATGTAGTAAGCATTCATCTGTGGCACCATGTGTTTTTTGTGCTTACTATTTACGTTGAACGGTGTTTTAACGTCACAACAGATGTACACAGACTAATTGAATAACTCATATAGTTGGGCTGCGCATTAGATGACGATTGTGAGACCAACTTCTGAGGGTTGGTCTGAAATGTTCCAAGTTAAGGATCATAAGACTGCGCATCAAGAGTCTTATAGAGACAAACATGTGATGTCTAGTGCAATTTTAGTGGATTAGTTGGCAAGGTTAACTGATTGAATTCACTGTGGGAATTATCATATGGAAGTCTTGGAGGGATGGTTGGTATAACTCTAATTCTCAGCTCAAAAATACAGAATTAGTCCTTGGACTTAAGAAATCATGGTAGTCGCATGCATATGATGGTTATATCTTGGATCTGGTGAGAGATGACTGTGTCTTCGATGTGGTCGTTATAAGCCTTGTCAAGTGTAGTCAAAGTATATAGTGAGGACGGTGGATTTCAAGATAGAATTCGTCCCCTATCAACATATGATGGATATATTTCCTATGCGCTCTGTGATAGTTTAGATTCTCCAAATCTATGGCCACAGCGATTGGTCGAATAGGAAATATTTCCTTGGCCATCAATAGAGTAAACACATAGTATTCAGTATAGTTGCCTGGTCTAGGATGGGAACCGACGTGCAATTCTATGCCTTCAACTAAGTTCGGGAGATAGTCGACGGAAGGACCGTATCTGTATGGAACTCGAGAGCCTAAATGTTCACGACAATATTCACCTAGTCTCCAATGCTATGGACCGTTGCTAGACGGCCACCCATAGCGACGGGCATTTCTGATTAATGATTAATTAAAATTAATTAATTAAATTAGATTTAATTAATTATTTTGTCGGACATAATACCCAAGTCCAGCTGAGGGTAAACTTAAAGAGTCACACACAAATCACTATAGAATTGGTGGAATTAATTTAGAATTAATTCGAGAAGGAACAAATTAATTTAATTAGATGAAATTAATTCAAGGAAATATATAAAAGATTGAATAATTTATTTATAATCGATTTGATGGATGACTCAAGAATTAATTAATTGAATTAATTAATTATTAGACTTAAGACTTTTAAATTAATTGGATGTATTTATTAGATTTGACTTAATTAATTGATTGGATCAATTAATTAGTGTTTTTGATTAGATTTGTTTAGTTGGATTAAATAAATCTTTGAACTTTGTTCGGCTAAAATTAATTTAATTAATTATTGTCTAATAGACTTTGGTTGGGTTTGATTTAATTTGATTAAATCAAGCATACATACTTGAAGTCCAAGCCCATTTGAGGGAGGTTGGAGTAAGTTAAGAAGGAGTTGAAACTCCTCACTATCATGAACATGATGGAGTGGTTATTCCATCATGGTTAAAGGTTATATGCATGTGTGTGTATAGGTTGTCTTGAAGGCAAACTTGATAGTTATTGAATTTTGAGTTCAATTGTATGTAATATACAAAACTACCATAACCAATAAGCCACGAATTTGGCTCTCAATGTTCTCTCAAAATATTATCTTTTTATTCTATATTGAATTTAATTCAAGTTAGAAATATAAAACAATCTAAAAGCACTAAACAATAGTATTTGTTTGGAGTTGTTATTTCTTCTTGTTCTTTGATATATCTAGCAATAAAAAAAAGAACTAAATCTATTTCATAGTATGGTGTGGACAAATTAGAGGGGTTCTAATTTGGATCCTAAAGTGAATGGAAGAGGAACGAAAAGGAAAACAATGCACGTTGCTGCTCATATAAAGGAACGAAAGGTAAAATTTCATGTTATAGTTGTATGCTTTTTGTTTCATCCTATAGCCACATATCTTTGTTACTATACTTTTACAAACACCAAACATCCAAAACTTTCAAAGGGAACACCCATTTGAACCGTTTTGATCTTTTACTTCACACTTCTGCCGCTTTTCCAGGCCATATAGATTCTTTCAGTGGTATTAGAACCCGATTCGGTGTTGTGGCTTTAGGATTCAAATGTTATTATGCGTTGAGCATGAACAATGTATTTAATTTGATTTTGAAAAGCATATTTTATGGCTTTGAGATACTGTTATGTGTTTTGAAAATATGTATTAGTTTTGCTTTTAAATTATAGATATTTATGCATTTTTAAAATTGAATTTCCTGTAAATGCATGGTTATATTTCAGTTTTTAAATGTAAAAATTCAAAAAAAAATTGAAAAACGATGCAGTAAAGTCGTTGCTGCCCTAACGGTTGGTCACTTGCCAACAGGGCAGGCGCGGCTGGCAGCGGACGACCGTCTACGATTTTTGTGCCGTTTTTCTCAGAAACTTAAATTTTTCTGATTTCTGTAATTTTTCTGAAATTATTAGTTTTGGCTAATTTTAATTGTAGTTAAATTAGATTTTTCTAAAATTAAATTGAGACTTAGATTAATTTTGAAATGGTTTCCAAACAAATATATATATGTATTTATACAGTAAAACCTCTATAAATTAATAACCTTGGGACCACGAAATTTTATTAATTTAGAGAGATATTAATTTATCGATAAATTAATATTTTATTAATTAAAAGAGAGACTTTTTAAATTTAGCAAATTTAGTACATATGTATTGAAAATAAATGAATTAATATATGTTTCATTGATTATATTCATGCATCAATCAATTCTTTGTAACTAATTAAATATATTTATATATATTATCACATCATTGTATACAATTAACTATTATATTCATAGATGCATGTATCAATTCATTAAAATTACTTAAATATATATGTTTACATTAATTCGTTGCACTTAAGTAATTATTATAGCCAATTAATTATATTCATGCATGATGAATGAAACATATACTATATAAATCTCAATATGAAAATAAATTCATAACACCCAACCATGTCTTCTCATCTAAAAGGCATCGCAACATCATCCATAAATGATCAAATGCGTAAAACATTACAGACTTCACATTTTAGCAAATTACTATAATATTTATAATTGTAATATTTATAAATTATTAATTTAGAATCTTAATGGGACCTAGTATTTATAAAGGAATTTTTCAAAAAATTATTATCTTATTATTTTATCGAATTTGATGATTTTTTAAAAAGGCCCAAGTCGGGACCGAAAAATTTTATTATTTTAGAGAGTTTATTAATTTATAGAGTATTAATTTATAGAGGTTATACTGTATATTTGTACTTGGGATGTATGGGGTTTGATATCCATTTTTTTTAATTACATTATTAGTTTATTAATTTAATTATGTTTTTGGTATTTGATATTGGAGTTGTATTGTTAAATACATGGATTGTATTTATTTGTTTAGCATATTTATATTTGATATAAATATGTTAATATTATTTATTGGATATATAATGGGGATGATCACAATGCCTATTGATCGAATGCATGGTTTACTTTTATGCTTGGTGAGGTCTACTTACCTCTTTGTTTTAAAACCTTCTTTCGTTTTTGGCCTTGAAATAATAAGGCTTGCTTTCTCCCTCTTTTTGTACTCCTCCCAACTTTTGATTAGGGTTTTCAATTTCATTTGTAATGAGTGTAGTTAAGAATGTGAGGTTTCATTTATTTTGAATAAATATAAGCTTCCAATGAGATGAAGGTCTAGGCCTATTGGATGGAACTCACGACGGAAGAAGAACAAAGAGGAAAGCCGATTGAAATGATAAAGGGTTACTATTTTGAAATAGTTAGGCCACACCCTAGATTGACCACAGACTCACTGGGGGCTCAGTAGGTCACTTAGGATTGGACTTGCGATCATCCAACAGGGGCGTACTAGGCTTGTTTTTGCATGTGGTGTATGTTTTAATATTTGAAGTGTGATATGTTTGGAATAGATCTGTTTCTACTTAATGATTATAAGCCGATACATGCAAAAAATCTTAACTGTCACTTGGATGGTCCAATTTAAATATTTGGCCAATAATTCAAATGGTTTTACTAAATCTAAGCATTCCATCCACAATAATATGGTGTGGATGCTACTTTCACCCATTCGTGATATCACGAGTGGTGGCACGTTAGGAATGGAAGAAAGCTACACTATTATTGTGAATTAATGGAATATAGTCCTGTATCCCTATCTCATGAGTTGTGTGGGATGGCAATTGAGATATTCATTTGGTTGGGCCTAATGTTGAATAACGTGATTTTCTTGGAGTTCTCGAGATTACGTGAAGAAGCGAGGCAAAATAACTTGGGGATCTTATTGGATGAGAATGTTATTAGTTTACCTCCAATAAAGCCTTTTTCCGTGTGAATTCATAAAAGTGGGGCATGGAGAATTGCGTTTGTGGACTCCAAGCCCACTAGAAAATGGTGTTCTGAAAATCCTACTTGAGAGTGGTGGGCTATTTGAAGAAATAGTGGGACGGGTTAATGAATCTACTAAATTTCTGTTTATATTTTATTTAGATGTCTAAAAATCCACTCACTACAATTCGTGAGGCTAATAAATTTAGATACTAGCCCAACTCCAGTTGAAAGGTGATTAGTCATACACTAATCACCGAAAAGGAACAAGGAATTAATTTATAATTCGTTCCACAAGTAATTGTATTACTTACAAAGAGAGATTGATTGGAAGGAAAAGACCTGAGAATAATTAATGGCATTAATTTATATTGTGCTAGTCCTTATTATTTAATAAGTTGGACCATATTAATTATAAAGACAATTTAAGCTTATGTATTTAATTAGATTAAATACACGTTGGGCTCAATTAAATGAATTTTTATTGAAACTGAATTTATATAAAAATTCATTTGGCTTGAATTTTTCTTTCTTTGTAAAAATCGGCCAAGCCCCCATATTTTTGAGCCCATGAAAATTCCTTGGAAGGAAATAAATGGCTAGCAAATTGCAATTTTGGAACCTAGAATACTAGCCATTATTGGGATCTCTTTATTTGGAATAAAGTGAAATATACCTTGTAGATACGAGAATGTACCTAGAAATATTCTTTATTGTCCATACAAGATATATATATGTGATACATAATTATTTTTGTGAAATAATTATCATCATTATTACACAACACAAAAAAAAATTGCCCCCTTCCAGGAAGCTAATTCGGCCGCCCCTCTCTTTGGACGCTTGGTGTGTTTTCTTTCTCTTGTTCTCTTATAGTAAAGAGGACATAGAGATCCGAACTCCAATATTGTGTGGATGAATTAGAGTGTTCCTGTGTTGGAGCCTCAAGTGAAGAACATTTCAACCAAACGTAAGAAAACGAAGGTATCGCTTTTCACCCCTTTTATTTTCAGTTTTTAAAATTTCACCTCAGCCCAATTTATATTTTATTTTATTATACATCAAACGCCCAGGAAATCCAAGGGTACACACTTGGATTCATTATTTTCGTGATTTTATTTTTGTTATTATGGATTTTTATTTGCCCCTACCGTTTCCCCTTTTATTTTTGTTTATATGATTCAAGCATAATAACGGATATGGGGTGTGCACTGAGGAGAAAATAAACAACTATTAAGAGCTATCTTAATACTTGAATAATGATTAAAGAACTGTTCTTGATGCACATTAATTGGCAGTTAATTCTTGAAAGCTACAACAGTAATAACTTCCAACATCAAATGAATAATGTCTAGTCTTAAAATGAATGTATATTCCAGTTTTATAATGATGTAGTGACTTGAAAAGGTTCCAAGTGGAATACCACAAGAAGTTCCATCATGAAAGTTGAAGGTATGAAAATTTTAGAAGTTGATTTGGAAAGTGGTTTGGATAGAAAAGCTATACCCAAACAGTTGGGTGTGGTACCTAGCATGGCCAGGCCAGTAGTCATCTTAGATGATGACAACTAGGGTATGGTATAAGCTAAAAAGGTCCAAGACCTCATCACAGATCCTAAAAAAATATTTAGACGCCACTATCTACTTGGAGCGGTGGTAGGAAGATGTGGCATACGGTTAGACTATATAACAACGACAGAAATTACAGTAGACCCATGAGAACAAGCCAGTATTACAGATTACTCGTAATCAAATTAGTCTGAAAAGAATAAGTAATTGGCTTTAAGGTCAGGTGGGGGATTGTTGGAATAGGTGACTAAAAAGCCAATTGTATTGGAGGACTTGCGAACTATTCAACAATCTTTATTTATATAATATTGCCCTGGTGAATTTGGTAAGTATACATCTTTGGCACATGTATATATTCTGCTGACTAATTACGTTAAGCATTGCTTTAAAGTCAAAACAGATGCCCACAAACTATTTAGATAACCTATATAGTTGGGTTGTGCATTGGATGACGGCTAGAAACAAACTTCTGAGTCTTGGTTTGGGACGCTCCAAGTTAAGGACCTCAAGACTGGGATCGAGAAACCTATTGAGACTTGCACTGAATATTGCATTCATTGGATGAGTGTTATGTTTTATCGGCGATCGGCATTGAACATCTATACATTTTCAATGGGTTAGTTAATAAGGTAGTCAACTGACTGAACTCACTGACGGAGAATCATCATATGGAAGCCTTAGAGGCTTGGTCGGTATGACTAAAATTTTTCGGCTCTCATAGATGGAAATAGTCCCCAAACTTAAGGAACCATTGCAGTCACGTGCACATAATGGTTGTATCTATGATCTGGCAAGAGGTGATTGCGTCACAAATATGATCATTATAAGCCTTGTTCAGTGCAGTCAGACTATTTAGTGAGGACGGTGTGTTTCAAGCAGAGGATTCATCCCTGCTAGTATGTGACAATAGTATCTCCTATGCACTCGGAGATGCATTCTCGCCTTATAAATCTGTAGCTACAGTAGTTGGTCGAATAGGAATTGGTTTCCTATGTCGAACAATTATGTGAAACACGGTCTCAAGTATTAAAAAATAGATACCTACTCCAGGATGGGAATCGATAAAATTCTATGCCCTAAACTAAGGTCAGGAGACGGTAGATGGAAGGACCGTACCTGTATGGAATTCGGGAGCCTAAATGTTCCCACAGATATTCACCTAATATTTAGTGTTAAGGACCGTTGCTAGACGACCACCCATGGTAGCGGGCAACCTTGATCAATTGTTGATCAAGAATGATTAATTAAATTGAATTTAATTAATTAGTTGTGTTGGACACTAGCCCAAATCTAACTGAAAGGTGAACCTAAAGAGTCATACACAAATCAAGAAGGAAGAAAATTTTGTTCCCCTCGAATGTATTATCTTCATTATACACATATACTATACATAATATAGAAAACCACACTTCAACCCTCCTGCAATAGAGAAATTTCGTTCATCACACCCCCCCCCCCTCATTTTCTCATTCCACCAATTCTCTACCTCTCTCGAATTTAGGATCAAGTGTAGAGTTGTAGAGAAATTTGATGAAGAGAATACGCTAACTCATAGTGTAGTTATCTTTGATCATTTCTTCCAATCAATTTTGATTTCTTCTAACAAAGAGATCAAAGCCAAGTTACCTTGGTGTGCTGGGGATCATCTTTAGAGGACTTCTCCGTTTGTGTCTAAGATGAACAAGTCGGATGCGTGTTGCCGGTTGAAACACAAACGAAAGAGGTAAACTTTTATTTACATGACGCATCTCTTTTGTGAGTTTATATACAGCCTAGTATGTTTCGATTTATTGTTTTTACTTTTTTTATCCACATACTATATCAAAAACCCGGGAGCACCAATGGTAAACCCCTTGATTGGTCATAAAATAAATTCTAATTATTCCTATTTTCTAGATTTTTATTTCCTCCGCTTTTGGTTTCATGTTCTCGTGTTGGTCCATGCTCTTTCCTTTTATCTGGATCATGTAAGAAGGTTGCAGGGCCAGCCGTGTCAGGTGGTGGGGTCGTCGAAATACTGCTTCCCCAACTTGGAAAGCATCACTTTGTCGTCCACGTCTTGGAGGAGGCAGAACACAAGTAGTTGTAATCTATAAAATTATAGTAAATATGAATTTTTTAATTTGATAGTCATTCTAATTATCTAGATATTGTAAACAATCTAATTATAGAAAAAAATTAAATTATCCTAATTTTGACATTATTCTAATTATTATGTAAATCATGTAATTATTCAAAATATTGTCGGATTTTTAAAAATATAACTATTATGTTGGTAATGTAATTATTCAAAATCTTATACAAGTTTTTTTCATTATTCTAATTATTATGTTAATAATATAATTATAAAAAATATTATCCTAATTTTGTAATTATCCTAATTATTTTTGTATATATTAAAGTAATTATTGAATATATTTTTCTATTTTTTTTATTATTGTAACTATTAAAAATTTATAATTATTCTAATTATTATGTAAATAATATAATTAATGAAAATATTATTCTAATTATTATATAAATTTAATCTAAAATGAGTACTAAATACAATAATTTTCCTAAAAGGCTGTACTAAATTCAATAATTTTCTTAAAATTTCATAAATTACAGAGAAATTACAAAAACATTACACAAATATTATACAATACTGACACAAAAATTATAGAATTTTACATGAAATAATTTCTGAAAATTTCAAAAATTAGTTTCAAAAATGCTTTAGGGTTTCAGAAAATTATTTTCATTTATTTTTTCACAAAATTCAGAAAATTCACAAATTTTCAGAAATAATTTCAGAATATTTCGAAAATATTTAGAAAAATTTCCAGGAAAATATATTTCAGTTTTTCAGATAATATTTCAGCAAATTTGCAAAAAAAATAAGATACTAAAAAATAACACAATAATTACAGAAATTACACTATAATATCAGTAAAATAGCTATAATTTCATAAATTATACAATAATTACAAAAATTACACAATATTTTTATAAACTACACAACAATTTGCATAATTAACACAATAATTATATAAACTACACAATAATTACAGAAAAATCTCTCAATAATTATAGAATTTAAACAATAAATTAAAGTATAAGTATATTATCTACACAATAATTACAGATTTTACAAAATAATCACATAGATATTTCAATAATTATAGAAATTACAAAAGTTTATGCAAATATTACAGAAATAACAAAATTTATAGAAAAAATAGAAAATATTTTCAGAAAAAAATTAATATTATAGAAAATACTTAAGATTTTCAGAAAAAAATTAATATTATAGAAAATATTTAATATTTTTAGAAAAGTACATTCTGTAATACAAAAAATTCCAAAAAAAATAAAAATAATACACAAAAAGAACTCCTACCTTGATATTATCTCGATAAATGTAGTAAGCATTCATTTGTGGAACCATGTGTTTATTGTGCTTACTGTTTACATTGAATGGTGTTTTAACGTCAGAACAAATACCCACAGACCAATTGAATAACCCATGTAGTTGGGCTGCGCTTTGGATGACAGCTATGAAACTAACTTTTGAGGGTCGGCCTGAAACGTTCCAAGTCGAGGACTTCGAGACTGGGCATCGAAAGTCCTATAGAGACTTGCAACAAGTATTCAATTAATTGGATGAGTATCGTGTTTCATCAGCGTAGACATGGGATATCTATTCAATTTTAGTGGATTAGTTGACAAGCTTGTTAACTAATTGAACTGACTCACGATAATCGTCATATGGAAGCCTTGGAGGCTTGGTCAATATGACTTGAATTCCCGCCTCCGATAATACAGGATTAGTCCTTGAACTTGAGGAATCATGACAGTCGCATGCATATGATAGCTATACCTTGGATCTAGCGAGAGATGACTACAGTATAACCTCTATAAATTAATACTTTATAAATTAATAAACTCTCTAAAATAATAAAATTTTTCGGTCCCGACTTGGGCCTTTGTAAAAAATCATCAAATTCGATAAAATAATAAGATAATAATTTTTTGAAAAATTCCTTTATAAATACTAGGTCCCATTAAGATTCTAAATTAATAATTTATAAATATTATAGTAATTTGCTAAAATATGAAGTCTGTAATGTTTTACGCATTTGATCATTCATGGATGATGTTGCGATGCCTTTTAGATGAGAAGACATGGTTGGGTGTTATGAATTTATTTTCATATTGAGATTTATATAGTATATGTTTCATTCATCATGCATGAATATAATTAATTGGCTATAATAATTACTTAAGTGCAACGAATTAATGTAAACATATATATATTTAAGTAATTTTAATGAATTGATACATGCATCTATGAATATAATAGTTAATTGTATACAATGAATTGATAATATATATAAATATATTTAATTAGTTACAAAGAATTGATTGATGCATGAATATAATCAATGAAACATATATTAATTCATTCATTTTCAATACATATGTACTAAATTTGCTAAATTTAAAAAGTCTCTCTTTTAATTAATAAAATATTAATTTATCGATAAATTAATATCTCTCTAAATTAATAAAATTTCATGGTCCCAAGGTTATTAATTTATAGAGGTTTTACTGTATGTCTTTGATGTGTTCATATAAGCTTTGTCCAGTGTAGTCGGAGTATGTAGTGAGAATGGTGTATTTCAAGATAGAATCTGTCCCCTATCAGTATATGATGGATATATCTCCTATGCGCTCTGAGATTGATTAGACTCTCTATGTATATGGCCATAGCAATTGGTCGAATTGGAAACAATTTTTTTTGTCGATCAATAGATAAACGCATCTCAAGTATATAGCATAGTTGCCTAGTTCAAGATGGGAACCAATGCCCAATTCCATGCCTTAAACTAAAGCCGCGAGATGGTCGACGGAAGGACCATACCTGTACGAAACTCAAAAGCCTAAATATTTACACCAACATTCACCTAGCATCTAGTTCCATGGTCCGTTGCTAGATAGCCACGCATTGTGACGGGCATTTGTGATTAATGGTTAAATAAAAATAATTAATTAAATTAAATTTAGTTAATTATTTGTATTGACACAATACCCAAGTCTAGCTGAGGCTGTACCTAAAACTTCACACACAAATCACTATGAAATTGGCGGAATTAATTTGAAATTAATTCGAGAATAAACAAATTAATTTACTTGGATTAAATTAATTCAAGGAGAATATATAAATGCTTGGATCATTTATTTAATAATCCATTTGATGGATTGTTGAAGAATTAATTAATCGGATTGATTAATTTTTGTGCTTAACACCTTAAAATCAATTGGATTAATTTATTAGGTTTGGCTTAATTAAATGATTGGATCAATTAATTACTATTTGAGCTTAAATTTATTTAACTGGATTAAATGAATCTTTGAACTATTTTGGGTTAAAATTTATCTAATTGATTATTATTAAATGGACCTAGTTGGGCTTGATTTAGTTTGATTAAATCAAGCCCAATGCATTCTTGAATTCCAAGCCCATTTGTGGAAAGTTGGAGCAAGTTAAGAATGAGTTGAACTGTTTACCATAATGAACATGATTGAGTGGTTATTTGTGACGCCCCAAAGATTATAATACATAATTGGGGGATTAATTGGTAAGTTTTTATGAAACTTGATTAATTAGTAAATAAATTATTTTCCATAATTGAAATATAGTAAAGCTTGAACGGGTTAAATTGGAATTTGTTATAATATTTGAGAGCAAATTATATTAATAAAGAAATTAGGAGGGACGTGATGGGTATTTTGAGAAAAATCTAATTAAATAAATAAAATAATAATATTATATATATATATATGTAAATGATATATATATATATATTAGTAAATAATATATATACATATATATATATATAGAAGAAAGAGAAAAGAAACAAAAAAGAGAAGGAAAGAAATAAGATTGGGGGTGGGCCATCACCCACCGCCCCACGCCCTATATATATATATATATATATATATATATATGTGAGTCAAATTATCACAATTTGATATTTATCAAATCTGGAATTTCCTTGTCTGTTCGACGATTCGCAGCGGAGGTAAGTTTTTAATTTAATTTTTATTAATTTATATAATTGTATTATTTAATTAGTTCGTTTATTAGATGTTGTTTATATTAAGCGATGTACTATTTATTCGTAATATTTTACGAGTTTGGCTATTTAAAATAGTGTCGGATTAAATATCAAATCGGATATATAAATGATATCATTGGTTGGTTAGATTATTAAATTTATTAGATTTGAATATTACTATAGCTAATTTATACAATTCCATCGGAATTGTCAACCAAATACGCAATTCTACGTATTGTATTTAATTAAAATGTATAATAGCGGGAAATTGATAGAAAATTCATAGAAATATTCCGAGAATTATATTTAATAAATGGTATGTTAATAAAGAGGAAAAATGAAGATTTGTACTTCGATAGAAGTGGAATATTAAAGAATTATTAGAAATTGTACGAATAATATTTAATATTGTATTTAAAAGAAGTTACTATAGTCTCGATATATTAACTGTATGTGGTATAACTCATTATAGGATACAGGGGTAAAGTGAAAAAGATCGAACCACTAACTATTGAATAGATAAAGGCGTTGTAAGGGCGAGGTAAGTAAATAATTAGTATCATCTATATATGTCCCCTTTATTTGTGCTATTACTGTTATATAAATTTGTGGTTCATGCTGACATTGATTTATCTAGAAATATATGAATGTGAATGATTTAATTTGATTGATGATATTGTGTACGTGGAATGAGAAAGTACGTTGAAATATTATGTTTGTTGTTTGATGTGTTGTGAGTGTTTGAGAATGAGAATATGTTGATATATTATTTTACGTTACTAGTTGCTTACAAGAATGGTGATATGTGGAACTGAGGGAGTGGTGGAAATTGAATATAATTGTGGTGTGAATACCCCTTGATGTATTGAAAAGCCTATAAGGGGGAATGAAATGAAAAGAGCTTTGATGCGATATGAGAAAGAAATGAAATGAAAAGAGCTTTGATGCGATATGAGAAAGAAATGAAATGAAAAGAGCCTTGATGCGATATGAAAAGATCGATGCTGCGATATAAAAGAGCTATGATGCGAATTGAAAGAGCTATGATGCGAAATGAGATTGAAGAGTCGACTGTCAAGGGGATTCACTTAAATTTATATAATGGTGAGATTGAGTCGAGGGAAAAAACACAATATCACCTTCTGGTAAGCAAACTAGGAGAAAGGAAGTTTAATTTGATTATCTTATTGCAAGATAGCTATGTGGTGTAATAAAGACGATTATGTGGAAGCAAATTGACTATATATTCTATGCATCTTGCCTATTTATCTTGTTTGAGGTTATATGTGGTATACATATATAGATAGGGCCGGTTATTTGCTTACTGAGTGGCAGGCTCATCCCTCTGCTGACATTTTCTTTCAGGAATAGACTTTGAGGTGTCTGACTGTTGAAGAGTAGGTCTACGCGTTATACTTAGGCAGGTAGGGCCAGTATGCAGTTTTCTCCTCTTTGTCAGTTAGAGTACAAATCACATTTTGTCTGTACAGAGAGAATATAAGCGTACGGATTACTTGTGACGAACACTTTGTGGTGTGTGATATGTCTATATATATAATGTTCTGGGTTGATAATACCTATTATGACGTGTTGGGATTACGTATGCAAATTGATTAGATGGTTATGTGCAAATGTATATATATGAACACATGGATTACTATAAGTATGACGTTTAGGATAGATATAGCCCTTGTAGCGAAGGGTGTGCCACATTATTTCATTATAGTTGGAAGTTATATGTAGTTGGGTGTATAGGTTCCCTTTGGACGCAAACTTGGTACTTATTTAATTTTGAATTCAATTGTTGTGATATACAAAACTACACACATATCTAACAAAACCTACCTCCTGAGCCACGAAATTTGCTCTCTTTTCTCTCTAAAAAATATTTTCTTTTTTTTTTTCTATATTGAATTAGATTCAAGTTGGAACATAAACAATCCAAAAGCACTAAATAATAGAGTTTTGTTTGGAGTTGTTTTTTTTTCTTGTTCTTTGTTCTATTTAGCAATAGAAAAATAATTGTATCTATTCCATAGTGTGGCGTGGAAAAATTAGAGGGGTTCTAATTTGGATCCTAAAGTGAATGGAAAAGGAACGAAAAAGGAAACTACGCACGTTGCTGCTCATCTAAAGAAATGAAAGGTAAAGTTTTATGTTGAATTTCTTTGCCTTTTGTTTCATCTCTAGCCATATGTGTAGCATGCTTATATATTTGTTATTATACTTTTGACAAACACCAAACTCCCGGGAATTTCAAAGGGAACACCCCTTTGAACCGTTTTAGTATTGTTTTTTAATTTTATGCTTCCGCCGTATTCCCGGGCCATACCAATTCTTTCATAAACCAATCATTGAATTTAGTTGCAACTAGTACATCAATATTGGGATCCTCCTAATATTGGTGCTTGTAGAGTTCATTCGAAAAGTATTTTTATTTAAAAAAAGATACATATAAATATATATGTTTAAACTCCCAATAAGATCTGAAAAAACAATTGCTATGTATACACTAAGTCGTTGTATGACATGACTACTTCACAATTGCACAAGATGTACGTCTCGATTATGTGAGTTTCTAAATAGCTGAGCTACATCTTCTTTGAGGCACCACTTTCTCAGATAGGTTGGTCGAAAATAGATCATTGAATATGATTGTCATCGCTCGTGAGATTGTCGTTTGTACGGAGATTACCTAGCTTGCAAAAATTTGTGACTTGAAGTAGTGAGAAGTGAATAGCCCGATTTCTTCACCAGGCTATGCCTCCATAATTGACACCAAAACATGTGCTTTGTTTTCACCTTCTTCTTCAAACGTGGAGGAATCTTTTCGTATGAATATTTATTAGAGAACAGATGACACTAGAACTATTAAGAAAAAGGGATATTATATTTACACTCTTTGATTTATGGCCTATTTACACAAACTACCCCTATGTTTTAGAGAAGTATATATACACCTACCAAAATATCATTATCACTGATACAAACAAACCTTTACTTTTTGAAAACTTACACACACACCCCTTAAAAATGTTATACCATTACACAAACTACCCTTATTTTTTGGTTGTCATGGTTAGTTTCTATAATTATGCAAAAGACACGGATGATTTTTGTAAATAGATCATTGGTCAGGTATAAATGTAATTATCCCTAAAAAAACTACAATTTCTCCTATACTTACCTCTCAAATAAGTACATCCAAGCCCTGCCACGTGTGCCTCATATGGCAGGTAAAAAATTTAGTGCTCCATTGACTCAAAGAAAGCTGGCGGAAATATTTTCACAAGGTTGCACAAGATGGTCGCAACACAACCTTCCAATTCTTGTACCTTGTTGACATCTAAGGCGGTCGAGCATAAAATCTGGAATAGAAGGCTTACCTCTGTACTCACTCTTCACACATGCTCAGGAAGCATTTCTCAGAAGGTAAATGGGATTAGTATTTCCATAAATATGTGACTATCATGACTTTTCATGCCATCCATCCTCAGCTCCTTCATGTCAACACAACAGGCCAGATTAGATGCATATGAAGATTGAGTGGTACGGCCCGGTAACGCGCTAGTCAAAGCGGTAAAAAAAAAATGCGTAAAAAAAAAAATTAAACGAATGCAAAGGGAGTACCTTTGAAGTTCCCTGACATTTGATGTACTAAAATTAAAACGTGGAAGGGGCTGATGTGCAAAACCATAAAAACCGCTCTGCTAGCGCCTTCCCAGGTGGTAACACACGATCCTTTCCAGTGCTATCAAAGCCCGGTACGATTTAGGCCCTGATGGTTATGTGATATTTGCATGATAACGTGCTTTTCAGCTTTGAAGCATGTTTTTATTGCATTTCGTTTAGTAGTTATTGATGAAACTAGCTCGTTCGATTTTTGTAATTTTTGGATGATTAAAGCATATGAAAATTTGTGATTTTCTGTATTTGTGCTTTATTTGCTGTTTTACGTTAAACACATAAAAAAAAAGGAGGAAGAAAATTTGCAGCAGCACTGCTGCTGCCTGCATACAGTGCGCACACGGCCAGGCGTGCGTGCAGCTAGGGTAGCCTGAACGTGCGCCATGCAGTGTGGACAACAACGATGATGCGCACTGTAGGGCCGACGGCTAGGCCATTTTTTGCCGGTTTTTAAAAATTTAATTTTCTGAAATTTTTCTTCATTATTAATTATGTTGTTTTTTAAATCTTTGGATAAAATTTGATTTTTTTCTAAAAATGTAAATTGCATAATTAATTGGATTTATTTTTTGTATTGGATGCAACATATGTTCGATCATCCTTTTGATTGCAATTTTTGTGCTTGTATTTTCTTTGTATAATTAATTTTTGGGATATTCGATATCATGGGTTGTAATATTACATGGGATGTATATTATGAGATGTATGGATGGATGATCACGAAGCCCACGATCTCTTATATGTTTATGCTTATGGTTGGGCTCATATGTTATTGTAATGCTTTCTTCTCTCTCCCTCTCATTTTTAGCCTTGGAATAATAAGGCTTGCTATTTCCCTCCTTATGTACTCCCTGGACTTCTGATCGTGGTTTCATTTTAAGTTGTAATGAGAGTAGTATAGGAATTTTTTGTGAGGTTTTTTATTTTACAGGAAGCCCATGGAGAATAAGGTCCACGGAGGAGGAGGCCCGTGGAGAATAAGGTCCACGGAGGAGGAGGCCCACGGAGAAGTTACCAGGCTCATCTATATGTTGACGGGTAAATTACTTTTATAATAGCATAGGGCCACCTTAAACTGACCATAGACTCACTATGGGCTCAGTATGTCGCATAGGTTGGGCTCGTGATCATCCTACAGGGGTATACTTAATTGTTTTGCATGCGAATAAGTATTTGATATTTGTGCATGGAACGGGAACGTGCGAGCAGAAGCGATGATAAAAACGCTTAATAATAAAATTGAAGCATAGAAACAAATGAATCCAAGCAGTGTACCCTTAGAGTTCCCGGGCGTTCGATATAGTATGAATTATTTACGCAACAACAAAATATAATCATACGAGACTATGGATGGTAAAATAAAAGTAGAAGCGAAAAGTAAAATTTATTTCTTAAATTTCGAGCTTCCAACTTCTTAGTTTCGTTGCATGTTCACCCCAAATTGGAAAGTAGGAATCATGCAAAGATCCACACCACACCGATAATCGAGACCTTGATCCCTTTGCTAGGAGGAATCAAGATCAATGAAAAGCTTATCCTTTGAGATTAATGGAGGGGGCGGCCGAATTTGGTGATGGAGGAGGAAGGTTTTTGTGTTGTATTGTTTATTGAATTATTACTCTAATAATCATACACAAAATATATTTATTTACCTTTAATAGATGAATAAGAATGTGTCTAGATACATTATCTATAAGGTAACTGTCCAATCCATTCCAAAGAGAGAAGAGTCTTAATATGACCAAACTAGTACTTTCCAAAAATGCAATTTTTTGGTCAACCTTCCCTCCATCAATTTATCTAGTGGGTCTTAATTATTGGGTCGATTTTATGTAAAACAAATTCAAGGCCCAATGAATTTTAATTAAACTTAATTTAATAAAATTCATTTAATTAAGCCACTAGGTATTTAATCCAATTAAATACTCAAGCCCGAATTGTCACTTATTAATTAATGAAATCCAATTCATTAATTAAATAAAGACAAGCCCAATTAAATCAATTCAATTAATTTAAACTTGGGCTATCCATGCTATGGACCTCATGTGTGAGTAATCCAATTACTTATATCTTATGGAATTAATTCCAAATTAATTCTTTATTCTTTCTCGGTAATTTGTGTGTGAGTATTTAGGTTCACCTTTCAGCTAGACTTGTGCTAGTGTACAACACTATTATTGGTTAAATCTGATTTAATTAATATTTTTGATTAATCATTAATTAAGAAAGCTCGTGACTATGGGAGGCCGTCTATCAACGGTCCATTGCATAGGAGACTAGGTGAATTATGTGTGATCATTTAGGCTTCCGAATCCATACGGATACGGTGCTTTCGTCTACTATCTCCCGACTTTAGTTTGGGGCATTGAATTAGGTGTCGATTCCCATCCTAGTCTAGACATCTATGCTTAATACTTGAGACTGCATTACGCCAAGTTTCTCTACATAGGAGCCTCCTTTTCCTATTCTATCAATGATTGTGGCCATAGATCCTTAGAGTATGAATGCATCTGCAAGTGCATAGGAGATACATCTATCACATACTGATATGAGATGGATCCTTTTCTTGGAACTCTCTGTCCTTGGTACATACTCCGACTGCACTGGACAAGACTTATGATGATCATGTCTGCGACACAATCAGTCATTGTATATATGTGATTGTCGTGATTCATCAAGTCTGAGGATTACTCCCATACTACTGAAGCTGGGACTCAAGTCATACCAACCAAGCCTCTAAGGTTTCCATATGATAATCCCCTCGAGTCAGTTCAGTTAGTTGACCACCTTGTCAACTAACCCATTAAAATTGAATAGACGTTCAACGTCTGTCGTCCACGAAACGCAGCACACATCTAATGAATGCAATACTAAGTGCAAGTCTTAGTCGGACTCTCGATGCCCAGTCTCGAGATCCTCAACTTGGAATGTTTTAGACCAACCCAAAGAAGTTGATTTCGTAGCTCCTATCCAATACCAACTACATAGGTTATTGAGTGGTCTGTGGACATCTGTTGGACATGAAAGTAGTGCTTAACGTAATTTGGTAAGCACAACAGACACATGCGCCAAAGAAGAATATTTACCTTATTTGTTGGGACAATATTGCTTAAATAAAGATTGTTTGAATGGTTCTCAAAACCGCCAATCTTATTAGCTTTTGGTTTCCAATAGTCTTGGTCAACACTCAAATTTAACTCACTTGGTTGGACCAAGTTAAAGTGTTAGGGCCCAAAATGGACTTAGCTCAAAATGGTTTAATCTGTCCAAGTTTTCATCCACAATATTTTGGTAGGGAAGTTGCTATCTAAGTGTGGTCTCACGGGTCGTGACAAATTTTGAATAGAGACAAGCTCACCATTATTGGAAATAAAGAAACACGCTCGCTGATTGCTTGAATGGTTCTCAAAACCGCCAATCTTATTAGCTTTTGGTTTCCAATAGTCTTGGTCAATACTCAAATTTAACTCTCACTTGGTTGGACCAAGTTAAAGTGTTAGGGCCCAAAATGGAGTTGGCTCAAAATGGTTTAATCTGTCTAAGTTTTCATCCACAATATTTTGGTAGGGAAACTGCTATCCAAGTGTGGTCTCACGAGTCGTGGCAAATTTTGAATAGAGACAAGTTGCACCATTATTGGGAACAAAGAAACACGCTCACTAATTTTCTGTCTCACGAGTCATGGGGGGCGACAATTGAGGTGTGATTGGATTGATGGGTTGCGCCCGATAGTAAGTAAATATTAAGCCCATAATGGACTTGGATCGAAGTAGCATTTCAATCTGTCCGGACCTTCTATCAATAACAATATCGTGGGAAAGCTACCGATATCAAAATGTGACCTCACGAGTCGTGGCACGTTTGGAATAGAAGGCAAGTTGTATTATTGTTATGAACAAAGGAACACGCTCATTGTTTCCTTCTCTCACGAGTCGTAGGGGGCGAAAATTGAGGTGTGATCTAGTTCATGGGTGGGGCTTAAGACCGAATAGCATGATTCACTTGGAGTCCTCGGGATCATGTGAAGAGATCAAGCAAAACATCTTGGGAATCTCATGAAATGAGAATGGCATCGGTCGCCTCCCATAAGGCTTTTTCCATGTGAATGGTAAAAGCGGGGTGTGGTAAATTGTTCTTTTGGATCCCAAGCCCACTAGGAAAGGGTTTCCCAAAACCCCACTTGAGAGTGGTGGGATGTTGTAGAAATAGTGGGAGGGGTTAATGACTAAAAGACCAAGTCTTAACTCAAACACAATACTACAATAATCTACTTATTCTTTTGCTTTACTCTTTGAATGCACATCTAAGATCCACTTTCCAATTTTTTATTTATTTTGCAGATTTATTTAATGGAACACCATCAGGAAAATTTGCTGGGAAAATCAAAGGATTGTCCTTGATATTGGTCCCTGGCTTATGTCATGGATAATTCATTTTCATTGGACTTGCGAAAGTAGTTCTTACTTTTGACATTTAGGATTAAGGCATGAGGACAATCGCGAGGTCCGCAACGTCATACCTGCTTCCAGCATCCATGAGCAAATACGACAGGCTGAACATTATTGGCTCAATAATGCACCAAATCAAATTTACGAGTGAAAAGGAATACTTTAGTACATCAACTTTGTCTTGATTCAATTTTAGTCCACTAACTCTAGCAATATTAGTTTTAATACATTATCTTTCAATTTCGTGTAAATCTGGTCCTTTAGTCTATGTATGACCATTTTACCCATTCAAAGGAAATAGCTTAATAATCCATTTTCATGTTCTAGAACGGCCCTACATGCTTCCGAAATAAATTCATACCTTACTATGACCGCTCTATTTTCGGATATTTCAAGTCCTTGATTTTACGGATTTCTTCCAAGCACACTACCGCAGCAGATGGTTCGTAGGCACTTGGTTCCTTCAGTAACAAAACAGCATAACCCTATTTTGTTTCCTACCTTAGGGCTTAAAAGACACTCTAATATAGGAACTTAATAGAATTTTGGACAAACAGGTTGAACAGAAGCCTAACTTTTATTGAAGATATATAGGAAATATTACATAAATATTATATCCTCTGTTAGAAGAGACAATTATAA
This sequence comes from Sesamum indicum, assembly GCF_026168435.1. Taxonomy (NCBI): domain Eukaryota; kingdom Viridiplantae; phylum Streptophyta; class Magnoliopsida; order Lamiales; family Pedaliaceae; genus Sesamum; species Sesamum indicum. The sequence goes on along the minus strand of NC_142657.1, from coordinate 4,897,120 downwards.
GCCTCTCATAAAATAAAGGTCTTGAATATTTGGGTAAACCCCCATAAACTGAAAAATTAAAAGGCAACAAAGATTGAAAAGGCTCAATATTATAATACTTTGAAGAGCTGGAGAAGTTTTTCGAATGATCCCCATTTGCTTCACTGCAACCATATTTATAGGCATCCGCGGATCTCAAACCTGGACTGCAAACTTATTTTTGATAATGTCACTGTATTCGTCATCATCTTGTCTCTTTTGAACAACGTCACTACATTCATCATTATCGCATTTTTTTGAGCTGTTGGTCATAATGGCTTGTCGGCCATGTGATTACTAGTTAGCTTTCCTACTTTGCTGACTGTTGGTCTTTTTTATTTCTGCCAATAGTCTTATCCTTGATTTTTACCCTTTATGTAAAATTCTTTCTTTTTTTCCTTGTCTTGGTTTTAGTTCCGAATAGGGGCTTCACTTGTTTGTCACAACAAGTGCATATATGGTTATGCCATTGCCCAATATGCAGCATGCTGCATGTCTTCATCCTCGTAGTCTCGATCCTCTCGTAGCATATTTACCCAGATTGACATGGTTTTCTTCTAAAATAAGCTTTATGCGAACTCAGTGGTTTTTCCCACCATGAAATTTAATAGGAATGATCCATTCACTTTGTTTGACAAATTTTTGAATGGATACTTGACTTTGTCCATCTTAGTTAGATAGACCTGTAATCCCCCAGCTCTTCTGGTAGAGACATCATCTTTACTAATAGCTGATACCACGGGAGCTTCTCCTGAGATAGTTTTGATTTTATTGAAAGCCACCATGTCTGGTTTCTACAACTTCATAGAAGAAAATGTTGGACGAGACCCTTTTCCTGCAATTTTTAGAGTAGCTGATACGAATTTTATCTCCACAATATCATCTCTCTTTAGGTGGGGGTTATTTTTCCATGAATCAAAGACCACCCCACTAATCCACTCTAGAAGTTTTGAAATTTTTGGGAAACTTGGTGAAATGGTATGAACTAAAGCGAAAGCTCCAAAGTCATACCATTTTCTGACATCCTCTGGTTTGGACCCTTCTAACATCCAGACCCTGTTTTGTTTTCTGAATATTTCGATGATGGTCTTGCCTAAATTTTACTCCTTTGCGGAAAATTAATTTTTCCAACATGTGCTGATAGTCTTGCCAAGCAGAAGAAGATATCAAATCGTTAGTATTAACCTTAGAAGTTCTTTTCATTGGCGTAAGGCAAATCTCTCCCTCTTTAACTTCTAAGGTGCTGGGTTGACTTGAATCTTCAGGAGTTTGCACTTCCAATGACTCAATTGTTTCTGTTTCACCAGAGTTTGGTGATGGTCTTGTACAATCGATACTTGAACCCGATGCTACCGGTTAAGAGCTTTGTACTTTAAAGGCATGTTTAGGGTCATGCTCCCTCGACTCGTGAGTCATCCCCGTAGATCATGCCTTCCAAATTTATTCTCGTAAATCGCTCAAGAGCGAGTTGGATGTTAATAAGGAATTCCTTATGGCGACCTGGACTGTGTCTAATCAGCTCTTTGGATTTGTCCGGCATCTTGGGCGTTCACCGCTAGCTTCCCAAACTTCTTGTCAAGCTCCTCGAGGTTTTCCCGAAAGTGCTTGAATCTCAGCATGATGGAGTTTGCTTCAGATGCCTCCATCTCTCGCTAGAAAATCTGCAAGAATGTTTTCATGAGATTTTATAACGACAATATTATAACAATAATATTGGCATTCAGCTTGCCATATGATAATACGAGCTTTCTCTACCTTTGATTTTAATTTATTTTTTAAAAAAACTTTAACATTAGTATTATTAATCTTTAAAATAATTTTTTTAACAAGTAAAAATAAAGGCCATTTCTTCAAAGTATTCCAATCCATAAAGAAGTCTTTTTCATTAAGATGCCAAACTTTGGCTTGTTGTTTTGAGAACAACCCTCCTGTATATCTACAAAGTTCTTCTCCTGTAGTTGTATTTTTCATGAGCACTGCTGCTTATCTTAGTCATTGGTGTCTGTGTAGACTACCAATTCATTCTCGTCCTGTGGTATAGCAAGCTTTGGCAGGTTATTGCAAACCTGTTTTAGCTCACAAACCCTTTTCGTGTGGATTTCTTCCCATTTCCACTTTAAACTTTTCGTTTCCTTCAAAGGTGGCTGGAAATCCAACCTATATCTTTCAAGATCTTTATGAAGATGCCTACAAAATTAACAACTCCCAAGAAGCTCTGAAAAAGTGCTTCTTGTCTTTGAGTATACTTGGGAAATTGCAGATTTTCTCCACAATATGATCCTGTAACTCAATTCCTGTTTCACCAATAAGAACTCCTCAAAATTCAATTTCATTGATAGAAATAGTACCTTTCTTCCCAAAAAGTACTAAACGTTCTTTATGACATGCATCAGAAAATATTTAAATAGGTTTAATATGATCTTTTATATTTTTAGATGCCATCAGTATGTCGTCAATGTAGACAAATATGAATTCAAAATAATCTTTAAGAAGATTATCTAGTTTTTTTTGAAATATCTGGAGCTCATTACCTAAATCCATTGGAAGCACATTCCTAATATATTGTCCATGTGGTGGTGGAGAAAGCAATAAATTTCTCTAATTCACTCTCCGTCTTAATCTAATAAAAAACAAAGCAATCGAATTTAGAAAACACTTTTGCTCCTTTGATACAATCAATTAAGTGTTCTATGCTAGTAATGTAATAACCATCAAACTCTAATATTTTATTAATACCTCAATAGTTAATTACCAACCTGGGTTTACCTCTCTTTATCTCACCATGGTTTCTAACCAGAGGCTACTATAGGTAGAGATTCCAGGCTCGATGAGTCCAGGATTGATATGCTCTTTGATAATCATCTTCACATACTTCTTATCCTCCATGTTCATCTGGATAGGTTTGTATCTAATGTACTCGTATTTGCATTCTTCCTTGACTTTTAAAGTAGCTTCGATCTTGTTCCTATCCCACCATATACCACAGGGTTTTCACTAAAGTTTCTTTAGATAAGCCTCTTGACATACTCAAGAGAAAGCCTGCTTTCCTCGCTGATATCTAGCGATTTTATTTTCAGTAATGCTTTCTTGAGGTTCCTAATTTCTTCCGTGGATTCCTTGTAGAAGTTATTGCTATCGATCAGTCCCTGTTGCCTGAAAGACCAAAGAATCTTACCAAATATCCTCTTATCTTACAATTTTGGATGAGTTAATCTGGCATCAAAATCACCATGTTTGCTGCGAAAATTTATAGAAATTATCCTATTAAATGCCTTTTTCCTTAACAACACCTGTATCTAACTACCCAAGTTAATAGTGAATATTAACATATTCCTTTGATTATCCTGCACATATCCTACAAATATTTGAATGAAATTGTTACCTAGCGGCACCTGTATCATGAAAGTAAATAGGAGGTGTTTTTACCCTAAACCATGGTGATCAAATACTCCTCCGGTCATGATCTTGGCTTCTCGTATTCCCTTATTGAGTATTAGGATTTTTTGTGAAAAATCCTTTCCTAGAATGATGGTAAGATTTTCCTTGTTTCTTTAGGAAAAACTCCAAGTTTTGCCGTGCAAATTCCTGATCCTAAATCAATATAAGCTGCAAAATACTCTGTCTTATATTGATCGTACAAGATACCAATAGATATGTATATAGAGAAAGGGCTTGTTATTCAATCCTTATGGTAACACCATCAAGACTAAATTCCAAGCCGTTACCTTTCATTTCCATGGTTCATGATCGTCGAGGAAACTTAATCACAAAGTCATACTCCCATTTTTCGACCTGCTATACCTGCAACTAAACTTTCATGGCCTGCTATTTCTAACATGCCTTCATATCTATCAACAATAGGTTGCTGCAAATGATATAAGTCATCACAAGGGAAAAATTTTTCTTAGTGATGTCAAATATAACTTGTATCTCTTTCCATCCTTCAGGGCATCAACTCTTTCTCCTTTTCTTTGTAGAATATGATCCTATCTTCCATTAAGGATATTCTATTACTTAACTCTGTCCAAAAGCGATGTGTTCGATCTAAAATTGGGTGATCTTTTATAACAATATCGACATCACTTATTCTAAGTATCCTAATTCGATCTGGTGTCATAATTTTAGCAAATTCCTTGGAAATTTCTAGGAATCTCAATCTACTCTTTCCTAAGAAACAACTGTGATGTGTATTTGAAAGGACATAAGCTATTTTATAAGTTATACAATATGGTCTATTTTCTTCTTTCATTAGGTCTTTCCTTTTAAAATCTTGATGAAGGTTAAGACTCTAATGAAATCTTGGTCTGCTAGATTGTATGCATCCGGGGATGAATGTCAATCATAAATTTTCCTGCATACAGGTTACCTATCACCATTCCAAGATAACCATCTCTTAGGTTATTGATTCTTGTTTCCATTATAGATAAATGTATTTATGAATCAATTCCTTCTTTAAAAGTTGCTTTTAATACTGCTTCAATAGTTCATATGTGGATCCATTTCATAGTATTCTCTAAGCTTACTTCATTCTTCAAGAATTTTTTCTTTAGGAATCAGTTGCATTTCCATCACATTACCAGTAAGTTCCATAGGTATAACAAACTCAACTGAACTTACTTTATAGATTATGTGATGCTTTCTTTGGTTCAATCCTATCTGGTTATGGACTTTCCCAGTTCCTCCAATCCTAAACCTATCATATGGGCTGAGGTTGGAGTTTGGTCTCATGATTCTTTCTATAGTTTTGTATGACATTGTCATTCTTGAAAAGAATCCTAGCAGGCTTTTGATTTGTCCAAGGTTTTCATCCACAATAATGTTGTGAGGAAGCTGCCACTACCCAAGAATGGTGTTACGAGTCATGGCACATTTGGACTAGAGGCAAGCTACAGCATTATTGTGAACAAAGAAATAGGCTCAATGTTTCCTTGTCTTACGAGTCATGGGGGTGACAATTGAGGTGTGATTTGATTGATGGGTTAAGCCCAATACTAAACAAATATTAAGTTTATAAATGAACTTAGATCGAAATGACATCTCAATCTGTCCAGGCCTTCCTTCCATAGTGCAGGGCCTTCCTCTAAGCCTTTAGGTCACTTCAAAGCTAGAAGTTAGTCGATTACCATAAGCATCCTTGCAGGACTAGTTATAAGAGGTTAGTAGTGCTCATTTTTTTGGATAAAGAGGATTGAAACGTCCCTGCGACTCTCCTCTAGTTTTGCGCATCGAAGGCAACTCGTTCTCCTTTCTTTTGTCACATTCGTTCTTTTTCACTAGTTAGAAGTCCTCCAAATTCATACATTTTTAGGCTCGAGTTAGTACACCTAAAAAGTCGATAGCTGGTTTTTTGGCTAAGGATTCGAACAGGGGCTCTCCAGGAAGTCCGTGAGTAAATGCGCTGACTGGCACCTCCTGGTGGGCTGTGCGGACCTCCAGGATGGCTGTGTTAAAATGCTTGAAGTAAACCCTCAAAGTTTCTTTCTCTTCTTGCTTGATCCCGATAGGGTAATGGTTTGATTTCCTGTACTTCTTGCCGCTAGCGAATTTTTTAGAACAAGTGACAAGAAAGCCAATTAGATTGATAATTTTAGGAACTATTCTAGTGATGTTTATTCAAGTAATATTGCTCTGATGAGTATGATAAGTATTATCTTTGGTATATGTGTCTTTGGTGCTTACCAATTACGATAAGCGTCGCTTTAACGTCACAATAGATGCCTAAAGACGATTTAGATAACCCATGTACTTGGGTTGCGCATGGTAGGTCATAAATGATCCAAATGAAGGACCTTAAAACTGGGAATCAGGAGTCCTATTGAAACATGCACTAAGTATTGCATTCATTGGGTGAGTACCGTGTTTCATCGTCGACAGATGTTAGATGTCTATAGAATTTCAGTTGGTTAGTTGATAAGGTGGTCAACTAACTGAATTCACTTACAGGGATTGTCATGTGGAAGCATTGGAGGCTTGGTCGGTATGACGTGAATCCCCGGCTCTGATAGTACGGGAGTAATTCTCAAACTTAAGGAACAATGTCAGTCATGTGAACACGATGGTTGTATCTTAGATCTGTGCGATAGGTGATTGTGTCACAGACATATCATTAGGTGATTGCAGTTGGAATTTTTATTGAGTATGGCAGGTTCCAAGAAGAAGATGAGTCCCCTATCAGCGTGTGACAAAGGTATGTCCTATTCACTTGGAGATGCATTCAGGCTTTATACACCTGTGGTCACAGTAGTTGATCGAATAGAAAAAATAGGTCCCTACGTCGAGCAACTTAGTGTAACGCGATCTCAAGTATTAAAGCATAGATGCCTAGTCCAGAATGGGAACCGACATCAAATTCCATGCCCTAAACTATGAAAGCCCTCGAAGTGCGACTGGATCGACTCGGGAACGTGCAAGAGGAAGCAGCGATAATAAAATGCGTAAATTAAATGAAAACGCAACAAAACCATAGATCAAAGAGGTGTACCCTTGGAGTTCCTGGGCGTTCGATATAGTTAATAAAAATAAAACGACAATGAAATTCATGGGGCTAATTGTTGAATGTAAAACGAGCGGTGCATAAATCATAAATCAAGAACTACCTTTCGTTTGATTTATTTTGAACCTCCTTTGTTTGATTCGTTCACGCAAGGCTTCAATGTAGAAACCATCTAAAGTTGTATGCACACCACATTGGAACTTGGGACTCCTCAACTCAATTTGCCAGAAAAGAATTGAGGAAAAAAACACACCAAGTGTGCACAAGAGGGGGTTCGGCCGAGTGGAGTAATTGGAGAGAGGGAAATTATTTTCTTGTTTTTTTGTGTATTCATTAGTTATTCCAAATACCTAATATATATATATACCTTGTATGAATGCATTAAAATCTATCTAGATTCATTTAACCATCTATAAGGTAATAAAACTCTTTATTCCAAATAGAGGATCACTAACATAGCACTTTCAAAAAGTGAATTTGTCAATAATTTTCTTTTCTAATCATTTCGACAAACTTAATTAATAGGCTTGGGCTGATTTTAATTAACTAAAACACAAGGCCCAATTAATTTTAATTAAATACAATTTAATTAAAATCCTCCTAACTAGGTCCATCATATATTTAATCCAATTAAATATATGAGCCCAATAATCCTTTATTAATTAGTAAGTCCAACTTAATAAATAATAATGGCAAGCCCAATATAGATTAATTCTATTAATTTATTTTTGGGATCCTCCACCCAATGGATCTCTCTCATTAATTAAGTAATCCAATTATTTATGAAATTCATTCCCAATTAATTCCTCGTCCCTTCTCGGTGATTTGTGTGTGACTCTTTCGATTCACCTTTCATCTAGACTTGGGTCAGTGTCAAAATACTATAATTAATTAAATCTAATTTAATTAATAATTTTCGATCAACCTTTGATCAAGAAAGTCTGTCACCATGGGTGACCGTCTCGCAATGGTCCATGCACGGAGACTAGGCGTCAGATCTAAGACACAATCATCGTATGCACATGACTACCGTGATTCCTCAAGTCTGAGGACTACTCCCATACTATTGATACCGAGGATTTAAGTTATACCAATCAAGCCTCTAAGGCTTCCATATGTCGATCCCCACGAGTCAGTTTAGTTAGTTGACCACCTTGTCAACTCAGCCACTGAAATTGCATAGAGGTCTAACGTCTATCGCCAATGAAACGCAACATTGATCCAATGAATGTTATACTCAGTGCAAGTCTCAGTTGGAACATTTTAGACCAACCCTAAGAAGTTGGTTTCATAGCCACCATCCAATCCGCTGCCCAACTACATTGGTTACTAAGTGGTCTATGCACATCTGTTGTGGAATCAAAGCAGTGCTTAACGTAATTTGGTATGCACAATAGACACATGTGCCAAAGATGAATACTTACTATATTCATCGAGATAATATTGCTTAAATGAAGATTGCTTGAATAGTTCTCAAAACCGCCAAAGTAATTGGCTTTTTGGTCACCTATTCCAATTGAATAATATTACCAAATGACTGCACAAGGTCCCAATCTATAAGCTTATACAGACTAGGTGTCAGATGTTCCAGTTGTGAGGGAATTTCCTGAGGAACTACCTGGGTTACCACCTCATCGAGATGTAGATTTTGAAATAGAAACTATTCCTGGGGCAGCACCTATTTCAATTGCACCATATAGAATGGCTCTATCAAAATTGATAGAACTAAAGAAGCAGTTATAAGAGTTGTTGGATAAGGGGTTTATACGACCAAGTATTTTACTTTGGGAAGTACAAGTGTTTCTATAAGGAAGAAGGATGGGAGTATGAGGTTATGTGTTGATTATTGACAACTCAATTGTATTACAATCTAGAATAAGTATTCTCTGCCACGGATAGATGATTTGGTTGATCAGTTGAAGGGTGAAACTATGTTCTCCAAGATTGATTCAAGGTCGGGGTATTGGCAACTGAGCATTTAAGAATGGTCTATTCCAAAGATGACTTTAGGACGAGGCCTGACCATTATGAATTTGTTCTTATGCCATTTGGGTTGACGAATACTTCTACTGCTTTCATGTCCGTAACGAACAAGATAGTACAATCATTCCTCGATCAATTTGTGATTGTGTTTATTGATGATATTCTGATATATTCTAGCACTCATGAGGAACATGTGCAACATTTACAGGTAGTTCTACAAATTTTGAGATAGAAACAGTTGTATGATAAATTTAACAAATGTAAGTTTTGGATGGAGGAAATTGCCTTCTTAGTGCATGTTGTATCCAACAAAAATTAAGGCTATTTTGGAGTGGGATCCACCTACAAATGTATCAGATGTTTGAAGTTTTCTAGGATTGGTATTATAGAAGATTTGTGAAGGATTTCTCTGTGGTCACGAAACCTCTGACTTGTTATAGAAGAATGTACCACTCCACTGGAATGACAAGTGTGATAAGAGTTTTGAGGAGTCAAAGAAGACACTTACCTCAGCACCTATTCTTGATTTGTCGTTTGGGATGGAGGATACATGGTATATATTGATACTTCAAGGCAAGGACTCGGTTATGTTTTGATGTAGCATGAAAGGGTTATAGCTTATGCTTCGATGCAGTTGAGGCCACATGAGATGAACTATCCAACCCATGATCTTAAATTGGTGCAACCATTGTACATGCACAGAAAATTTGGAGGCATTATCTGAAAGTGGATCGGCCCGATATGCGCTAATGTAAGAGAGAAACAAGAAATAGCAATATAAAATTTAAACTGTCGTACCAAGGAGTGTACCCTTGGTGTTCCCGGGTGTTCCATGTAGTATGAAAATAAACAACGATAAAAGTGGTTCATATGAGGTTATAGAGGTGAAAATAAAAGGAGAACCATGAATAGAAAAACCAAAATTACCTCTTCTAATTTCAAGCTTCCAAACGGCTACTCGTGTTGAATTGTTCACTTCAGGTTCCAAAGTACCACTCCTCTAAAGTAGATCCACACCACACCGGGATGATGAGGCCTTATCTCAAGATAAAATCCCTCCTTGGTGAGAAAGGGGAGGGACAGCCGAATGCGAAGACGAGAGAGAGAAAATTTTTTGTGCTGCTATCGTGTAATAATTATTTTCTAAATAATTATGCATAATATATATATATATATATACATACCTTCCATAGATAAATAGGAATGTGTCTAGATACGTTCTTTTATCTATAAGGTAACTCTTCCATCTATTCCAAATAGAGAAGATTGTAGTTATGACCAAGTTTACATTTTCCAAACATACAATTTGTTGGTCAACTCTCCTTCCATATATTTGTTAGTGGGCCTCAATAACTGGCCCAATTTTATTTAAAATAAATTCAAGGCCCAATGAATTTTAATAAAAATATATTTGATTGAGCCCAATAGGTATCTAATCCAATTAAATTCTCAAGCCCAAAATGTCACTTATTAATTAATAAATTTTATTCATTAATTATTAAAGAAAAGACCCAATTAAATTAAGCTAATTAATTTAATTTTGGATTATCCATCCAATGAACCCCATGTGTGAGTAATCTAATTACCTACACCTTTGGAATTAATTCCAAATTAATTGCTTATTCTTCCTCGATGATTTGTGTGTGACTCTTTAGGTTCACCTTTCAGCTGGACTTAGCTATTGTCCAACACTATCGATTAATTAAATTATCCAATTTAATTAATTATTTCATGACCAAACATTGACCAAGAGAGCCCGCTACCATGGGTAGCCATCTAGCAACGATCTATGACACTAGTGACTAGGTGAATATCCATGTGAATATTTAGGCACCTAATTCCATATGGGTACAGTCCTTTCGTCAACCATTTCTATGTCTTAGTCTAGAGCATAAAATTATGTGTTGATTCCCATTCTGTATTAGGCGTCCATACTTAATACTTAGGACTGCATTACTCCAAGTTGCTCAACATTGGTGTTAGAATAGGTGATAAAAAAACTAATTCGATTGGCCTTTATGTAATATGTTCTGACAATTTCTGTGTATTGTAACACTGTTTATGGTGAAGTGAGTATTCATTATTTGACAATTGTATTTGTTTGTGCTCACTGATTATGTTTACATGCTTAACATCACAACAAAGTCCACAAACCAAATTGTACAACCTATATAGTTGGACTGTGCATTGTTGGTGGCCGTGAAACCAACTTTTGAAGGTTAGGTTTGAAACTTTCCAAGTGAAGGACATTAAGATTGGGCATTGAGAGTCCTATTAAGACTTGCACTAAAATTGCATTCATTGGATGAGTGTCGTGTTTCATCGGCGACAGAAATTAGACGTGTATGCAATTTTAGTGGGTGGTTGAAAGGGTTGTCAAACCGATCGAACTGACTCGCGGGAAGTCGTCATATGGAAGCCTTGTAGGTGTGGTCGGTATGACTACATCTTCCTGACTCCGATAGTACGGGATTACTCCTTGGACTTGTGGAACCATGGCAGTTGCATGCATGTGATGGTTGTATCTTGCATTTGACGAAAGATGACCGTATATGGGATGTAGTCCTTACAAGTCTTGTTTAGTGCAATCAGAAAATGTAGTGAGGATGGTGGGTTCCAAGATAAAATCCGTCACCTGTCAGTATATGACACTCGAGTCTCCTTTGCGATCTGAGATGGTTCATCCTCTTAGAGTCTATGGCCACAACAATTGGTTGAGTAGGGAATGGCTTCCTATGTCAATCAATAGATCAAATGCTTATCGAGTTATCGAGCATAGTATCTAGTCCAAGATGGGAACCGACGCCCAATTCCATGCCCTGGACTTATATCAAGAGTGTGATGATGGAAGGACCGTACCCGTACGGTACTCAGGAGCCTAAATTTCACGTGAACATTCACCTAGTCTCTAGTGCCATGGATCGTTGCTAGATGGCAACCCATTATAACGGTAATTTCTGATTAATGGTTAATTGGAAATATCCAATTAAATTAGATTTGTATTGGACACAATACCGAAGTCTAGCTGAGGGTGAACCTAAAGAGCCACACACAAATCACTATTGAATTAATTCGAGAAGAAATGAATTAATTTAATTGGTTTAAATTAATTCAAGGAGAATATATATAAATGATTGGATGATTTATTTAGCAATCGATTTAATTGATGACTCAGTAATTAATTATTTGAATTAATTAATTTTTTTGGGCTTAACACCGTTAAATTAATTGAATTAATTTATTAGGTTTGGCTTAATTAATTGATTGGATCAATTAAATAGTATTTTGGTGTAGATTTATTTAATTAGATTAAATGAATCCTTGGACTTAGTCGGGCTTAAATTAATTTCTAACTTAGAGGAATTCTAGTTTGAATTCTAAACAAAAGGTAAGGTTTCAGATTAAATTAATTTTAGTCCAATCAAGTCCAATGATTCATTTAATCCAATTAAATAAATTTAAGCCCAAATACTAATTAATTGATCCAATCAATTAATTAAGTCAAATCTAATAAATTAACCTAATTAATTTAAAGGTGTTAGGCCAAAAAAATTAATTAATCCAATTAATTAATTCTTGAGCCATCCATCAAATAGATTACTAAATAACTGATCCAATCATTTTTGTATATTCTCCTTGAATTAATTTACTCCAATTAAATTAATTTATTTCTTCTTGAACTAATTTCAAATTAATTCCATGAATCCATAGTGATTTGTGTGTGACTATTTAGATTCACTCTCAGCTAGACTTGGGCTTGTGTCCAACACAATGATTAGTTAAATTCAATTTAATTAATTTATTTTTAATTAACCATTAATCGAAAATTCCTATCACCATGGGTGGCCGTCTAGCAACGGTTCGTGGCACTAAAGACTAGATGAATGTTGGCATGAATGTTTTGATCTGTCCAAGGTTTCCATCCACAATAATGTGGTGAGGAAGCTACCACTACCCAAGTGTGGTCTCACGAGTCGGAGAACATTTGGACTAGAGACAAGCTGTAGCATTATTGGGAACAAAGGAACATCCTCACTGTTTTCCTGTCTCACGAGTTGTGGGGAACAACAGTTGAGGTGTGATTTGATTGATGGGTTGAGCCCAATAATAATTAAATATTAAGCCCATAAATGGACTTGAATTGAAATGGCATTTCGATATGTTCAGGCCTTCCATCCATAAAATATCATGAGGAAGCTACCGCACATTTGGAATAGAAGGCAAGTTGCACTATTGTTATGAACAAAGGAATACGCTTGTTATTTCCCTGTCTCATGATTCGTGGGGGGCGATAATTGAGGTATGATTTGATTGATGGGTCAGGCTTAACACCGAGTAGCATGATTCACTTGGAGTCCTTGGGATCATGTGAAGAGGTGAGGTAAAATATTTTGGGAATCTCATGGAATGGAATGCCATCGGTTTCCTCCAACAATAATTTCTCTGTAAATCTTAAAAGCAAGACATGGTAAATTGTTATTGTGCATCCTAAGCTCACTAGGAAAGATTTTTAGAAACCCCACTTCAGAGTGGTGGGATTTTGTAGAAATAGTGTAAGAAGTTAATGACTGAAAGATCAAGTCTTAACTCAAACTCAATATTGCTATAATCTACTTACTATTCTACTTTGCATTTAGAGTGCTTGTCTAAGATACTTTTTTCCAACTTTTCTTTGTTTTGGGATTTATTTAATGGAACACAATCAATTAAAGTTTACTACGAGAATCAGAGGTTTGTCCTCGATTTTCAAATCTAGGCTTATGTCATGGAAAAAGCACTTCCATCGGATTTGCAGAAGGAGCCCTTGATTAAGGAATGTTTGACGTTTGGAATTAAGGCATAAGACAATCGAAAGGTCTGCAACATCATACCTACTTCTACGGCATATTGGATATGTCACACTGGAAGCATTTTTTTAAGCCTAGATGACTGAAGGTCGTCTATACACAAACATTGGACTAAGATGCAATCTCTTATGGAGAAGCTCTAAGACCCCAATGTTGATCTTAAAAGCAGATGTACACTGACGTAATCCTTCAAGTGACCAAAAGCCAATTGGATTGGCGGTTTTGAGAACCACTCAAACTATCTTTATTTAAGCAATATTGTCCTGATGAATGTGGTAAGAATTCATCATCAGCACATGTATATGTTACCAAAATACGTCAAGCACTGCTTGGACATTACAACAGACGCCCAAAGACCACTTTAACAACCATTCAATGGTTGGACTGCACATTAGATGGCGATCATGAAACCAACTATTTAGGGTTGGATCTGAAATATTCAAAGTCGAGAACCTCAAGATTGGGTGAGAGTCTTACTAAGACTTGTAGTAAGAGTCGCATTCATTTTATGAGTGTCGTGCTTCATCGGTGCTAGACATGGGACGTCTATGCTATCTTAATGCGTTGATTGGCTAGGTGTTAAATCGATTGAACTGCTCGCGAGGATCGTCATATGAAAGTCTTGGAGGCTTGGTCGGTATGACTTGAGTCCCCGGCTCTGATAGAACGGGAGTAGTCCTCAGACTTGAGGAATCACGATAGTAACGTGCATGTGACGATTGTATCTTAAATTTGTGCGTGAGGTGATCGTGCTTCAGACATGGCCATCATAAGCCTTGTCTAGTGCAGTCAATGTATGTAGCAAGGATGGTGAGTTCCAAGAAGATGATTCGTCCCCTGTCAAAATGTGATAGAGGTATCTCCTATTCACTTGGAAATGCGCCTACGTTCTGTAAAGTTGTGTAAGAGGTTCCTATGTTGAGCAATTTGGGGGTAACGCGATCTCAAATATTAAGCATAGACGCGTCGTCCAGGATGAGAACTGACGCCCAATTCCATGCCCTAGACTAAGGCTGGGAGACAGTAGACGAAAGGAACATATCCTTATGGAGTCGGGAGCCTAAAAGTTCATAAGAAAATTCGCCTAGTCTCTAGTGCCATGGATCGTTACTAGACGGCCATCCATAGTGATGGGCTTTCTTGATCAAAGGATCGAGAATAATTAATTAAATTGATTTTAATTAATAATAATGTTGGACACTAGCCCAGGTGTAGCTTGAAGCTGAACCTAAAGAGTCACACACAAATCACAGAGAAGGGAAAAGAGATTAATTAGGAATTAATTTCATAAGTAATTGAATTACTTACATATGAGAGGGATCCATTGGATGGATAAGTGCAAGGATAAACTGATTGTATTAATTTATATTGGGCTTCCTCCTAATACTTAATAAGTTGGACTTATTATTTAATAAAGGGTTATTAGACTCATATATTTAATTGGATTAGACATATGACGGAATTAATTAAGTGGGCTTTAATTAAATTCGATTTAACTAACTGGGCGTTGTATTTTATTTAATTCAAATCGGCTCAGACCCATTAATTAAGTTGATGAAAATTATTAGAAAAGTAAATTATTGACTAACAAAATTATTTTTGAAAAGTGCCAAATTAGTCATCCTTTATTTGGAATAAAGGACTTTATTTCCTTACGGATGGTTAAATGAATCTAGACATATTTTAATGCATCCATACAAGGTATATATGTGTGTATAAGTTATTTAGAATAACTAATGAATGAATACATAATACACAAAATAATTTCCTCCACATTCGGCCGAACACCTCTCTTGCATATACACTTGGTATGTATTTTTCTCCCTCATTTTCTTCTAGGAAAGAGAATTGAGGGATCTCGATTCTGGTGTGGTGTGGACGCAACTTTAGAGGGTTTCTAATTGAAGCATTGGGTGAATGAATCCAACAAAGGAGGTGCAAAAAAAATCAAAGAGGTAATTTTGATTTACAATTTTTGAACATCTTATTTTCATTCAACCAATAGCCCCATTAATTTTATTATTATTGTTTATTATTATTAATTACAACGAGCGCTTGGGAACTCCAAGGGTACACCCCTTGAATTATTATTTTATTGCGTTTCTGTTTTAATTTATGCATTTGTTATCTCCGCTTCCGGTCGGATCCACTTGCACCTCGCGATGCCCTTTCAAGTGGTATCAGAGCTCGGTTAGATGTAGGGACTATGATTTTGTGTGAATAAGCATGACAATATGTTGTTTATTTCTTTTCAAGCATGATATATTTTTGGCTTATTCATGGATAATTAAATGAGAAAATTAATTTGTTTAATTTTTGCAATTTTTGATGATTTATGTTTTTTATGAAAATTGGATTTTCTGATAAAATACTTATTTTTATTTCAGTTTAATGTGTAGAAATCCAAAAATAAAAAATAAAAAATTTGGCATCGTAGCTGGACGGTGGATTGACTGCGGAATTGAGATTGGGGGAGTTTTTTGGAGTCCCTAGTCCTTCTATATTAAAATGCACAAAATAGTTATAGCGGAGAGAGCTACCTCCCTAGAATTTCTAACAAAGCCATAAACAAGGGGTACTACTTCCATACAATAAAAGACACGAACAGGTGTACTAGAAAAATTTTGGCGAGTCAAAAAGATTTTTATTACCCCACCACTTCTTGGATCGCACAACACCTGCAAATAAATTTGTATAAAAAAGCTAAGTCAGAATGTATGTAATGTTCCAAAAGGATAAATAAATGAAAATTAGTATTAGCATGGAGATCATGTTTGTATGGCTGGCAGCCTTTGAACATGTGAAAGGGTTCATAAGACCTGCAAAAGATATAACAACAATCAACCAGATAAACAAGAATAGCAGAAGTGACAAAACTAGAAGGTATCCAAACAAACATTGGTCATAACGTTAACCATATAGCCGAGTAACCTCCAAGGGATCCATATAGGTACAATCATGTAAACAACATAGAAAAAACTTAGATCGGACAATAAGTATCAGCAAAGAACCAATCAGTAACGAAGTACTCCTAATTTCGTGAAAAACATTTTAACTGAAATTAGACGTACTAGTACTTCTGATTCTAATACCAAGGAAGGAGCAAGCGCCAAGTCTAACAAAACCTTTAGGAATACCTGTGATATTATTAAGGGATAGAATAGTGGGATGTTGATTGTAACATGCTTAGTTAGCAAAATAATCGGCCACTTGGTTACCCTCTCTAAAGATGTGTGATATCTTGAATTCAGTTTGGGATAGAAGATCTGTAATTTGTTGTAGGGGATTTTGAAGGTGCCATGGCCCTTGGGGGGGGGGGGAGGAGAGCAAATGAGTTTGAGGGCGATGTTGGCATTTGTTTCCAACTAAATTTTCCTAATGTTGCTAGCAATGCACAATTTAACACCTCTATATACAGCTTTCAGTTCTGTTGTTGTGTTGGAGAAGAGGCCAAGATGTTCCTAAAATGTGAGGATGGTCTGACCTAGATGATTTATGATGATGCCACCTCCCCCTAAAATGCTTCGATTTCCTTTTGAGGCCCGATCCATGTTCAATTTGAACCATCCCCTATCTGGCTTAATCTACTTAACAATTGAGAAGTTTATAAAGTTGAGGCCTGTCCCCTTGTGAAAGATGTTTATGCTCCCATCCACTTCTTCTCAAGCCTATCTGTTTTTTTCAACAAGGGGTTCAAATGGAATTTCTTCATGTCCTTTATGCAATGGAGCTCCAAGATAGGTGATAGGAAGACATTTGAGGTTGAAACCTGTAATGGATTTGATTATGTGGGCAATGTTATTGGCCTTCTTACCAGGGATAAAGAAACTCTTGGAGTGATTGATTTTTTGGCCGGATTGGTCCTCATATAGCTCAAGGAATTGCGTTAGTTTGGTTAGAGAGTGTTTTTCACATCTGGTGAAAATGATGATATCATGTGGCGTCGAACTGGCATATTGGATACGCCGCGACGGAAATACTTTTGATGCCAAGATGATTGAGGTTCGTATGTACATAAATTGGGGTTGAGATGCTATCCCTTGTGGAAGAGCTTGGTAACTTCAATGTTGATCTCAGGAAGAGATGTACATTGACGTGATCTTTCAGGTCCCTTCATCCCTCCTTCAACCTAGTTGTCATAAACTCTGAATGGGCTTGACAAGACCATCAAATGAGTTGATAAAATGATTGGACCAATATGGGGTAATGATTGAAGATTCTGCATCGTTGGTATTGGATATAGAGGTTTCAACCTAAAAAATGTAAGGCAAGGGAGCCAGATGCCGAATGAGAATGAAAGATGAAGCAATATCAGCCGTTGCAAGTGCTTTGAGCGCTCTTGTCGCCTTGATGGACGAGGGTGAAGGGGAAATGGAATAACGGTTTCGACAGTCAAAATTTACTTATGATGTTTTGCATAAGATTGCCAAAGAGAATTGGAAGAGGGAGTGTCATGAACTCTTCTTCACCTAACTATGGCATTAGCAAACATGATTACTGTTTTCATTCCCAAGTGTTGGACACTTTCTCTCGAAACTCATTTATGCAAATGGTATAGAAATAAAAAAGTGTAGAACCCTAAGACAAGTATTCTTAAAGCTAAGGAATGGCTGGACCATTACTGGAAAGCAATCAGACTAAATGAACCTAGGTAATGGTATTCATGTTGAAATATTATACGATTTATGTAACCCAGCATGATCAAGTCATTAGTCAATTGTTGGACAAAATTGAAAGGCACCACGAGGTGCGAGTGGATCGGCCCAGGAACGCGCAAGCAGAAGTGGTTAAACTAAATTACGTAAATAGAAAAAAAATCACAATAAAACCTCCAAGGTGTGTACCATTGGAGTTTTGGGGCGTTCGATGTAGTTAATAGAAAAAAATGACCATAAACGTAAACGGGGTTAATGGTTGAAAGAAAACGAGAGGTACAAAAAATTGTAAATCAAAATTACCTCTTTGATTTATTTCTCACCTCTGTTTGATTCGTTCACCCAATGCTTCAACGTAGAAACCTTCTTAAGCCGCGTCCACACCACACTGGAACTTGGGATTCCTCAATTCAATTCTCTAGATAAGAATTATGCAGAAAAACAAACCAAGTGTGCTCAAAAGGTGGTTCGGCCAAGTGGAGTGAATAATGGAGAGAAAATTATTTTCTTGCTTTGTTATGTATTCATTCATTATTCCAATTAACTAATATACATATATATATATACCTTTAATAGATCGATTGACTAGGTGTCGAATCGACTAACTAACTCACGAGGATCGTCATATGGAAACTTTAGAGGCTTGGTCGGTATAACTTCAGCCCCCGACTCTGATAGTATGGGAGTAGCCCTCAGTCATTGGTCGAATAGGGAGAAGAGGTTCCTATGTCGAGAAATTTGGCGTAACGCGATATTAAGTATTACGCATAGATTCCTAGTCTAGGATGGAAACCGACGCCCAATTTCATGATCTAGACTAAGGTCGGAAGACTGTAACGGAAGGACCGTACCCGTATGGAAATGGGAGTCTAGACGAATTTTCATGTGAACTTTTAGACGGCCGCCCATGGTGACTGGCTTTCTTAATCAAGGATTGATTTAGAATTATTAATTAAATTAAATTTAATCAATAATAGTATTGGACAGTAGCCCAAGTCAAGTTGAAAAGTGAACTTAAAGAGTCATATACAAATCACTGAGAAGGGACGAGAGATTAATTGAAAACTAATTCGATAAGTAAATGGATTGCTTATATATTAGAGGAATTCTATTAGATGGATAAGCCTAAATATAAATTAATTAGATTAATTTAAATTGGACTTGCCCTTATTATTTAATAAAGGGTTATTTGGCTTCATATATTTAATTGGATTAAATATATGATGGATTTAATTAAGTGGAATTTAATTAAATTTGATTTAATTAATTGGACCTTGTATTTTAATTAATTAAAATTAGGCCAAATCCATTAATTATGTTGGTGAAATTCTTAGAAAAGGAAATTATTGACTAACAAAATCACTTTCGAAAAATGCCATATTAGTCATCCTTTATTTCGAATAAAGGATTTTATTATCTTATGAATGGTTGAATAAACCTAAACATATTTTAATGCATCTATTCAAGGTATATACATGTATTAGTTATTTGGAATAACTAATACACAATACACAAAATAATTTCCTACACACTCTCCACCACTCGGCCGAACACCACTCTTGCATACACACTTGGTGTGTATTTTTCTCCCTAATTTTCTTCTAGCAGAGAGAGTTGATGGATCCCAATTTCAGTGTGGTGTGTACGGAACTTTATACGGTTTCTATGTTGAAGCCTTGGGTGAACGAATCAAATGAAGGAGGTGCGAAATAAATCAAAGAGGTAATTTTGATTTACAATTTTTGAACCTCTCATTTTTATTCAACATATAGGCCCATATAATTTTATTATTGTCATTTATTATTATTAACTACATCGAACGCCTGAGAACTCTAAGGGTACACGCTTGGAGTTATTGTTTTATTGCATTTTCATTTAATTTACGCATTTTGTTCTCTTCGCTTCTACTTGCACGTTCTCGAGCCGATCTACTCGCACCTCGCGATGCCCTTTCAGTATCGTGAACTTCCCTTCATTTAGTGAAATTCCTCCAAAAGAGACAATGTTCGATTGTCTCTGGTAAGGAAGGAATCGAACCTTGATGCGACGTGTTTCGATTGGTGCTTCACTGAATTAGTTGGACCGTCTGGATGTGGACTTTCGAAAACCGTCTAGTTGAAAAAACATGGTGTTTTCTTAAAGTCGTAATCCAGAAACCATATTTGTTGTGGATTGGCAAACCTGTTTCGTACAAAAGTCTTAAGTATGAGAAATGTCCTACTTATGTCAAAGGACTAATGGGAGGAAAATTAGACCCGGTGTCTGATTTAGAATAATGCAAACATCACTTATAATCGAAAGGACTCTGATTACTTGAAAGGTACAAGTTTCTAAAATCGAACAAGGACAAATGATGTAGGACATTGATCCGGATAAATAGCTTGGAGCCGTAAAATCCACTATGGATTTACAACTAGGTTTGAATGTCCTACATACTTGTTTTTTGACGAGTTCATGAGGTACATGACTTGGTCAAGAACAAGGTAGAAGGTCAGTGGGAGCTCAATTGTGTTTCAAGTATTTTATATATTAAAAAAATCATCTCAATCATTTGGAATGATAGAATGATGTCTTAGAAGTCTAAAACCCAAACATTGTTCATAAAATTCTGCGTTGCAGGAATTGGATTCCTATCTAGGGGATAAGTTATCCAAGATTCAGTCATGGTACACTAATGAGGAGCCTAGATGTTTGACATCCCGTACATCTTTGCTGTAAACAGCATGGAATGTTGTTCGGTGTACTAAACCCAATGTTTCTTATGTTTTATTAAGCATAACAATGGATATTGAGTGTTCACCAACGAGGCAACAAACATCTATTGAAGGGCTATCTTTAAGACCTGAATAAGGACTAAAGAAGAGCTTTTGATGCACATTATAGGAGAATTGATTCTGGAAGGCTATAGCGATAGTAGCTCCCAGCATCGTATGAATAATATTTAATCTCAAAAGGAATGTACATTCGAGACTTATGATAATATGCTAATACTGAAAAGGTTCCCAGTGGAATACCATAAGGAACCTTATCATGGAAAATTGAATGTTTGGCAACTTTAAAAGTTATATTAGAAAACGGTTAGTACTAAAAAACAAAGCCTGATTGTTGGGTATGCTACCTAGCATAGCCACGCCAGTAGTCACCTTGGAGGATGACAACTATGCTATGGCACAAGGTAAAAAGCCCGAGATCTGATCACATGTCCAAGAAAAAATTCTAGACACCATTATCTACTTGAAGCGATGATAGGAAGATGTAACGTGCGGTTGGACCGCAGCACATTGGCAGAAACGAAAGTAGACCTATAAGACCTAGACGATATGGCAGATCGCTCATAATCGAATTAATCTAAAAATATGAGTAATTAGCTTTAACATCAAGTGGGAGATTGTTGGAATAGGTGACCAAAAGCTAGTTAGATTGGCAGTTTTGAGAACCATTCAAACAATCTTTATTTAAAAAATATTGTCCCGATTAATATAGTAAGTAATCGTCTTTGGCACATGTATCTATTGTACTTACCCAATTACGTCAAGCACTGCTTTGACATCACAACAGATGCCTACAGACACGTCATAACCCATGTAGTTGGACTGCGTATTGGATGGCAGCTATCAAACCAAGTTCTGAGGGTTCGTCTAAGATATTCCAAGTCAATGACCTTGAGATTGGGCATCGAGACTCCTACTGATACTTGCAGTAAGTATTGCATTCATTAGATGATTGTCGCATTTCATCGGCGACAGACGTTGGACGTCTATGCAAATTCTACGAGTTAGTTGACAAGGTGGTCAACTGACTGAACTAACTCGCAGGGATCGTCATATAGGAAGCTTTAGAGGCTTGATCGGTATGACTTGAGTTTCCGAATCTGATAGTATGGGAGTGGTTCTCAGATTTGAGGAATCACAGTAGTCACATCTATATGATGACTGTAGCTTGGGTCTGTGTGAGAGGTGAATGTGTCACAGACACGACCATTATAAGGATTTATCCAGTGTAGCAGGAGTATGGAGCGAGAATGGTGAGTTCCAAGAAGAGGGTCCGTCCCCTGTCAGTATATGGCAGAGGTATTTCCTATGCACTTGTAGATGCATTAACGCTCGACAAAACTGTAGCAACAATCAATGATGAAATAGGAAAAAGAGGTTGTAATGTCGAGAAACTGGGCATAACGTGATCTCAAGTATTAAGCATATACACGTAGTCTAGTATGGAAACCGACAACTAATTTCATGCCCTAGACTAAGGCCGGAAGATGGTAGACGGAAGTATCGTACCCATATGGACTCGAGAGCCTAGAAGTCACATGCATATTTTCCTAGTCTCTAGTGCCACCCATGGTGACGGGCTTCTTGATCAAGGGTTGATCATGAATTATTATTTAAATTAGATTTAATTAATAATAGTGTTTGACACTAGTCTATGTATAGACGAAGGTGAACCTAAAGAGTCACACACAAATCACTGGAAGGGACGAGGAATTAATTGGGAATTAATTTCATAAGTAATTGGATTACATACAAATGGGAGGGATCCATTGGATGGAGAAACCCGAGGATAAATTAATAGGATTAATTTATATTCAACTTGTCCTTAATTATTTATTAAGTTGGACTTATTAATTAATAAAAGTTTATTTGGCTCATGTATTTAATTGGATTAAATATATGATGGGTTTAATTAGGTGGACTTTAATAGAATTGAATTTAATTAAAATTAGTTGGGCCTTGCATTATATCTCCATAAAATCAGCCAAGCACCCTAATTAAACTTGTTGGAAAATTCTAGGAAAGGAAATAATTGACTAGCAATTATCACTTTTGAAAAGTGTTATGTTAGTCTTTATTTGGAATAAAGAATATATTACCTTATGGATTGTAGAATGAACCTAGACACAATCTAGTACATCCATACAAGGTATATATGTATATTAGTTGTTTGGAATAACTAATGAAAAAGTTTACACAACACAATTATTTTCCTACTCTAGACAATAAAAAATTCGGCCACCCCTCTCCTACACACTTGATGTGTTCTTTTCCCCCTTATTCTCTTCTAGCAAAGGACCATGAGCTTCTCCGCCCTGTTGATGAGCTTTAGACCTTCTACTGATTGGGCTAGTTGGGTTCTCATCTTGCTGGGCTAACGCACCTAATTTTGTAGGCTTTGCCTTCCTATTTATAGGTTTTGTCTGACAATTTTAATGGGGCATCATCATTGTTGAAAACATCAAATCTTGTACACTGATATTTTCTTCTATTATATTAGAGATAATTAACAAAATATATATGACGCACTCAGTCATTACACCTGATATGCTCAAATTACATTTTAGTCTATCTTACTACAAAAAGTGTCATTTTACATGATAAGCAATTTATCTAATTCTTATTTTAACTTATGTTACTCTTCAAAATGTTTGTTTTACATGACAGATTCATCTAATTGATTCCACTTGTCATAACGTATTTTAGTGTATCAAGTGACATTTATCTCTATACTAGAAAATTTCCCAACATTAAATCCTTTTAATTTTCATGATTTTTCTAGTCATTTTGTGTTATATAATATGGGTAATTTTGATATGGTAAGTGTTTATGAATAAGGAAAAAGAATTGGTTCGTCCTCTATCTATGTCCAATATTTCTTTTGGTCCTTCAATTTTGACAATATTAGTTTTAGACCATATCTTTTCATTTTATTTAAATTCGGTCCTTGAGCCAATTTTATGAATATTTTGCCCTTAAAAAGTCTAATAGTCCATCCTAAAGCTCTTAAAAAGGCCCAACATGCTTCCAAAATAAAATTAAGCCTCCATAAATTCATAACTTGGTTTGACTGTGCTGCTCTCGAGTATTCCAAGTCCTCGATTTTACAGACTTCCTCCTACCACACTATTGCGGTAGATGGTTCACAGGCACTTAGCTCATTCAACAGCAAAATAGCACAGCCCTTGTTTCGTTTTTACCTTAGGGCGTTGAAGATACTCCAGAATAGAGACTTAATAAAATTTTTGGTGAGCAGGTTGAACAGAAGTCTTTACTTTATTCAAAAAAGAATTGTACTATTAGACAGATATTTCTTTCATTGTAGGAGGAGACAAATTGTTTAGCTTCTCATATATAGGACAATACATGTTGGTGAAACCCTTATAAAACTAAAAACTTAAAACTAAAAAGATTTGGAAATTCAATATATTATGCTTTGAAGAGTTGGAGAAAATTTTCAATGACCCCATCTGTATCATTACCTCTTTATTTAGCGGTCATTGCGTTCATCATCTCCTTATCTTTTTTGGATAACCTCATTGCATTTGTCATCTCCGTGTCCTTCCCAACTGTTGGTCATGATGGCTTGTCGGTCATGTGATTGCTAGCTGGTTTTCCTACTTTCTAACTATTGGCCTTTATCGCCTTTTGTTGACAATCTTATTTTTGAAGTTTTACATTCTACGGGTTTTACTTCGCCTTGTAAAAATCTTTTCTTTTACCTTTATCCTGTTGAGGTTCGAATTTCTTTTGAGTGTCCCAAATTTTAATCCCAAACAAAGGCTTTTCCAATTTTTCACAGCAAGGCATACATGGTTATGCCATTCAGCATATTGCATGTCTTCATCCTCGTGGTCTCAGTTGCAGGCAGCTTGTTCTCGTATATAAGCATTCTCCTTTTCTCGAACCGGCTCTCTGCAAACTTGATGTTTTTTCCTGTCATAGAGTTTAATAGAAACGATCCATTTAACTTGTTGGAGAAGATTATAAATGAATACTTAACTTTGTCCATCTATGTGAGATAGACCAATAACCCCAACTTCTTCTGGTAGAAATATAATCCTCACTTATGGCTGATACCAACGTAGCATCTCCTAAGGTAGCTTTGATTTTGTTGAGCTACTATGTTTGGTCTCTGCCGCTTGATAAAATGGAATGCTGGATGAGATCCATTTTCTGTTGTTTCCGGAGTTGATTATAAGAACTTTAACTCCAAAATAACGCCTCATTTTAAGTGGGGATTATTTTTTCATGAGTCATAACTACCCCATTGATCCACTCTAGAAACTTTAAGATTTTCGAAAAACTTGGTGACATAGTACGAACTGAAACCAAAGTTCCAAAATCATATCATTCTTAAACTTCTAGTTTAGACCTTTCTAGCATCCAAACTCTGTGATATTTTTATGATGTATCAGTTACGGTCTTGCCTGGGCTCACTCCTATGCGAGAAATGCATTTTCTGGTAAACCTGCCTAATAAAAGAAGAAGATATGAACTCATTAGTATTAACTTTAGAGGTGCCTGTCCTTGGCCTAAGGTTAATCTCTCCCTCTTTAACCCAAAAGGTGCTAGGTTGACTTGAATAATCAGGACTTTGCACTTCTTGTGATCCAATTGTTTTCATTTCACCATAGTCTGGTGATGGCCTCATGCAAGCGATACTCGAATCCGCCACTACAGGTCTAGAGCCCTGTAGTATAACAACATGTTTAAAGTCATGATCTTTCAACACGCGAGTCATCACCGAGGGTAATGCCTTTCGAATTGGTTCCATAGCGTGGTGAAACCAACATGGAACTCACTATCGTGATTTAAAACAATGTCAATATCTGCTCTTTAAACTAGGTCAGCTACTTGGGCTTTCACCTCTAGCTATCCAAACTTCTTGTCAAGCTCCTCGAGATTTTCTCTGAGGTTTGATAAGCCTCAAAATGAAGGAGTTAGCTTTTCAGATGCCTCCATCTCTTGTTAGAAAATCTGCAAGACTTCCATATGATGATCCTCGCAACTCAGTTTAGTCGATTCGACACCTAGTGAATTGACCCATCAAGATCGCATAGACGTCCCACGTTTGTCACCGATGAAACACGGCACTCATTAAATGAATGCGACTTTTAATGCAACTCCCAATAGGATATTTCAATGCCCATTCTCAAGGTTCTAGACTTAGAACATTTAAGACTTAACCCTAAATAGTTGGTTTCATGAACACCATCCAATGCATAGTCCAACTGTTGCACGGTTGGTCAAGGTGGTATGTGGGCTTTGTTGTGATGTCTGAAAGACATGCAAACATAAATGTGATGAGCACAATAAATAAAATGCCAATAGCAAATACTAATTTTATTAACTGAATAATATTACATAAAATCGAGTTATTACCAGAATAGATTACAAGCATGCCTATTGAATTGGCTTTCAGGTAACCTATTCTAACCATTTCCCACTTGACCTAAAGCCAATCATGTGACGTCCATAGAATTTTCACATAATGAGAAGACTAATTGATAATTATTAGAAATTTAGATTTAATTAGTAAATAAATTATAGATGGAATTTGGGATATAATAAAACTTGAACGGATTAAATTGGAATTCGCTATAATATTTGGGAGCAAATTATATTAATTAAGAAAATTAGGAAGGACGTAATGGGTATTTTGAGAAAAGGTTTAATTAAATATTAATATTATTATTATTATATATAATAATATTATATAATATATATATATACACATGCATATAATGAGAGAAGAGAGAGAGAGGATAAGAATAGGCACCGCCTCACCCCTCTCTCTCCTCTCTTTAATGTACATACACACAACATACACAATTCACACAGTAAAAATTTTCAATCCTTGGGCGGAGAAAAAAAAGAGGAACAGAGGTAAGGATTTTACATTTTAATCTTTATTAATTTATATAATTATATTACTTAATTAGTTCATTTATTAAATGTTGATTATACTAAGCGATGTACTATTTAATTGGAGTAATTTGTGATTTTGGCTATTTAAATTAGTATCGTATTAAATATCACATTTGATATAAAAATGATATAGTTAGTTAATTAAATTATTAGATTTGTTATATTTAATTATTCCTATAGCCAATTTACGCAATTCTATCGGAATGACTAGCCAAATATGTAATTCTATGTATTGTTGCTTAATTAAATTATATAGCAACGATAAATTGATAGAAAATTCATAGAAATATTTCGAAAATCGTATTTAAAGAATATTATGTTATTAAAAAAGGAAAAATGGGGTTTTAACGATAATCTCATTTAGAGATGTTATTAAAAATGATAATTATGAATATATAAGGGGTTTGATTAAGTGAATTCTTATTAATTATCTGGTAAATGGGATATATTGATCATACGTATAATATTCTATTATAGGACGCGACGACAAATTGGAGGGTTGAGTAGTCCTTCGTGAAATCGAAGCATTTTTGGGAGTTAAGATAAGTATAGCTAATTGGATTTATATATATATATATATAGCTATGTGTGTAGTATTGTGTATATTATATATATAGTGGTTTCTTATGTTTGATCGTGAACTTGGATTAATATTTATATACGTGGATTGTGTATATTGATTGCTTATATCATTAATTGCGGATTATTGGTTGGTTGGATTATGATAATATCAATGGAATTGTTACTATGCGTTATGTGATTATAATGTAGGGACATGTGGTTATGTGATGATTGTATTATTGAATGTTCTATGAAGTAACATTGGGGGTTATTATTGAGGGATTATTATAAAGAATAGAATGATGATCGTGAATTAAAATGAAAGATGATACTTACCTAATTGAGAACACAGTCAATGGTTTACGATAATGTGATTGATGATGACATGTTTGAGGATGTGATATGAAAAATACATGAATTAAGCTAGGTACCATGGCGCGTAGGGTACCGGGCTATTCCGGGCAGCGGAAAATATCCTGTGATGTTAGCTACACACTGGGGTGGTGTGGGGATACCATGTTGTTGTGATATTCTGTGCTGATATTGCTACACACTGGAGTAGTAGAGTGTGGGGATATCACATATAACGGGTATCCTGTGCTGTGTATGACATGATGATGAGATGATGATGGCCGGGAAAACCATTGACTGATGTACTCCAACTAGGGTAAGTGGGGCCCTTAGTTAATAAACGATAACGTCAAATATTATGTCATAGGTTGATTTAAAATTGTGGGTATGTGTTACTGCTTATGTCTGATGTTGCTATACGGCGAATGGCTATTAGTCGGTATGACTGCATGTATGTGAATTGTTTGCTTCAGTATACATATATACAGACTGATTAGCTATACTTATTGAGTAGGCAGCTCATTCCTTGCCACGTACTTTTCAGGGAATAGATCACCCTGACTAGCCACAGTGAACTTTAAGCTGCACCGTTGTCTTCTCATTAGGTGGGTCAGCCGTGGCATCTGAAGCACGAGTTTTGACAATTGGGTTGTTAATATTTTGGTCTTTTATCAGGGATGTATTTAAAGTTGTGGTACTACTTTCCTTGAGGTTATGTACATGAAGACATTTAGTGGGAGTAAATATAAACTTTTGATGATATCTATTATCTTTTATGATATATATATATATATTATTGATAAATGAGAATTGTATGGGTTAAGAAGAGACTACTTATAACACAAATTGTAATTAAAGAGAGGATGGAACAGTGATAATTAGATGTAGCGAGTAGGGGGTGCTACATTGGGTAAGTAGGGGTGCTACAAATCACCCATCGACTTCAAACCCATCTTTTCCAGATGCCAAGCATGGGCGATTTGCAACATCGGCTTAGTAAGTAGATATGCTCTGTCTTCTGTTGAGCTAACTCGGTCCATTTTAACGCTGCCTCTGCTCACCATCTCTCTAAGCGGATGGTAGCGTCTAATAATATGTTTGGAATGAAGATGAGATCTCGGTTCCTTTGCTTGTACTATTGCCCCGTTGTTATCGCAGAAGATAACTACAGGCTCAGCAATGTTAGGTACCACACCTAACTCTTGGATTTAGTTTTTCTTCTAAACCGTTTACTTAGTTACTTCTGAAGCCGCTATGTATTCAGCTTCCGTGGTGGAATTCCCTATGGTATCCTGCTTGGAATTTTTCCAAGCAACCACACCACCATTAAACTCGAATACAAATTCAGATTGAGACTTAGCATCATCATCATCCAATTGGAAGTTATCGTCGCTATAGCCTTCTAATACGAATTCTCCACTATCGTAAATCAAGAACATATGTTTAGTCCTGTTTAGGTAGTTAAGTATCATCTTGACTGTACTGTAGTGCGCCTCCCCACGCATACCTGATATCTGCTTATCACGCTCAAAGCATACGCAACATCGGGCTCGGTGCATTGGACAGCATATTGGATGCTTCATATGGCTGATGAATAGGGGATGTACAACATCCTTTTAAGTTCCCTATCAGTCTTGGGAGACTGCTTCTTGGACATCTTAATCCCATGCCTCATGGGAAGGAATTCTCATTTTGAGTTCTCCATCTTGAATCTCTTCAAGAATTTCTCAATATACGAGAATTAGGTCAACCGTAGCATCCTTCTAGATCTATCTCTATAGATATTGATGTAAAGGATGTAAGAGACGTCACCCATATCCTTTATGGAAAATTGTGTGGACAACCATGCTTTAATGTCGCCCAACATCTTAACATCATTCCCGATTAGTAAGATGTCATTTACATAAAGCACAAGGTACGCAACTAAGCTCCCACTAATCTTTTTGTGTATACACAAGGATCAAATTCATTCTTAATGAAATCATAACCCCGTATGACTTCATCAAAATGTGTGTTCCAACTTCAAGAAGCTTGTTTGATGCCATAGATGGACCTTTAGAAACAACAGACCTTTTGTTCTTCCCTAACCAAAGTGAAACCCTCCGGCTGATCCATGTAGATATCTTCCTTATTGAAACCGTTGAGAAATGTCAATTTCACATCCATCTGTCATATTTCATAGTCATACCATGTTGGTATGGCAAGTAGAATCCGTATGCACTTGCTCATGACTACGGGCGAATAGGTTTCCGCTAAATCGACCCCAGGTCGTTTAGTGTATCCTTTTGCCACAAACCTTGCCTTGAAGGCTGGAACCTTCCTGTCAGCTTAAAGCTTATGTTTGTAGACCCACTTACACCGAACAGGATTAACACCTTTAGGTAATAAAATCCTTTAGTCAATAATTTTCTTTCTATCAATTTCCACCAACTTAGTTAAAAAATACAAGATCAAATTAATTAAATCTAATTTAATTAAAGCCTACTTAATTAAGTCCATCGTATATTTAATTCAATTCAATATATGAGCCCAATAACCCTTTATTTAATAATAAGTCCAACTTCTTAAATAATAAGGGCAAACTCAATATATGTTAATCCAATTAATTTATCCTTGGACTTATTCATCCAATGCATCCCTCTTATATATAAGTAATTCAATTACGTACGAAATTAATTTCATATTAATTCCTCGTCTCTTCTCGATAATTGATGTGTGACTCTTTAGGTTTATCTTTTAGTTAGACTTGGACTAGTATCCAACACTATTATTATTTAAGTCCATTTTAATTCATAATTCTTTCTCAACACTCGATCAAGAAAGCCAATCACCATGGGTGGCCGTCTAGTTATGGTCTATGGCACTAGAGACTAGGCAAATTTCATATGAACTTTTAGGCTCCTGAGTCCATACGGGTATAGTCCTTCCTTCTACTATCTCCCGGCCTTAGTATAGGACATGGAATTGGGCGTCGGTTTCCATCCTGGACTAGGCATCTATGCTTAATACTTGAGATCGCGTTACGTCAAATCGCTCAACATAAGAGCCTCTTCTTTCTATTCGATCAATAACTGTTGCCACAACTTTATAGAGTGTAGACGCATCTCCAAGTGCATATGAGATACCTCTGTCACGCTTTGACAAGGGACAAATCCTCTTTTTGTAACTCACCGTCCATACTAAATATTCTGACTGCACTAGATAAGGCTTATGATGACCATGTTTGAGACACGATCACCTCTCGCACAAATCTAAAATGTAGTTATCGCATGCGCATGACTGCCGTGATTCCTCAAGTCTAAGGACTACTCCCGTAGTATCAGAGCTGGGGACTCAAGTTATAACGACCAAGCCTCCAAGGCTTCCATATGACGATCCCCACGAGTCTGTTCAGTCGATTCGACACCTAGCCAATCGACTTATTGAGATCGCTAGATGTCCCACGTCTGTTCCCGATGAAACACGATACTCATCAAATTGTGTGGACAACCATGCTTTAATATCGCCCAATATCTTAACATCATTCCCAATTATTAAGATGCATTTACATAAAGCATAAGGTACGCAACTAAGCTCCCACTAATCTTTTTGTGTATACACAAGGATCAAATTCATTCTTGATGACATCATAACCCCGTATGACTTCATCAAAATGTGTGTTCCAACTTCAGGAAGCTTATTTGACGCCATAGATTGACCCTTGGAAACAATAGACCTTTTGTTCTTCCCCAACCAAAGTGAAACCCTCCGGCTGATCCATGTAGATATCTTCCTTACTGAAACCGTTGAGAAATGTCAATTTCACATCCATCTGCCATATTTCATAGTCATACCATGTTGCTATGGCAAGTAGAATCCGTATGGACTTTTGTTCATGACTACGAGCGAATAGGTTTCCGCAAAATCAACCCCAGGTCGTTTAGTGTATCCTTTTGCCACAAACCTAGCCTTGAAGGCTGTAACCTTCCTGTCAGCTTAAAGCTTATGTTTGTAGACCCACTTGCACCGAACAGGATTAACACCTTCGGGTAATAAAATCCTTTAGTCAATAATTTTCTTTCTATCAATTTCCACCAATTTAATTAATGAGCTTTAGCCGATTTTAATTAATTAAAATACAAGATTAATTAAATCTAATTTAATTAAAGCCCACTTAATTAAGTCCATCGTATATTTAATTCAATTCAATATATGAGCCCAATAACCCTTTATTAAACAATAAGTCCAACTTATTAAATAATAAGGGCGAACTCAATATATGTTAATCCAATTAATTTATCCTTGGGCTTATCCATCCAATGCATCCCTCTTATATATAAGTAATTCAATTATGTAAGAAATTAATTCCATATTAATTCCTCGTCTCTTCTCGATAATTGTTCTGTGACTCTTTAGGTTCACCTTTTAGCTAGACTTGGACTAGTATCCAACACTATTATTATTTAAGTCTATTTTAATTTATAATTCTCGATCAACACTCGATCAAGAAAGCCCATCACCATGGGTGGCCGTCTAGCTATGGTCTATAGCACTAGAGACTAGGCAAATTTCATATGAACTTTTAAGCTCCTGAGTCCGTACGGGTACAGTCCTTCCTTCTACCATCTCCCGGCCTTAGTGTAGGACATGGAATTGGGCGTCGGTTTCCATCCTGGACTAGGCATCTATGCTTAATACTTGAGATCGCGTTACGTCAAATCACTCAACATAAGAGCCTCTTCTTTCTATTCGACCAATAACTGTTGCCACAGCTTTATAGAGTGTAGACGCATCTCCAAGTGCATAGGAGATACCTCTGTCACGCTTTGACAAGGGACGAATCCTCTTTTTGTAACTCACCATCCTCACTACATATTCTGACTGCACTAGATAAGGCTTATGATGATCATGTTTGAGACACGATCACCTCTCGCACAAATCTAAAATGTAGTTATCGCATGCGCATGACTGCCGTGATTCCTCAAGTCTGAGAAATACTCTCGTACTATCAGAGCTGGGGACTCAAGTCATAACGACCAAGCCTCCAAGACTTTCATATGACGATCCCCATGAGTCTGTTCAGTCGATTCGACACCTAGCCAATCGACCTATTAAGATCGCTAGATGTCCCACGTATGTTCCCGATGAAACACGATACTAATCAAATGAATGTGACTCTTAATGCAAGTTTGAGTAGGACTCTTGATGCCCAGTCTCGAGGTCCTCGACTTGGAACATGTCAGACCCAACCCTGAACAGTTGGTTTCATGACCGTCATCCAATCGTAGTCGAACTGTTACACGGTTGTTAAAGTCGTCTATCCGCATCTGTTGTGTCGTCCAAGCAGTACTTGACGTAATTTGTTAAGCACAATAGATATGTGTGCCAGCAATGAGTTCCTTCCACATTCTTCGGGACAATATTACTTCAATAAAGATTTCTTGAATGATTCTCAAAACCACCAATCCAATTGGATTTTGGTCACCCATTCTAACACTTCGTGCGAGGCCTTCTGGCAAGGCCGTTGGGAGTGGCTTATCTAAGACATACCCTTGGTTCTCAGAATCTAGGACAATCCTCAGATTTTGCAGTCAGTCATTGTAGTTTGTGGCATTGAATTTATTAGTCTCCATTATCATGGCTAAACGATTCTTAGACATTTTCTAGACAATAGAAAATTAAACAGAAATCAACGAATGAATATAATATTATGATTAAGCTCAAAGACTTGTTCTTTAGCCTTTAACAACCCCACTATTTATACGGAAGCCCACCACTCTCAAGTGGAATTTCGAGAATAGCTTTTCCAAGTGGGCTTGGAATCCACAAACGAATTTGCCAAGGCCCGGTTTTATGATTCATATGGCAAAAGTCTCGCTATATTTAATATACATATATAGATAGAACTGGTTATTTACTTATTGAGTTGTAGGCTTATTCCTTTGCTGAAATTTTTTTCAGGAATAGATCTTGAGGTGTCTGGCTGTTGAAGACTAGGTCTATACGCTATACTCAGGCAGGTCGGCCCGGTATGCAATTTTCTCCTCTTTGTCAGTTAGAGTACAAATCACATTTTGTTTATATAGAGAGAATGTAAGCGTGAGGATTACTTGTGATGAATTACTTGTGGTGTTTGATATGTATATATAATGTTGTGGGTTGATTATGCCTGTTATGACATTGGGATTACATATTCATATTGATTAGATGATTATGTGCATATACATATATAAACACAGGATTACCTTAAGTGTGACGTTTAGCTAAGATATAGCCTTGGTAGTGTTAGAGGATGCTACATTAGGTGGTACCAGAGTAAGGATTAGATTTTCTAGGGATAGTAGATGAAATGTAATATTATACGTAAGGTGTATATTAGGAATCTACTCATATGCGTGTATTTCATATACGATGGAAGCGTAAAGGGAAAACATTGTTGGCCCAACTGAGTCATTAAAGTCTATGCAGGGTCATGATTTTGCATTAGAACATTAGGGGTTGGAATCCCAAAATAGAAATGCCCTACATCCACAAATGAACCCTTTTATGCAATAGTTTCTGGAAATGATGCAGAGGATGGCTCCAGCCCCACAACCCCAACCACATTATGTACTTATTGACAAAAATTATGAAACAGTGAGGAGACAGGGGCCGAAGGTATTTGCAGGTACAACTGATCCTGCAGAAGCAGAAGAATGGTTGAGAAACACAGAAAGGGTGTTGGACAAAATTGAGTGTACTTCTGAGCAAAAGTTGAGATACGCAGTGTCTTTTCTGGAGAAAGATGCCTTAGATTGGTGGGAAACAGTTCCAGGGAGCAAGAACCAACCTGTCAATTTGACGTGGAATGACTTTCTAAAAGAATTTGCTGACAAATATACTCCACCGGTCTACAGGAACCGTAAGAAAGTTGAATTCCTTGAGCTAAAGCAGAATGAGTTATTTGTTGCTGAGTATGAGTTGCAATTTGCGAGATTGTCAAAATATGCTCCAAAAGAGGTGAGTAGCAATGAATTGAGGAGAGACAGATTTGAAAGAGGGTTGAGACTCGAGATTTGGGAGAAAGTAGCAATTAAACCTCCGAGTTATGATGCGTTGCTGAAAGCGGCACTGAGGGCAGAAGAGACGTCCGTTGAAAGGAGTTCTACTGAAGTTAAATGAAAGAAATTGACAGGTAACCTAACTCATCGGGACAAAGTGGTTTAGTTTATTTTAGGGGTTCTGATTCACAAAGGGGTTGGTATAGAGGCTGAGGAGTGGGTTAGACTAGCAGGTCTCCTTCAGTATTTTCGAGTAGAAGCGGGCCTATTTCGGTTGGATTTGGATGGAGACAAAGTCTAGACAGATCGTTCAATGGAATATCTCCTTCTTGTGCTAATCGCGGTAGGAGACACGCTGGTGAATGTTGGGAAGCCCGACCAATTGTATGTTATTGTTTCCATCAATCAGGACACATTCTCAGGTTGTCCCACGTGGAGAGATAGTACTCGAGGACCTCAAACTTCAGGATTGAGAAGTGTGAGGGAAAACTCACAGGGTGCAGGTACGAGCAAAGGACGAGGTAGAGGTGGTCGAGGTAGCGGGAATATTACCACGACATCTAAAGGACAAAGTAGTCAACCTCAACCACAAGCCAGGGTGTATGGAATCACAAAAAAACAAGCTCCTACGACACTCGAGGTTATCACTGGTTCCTTCTCTATTTGCAATTTTAGTGCACATGTTTTGATTGATCCAAGATCTACTTGTTCATTTATATCACATGATTTTGCATCTCATGTACATACTAAAATAGAACCATTTGGACATGACTTATATGTATCTATGCCTGCTAGTGGGTTTGTATTAGTGAATACGGTGATGAGATCTTGTCCAATAGTAGTGGAGGGTGTTACTCTATATACAGATCTGGTTGTAATTGACCTTAGGGAGTTTGATGTCATTCTGGGGATGGACTGGTTAGTCAGTAATCATGCTTTAGTGGATTGTCAAGCAAAAGAGGTGATGGTAGAAGTCAATGGGCAGATGAAGACGGTTATAGTGTGGGAAAGAAAGGTGATACCTAACTGTTTAATTTCTGTTGTGACCGCTTTAAATCTAACTAAAGGAGGGTGGGAGGCGTATCTAGCTAGTGTGCACGATACCATGAAAATTACTCCGGGTGTATTAGACGTTCCAGTGGTGAGGGAATTTCCCAATGTCTTTCCTGATGAATTACCTGGACTACCACCTCATCGAGAAGTAGACTTTGAAATAGACACTATTCCCGGGGCAACATCTATTTCAATTGCACCGTATAGAATGGCTCCGTCAGAGTTAAAAGAATTAAAGAAGCAGTTAGAAAAATTACTAGATAAAGGGTTTTTCCGACCTAGTATTTCACCATGGGGAGCACCAGTATTATTCGTAAAGAAGAAGGATGGGAATATGAGATTATGTGTTGATTATAGACAACTGAACCGAATTGCAATTAAGAACAAGTATCCTCTGCCACGGATTGGCAATCTGCTTGATTAGCTAAAGGGTTTCACTGTGTTCTCTAAAATTGATTTGAGGTAAGGGTATTGGCAACTGCGGATTGAAGATGAGTCAATCCCAAAGACAGCTTTCAGGACCATGTATGGCCACTATGAATTTGTCATTATGCCATTTGGGTTGACGAATGCCCTTACAGCTTTCATGTCTCTGATTAACAAGACGTTACAACCATTCCTCGATCAATTCATGATTGTGTTTATTGATGATATTTTGTTATACTCGAATAGTCACGAGGAACATGAACAACATTTACGGACAATTTTACAAATCTTGAGAGAGAAACAGTTGTACGGTAAATTCAGCAAATGTGAGTTTTGGATGGAGGAAATTGCTTTACTAGGGCATGTTGTTTGAAAAGAAGGAGTACAACCTGGTTCGGCTAAAGTTAAGGCTATTTTAGAATGGGGGCCACCTAAAAATGTGTCCGAAATTCGGAGTTTTCTGGGATTAGCTGGGTATCACAGAATATTTGTTATGGATTTTTCTATAATCACAAAACCTCTTATGAACTTGTTGAAGAAGAATGAACCATTCAACTGGAATGAAAAATGTGCTCAGAGTTTAGAGGAGTTGAAGAAGAAACTCACCTCAACACCTATCCTTGCTTTGCCATCTGGGGATGGAGGATATGTGGTATTCACTGACGCTTCACGACAAGGACTTGGGTGTGTTTTGATGCAGCATGGGAGAGTTATAGCTTATGCTTCAAGGCAATTGAGGCCACATGAGATGAACTATCCGCTCATGATCTAGAGTTAGCAGCCATAGTACATGCATTGAAGATCTGGAGGCATTACCTATATGGGGAGATTCAAATATTTATAGATCAAAAAAGTCTGAAGTATATCCCAACATAGAAAGAGTTAAATTAGAGGCAAAGAAGGTGGATGGAGCTTTTGAAGGACTATGACTGCACTATTGATTATCATCCCGAAAAGGCAAATATTATAGCAGATGCTTTGAGTAGAAAGACAGTGGACCAATTTGTAAGGATGATCTGCTATAACATGGAGTATTTGACTGTCCTCAGAGCTATGGATGTACACTTTGGTATTGATGGTGATATTGTATTGGCTACTATACAAGTAAAGCTCTCTCTCAAGGATAAAATTAAAGATGCACAGGATAGAGACCCATATTTATAAAGGATGAAGATTAAGGTACAAAAAGGAATGAGCAATCAGTTTATAATCCAAGAAGATGGTATATTGTTTAATGGAAAACGTATATGCGTGCTGAACGTAGAAGAGTTGAGAATGGAAATAATGCACAAGGCACACTACGCATCATATGCTATGCATCCTAGCAGTACCAAGATGTATTAGGATTTGAGACCCTATTACTGGTGGCCAACAATGAAGAAAAATATGGCAAAGTTTGTAGCGAAATGTTTAACTTGTCAACAAGTAAAAGAAGAACACCAAGCACCAGCTAGTAAGCTTCATCCTTTGTCTATACCTGAATGGAAGAGGGAAAAGATTACTATGGATTTTGCATTGGGTTACCATGTACGTTAAGAAGACAAGATACTATTTGGGTGATTGTTGACAGATTCACTAAATCTGCACATTTCTTGCCAATCCGTCAAAATAATTCTTTGGATATGCTAGCCGAATTGTATGTTTCAAAAATCGTGAGATTACATGGCATTCCTACCTCTATAGTTTCTGTTAGAGATCCTCGATTTACTTCTCATTTCTGGGGAAGCTTGCAAATGGCTTTAGGTAGAAAATTGCATTTCAGTACAGCATTTCATCCTCAGGCCGGTGGACAATCAGAAAGAACGATTCAGACATTAGAGGATATGATGAGAGCCTGCATAATTGAATTTAGAGGAAATTGAGATGATCCTCTACCACTGATGGAATTCGCTTATAACAACAGTTTTCATTCTACTATTGGTATGGCTCCATATGAAGCTTTGTGTGGAAGGAATGCCGAAGTCCGATTTGTTGGGATATTGAGGGATTGAGACAGCTTGAAGGCTTGGAGTTAGTTCAAGAAACAGTGGACAAGATAAAAATAGTTAAAAAGTGTTGCAAGGCAGCACAGGATCAGCAGAAGAGTTACATCGATAAGCATCGCAGAGAGATGGAATACAAGGTGGGGGAAAGAGTCTTTCTAAAAGTATCACCATGGAAATGAATCTTGAGATTCGGGAACTAAGGAAAGTTGAGTCCGAGATATATTAGGCCTTATGAAATTCTGGAGCGAGTTGGACCACTAGCCTATGGATTAGCATTACCGATAGAATTATCACATACACATGATGTGTTTCACGTTTCTATGCTTCGGCGATATCGATCCTATCCTAGTCATGTTTTGCATGAACCAGATATTGAGATATCAGAGGGATTGACATATGTAGAAGAGCCAATAGAAATTCTGCACCGGAGTATAAAGAAATTGAGAAATAAAAACATACCTATGGTAAAGGTCAAATGGAGTCATCACTCTCCAAGGGAAGCCACCTAAGAAGTTGAGGAGAACATGAGAGAAAAATACCCATATTTATTCCCTGAGTCGGTAAGTTAGTTATATTTCGAGCACGAAATTTTTATTAGAAGGGGAGAATTGGGACAGCCCAAAGATTATAATACATAATAGTAGGATTAATTGGTAAATCCTTATGAAACCTAGTGATTAGTAAATAAATTATAGGTTATAATTGAAATATAATAAAACTTGAACGAATTAAATTGGAGTTCCTTAGAATATTTGGGGGCAACATATAATAATTAAGGAAATTTAGGAGGGACATGATGGGTATTTTGAGAAAAGTCTAATTAAATAAATAAAATAATAATAATATTATATATATATATTAGTAAATAATATATATACATACATATATATGAGCGAAAGAAAGAATTGACAGTGGGCTGGTGGACCACCACCCCACCGCCTCACTCTCTCATTCTCTTTTTTTTTCCTTTGTCTTGGTACATAACACATAACACACACACACAAATGCAATTGTGAGAATTGCAATTCTCAGCGGAAAAAGAAAAATAACAGAGGTACGAAAATTGTGATTTTGTTTTATATTAATTTATATAATTATATTATTTAATTAGTCTATTTATTAAATATTGTTTATATTGAGTAGGGGTGGCAGATGAGTCGAGCCAGCTCCAGCTCGAGCTCAATTATGAGTGTTCACCAGCTCGCGAGAATTGGGTACTGTGTCCAACATAAATAATTAATTAAATTTAATTTAATTAATTATTTTTAATTAACCATTAATCAGAAATTGCTGTCATCATAGGTGGTTGTCTAGCAACGGTCCATATCACTAGAGACTAGGTGAATGTTGGCGTGAACATTTAGGCTCTCGTGTTCCATAGAGGTACGGTCTTTCCGTCAACCATCTCCCGACCTTAGTATAGGGCATGGAATTGGGCGTCGGTTCCCATCCTGGACTAGGCAACTATGTTGAATAGTTGAGATGCATTTACTGTATTGATCGACAAACAAAACCATTTCCTACTTGATCAACTATTATGGCCATAGACTTAGAGAGTCTAAACCATGTCATAGCGCATAGGAGATATATATCCATCATATACTAATAGGGGACGGATTCTATCTTGAAATCCACCGTCCTCAATATAAAAACCGACTACACTAGAAAAGGCTTATAATGACCACATCGAAGATATAGTCATCTCTCGCCAGATCTAAGATAGAGCCATCATATGCATGCGACTGTCATGATCCTCAAGTCCAAGGACTAATCCTGTACTATCGGAGCCGGGAATTCAAGTCATACCGACCAAGCCTCCAAGACTTCCATATGACGATTCTTGCGAGTCAGTTCAATCAGCTAACAACCTTGTCAACTAATCCACTAAAATTGCATAGACATCCCATGTCTTTCGTCAATGAAACACGTAACTAATCCATTTAATACAATACTTAGTGCAAGTCTCTATAAGACTCTCGATGCCCAGTCTCGAGGTCCTCTACTTGTAACGTTTCAGACAAACCCTCAAAAGTTGATTTCATAGCTATCATCCAATGCGCAGCCCAACTACATGGGTTATTCAATTGGTTTGTGGGCTTTTGTTGTGATGTTAAAACACTGTTTGATGTAAACAGTAAGCACAATGAACACATGATGCTACAGAGGAATGCTTACTACATTCATCAAGATAGTATCACATTCATAAAGATTGCAAAATAGTTCCCAAAACTGCCAATCGAATTGACTCTCTGGTCATCATTTCTAACAGTCGGAGGAATATTTAATAGGGAGGAAAGCAAGCTTATTATTTCAAGGCAAAAAATAATAGGAGAGAGATAATAAAAGGGCACACGGGCCCACCAAATATAAACAGAATAAATAAATACATTGAAATGGTCATGGGCTCCGTGATCATCCATTTTCAAGCTACTAGCACAAAAATCCAATTAAACATGCTAGACAAAATAATACATTCCATGTATAATATGATATCCAATATCATAAAAAATATTTACATACAGAAAACAGAAGTTTAAAATTGCAATTAAAAGAATGATAAAATATGTGCATCCGATGCACAAAAATAAATCATATTAATAAAGTAATTTTAATTTTAGAAAAAATCAATTTAATTCAAAATTAATAATTTTCAGGAAAAGAAAATCCATTTTTTTCCGGAGAAACGGTGAAAAACCGGCCTAGCTGATCGTCGTCGGCCTACAACCTCGTGCAGACGGCCTATGCCAGCGCCTATGCGCCCCACGCGAGCTACCTGCCTACTCGCGCAGTGCACGTGTTGGTTGGGTGCGTGCACGCTGTGCTGCTACAACGGTTTTGCTACTGCATTTTTTTTTATTTCACACATTAAACTGAAAATAAAAAAATAAGTATTTTACAAAACAATCCAATTTTTCTAAAATACTTAAATCATCCAATTAATCCCAAAATTAAACAAATTAATTTCTACACATAAATATCGATAAAATAACCATTTAAAACATACTTCAAAAAACAGTTAAAACATGTTGGCATGCTTATTCACATAAAATGATAGCCTATATTGAATCGGGCTCTGATACTACTTGAAAGGATCACGTGGTACGGCTCAGGAACGCGCTAGCGGAAGTGGTAAGCAAAAATGCATAAAACAATTAAATTTAAAGTGTAGAAACAATGAATCCAAAGGGTGTACCCTTGGAGTTCCCAGGCGTTCGATTAGTATGAAAATTACGCAACAACAAAATATAATCATACAAGACTATGGTTTGAAAAATAAAAAATAGAAGCATAAATTAAAATTAAAATTTACCTCTTAAAGTTCGAGCTTCCAATCGATTAGTTTCGTTGAAATATTTACCCGAGATTCCAACGTACGAATGCTCCAAAGATGATCCACACCACACCGAGAAAGCGACATTAATCCCTTTGCTAGAAGGAATCAAGATAAAAAATACTCATCGTTTGAGAGTGGGAGATTAAAGAATCGGTATGGTCCGGGAATGCGATGGAAGCATAAAATAAAAAGTTTTGAACCGGTTCAAAGGGGTGTTCCTTTTGACATTCCTGAGCATTCGGTGTTTGTCAAAAGTATAATAATAACCATATAAACTGCTAGACATGTGGCTAAAGGATGAAACAAAACGTATAGAAACACAATATGAAACTTTACCTATTGTTTCTTTAGAAAAACTTCAACGTGCGTTATTCCCTTTATATTATCCGTTCAAACTAGAATTCCTCTAAGTTGTCCACACCACAAAATGAAAAAGGTATAGTTCTTTTTCTATTGTTAGATAGAACAAAGAACAAGAAGAAAAACAACTCCAAACACAATACTATTGTTTAGTGCTTTTGGATTGTTTTATATTATAATATGATTCCAATTCAATATAGAAGAGAAAGGAGAATATTTTTGAGAGAAAATTAAGAGCAAATT
Organism: Sesamum indicum; assembly: GCF_026168435.1. NCBI lineage: Eukaryota > Viridiplantae > Streptophyta > Magnoliopsida > Lamiales > Pedaliaceae > Sesamum > Sesamum indicum. The sequence goes on along the minus strand of NC_142657.1, from coordinate 4,855,090 downwards.
CGTGGCTTTTGTTTTGATTATGTTGTATATGTGTGTAATTTTCTATATCACATACAATTGAATTCAAAATTCAATAACCTCCAACCATGATGAAATAACTCGTCCATCATGTTTATCATGCTGTGGAGTTTCAACTCCTTTTAAACTTGCTCCAACCACCCTCAAATAGGCTTGGATTTCAAATATGCATCGGGCTTAATCAAATTAAATCAAGCCCAACCAAAGTCCATTAGACAATAATTAATTTAATTAATTTTAGCCCAACTAAGTCCAATTATTCTTTTAATCCAATTAAATAAATATAAGTCCAAATACTAATTAATTGATCTAAATAATTAATTAAGTCAAACCTAATAAATTAAATCAATTCATTTAAAGGTGTTAAGCCCAAAAATTAATTAATCCAATTAATTAATTTTTGAGTCATCCATCAAATGGATTGCTAAATAAATGATCCAATCATTTATATATATTCTCCTTGAATTAATTTAATCTAATTAAATTAATTCATTTTTTCTTGAATTAATTTCAAATTAATTCCACCAATTCCATAGTGATTTATTTGTGACTCTTTAGGTTCACACTCAACTAGACTTGGGCTTGTGTCCAACATAATGATTAATTAAATTTAATTCCATTAATTTATTTCTAATTAACTATTAATCGAAAAATTCCTTCACCATGGGTGGGCCGTCTAGCAACGGTCCATGGCACTAGAGACTAGGTGAATGTTGGCGTGAATATTTAGGCTCCCGAGTACCATAAGGGAGACGGATGATGTACAGTCCTTCCATCATCCATCTCCCAATCTAAGTCTAGGGCATGGAATTGGACGTCAGTTCCCATTCTGGACAAGATATTATGCTCGGCAACTCAAGATACGTTTGCTCTATTGATTGACGTAGGAAACCATTTCCTACTCAACCAGTCGCTATGGTCACAGACTCTAAGAGCACGAACCATCTCAGATCGCATAGGAGACTCGATTGTCATATATTGACAGATGATGGATTCTATCTTGGAACCCACCGTCCTCACTATATATTCTGATTGCACTGAACAAGACTTGTAATGACCACATCCAAGATATGGTCATCTTTTGTAAAATCCAAGATATAACCATCACATGCATGCAACTGCCATGGTTCCTTAAGTCCAAGGACTAATCCCGTACTATCGGAGGCAGGAAGATCTAGTCATACCATCCAAGCCCCCAAGGCTTCCATATGACGACTTCCCGCGAGTCAGTTCAGTCGTCTTGACAACATTGTCAACCACCCACTAACATTGCATAGACGTCCCACGTGTGTCGCTGATGAAACACAACACTCATTCAATGAATGCAATTTTAGTGCAAGTCTCAATAGGACTCGCGATGCCCAGTCTTGAGATCCTCGACTTGGAACATTTCAAACCTAACCTTCAGAAGTTGGTTTCATGGCCACCATCCAATTCGCAACCCAACTACATAGGTTGTACAATTTAATTTGGGCTTTGTTGTGATGTTAAGCCTATAAACATAATCAGTGAGCACAACAAATACAATTCTGAGATAATGAATACTCACTTTATTCATAACAATGTTATAATTACATCAAAATTAGCAGAATAGATTACATAAAGGCCAATCCAATTAGCTTTTTGGTCACCTATTCTAACAAGAGAGGGGTGGCTGAAACTATGATGGAGGAGGAGAATATTTTCTTTCGTGTTGTATTGTGTAATAAATTATTACCGTAATAATCATACACATAATATGTTTATATACCTTTAATAGATCAACAAAAATGTGTGTAGGTACATTCTATTATCTATAAGGCAACTCTTCAATCCATTTCAAATAGAGAAGAGTCCAATTACCAATGTTAGTACTTCCCAAAAATGCAATTCTTTGGTCAATTTTTCCTCCATAAATTTTTTTAGTGGGCCTTGATCATTGTGCTGATTTTATGTAAAATAAATTCAAATCCCATTGAATTTTAATTAAATCCAATTTAATAACATTCATTTAATTGAGCCAACTAGGTATTAATATAATTAAAAACTCAAGCCCAAATTGTCTTTATTAATTAATGGAATTCAATTTATTAATTAAATAAAGATAAATTCAATTCAAATTAATTTGATTAATTCAAATTTGGGTTGTCCATCCAATGGACCCCCATGTGTGTGAGTAATCTAACTAGCTACACCTTATGAAAAAAATTCCAAATTAATTTCTTGTTCTTTCTCGGTGATTTGTGTCTTACTCTTTAGGTTTACCTTTCAATTAGACTGGGGTTAGTGTCCAACATTATTATTAATTAAAGTTAATTTAATTAATGTTTTCTTGATTAACTCTTAATCAAGAAAGCCCGTTACCATTGGTGGCCGTCTAGCAATGGTCCATAACACTAGAGACTAGGTGAAATTCCGTATAAACATATAAGCTCCCGACTCCACACGGGGACGTTTCGTCCATGTACCATTTCCTAGCCTTAGTCTAGGTCATGGAATTAGAAGGAACCTTTTTTTCTTATTTGATCAACGACTATGGCCACAGGTTCCTAAAGCATGAACACATCTATAAGTGCATAGGAGATACCTCTATCACTTACTATCAAGGGATGGATCCTCTTCTTGGAACTCACCGTCCTCGCTACATACTCTGACTGCACTGGGCAAGGCTTATGATGATCATATCCGCAACACAATCACCTCTTGCGCAGATCCAAGATACATTCATCGTATGAACGTGACTGTCGTGATTCCTCTAGTCCGAGGGCTACTCTCATACTATCAAAACCGGCGATTTGACTCATACCAACCAAGCCTCCAAGACTTCCATATGACGATCCCTGTGAGTCAGTTCAGTCAGTTGGCCACCTTGTCAACTAACCCACTGAAATTGCATAAATGCCCAACGTCTGTCGTCGATGAAATACGGCACTCATCTAATGAATGCAATACTGAGTGCAAGTCTTAATAGGACTCTCGATGCTCAGTTTTGAGGTCTTCGAGTTCAAACGTTTCAAACCAACCCTTAAAAGTTGGTTTAATTGCCGACATCCAATGCGTATCCCAACTACATGCGTCGTCTAGTGGTCTGTGGGCGTATGTTGTGACCTCAAAGCAGTGCTTAATGTAATCGACAAGCATAATAGAGATATGTGACAAAGACGAATAGTTACCATATTCAGCGGGTCCATTTTTATATACAGATTACTTGAATGGTTCTCAAAACCGCCAATTTAATTGGTTTTTGGTCACCTATTCTGACAAGCATTCTATTGAAATCTTGGTCTGCTAGGTTGTATGCAATTCTATGATGAATATCAATCATTAATTTTCCCGCATACTAATTTCCTATCATTGTTCCAAGACAACCATCTCTTAAGTTATTGATTCTTCTATCCATTATAGGTAAATGTATTTCTGAATTAATTCTTTTCTTAAAAGTTGCTTTTATTACTACTTCAATAGTTTTTATCTGGATCCATTTCATAGTGATAATTGCTTCTTATCTAAACTTATTTAATTCTTCAAAATTTCTTGTTTAGGAATATGCTGCATTTCCATCACATTACCTGTAAGTCCAATGGGAATAGCAAACTCACCTGAACTTACTTTGTACATTATGTGATGTTCCCTCTAGTTTAGTCCTATCTGGTTGAAGACTCTCGCAATTCCTCCAATCCTAAACCCATCGTATGGACTGAGGTTGGAATCTTGACGCATGATTCTTTTCATGATTTTGTTAGCCACCATCATCCTTGAAAAGAATCCTGACGGGCTTTCAGATGTTTGAAGATCTCCCTCGTTGTAATTATTCTAACTCGATTGAAAATCCATCCAAATCCGTCTCTATTTCTTCCTCATATACGTTTTTATCTTAAGGAAGATCTTCGAACTGGTATATGGGTACCAAATCACTGTAGTAGACTATGTCTAGGATGTCATCCGTAGCTTCAAATTTTCTTAATTCACCATGTTTTTCTAGGTGAAATTATCACAATAGAGAGGAGTTCTTTTGATCTTACCTCTGAGCCTCTTCATGTTTTTTCGGATGAATGTTGAATAACTCAAATCCTTTAGTTTATCTTTAAGAAAAGGCATCCTCTTTGCAACTGAATCGAGCTAGACTTTCGAGTACTTTATATGACTGGATCAATATTTCCCTCCGTGGACTGCAGATCTTTGCAAATAACATGGAATTTGCAACTTCTGTTGCTACTCCACTAAGAAATACATGCAAAATCAATAGATATATTCATCTACTCTTCAAATACTCCTTAATTCCATGCCAAAAACAGCTTGTACATATTCTCTAGCCTTTTCTGTTTACGTCCTTTGAATTATCCATCTCTGATGAAGTGTATCTTGATAAGCCTTCCTAGCCGTTGTGTCATTGTGCTATTTGAATCTTCAACAAGAATACTAGCTTTGGTATATTTTTGGGTATTATCCCATCCGATCTTCACAAAACCCTCCAAGCTTAACTCTACTACTCTTATTAAGTTTTCTTTGTCGTGTTATAGGGTTGCAGCTGGTATCTTCATGGTGGCAACCTATTTGCTCTATCAACTTCTCGATGTTCCAAAAGTCGATTTCATCCAAGTTGAGTAGGGTTCATATAGAAGCAAGGGCTGAAGCATGGTCCTTCCCCAAGGCGTGTTTTCAAGAACTCTCCTTGGACTTCGTCTTGGATTTTCTCTTAACTAGTTCCCACGAACGTCGGGGTGCCCTTTAGTGTGGAAATTCATGATTTCTATCATTGAAGAATCCTGTGCAGGATTATTAGAACCTGTACTTCCCTCAGGTAGTGGTAGTGCTGGAGTGATTTCATTTGTTTGAATATTGACGAAGTCCACAATCCCATGTTGGGAAGAGGATTCAACCAATTCCTGTAGATCTGATAGATCTGCCCTCGTTACCTCCATTTTTTTATGGATTTGATTGCCTCAAGGATCATATCATCTCTTTTCTTTGGCTTTGGAATCTCCATTTCCTTTCCCTTCTAATGTAGAAAAGATACTGATCCAAGGGCATCCTTGATTTGCTCTTGTTTGGATCTAAATATTTCAGAGTTTTCTCTTTGGTTTCTCTTTAAATCTGTAACTTCCTTCTTTAGATCTGTAAGATCCTTGTGTAGATTTGGAAGGATCTCGTCCACCTTTTGACTCAAAGTTTCTATTTTCATAGACATATGGACTAATATATGCCCATAGTCTTGAACAGTCTTTTGGATCTCTCTCAAATCCTAAGAGATTTTTTAGGTATCCAACTCGAATTCTTTCCAATCAGTCCCTTTAATCATAATTTTTGGAATAGTATTGATGAAGGTGTTTACCAGTTTCGTTTCTCCTTGCTAGGATTCTATCATAGACATCAGTGGAGTGTAAGTGCCTTACCGCATTTTCTGATAGTATCTGACGAACTTGGAAATTCCGCAATCATTCCTCTATTTCTTCTGGCGTGAGAAGACTCGAATCAATCTTGTACGGACTGTTGTCACATTTTCTGAGAATTTTCATTAGGAAATTCCTTTTTGTATTTTAGAATCTGAAAAATTTTCATGTTGTCATCGTAACTCGAACTTTTATTTGGTTCCATTCTCTTAAAGATTCTCCTCTGTTAGTGGATAAAATATCTAAATGCAATATAAATAAATATTTTTTTAATAAACCTAAGTTCTGATACCATTCTAAGCTAGCATTAGCGAGATATGCAAAATGAGTGAATGTGGACTAAAACTACTCTTTAAAAGTTGCGCAAGGCTAAAATTGTCCGAAACTAGATTAGAGGAGTAAAATTAAGCAATTTGTTAAGTTATTGGGCTAAACAATTATGGTCATAGTTACCGGACAAAAGTAAATATTAGGCATAGTTGCGGACTAAAACAATAATTTTTCCTGATGAACATGACATACCAAAAAAATGATGAGTAAATAAGTATAAGGTGAAAAGTAATTAATAGGAATAAATATGGATAATCCAAAAGTAACTAATAAGAGATATGTGTAATGTGAAAAGTAATTAATAGGAATTAATAAATATATTATTTTATTTTATTCATAAAAAAAATTACTAGGTTAATTTAGTCCGATAAAAATAGAAAAAAAAAAATTTCGGTAAATATAAATTTCATTAAGTAAAAGGAGTAGAGAGGTACAATACAACAAGTTGCAATGTTAAGCATCCCCCTCGACATGCCAAGGTATCCGCCATAAATGATAAAGTTCACATGAACTAACAGAATAAGATAAGTCAGTGCTAAGGATCCTCAGTCGCACATCCCCTATAATGAGAGCAGCAAAGATTGGAGCATCACGTTCCACTGTATCAAACTGGCGAAGGTTACATTTGCGCCGAATATGCTAAACAGCTGCAGCCAAAAGGGCGCGGTAGGATCCAAAAATGAAATCCTTACCCTTCCATTTCGTTGTTGCCCACAAAACATCTGTTGGCCAATCACGGTTAAGCCAATCAAACCTAAGGGTCTACCATGTCACCTTTAAGCACCTCCAGTAATATCTACCATGGAAAAACAAGTGTTTCTGTATTTTCATTGTGTCATCATCATATAAGATATAAGCACTGCCCAGGTCTCACGAGGCGCCTTCTGCAATACGGAGAAAGGGGCACCGTGTGACTAGCAGTCCGCAGACCACTTCCGCCAATAGCAACATACCACCGAAAACCCGACGAGCACTAGCACAGCACACCAACAGGAATAGCAACAGCAGCAACAACAATAAGCAAGGTGCAGTACGAAAGTAGTAAATTGAGAACGCGGCTCAGAAAGTAGATTTCATTGCATATACATTGTATAACGATACTAGCGCAACGGGATCGCCTTGAGGGGGACACTAGTACGCACACTACACCAAGCTTCGAGAACTCATTCCCCCCTATAATAGTCTTAAAAAAGTTTTTCCTATTGACAGCAGTAGACATTGAAAAAGCTGAACATCGCACCTCAGGAGGCCTAACGTCCCCCTGAGCAAACAAAAGTATTTACAACGATACATCAAGTACAAGACAAAAGACCAACGCCTAAAAACTTTAAGACTGCGGAAGCCTAGTGTCTGTCGGCGAAGGTTGTTGGTCGGTCGTGTAGAGCGGTTGAGTGGCCGAATGTGCGTCAAGGGTGCCGAGTGCGCGGGCAGCCCTTGACATTCTCCCCCACCTGAGATGGCGACGTCCTTGGCGCATGGGAAGCATGATTCGCTTCGACAAGAGGTAGAAATGCCGTGAGGTTCATCACCCGCTCCCAAGTGTTCTCCTCGCTACTGCATCCCCTCCATTTCACCAAGTACTCCGTGTGGTTGCGCTTTTGCAGTACTCGTAACTCGGTGATTTAGGATAGCTTCAGCCACCTTCTCCTTAGTCTTCGTCAATTCAAGTTGCGGGCGGCTGGGCTGATTGCGGGCATTGACTCACATGAAAGACGTTATGGATTTTCCACCAAGAAGGAAACTCTACCTTGTAAGCCACCGTTCCAATATGCTTTATGATAGATAAAGGGCCAACATATTTTTACATCAACCGAGGATCTCTCCCCCTTGATGACTTCGACAATCTTGGGTCTGGAACCTTCACCATCGCAAGGTCTCCCGCATTGAACTCGATGAAGCGGCGATTTTGATCAGTATACTTCTTCATCCGCTTCTGAGCTTTCTCCAGGAAACTTCTAGCGATGTCAACGTTCTGCTTCCATTCCTAGGAGAAGCTTCGGGCGAGAGGGGATCTCACACTTTGTGGGGAGTCAAGAGTGTGAGGGAGGAGCGGTTGCTGCCCAGTGACAATTTCAAAAGCGCTCTTGTTGGTCGAAGAGCTCTTTTGAGCATTGAAGCACAACTGAGCGACATCCAAGAGCTTCACCCAATACTTCTGCGTATCTCGAACAAAGTGCCGAAGGTATTCCTCCAACATCGAATTAAAGGGTTCCATCTGGCCGTCAGATTGTGGGTGATAGCTCGAGCTCATAGAAAATTTGGACCCGAGGATTTTGAATAGCTCGGTCCAGAAGACGCCAGTGAAACGGGAGTCCCGGTCACTGACGATGTCCTTTGGCAGTCCCTAGTATTTGATAATATGCTTGAAGAAGAGATGTGATGTCCCTTCCGCCGTAACGTGTTTTGGGGCTGCAATGAAAGTAGCGTACTTGGATAATCGATCCACCACGACGATAATAGAGCCTAAAGGCCTGTTTGGTTGTGTTTTCAATGAGATTTTTTTCACTTTTCACTATTTGGGTAGTTGGGATTTTGTTTGGTCAAGCCATTTTCATTGAGAATGCATTCCTATTTTAATTCTCAAATTTTTGAAATTACAGATCATATGGGTTTGTCATACTTGTCTTATCTTGTCAACATGTCTTTTCTTATTTCAAATCAATTAAAATTATTTCAAATGGCAAGACTCACTTTGATTATTTTATAATTTCACATATTCAATCAATTTGGTAATCTGTCACATCAAAAATACATATACTTATATTCAACATTCTCACACCTATATACCTATATTTCGAAACAACTAATCCAAACATATTCTCAATTTTCGCACAAAAACCAATAAAGCATTTCTACCCATTTCCAAATGTTGAAAACTGAAAATGAAAATGAAAACACAACCAAACGGGCCCTAAGTCTCCCACCTTAGGCAGTCCAGAAATATAGTCCATGGATACACTTTCTCAGGGGCTCTTTGGGATGGGCAATGGTTGTAACAGACCAACCTTCTTCTGATGGTCTGCCTTATCCTGCTGGCATATCAAGTAGGTGCGGACGTAAGTCTCCACGTCGTCCCGCATCTGTGGCCAATAGTAGTCCCTCTACACCAAGGCATAAGTGCGCTCCTCTCCCTGGTGTCCCGCCCAAAGAGTGTCGTGGCATTCCGAGATAAGTGATTTCCTTAGGTCCCACCTTTCAACACGTATAGGTGGTTTCCCTTAGTCATCAGCAATCCATCTTCCAACCAAAATTGCCGAGCTTTGCCCTGCTCGACAAGCTGGATCAGGTCCTGCGCTGCTGGATCTTTCGATAGTAACTCCCGCGCACGATCCCTGATAGAGGTGGCAACTGCGCTAGAGAAGAGCGCTGCTACCGACCCCAAACTCGCCAAATCCGCCCTACGGTTTAGGGCGTCTGCCGCATGATTGCTGGAGCCGGCCCGATACTCCAGCACGAAGTGAAATTCTGACATCAACTCATGCCAGCGTGCCTGTCGACTGGTCAGCTTTGGCTGCAACATGAAGTGACTTACCACAGTATTGTCCGTCCTGACCACGAAGTGAGAGCCCAACAAATAATGCCTCCATAGTCTTAGGCAATGAACCACGGCTAGTAGTTCCTTCTCATGCACCAAGTAGCGCCGCTCGACATCTTTAAGCTTCCTGCTCTCAAAGGCAACTGGATGGGCATCTTGCATTAGGACCCCTCCTAACGCAAAGTCTGAAGCGTCTGTCTCCACCACGAACGGCTTTGACATGTCCGATAAGGCCAACACAGGATCTGTCACAATCACTTCCTTCAAATTGTCGAAGGCGACTTGGCATTGGGGTGTCCAATTCCAAGTCTCCATCTTCCTCAATAAATCCGTCAGGGGCCGAGCTATCTCGGAGTAGCCCTTCACAAAACGCCGATAATAGTTTTCCAACCCAAGAAGTTGGCGCAAGTCATGAATGTCCTTCGGCGGCTGCCACTTCTCAATAGCCTGAACTTTCTTGGGGCTCCATTCGAATTCGCCCTCTCTCCACAATGTTCCCCAAGAAACTGATTGTCTCCTGAGCAAACGAGCATTTCGACACCTTCGCATATAGCTCATGCTCGAGCCTCGTCAGAACCTGTCGCAGATGGTCTACGTGCTCGCCCAAGGTTCTGCTGTAAATCACGATGTCGTCCAGGTACACCACTACAAATTCATCCAGAAACCCATGAAGTACCTGATTCATCAACGTGCTGAAGGTTACGAGAGCGTTCATCAGGCCGAAAGGCATGACAAGGAATTCGAAAGCTCCGTACCGTGTGACCACTGTCGTCTTCGCCTCGTCGCCCTCCTTGGTTCGGACCTGCCAGTAGCCCGATCTCAAGTCTATCTTTGTAAAATATTTCGCCCGGCTTAGACGGTCAAAGCAATCTGCCACCAATGGTATCGGGTACTTATTCCTCACTGTAATCTTGTTCAACGCCCGATAGTCACAACACATACGTAGGGAGCCGTTGGCCTTCTTTTGAAATAGGACCGGCGCCCCATACGGCGACTTAGCGGGTTTGATTATTCCGCTCTCCAACATGTCCTTCAGTTGTTTCCTAAGCTCCACCAGCTCAGGTTGCGACATCCTGTATGGTGCCCTGGCGAGCGGCTTCGTGCCAGGCACCAACTCAATTTCATGATCCACTGCCCTCTTCGGCGGAAGCTTACGAGGCAGCTCGTTCGGCATCACATCCTCGAACTCTTTCAGCAACTTCTTTATTTCACCAGGGATGGGCCCTGACGTCTCCTCTCTTTCTTCAAAATGAAGGGTGCACAAGTAGGATGGTTCGTTCCGCTTGCGCCCCTTCTCAAACTGCATGGCCGAGAGATTTTTCTCTCCTGTACGCCCGGCCAATGTGGGGATGATACAAGGTTTGGCCCCCAGCATCATCAACGAATCAACATGCGGCAAAACCACAGTACGTGTGTCCTGCAAAAATTCAATCTCGAGGATGAGCTTGAAGTCGTCCATCACTACGACAGAAAGATTGGTCTTGCCCTCAAAAGGACCAAACTTAATCAGCACCGATTTGGCCACACCAGCAATGGGTTGTGCGGCCGAGTTTATCGCCTTTACTCGCCCAACTTCCTTCTCCAGCGTGAGCCCAAGTCTCTCTACTTCGGCGCTCGCAAGGTAGTTGTGCGTAGCCCCAGTATCGATCATGGCACAGATGGGCTTGCCATGAATCTTCACATCCACAAACATCAGCCCTTTCTTTCGAGGATTCCGGGGATGTGCTTCCTCTTCAGGCTGGCTCAAAGTAAGAGCCAGGGCAGTCTTTCCTGCATGCGGTGGCACTAACTTCTATGCCGCCACTTGGGACAGCGTGTTGCACCATTGGGAGATGGCGCCCAAGTTGGCCTCCTCTTCCACCCAATCATGCCCGCCACTCGCAGATGCTTGTGGCTCCATAGTCTTTGCGGGCGACGCCTTGTTAGTAAAGGTCGCCAGCGCGTCCAACAGTTGTTTCTTCGGGCAGTCCCGATATCTATGCGGGCCGTCGCATAGGAAGCATCCACTGTTCTTCTGCGGCGCCCTCTGCTTTGTCTCCTGGGGCCTGTTCCTGCCCGAACTGCCCATTGAACTACTCTGAGCGTGGGGCTTCCATCTCCCCCACCTCTGTTGCAGTTACTCTAGAATGATCTCGCCCCACCCGGCTTACTCTGTACAGGACCAGACGTCGTCTGCCTATCCCTCCGGGCCTCTAGGTTGAAATCTGTCAAGCGTTCGGCCGCTGCCATAGCCGACCCCAAATCAGTCACCCGTTGGCGTTGCAGCTCAAGACGCGCCCACGGTTTCAGGCCCTCTATGAATGTGAAGAGCTTGTCCTTCTCCGACATATCCCGAATGTCCAGCATCAGCGCCGAGAAGGATTTCACATACTCTCGCACGGAGCCTGTGTGCTCCAGCTTCCGCAATGCCCGCCTGGCATTATACTCGACATTCTCCGGGAAGAACTGCTCTCGAATCGCTTCCCGAAGGACGGCCCAGGTATCAAGCCGCACCTGATTGGCTTGGATCTCCGCATATTTGGTGTGCCACCACAGCTTGGCATCACCCGTCAGATACATGGTCGCCGTCGACACCTTCCTTGCCTCATCTTCCACATTTGCCGCAAGGAAGTATTGTTCCATATCAAAAAGGAAGTTCTCGACCTCCTTCGCATCCCGAGCACTGCCATAGGCCTTCGGTTCAGGAATCTAAAGCCTAGAACCATGATCATGAGCAGCAACAGGTGTGTTACTCACTGCACGTTGGAGCAGACCAATCTGAATCGACATCTGTTCCATGTCACGTCGCATATCGGCGATACCACCTCCTCCAAAAGCACTGCCCATCTCTTGGACCACCTGCCGACATTCGTCAAGTTTGGCACTCAGCACCGAGACTTCAGTTTCGAGGGAAGAGACCTTCTCTTCCAAATTCATCACCATTTCAGTCAATCGGGAGTTTTCATCCTCTAGGTTCGCAGCTCGCTCGCTAGGCGATGCTGCTCGTCGCGGGCTCTCAGCATCTTGCCCCGACATTCTCGCAGCAGAATTAGCTTGGGTCACAGCAACCCGCCTCGGCCCCATGAAGGCACCGAGGCTCTGATACCACTTCTCACGAGGCACCTTCCGCAATGCGGGGAAAGGGGCACCGTGTGGCTAGCAGTCCGCAGACTACTTTCACCAATAGCAACACACCACCGAAAACCCGACGGTCACTAGCACAGCACACTGACAGGAATAGCAACAACAGCAACAACAGTAAGCAAGGTGCAACGATGCTAGCGCTAGGGGATCGCCTTGAGGGGACACTAGCACGCACACTACACCAAGCTTTGAGAACTCATTCCCCCCTATAATAGTCTTAAAAAAGTTTTTCCTATTGACAACAGTAGACATTGAAAATGTTGAACATCGCACCTCAGGAGGCCTAACGTCCCCCTGAGCAAACAAAAGTATTTACAACGGTACATCAAGTACAAGATAAAAGACCAACGCCTAAAAACTCTATGACTGCGGAAGCCCAGCGTCTGTCGGCGAAGGTTGTTGGTCGGTTGTGTAGAGTGGTTGAGTGGCCGAATGTGCGTCAAGGGTGCCGAGTGCGCGGGCGGCCCTTGACACCAGGTGAGAGAGCCAAGTTTGTCCAAGGTAGAGAGTATCTCGAGTATAGCCAACCAAAGGAAAAATGCATTCCTGGGGATCCGAAAAAGACCTAAAAGTAGTGAAGACTAGCCTACTTTAGGCCCCTGAGATCTCAGAATACTAAGAATGCAAGCAGTCATTGGAGTATGGAGTGATCTCCAAGTCCTGCAGTCCAATCCGCCATGGATAGTGGATAATATATGAAAAATCTCTAAGAAGTCGGTATCCGTGATATACAGTCAATGCCACTGCCCGTCCTCAATAACCACACTAAGTCTATCAGTCAATTGCGTATTAGTAATCTGTGGACCCCTCGAAAAATGGTGGATAAGAGATCCGAATTCATGTCATGGATCCTGCCACAAATAGAAAGATGTCCCATCCCCAATCCGGTACTCAGTGAATGGCCGTAGGAGACGTAGTCGAAGTAGTTTCCTCCACCCCTACGAACCCCCACGATCCCCAATCGTTCCAATAGAAGTCGTATGGAGGCGTGTATGGTAAAGCCAATCAACGCATACGGATGCTCTATCTCCGCTAATCACTTTCCAGAGTTTTGAACACATAAGCGCTCGATTGAGGGTTGATATATCTCGCAGCCCTTGACCCCCCCTCCTCTATAGGCCCACATACTTGCTCCCCCACCACTTTTACATACCCAGTATTCGGCGTTTCTTTCCAAAGGAAGGCCCTGAATCGCTTCTCAACCTCCTTAATGACACCCTTAGGCAATATAAACGCAGAGGTCCAATAAGCATTTAATACAGTTAGGATAATTTGAAGCCGTCCAGGGTATGAAAGAGAAAGGTGTTGCCAACCAAGAATCCTTTTTTCCAGTTTTAGGAGGAGTGGCTTATAGTCTGTAATTGTAAGCTGTGAAGAGAGTAGAGGCAATCCCAAATACTTCATCGGTAAATGACCCTCCTGAAATTGTTTTACCACTAGTAATTGTACATGTAATTCCTTGATTGAACGTGATACAATAAGGTGACTCTTTTGTGGCCTAACCCGAAGCCCAGACATGTCCACAAATAGGTCCAGTTCATGTTTTAGTAATGTGACAGACTCAATGTCAGCTTTACAGAACAACAATAAATCATCTGCAAAGCCGAGTTGGATTAGCGTCATAGCATCACATCGCCAATGGAATCCAAACCGCATGTCATGATCAATAAGCTACTGCAGAATAAGATTCAATACTTCCATAACCAAGAAACATAAGTAAGGAGACATGGGATCTCCTTGGCGCAAGCCCCATGCACCTGTGAAATAGCCATGCAGTTTCCAATTAATCCCTACCGAGAACGAGGTGGTAGTAATGCATTCCTCTATCAATTCCATAAATTGTCCCAGGGATCCAAAGAGCTTAAGAACCACGACTAAAGAATCCCATTCGACAGAGTCATAGGCATTTCGAAGATCCGCATTAAGAGCACAACGAGGGGGTAGCCATTGCTGTTTGTAGCCAGTAAATAGTTCCTGTGCAGGAGGATATTGTCAGTGATAGAACGCCCAGGAACAAATGTTGTCTATGATGGACTAATAATCTTCTCCAAGAAGCCACTCATTCTTTGTACTAGGATCTTGGTGATAGCCTTATAAAGTACATTACAGCATGAAATAGGCCGAAAATCCGCAACAAGTGTAGGATGTTGGACATTTGGAATAAGGGCCAAATATATTGCGTTAACTTATTTCAAGAGTCGTCCTATGGTAAAGAAATCAATAATTGTCTTTGTAACTTCAGCTCCCACCACAAGCCATGTTACTTTATAAAAGGACAAAATGAATAAAAACCCCATGTGTTTTAAAAAATTTGCAAAATAAATTCTCTTATTATGAGAATAGGCTAAAAGCCCCCTGTCTTTTGTAAAACTCAGCTCAATCGCCCCCTCTTCGTTAAATCCAACTAACGGTGTTAATTTTTTTAAAAAAATGACCGTCATGCCCTTACTTATTATATATTATTTCTTATATTAATAACCGTTGGATCGTTTTTTATCAAATACTGATTGTTAGATTTAATCAATTAATTTCAATCTTTAGATTTTAAAAAAATAAAAGGTTTAGATTAAATAAATTATTTAACTTATATTATATATAAATAATTTAAAATTTTAAAAATATATTATTATTATATATTTATAAAAAAACTAACTACCCACCCAACCCCATAGCCCCCCCACCCCTACCCCCAGCCCCACCCACACACCCCCGGCTCCCCCCCATTCTCGTCGCCGGCGGCTAATATTTATTAAAATCATCGTATCTCCATAAATTCTTTACCAAATTGAGTGAGGCTAGTTTCATTAGAATCTTCTAGAAACGAGTCTGATGGTGATGGTTTAAGACAATGATTCGACCAGACGGAGACGAATCGACGGCAAACATGTTCGGAGGTCGTGACTTGAGCCCACTCTCTATGATTGATGAAAACACAAATTGAAAGTATGAAAATGTTTGTCTTGAAGAGAGGATTCGAATGGTACCATTGGCTGTCAAAAATTCGTCCGGACTGCGCCAGAAACTTATTTCTACGTTTCCGGCGAAAAAGGGGCGAAAATCGCCATTTTTCCTTTTTTTAATTTTTAATTAATTTTAATTATATTAATTAAAATATCTTTTAGTTAATTAAGAATATTTTAAATAATTATAATAATTAAATATTTTAGCTAATTAATAATAATTATTGTAATTAAATATATATTTTAATTAATTAAAAATAATTGTTAGATTTAATAATTAACAATTATAAAATTATTTTCATTTAAATATAATTTAATTTAATTTCAATTTAAATTTAATATGGCAAAATTTAATTTACTTTTTAAGGTGAGAAATGACAAAAAGAACACACAAAACAAGAAAAAAAGCCCTTTGTATGTTATATAGACCCATAGAGGGGTACTTTAGTCCAAAGTGTCATTAAATATGAACATAAACCGCAGAAAATGACTACTAAACGCAGTAGACGCGCGTCTCCTCCACTTCCCGTTAGATACTAACAGAATGGGGGGTTTTACTTCCCGTTAGATGCTAACAGAATGGGGATTTTTCGCTGACTAAAACAAAATAGGAGGAGGGTTTTAGCCTATTCTAAAAACAGGAGGGTGTGTTTTGCATACTTTCTAAAACATAAGGGGATTTTATGCATTTTGTCCCTTTATAAAACCCCGAAGAGTAGCCATCAGGGCTGGCGCCTTATCTTCCACTATATCAAAAAATTCGCGGGCCTCTTGGTCTGACATAATGTGTCGCGCCCATGGTCTGTGATACCTAAGATCAAGGTAGTGTCTACGCCGTTCTCCCCCAATAAGTTTTAAAAAAAATCAAGAAACTCTCAAACTACTCCCGGACAGTCCGTATGTGTATTGCCCTGCACGTCTATAATTTGAAATATTTGTCTCGTGGTTCAGTGCTGGGCTATTTTGCTAAAGAACACGCGGTAGCATTGATCTCCCCCTTTCATCCATTGCATCTTGACACGTTGTTGCAGCATAATGTGCTCGAGTTTCACTACTTTCGCATAAACCAACCTGCAAAAATGCTCTAGAGACAAAAGCATTATATTATGTCTGTCCAAGCTTACTAACCGCTGAGCCGTGTCAAGGAAGTCCTTGGCAAGCTGGATATTACGTGAAAGGTCCCCCTTATGCCTCTGTTGCTGACGGAAAATTGGTTTCAATGCTTTAAGTTTACAGACAACAGAATACATCAGAAGACCAAGAATATGGTGTTGCCAAACATTCTACACACTGGATATGGATGATCGAGCAAGGTAATTATCAAATCGAAATATACCTCCAAATTGTTGTTGTGCATCCCCCTTTAGTACAAGGGGTGAATGGTCTGATGTGCAAGGTGGAAGGCTAATGTGGGAAGAATGCGGCCATCGTACCATCCATGTATCATTAACAATCATTCTGTCCAAAAAGTTCCATAAGCTTCCGGAATCAATAATACGATTCTGCCAAGTAAACCATTCCTCTTGCATCGATAGTGGAAGCAGGCTAGTATCCACAATGCAATGAGTAAAGTCATCACTGGCTAACCTAGTGTCCCTAGAGTTGCCACATACTTCACTTATGTCACGAACCGTATTAAAGTCACCACCCACAAGCCACATCTCCTCAGCGCACTGTCCTACAAGTAAGCCAAGTGCCTACCATAGGTCTTGTCGAGCACTAACATCATTTGCACCATATGCAAGAGTAACAACATAAGTGTCACGCAAAGTCCTCATATGAACATAACAATGTATATATTAAACACCAAGATCCATAATAGTTACATCAACTACATCCTCATCCCAAGCAAGCCAAATTCTATTCCCCGCACTCGTATAATCAACAAACTATTTCCACCGAGGCAAAATAGTTAGTTAGATACGTACCGCATTCTATGGTTGGGCCCATGTTTCCAAGAGACCAATGAATTATAACCCGAACTCCTCAACTAGGTTGATGATTGCTAGTTGATGATCCCTCCGGTTCATGCCCGAACGTTACAAAAAGCTAAATTCAATATGGATTACTAGTTGAGGGGCTGCATCTGTTAGGACCCCAAGAGATATCATTTGCATCATTCTCAAGTAAAGTTAGCACATCAAACGCATTATGCACGACTATTTCTTTACCTTTGTCACCTCGATCCGCCCTCATAGGGGATTCCGTACGGTTTGCAGCATCCTCCACCGTCTGCTTAGCCAAGGGCTGGGTCACCTTAGGTGGAGGGGCTACAGAAGCTGCTGGGGACCATGCTCGTTGCACATAGACGGAAACCACGGTTTTGAAGGTTTGTTAAGCAAAAAGTCCTTCGTTGCATGTCCCAAACACATGCATGTGGTGTATTTAAGGGGCAACCACTTCGTTGCATCTACCTTCTTCAGTTAGCGACATAATAACTAAATGTTTCGGGAGTTTCGAATTGACATCAAGCATAACGCACACACAAGCGAAATCCAGTTTCGTACATGCCCGAGTAATCACATCCAGGTATAGTGGTTTCCCTATTCCACTCGCTACTGTGCTCAAGCCATCGTTAGTCTACAGTTCCACGGGTAAATGTCTGAGTTTAACCTACATCGGAACTTGCATATGTTTCAGCCTACGCAATACAATACCCGGCTCCCATTTCTCCAACACAATTGGTTGTCTTTGGAACAACCACGGTCCTCTCTCAATGACCTCTTTCATAGCCACTATTGTCTTAAATTGGAAGAAGAAAAATCCGTTCGAAGTAGCCATTACTTCACTCAACATCGGCCACAATCATCTTACATAATCTTTTAGATGGTGAAAATACGGCCGCTTGCCCAAGAAGTAACCAACAACCGTTGAATTCCAATGACGAGAACCATCTCGAATATTATCCAACGTAGGTCGAACAATAATCTACCCATTTCGCAATAAAGGAGGGACATATGACAATACTTTACGCGATGAATTATGTAAAGCATCTGCAATTTTATCAACGGAATTCGTTAAGTTCAAACACAGTTGAAGGGGGACGTTACCTACAAAAATTCCGATAGGCAATGGAGCCGGTTCATGGACAGCAGCAGGAGCAGTCACGGCTGGAGATGCAACAATATTTCCAATATTTCCAGCCATTGCAGCAGTCACGGCTGGAGGAGTAGCTCCAAATTCAGAAGCAGCAGCAACAGCAGCGGGAAGTGAAGCAGCAGCAGTGACTGGAGGTGGCACTGTAACGCCAACGTGTAGAGGAATGCAGCCGCTTGTGCAGGCTTTGGCAGACGAGGAATGCGACGGGGAAGGCAAGTGACAGGCCGAACCACAAGTGTTGGGAGTTCCAGCAGCGTTGGCCGCGGATTAACGTCGCATTCACCGTATTTCTCCAACCAACGACGATGAAGATCATGAAGTGCCTTGATGGACACATCATCACCTTTGTCGATGACTCGATTCGCTAGCGATAGATAGATATTCAGAAAAATTGAACTCAAACGGAATTCGATCACTCGATTCGCGCAAACCCTCCTCCATCGCCGACTGTGCGCCGCCTACTTGCGTTCGGCCATGGAAGTTCTCCACAGCTTGGAGACCTGCGTCCTCGTCCATGGCATCTTCATGTCCAGCCATAGTCACGGAATTCTCCCCATCGTCGAAGAGGCCATGTAAATCATCCAACCCGTCGCCCGCAACTGGAGAAACAGCAGCGTCTTCTCCCCGACGAGCATCATCCTCCACTGCTTCATCTACATCCTCCGCCGTCTTCTCATCATTGCCTCCACCAGAAGAGGCGTGGAAGTTGTTAGTGTGTGAGTCGTGAGGTGTAGGAATGTGTGTGAGAGAACAGAGATTCTCTTCCATATTCAGCTGATTTCTTTATCAGAAAAACTTTTTAAGTGATTTATAATTTTATACATAATATAGATATAGATAAAGAAAGGTAACTATTATGGGTTAATATCATTTTTAGTCCCTAAAGTATGCCACTTGTACAAATTTGATCCATCATATTTTCTTCTCATCAAATTTAGTCCCTCAAATTAAGAATTTCATCAACTCTGATCATTCCATTAAAAACTCATTAATTTTAATGGATTTCTTAAAATTAAAAAAGAAACATAAAAGTGGTAGTAAGAATTGAACCCATGCCTTCAGTCTAACATGTAAGTGGACTCACCAATCCACCAAATCTCTTTCTAAAGTATTTAGTAACCCAAATGTTACTTTTGGTGAATTTTTCCCACATAGGACGAATTAGTCCAAATCACTGGCAAAAATGCAAAGAAATTATTTTTCATTCTTTCACGAACCCTAGGTGCTACACAAACTGAGAGCTAATGCGTGAAAATAAGTTGAAGAAAAAAAAGTAAGTAATGAATATTTTTATTGTGATGGAATCAATTTTTATTTAAATTTTAAATATTTAAAATATTTTTCAGATTATTTTTATGTGTTTTCTGAAATAATGTATATATTTATTTATGAACTTTGTGTATTTTTATATATTATAATTTATGATTTTGGTTGATTTTAAGAATCTTTAATATGGCCTTGAGATTTTTTTAATATTTTTCAATGTACTGTATAAGTATAATTTAATTTAGGAAAACAATAACATAAAGCTTGGTGAAGTGGTGAAGCTATTAATTAGTTAAGGTGAATGTTGAGTTCAATTCCACAAATAGCCATTTATGGTTCTTTTTTTTTATTTTAACAAATTCGTTAAAGTTGATGAAACATTTAAATTTAATGACAAGAAAATTTGAGATATCAAATATAGATAAGTGGTATATTTGAGTGACCAACGAAATTTATCCTATCTATTATCATTCTTACTTCTTATAATACACCTCACCAAGTGCAGCATGGACACACTAGAAGAGATATAACATCTTCTCAACGTTAATTATACCATAGTTAAAAGTAAAATTATCGTAAATACTAATTAATAAAGATTGTGTAATAACTATTAGTCGTTATTTTTACAAGGTCAAAATATTAATTATAACTAAAAATTATTTATTTTTCTCACAACTAAAATATTAATTAATTTTACTTAAAATTTAATATTTTGTGTTGATTTTATTAGATGATATATATAGTATTGATTTGTAATCAATTTTAAATTCTATATTTATAGTACAGGAAATAATCTATATCTTTTCTTATTTTTATGTTTCTAATATCAATTCTCTTCTTGCTATCAGTAGAAAAATTAGAACATTTAATCATAGTTATGTTATAGTTAGTAACAAAAGTCGTAGCAAATAATTAATAAACATGACCACGCAATGATATTTTATTGTTGATTTTGCAAGGGTAACTAAAATATTTGTAATGATTAAAGCCATGACACATGTTTTTATCATAGCTTTTAGCCGTAGCGAATAATTTTTTTATAATAAAAACTTAATTTGTTGGTTTTATTTTATCATAGTTAATAGGAGCCTTTTACAGCAACCATGAATCCTCCAAGGCGTTAACGGTTGGCGATTGACTTGCCCCTTTGACAGCCTTTCTCGCATATACGATGAAAGCAACAGTGTACGCAAGCAAAAGAGAAAAGAAATGAACAATTTTTATTTTTTGTTACTCTGAACTTACACCAAGAACTGAGCGTAATAATTCACCCAATACAATACAACTTTATATATATCTTGTTAATACCAACATTCCCTGAGAAAAGTATAATATCATTCGAATATAACGACAAGGGGACTTCGGACAGAGTGCCTGGCAGAGGTCCATGTAAGAAATCCTCGAACAACTATATCACTTCTTGCGTTGGCCAATCTGCTGAACGTCACTTGGTAAGTTAGCCTCTGGTTCACCCCGGAAAACTGTAGAGTACTGGGCTCAACCCTCATGTCAACGCCTGGCAATCCTCCGGTTTCGACAGTGTAAACCGAGTTAGCTTCGCCAACGTTGGTAACCGTCCTGTTATATGTCTCGGAAGTATTTCCGGTTCCAAGGAAAGCTGTAAACGAAGGATAGTTCAACTCTGCTTCAGATATGCTCGAAATTTCGGAGCACCTGACAGGACGGTTCGCGATTATTTCCACCTGTTGGTCTGTATAATTCAATCCACATAGATAAGGCACGTAGTCTTGTGGCTGGATTTCGTATACCAGGCCTGGATCCGTGGCCTTCAATATGTTGACATGACCAGAGCCCACGGCGAAGACGAAGGCGGGTCTTAGAGTTTCATCTTCGATAAAATTTCCAGCCAAGTTTACTTGGTCGGCGGTGGTCATGATGGCGGACTTAATTGCAGCCGGGGACCAATCAGGATGAGCGTTTTTTAGCAAGGCTGCGACACCGCTGAGGTGAGGACAAGACATCGAGGTTCCTGAAATGATGTTGAAATTGGATTTCGTGTTAGTGTTTTTTTCAACAGAGATGTGCCAGGCTGCCAGGATGTTATTGCCGGGGCCAATAATGTCGGGCTTCAGGATTCCAAGGCTGGCCATGTTGGGGCCCCTGGCAGAAAAATATGCAACTGTTGGGGCGCGATCGTCGCCAATTATAGTCCCTTTGAAAGAAATAGTGGCCGTTGGGGATGATGTTGAATTCAAATAAGCTTTGATTTTCAGTCCATCTGCGTAACTGAGGTGTGTGGCTGGAAGAACGTGAGATTCGGAAAGCGTTGTGTAGCCTTGAGGCTGCTGGTTGATGAGAATCATGGCGGCGCCACCCGCATTCCGTACCGCACTGCCCTTTGCGATTCTCCCTATTCCTCCACCTAGTTCACACAAGACGATTTTCCCCTGCACGTCGATGTTTCTCAATAATGCTGGCAAGCAAAATTGGGCATTAGGATTGCTAGAATTCAACCGAGGGTAAACCAGAGGCAACAGGGTTGAGGAAAAATCAGCAGGCTGAAAGGTGGATTCGCCGTCAAATTCTTCATTGTTTCCGAGCACTGCAGTTGCCCTAATTTTCCTGTCAACTGAGCTGGCCCCCACAGTGAGAAGCCACGGAGCACCATTTTCAATAGAACCAAGAGATGGGCCCCTATTTCCAGCTGCGGAACTCACAAAAATGCCCCTCTCCACTGCGCTAAAAGCGCCAACTGCAACGTTATCGTCATAAAAGTTTGTGGCAGGGCTGCCGAGGGAGAGTGAAATTATATCCACACCATCGTCTATTGCAGCATCCATTCCAGCCAGAATATCACTCTCCGAGCAACGCGTAATACAAACCTTGTACATGGCTATATGAGCAAGAGGTGCAATTCCCGCTGCAGTTCCATTAGCATTGCCAAACACATTAGCACCTCTCACAAAATTCCCTGCAGCAGTGCTTGCAGTGTGCGTGCCGTGGCCATTCTCATCCAACGGTGTCCCGTTCCCTATTGTGAAGTATCTCGCTCCAATAAGCTTGTTGTTACACATAGTGGAGTTGAACTGGCACTGGCCCTTCCACTTGGCAGGCGGAGGTGGCATCCCTTCGTCGTTAAACGACAGGTGGTCAGGGTTTATGCCACTATCCAACACACCAATGATCACACCTCTTCCATAATTGGAATCCCTCCAAAATCCCATGTTTTGGTTCAAGCCCAAGAAATTAGGAGAATGGGTTGTGTGGAGAGGCAGTGTTTTCTGGGGCCGAGCAGACACGAAACCGGGCTTCTTCTCCATCTCTTTCACATGATCCGGTGAAAGTCTGGCCGCAAAGCCTTTGAAAACATTGTGGTAGGAGTAGATGATGTGAGGCCCATCCACCGATGAGCTGGACAACGTTGTGGGCAAAAATGACTGGTACCAGCCTTCCAAATCATCCGTAAGAGCAGTCACAGTTGGGCCCCGAGGCATCTCAACATGGACAATGTATGATTCAAGTTTGCTCTCTTGAGCTCTTACAATAGTATGGAAATTGAGTACACACACTAATGTGAGAAAAAACATGTAATAACCCATGATTGAATGTTCAAGAATTGAAGATCAATGGTAACAGGAAGAGGTTAGGAAGAGGTTGTTGGGAAAGGTAGAGGTGTGGATGATCATATATATAGTACACATTCCACGCGGTAGCTAGTCTACCATCATGGTTGTGGGGTGTGTATTTGGAAAAACCAACTGGGATTTTTAATTTATTAGACTAAGGGGGTCAAGTTGACTAAGACTATTTTAGCAAGTTTGTAATTAATTTATGGCTCTTGGTTGATCAAAAATATTCTATAACAATTTGGCGTCGAACATCCGTACCACATCAATGTATGACGACTGATACGTCTTTTTTTTTAGAAAAAAAACATACAAAAATATATCTAAATATTCATTAAAAATGGATCTACATACAATACATTTGTTGATATAAATAACAAAATGGAATAAAAGATATTTGAGCGAATTTCTGGAGAAGAGAGAGAAATCAAGAATTGATTGGGTGAAAGGGAATGCAGAAAGAGAAAATAGTTTCAAAAGCAAAGAAAAACAAGGGAGCAATAATTAGCTTGGCCTTTTAGAAAGTACCTGGAAAAATCTTGGGGGAACTTGGAATTTGCTTTTGCACATCATAGTTGATAATGGTATTGACAAGTTTGGCGCGTTGCTCTTGATGCCTTCCAATCACACCATATCCAATAGTAAGAATATCACGGGGCAGCCTAATATCACGTGGTAAGGCTGCGGAGAAACTAACCAATCAACAGACTAGAATCGTTGCATCAATGGGTACAATTTAATCTGCTCGGGCCCCAATTCAAGAAAACACAAAAAGAATTAATTTACACCCAAATTCTAGTCAATTCACTTCATCCCACTCTTGAGACTAATGGGTTTCTAGATGGGTTATTTATTTTTTTATTATAAAAAAAATTATATTAATACATTTTTTAAATATATTAATAATAATATAACGAGTCGTGATTTTAAATGAGATGTGTTGGTATCGGGTTGTCAAGATAATTTATTGTTTATTTTACAATTGTACAAAAAAATATACACAATTAAATTTGTATACTTAATTTTAATTTTTTAAATTATTACAATTTTAATTAATTATATATAATTAAATAAAAATATAACTTTAATATGCTAATTAATACAATTGTAATTTTAATATGTTAATTATATAAAATAAAATGGAATTATATAAATAATTATATAAAATTTAATTAAATGAAAAAAAATGCCCAAGTTGTGATTTGTAATCACGACTTGGGCACCAAGTCGTACTTTTTAAAAAAAAAATTTAATCGAATCACGATTTAAAATTGCGATTCGTTATATTATTATTAATATATTTAAAAAAATTATATTAATATAATATTTTTTTTTTGTAATAAAAAAAATAAATAACTCGTTTCTAGACCCAACCAAATTCAGTGTTTGGGTTTGATCAGACTCAAATTAGATTCTTTTTTTTTTCCACTCAATTTTTTTGTAAATAATACTAGTTAATTATTTTATTTATTTTTATTTTTATCCATAATTTATAGAGATGTTCAATTCAATTAGTTGAATCGAGCCAAGCTGATTTTTAAATTAACCAAAAGTTTTGGCGTACCAAAAATTGAACCAAACTAATCGATTCGGTTTGTTATAACCTAATATTTTTTCGGTTCGATTCAGTTAATAACTATGATAATGAATTCATAAAGAAAAAAGGTCTGCCAGTTAATTAATTGATTAGTTTATTAAAATTAAAATAAGTAGAAATTAGGTTATATTATTATAATATAATATATATTTATATATTATATATTAACATTTATAAAAATATAATATATTGTATAAATATATTATTTTAATTTTGACTATTAGGTTGGTATAGTTAACCGACCTAACCAAATCGTACCGACCGATTGTACCGATTTATTTTTAAAAATTTAGTTGAAAACTGAACTGAATTTTTGGTTCGATTTTTTGGTACGAATCGGAAAGTCGATTCAGTCAGTTTTCGATCGGTTAGTCGAATTTTAACACCCTCAATAATTTATCAATAAATTTAGAATTATAGAGATTAATTTACGAATAACTCCTTTTTTTATAGATTTTTTTAAATAAATATATCGTTTACAAAATATTCTAATGAAAATATTTCACAATAAATAATGTTATGATGTCTTAAGTTTTTTAAATTTGTTCACTTGAAGTTAGATCAATTGATAAATAATAATCCGATTGAATAACAAAGAAAAATAAATATATTTTCTTTCCAAATTATAGACCCATGGGTATTGATGGGTAGAGACACATACCAAATTCAATTTATATCTTTTTAATGGACTTGGGTCTAATAATATTCATTAAGTTTGGGCCCGGGTTTTAAAATTATTCTATGGGTGTGGGTAGGGTCTTATCCTACTCATGACACTCCTAAACTTGAATAGGATCTTAATCGCTTTGAATCGACTACTTGTCACCGTGTGTGATATTTGTGAATATATAAAAAAGAAACTGTAGTATAAGATGAAGAAAAGAAAATGTGATAATAAACAATAGTGGTATGACTGACTGAGAAAGAAATAAGTCCTTGATAAGAAAGAAACGTGGGGTGAAGTGAAGAGACAAAAAATAAATTATAATTGTGAATTTATTAAAAATATAAAAATTTGTGAGAAAAAGAAATATTGATAAGTAAGGTTTGGGAGAAACGTGGAGTACTGAGTTGAGTGGGAAAAAAATAAATTGTGAGATGATTAAAAGATATTAAAAATTAATATTCTAACCAAAATTTTATTTAAAGAGAAGAAATGAATAAAAAAATATATTTGAATATTTAAAAATTGATATGAAAGAAAATTATAATAGAATAGTTGGCCAACAATTTTGCAACCTTTCGTAACTTCGGCCATGTACAACACATGTACGATATTAGCTAGCAATCTCTAAAATAGAGAAATTATCCTTAAATGATGCAATATTTTACTATGTTAAAAAAATAATAGGGTTAATAGCGAATTAATAGCAGATAGTGCCATTGGAACATCTCATTTTTCTTTTTTAGCACTTTATTCTTTTTTTTTAGAGAATAAAATGAGAATATTTTAACTATGTATATGTATATGTATCTACTCACAACTGACTTAGTGCTGGGCAAAATTATAATTTCACACCACAATTTCAAAAGCCAAAAAAAACAAAAATTTAAAAAGAACCCCAACTTCTTCATTTCCATTGCCATTGCCGTCCACCACCTCTATTGCCCATCTCCATCTTATCCCCTGATGGGGATTTTATCACAATTGTTGAATTGAATGAGGGCAAAAGGGATATTTCATCTGTGGTCGCAGAGGAGGTCACTAGTCGTGTCGGGTCCGACTACTGAGAGTCGGGTTGGAAGACTTGGACCTGACCCGCTAACTGATCCGGACAGGTGGAGCAACAAGGTGATGCCAAAGCATGAAGGACTGAGAGGATGACATGTGTTGGGACATAGGACTTGGTGAGGCCTATAAATACCCCAAACCATGTGAGGAAGGTAATTTTGACATCGTTTATCTTAAGCTCAAACTCTAGATCGCATAATTTTCTTTCGACCACAAACTAATTTAAGCATCGAAGGGTCGTCGTCGGAAACAAATCCGACTAGCTTAATCTTCTTATTCTGTCCTCAGGCCCTATCACAGATCTGGGTAGGTAACGTGGTCAAGATCGAGATCGTTGATCAAGGCCACATAATTGAGCTGGATTAGTTGGGCCCGTCTGTGGGAATTTGAGGACATAACAAATAGTAGAAATGGAAGGAAATTCTAGTGGTAATGTACCAGAAATTAAGGGAACACTTGGAGCAGAGGATGGGATAATTCAACTAAC
This sequence comes from Sesamum indicum, assembly GCF_026168435.1. Taxonomy (NCBI): domain Eukaryota; kingdom Viridiplantae; phylum Streptophyta; class Magnoliopsida; order Lamiales; family Pedaliaceae; genus Sesamum; species Sesamum indicum. The sequence goes on along the minus strand of NC_142657.1, from coordinate 4,827,987 downwards.
GAGAGCGGAACTACAACAAATGATGGAAGAGGTGGAAAAAAAATGCTATTGTAGCTTATGAACGTAGGACTGCAATGCCCATGGGGGAGACTACTAAAAGGAGGCTATTGAAATAAAATGAAGTGGAAAGACTATCAGAAGGGGTTAGTAGGAGGGATCCAAGAAGAGGCGCGAAGTGGCTTCGTCGGAGGTGGGACTAGTAATTGAGGTAGAAGCCAATGAAGAGAACCTGTGATCTCGCGAGCTGAGGTTGATAGTGTAGGAAAACAAATTCAGATGTTAGGAAAACATATTGATGAACTAAAGAGAAGGGGTGAATTAGTATCTCATAACAATAATTCTCCTTTCTGCAAAAAATTATTGATGGAGGAGGTGAACCCAAATTTTAGGATGTCGGATCTCCTAAAGTATGATGGGACCAAGGATCTGCAGGAACATGTCCGCTTTTGACCTTGCCATGAATCTTTACGGGCAATCGAGACATATAAATGCAAAACTATTCATTACAACTCTCATCCGGAAAGCTCAGGAGTGGTTTACGAGTTTACCACCTAGTAGTATAGAATCACATGAATAGTTGGTGCAGAAATTCACTTTTCATTTTGCAAGTAAAAGAAAACAGAAGAGGTCTGCCGCATATTTATTCACTATCAGGCAGAAGGAGAATGAGACATTAAAAAACTTCATGGGAAGATTCAATAATGAAAACTTGGAAGTGCAGTATTTAAGGACGGATATGATGGTTATTATCTTGATTCATGGTGTGAAAAAGGGACCTTTTGCTTCAGCCTTGGGAAGAGATTCACCTACAGATGTAGAACAACTAATGGGGTTGGCACAAAAAGATATTGACAAAGAAGAAATGAACGCAATGAAAGATGGGGAGTGGTGAGATAGTTCAGATAGAAATAAAGATCGAGATCGCGCGCGAGGTGATGGTGAAAGGAAGCACAAATTCGATAAAGCAAGAGATCCACCTTATCAGCTAAAATTTCATAAATACACTCCGGTTAATATGACCAGAATCAAGGAGTTGATGATGGTAGGAAAAATGGATATCTTAAAATGGCCTCGCTACACCCGATTTACACCTGCAAAAAAGTTCTCTAATAAGTACTGTAGAATTCATCAGGAGCGCGGTCATGATACAGAAGATTGTTTCCAGCTAAAATATGAGATTGAGAGATTGGTCCGTCAAGGGTATTTCAAAAATTACAAGGTCGCGAGATGGACAAGGAAGCTCGAAAAAGTAGGTCAAGGTGTAGAGAAGGAGAATAGGGTCGAGAAAGAAATGAAAGAAGGAAACCAAACATGAGGGATAATGCACCTGTGGAAGGTGTAATCTATGCTATTGCCGGTGGTCTCGAAGGAGGAGATTCGAGAAGAACAAGAAAGAGATATGAGAGAATAGATTAGTGGAGTCAATTAGTGATGAATGTAGAACCCGGGGAGGAAATAGTGTTTGGGTGTAAAGATGCTGACGCAAGGGTCTGGTTGCAAAATGATCCGATGGTGGTTAAGATGGACATTGCCAATTTCACCATTCATAAAGTAGTAGTAGACAATGGGAGCTCGGCTGACATTATTTTCAGAGATGTGCTGGTCAAGATGGGACTGGATAACGCAAAGCTAGAACCAGTACGAACGCAGTTGGTGGATTTTGGAGGTACTGAGGTAGAATCGCTAGAAATCATCGAGCTACCAGTATCATTGGGAGAGGAACCAAAGCGTAGGAGTTGATGGTAAAATTTCTAGTTGTGGACACTCCCTTTGCATATAATGTCATACTGGGGAGATCGGGGATTAACACTTTCCGGGCAATTGTTTCAACATATCATCCCAAAATGAAGTTTCCTACTAAAGGGGGAGTAGGCAAGGTAGTATGTGATCAGAAAGAAGCGCAAAAGTGTTATAACCTACCCTTGAAGAAAGACGACTGAAATGAGAAAAAGCGTAAGTTAGAAAATTCTGACGAAGCTAGTGGGACGGAAGTTAGAATGCTTGATAGAATTGAACCAATAGAAGGGTATAAGCTGTAGAATTGGTACAGGGGGATTCCTCCAAGACGACTAAGATTGGCTCACAGATGAGTGAACATCTCGAAATCATGATGGTAGCATTATTAAAGGATAACACTGATATGTTTGCTTGGAGCCATCGGACTTTGAAGGGATAGATCCAGAAATAATTGTGCACCATCTAAACGTCGATCCAACCGCACGACCGGTCAACAGAAGAAGAGAACATTCAGTGCGGCGAAGAATCGAATCATAAAAGAGGAAGTAGACAAATTACTCAGAGCTGGGTATGTCTCAGAGTATACAGCTTGGCTGTCAAATATTGTAGTGGTACCGAAGCCGTCGGGTAAATGGCGTATGTGCACTGATTTCACTAATCTAAACAAGGCTTGTCCGAAAGATCCCTATCCGTTGTCGTGGATCGATGTTTTGGTTGACTCAACGGCATGATATGAGCTGTTTTCAATGATGGATGCTTATCAGGGATATCACCAAATCTTCATGGCGGAGGAAGATAGAAATAAAACATCGTTTGTGGCTGAAGGTGAAATTTATTGCTATAACGTAATGCCCTTTGGTTTGAAAAATGTAGGGGCTACGTATCAGAGATTGGGGAACAGGATATTTAAGGAGCAGATTGGGAAGAAAATGGAAATCTATGTGGATGATATGCATGTGAAGAGATTGAGATCAAATGATCACTTGTTGCATCTTGAGCAAGCCTTCACAATAATGAGAACCTATGGAATGAAGTTGAATCCAACCAAGTGCACTTTCGGGGTAGCTGGTGAAAAATTCTTGGGATAAATGGTTAGTGAACGAGGCATAGAAGCGAACCCAAAGAAGATCGAGGCTATCCTGAAATTGAAGTCGCTAATGACGATCAAAGAAATCCAGAAACTCATGGGTAAGCTCGCTTATCTCAATCGTTTATTTCCAGATTCCAATAGATCAAAATCTACCTTTCTTCAATGTACTAAGGAAGGCCAATGAATTTAAGTGGATAGAAGAATGCGAGCATGGTTTCCAGGATTTGAAAAATTATTTACGTTCACCACCATTGCTAGCAACTTGATAACTCTGCAATTATAATAATTTTATAGCAATTTAATTTCCCTTTTTAAGCCAAAATATTCCTAATTATGTGATTTTATTGCATATTCAGCAAAAAGGAAGATTACAAGGACGTTTCTGCAAAATTGACAAAGTGCGCCCACGCTTAATGGAGTAGTCAACTCGGGATAAGGATAAGCACGAACGATTTCCCCAAGAGATAAAGGAATCAAGTGTTTAGATTTAGAAAGGATTCTTTTAAGCTTATCTTTTGTAATCTATTTACCTTTTTAGAGTTTATCATGTATCTATCCCCCCACTACGTCTAGATTCGTAAGGGACTTTTATTATAAATAGGGGGGATCTCTTCATTAGAAAGCGTTCAGTTTTTATCTTAGAACTCTATAGAATTCTCTTTCATCTCTTCCTTTTTATTTTATTCTACTACCGGAATTAATGGAATTCCACTTTCTAGTGTGTTCTTCTATTAATATGTCCGGCTAAATTCCTTATTTTCTGGTTAAGGTATGGTGATTGCTTGATTCCCATTATGTTGTGAGATCTAATCTGCGTTCTACACTTGTCAAACAAATATTCATGTTATTCTCTATGCTTTAATTACAAACGTTTGATTTATGAATGATTCGGCCGGTTGTTCATTATCAAGAAGATTTGCTTAGCTAATTGAACTTTATAAATCCGTGTAATTGTTTATTTAGTTCAATACTTAGTGGCAACGTAGCATGATTAGTTATGTCACAGTATTTAATTATGTTATGGGGAATGCATGATCTAGTTTAAACGAATTGTCCTCGTAGGAGTTTGTTGATTAGAATCAGGCCTTTCTAATTCTTAATGCTGTTAATAGATTAAATCTTGTGGACGTTCCCAAGGTTGTCTGTTAATTAGAGATCTAGCCAACGGTCGTACCTTGGCTAACGAAAAGCTAAGGAAAGGTGAGGTTGTTAGGTCGTACCAACGACCATAGCTGGTTTATTTGTCCATACATGTGTTATTCTTGCATCAATGATCAACTCACGAGAATCAAGCATGATCCTATCCTTAATCGGAAAATCTCTCTCTCATATTTTTACCAGGTATTTTTAATTATTTAGTTTTCAATTACTCCTTTTTATCAACAACCTTCCCCATTATTTTCTATTTTTCTAAAAAGAAATTAACTTAAAACCAATCCCTGTGGATCGACCCTACTCCCACTTTCACAAGTGTAGTAGGAATTATTTTTGGTGATTTCGACACTCATCAAATTTTGGCGCCGTTGCCGGGGATTGGCGTTTTTAACTATATTTCTTTATTTTTAGTTATTTGATTTTTATCACCATTAATGCTAAGGTCTTCTCGTACAGGTAAATTGGTATACGACCCCGAAATCGAAAAGACCGCACGAAGACTTCGTCAGGAGACTAAGCAACAATTGGAAGGAACATCCGCCCCATACGAAGACAAAGAAGACCCAACTTTTGAGTTTGAGGAATCCCTCAGCGAATCCGAAGAAGAGACAATGGCTTTGATCCCTGAAAGATCGATCAATGACATGACGTCGCCCGATCTAAACCAGCAGCCACTATGCATTGAATACCCCGATTTAGAGGTAGATTTTGAACTGAAATCTGGATTAATTCATTTACTTCCTACCTTCCGTGGTCTCGCAGGTGAAGACCCACATAAGCATCTGAAGGAATTCCATGTGGTGTGTTCCGGAATGCGACCACAAGGCATAAGCGAGGAACAAGTCAAATTGAGAGCATTCCCCTTCTCTCTCGCCAATCAAGCAAAAGATTGGTTGTATCTCCTACCTTCAGGATCCATTACACGATGGAACGATCTCAAAAAGCAGTTTCTTGAGAAATACTTCCCTGCCTCAAGAGCCACAACAATTCGGAAGGAGATCAGCGGAATTCGACAATTCGCGGGAGAAAGTCTTTTCGAATATTGGGAAAGATTCAATCGACTAGTGGAGAGTTTCCCCCATCATCAAATCCCGAACCACCTGTTGATCCAGTATTTCTATGAAGGTCTATCAAATATGGATAGAAAACTGATAGATGCGGCAAGTGGCGGCGCATTGTTCGACAAAACCCCCACCGAGGTGCGTAAACTAATCTCGACTATGGCGTCCAACACGCAACAATTTGGGGTTAGACACGATGATCCACCTAGGAAGAGCAACGAGGTAAGTAATCTTGAAGAACGTTTAAATCAACTAACAACTGTTGTTGAAAAAGTTGTTGCAGATACTTACCAACAGTCAAAGCGTGTGGTATCTGCACCTTAACGGGACACGCTACCGACATGTGCCCAACTCTTCAAGAATCAACTACCGAACGTGCCGACGCCGTAGGAGGATTCGTCGGACAACAACAAAAAAGATATGATCCTTTCTCCAACACATACAACCCCGGATGGAGGGACCACCCGAATTTGAATTACGGCAACCAACACTTTCAAAAACCCCAATACCGACCACCTCCACAACCTAACCCCACGCCTAACACATCCCTCGAAGACATGATGAAAGCACTAGTGACCAACACACAACAATTCCAGCAACAGACCCAGGCGAGCTTCCAACAATTCCAACAACAGACCCAGCAGTTCCAGCAACAGACCCAGACGAGCATTCAAAATCTAGAGTCTCAAATCAGTCAACTGGCGTCATCTGTTGGTAAGCTCGAGTCCCAAGGTAAGCTACCTTCTTAATCTGTTATTAACCCTAGACAAAATGTTAGTGCTATTACGCTTCGTAGTGGAAAAGAATTGCAGGAACATGTGAACGAAGATGACACCAAAAGTGGGCTCGGTGTGAAAAGAAAGCCGGAAAAAGAAATTGAGGTCCAACAAGAACAAACCAAACACGAAGTGGACCATCCGCAGCCTTTGGTAACTAGACCACCATTCACAGAGAGATTCACCAAAGCGAAGAAGGAAGAGGAGGAAAAAGAGATCCTTGAAACGTTCCGCAAAGTGGAGGTAAACATCCCGCTGCTCGATCCCATCAAGCAAATACCCCGCTACGAGAAATTTCTCAAACAATTGTGCACTAGCAAGGGTAAACTCAAGGGAAACGAACGGGTAAGTATGGGGGAGAACGTCTCCGCAATTCTCCAACGAAAATTACCCCCAAAATGCAATGATCCAGGTACGTTTTCTATCCCTTGCAAAATTGGAAAAATTAGAATAGAAAAAGCAATGTGTGATTTAGGTGCCTCTATCAATATTATGCCTCTTACTATATATGAATCTTTGAATGTTGGCCCATTGAAAGAAACGGGGTTATTCTTCAACTTGCCGATCGTTCTGTAGTTTGCCCTAAAGGAGTTCTTGAGGATGTACTTGTGCAAGTTAATGAATTGGTTTTTCCTGCTGATTTTTATGTGCTTGATATGAGGGGGGATATTTCTCCCAACTACATCCATCTTACTAGGAAGACCATTCCTTAAAACCTCAAAAACTAAAATTGATGTTGATGCCGGAATTCTTTCTATGGAATTTGATAATGAGGTTATGAGTTTTAAAATTGATGGTGCCATAAAATATTCTAATGATGTGCATTCTATTTTTCTCATTGATTCTATTGATCCTTTATTGCAAAAAAATGCTATGTTCAATGGTAGAGGAGCATTCAAGACAACAATTGTCAAAAGATCGAGTCGAAGAACTTACAAGAAAAAAGTCTTTCATGACAAAATAAGTTCACGGAAGAAGTCATCCATGGACTGCCAAGTTCTCCTAAATCCACACCATCACCGGGTGCATTACATAGAAGAAGTGGATTTAGAGTGTCCAACTTATTCAAGTTGAGGCACAACAATGTCTAGCCAAAGACATTAAAGAAAAGCGCTGCATGGGAGGCAACCATGAATTTCTATTCCTTCTCTTTTTCGTTTCATTTTATTTTAGTTTTAGTGTTTTTATTCAAGCTTTGCGATACGTGCCACGCTTAATGAAACATCCAAATCTGTTTGGACGCTCAAATTAGATAGATTTGAAGTTTTCACTAAGCGTGTCCATGCTTAGTCGATCTTTCAAAACTGTTTCACCTCACCTCACAAAAACAGATTTGGAGATCCCACTAAGCGTGCCCACGCTTAGTCGATCTTTTAAAACTGTTTCACCTCACCTCACAAAAAAACAGATTTGGAGATGCCACTAAGCGTGCCCACGCTTAGTCGCACTTCGTAGGCTGTTATTTACGTTCATCTATCTTCATCTATTTATTTATTTTTATTTCTTCATTTTCTTTTAAAAAAAAATTAATTAGAAAATTGAAAAAAAATCAAAAGAAAATCTTTCCACTTTTATTCATATATTTTACCAAGATTTTCTTTGACTTTATCTTTATCTTCATTAACTCTCTCTCTCACTTTCTCTCACAGCAACTTCACCTACCACCAAGATCTCTCTCTCTCATATCCACCGGAAGTTGCCGCCATCATCTGCCACCAGCCCAACCACGCCATGACTCTTCGCGGCTTGCACTCAGGGACGCTTCCTTAAACTCTCTCTCATTTTAATTTTTAATCCTTGAGTTGCATGTCAATGTCTACATTGAGGACAATGTGAATTTTAAGTGTGGGGGTATTATTGTTGAACATGTTTATTGAAATAGGTGTTGTTGGTTGCATGTTGAAAATGGTTGTTGCTCTTGTTGATTGTTGAAATCGAAAAGATATTTTTGTGCTTGATCTTCTTGACTTTTGAAAATTGAGTTTTGTGGAAATTCCTTAGCCTTATGGAAAATTTTTGCTTGATTTTGAAAAATTTTGGCAGGATAAAACCCCTTCAATTTTGGATTAATCTTGGTTTGATGATGTTATGTGTAAGAAAAATACATGTTTTATGCTTGAGGATAATTCACTAGTTGAAAGCTTGTCTTCACCAAAATGACTTGAGTTAAAACCTTCTGATATAGGATTAGTGGACTAAAACACACCTCGTGAGATTTTGAGCTTGATATGTTCATAAAAAATCTTCATTCTTTCTTGAGAGAATAACACTTTTATGGCTTTGTCTTCCTAGAACTTGCCTTGAACCACATCGAGGCCACACAAATGTGCATTTATTTGGATATGATAAAGGCATTAGAAACCACTTTCGACCTTCTTTAACCACCCAACACGTTTTTTAGAGAACCCCTTTGAGCCTCTTGACCTATTTTGTTGAATAACCTGTCATATACAAACCTATCCCGTCACTTGTTTAAAACCTTGATTTTGATCCCTCTAAGAACTACTAGAGCATCAAGGGAAATGGGTTTAGGTTCAAAAGAACAAGTTCTCAAAATAGGAGATCGTCAAAATCTTTGTGATTTACATGCTTAAAAGATGTACCTCAAAATGAGTGTGGGGGTTCCAAAATTATATTCTTCTTTACTTTGTGGGAACCGACATCAATTTTCTTGGTCTATGCCTATCACAAAAATGGAGAGGAGAAAAAGAAAACAAAAATGAAAAAAAAAGAGAAAAAAGAAGAAAAAAATCAAAAAATGTATGAACTCTCCAAAAGGAATAAGAAAGGCATAGTTCAAGGAATTGTCGAAAGATCTTGAAGGGAGATGAGTAAACTTTGAGAGCTTCGAATTATTGTTTACTCAAATTTTTTGGTGCTCTAATTAGTTTCTTGAAATTTAACCTCATTATCCTTTTATCCTACCCCAAACCAAAGCCCCATTACAACCAAAATTAAAGACCTCTTGATCCATATATGTGCATATTTCAAAAGTGGTGGAGTTGTGGTGTATAGGCTAGCCTATGGTGAAGCATTGTCGTAGTAAGTGTCGAGAGATACACTTGAGCCATACATACACTTGAGAGAATGGAAAGTGGAGAGAAAATAGTCCATTAATTTTATGCGATTGGTTTTGATAATGGTCATCATGTGAAATCTTGTTTGATACATGTTGAATTATCTCCTTCATAAAATATGTCATTCACTTTGCACATGATTACAAACTACCTTGAGTAGTTTAAAATTTGGAGGGATTTTTGAATGCATCTTGATTTTGCTTGAGGACAAGCAAATGGCTAAGTGTGGGGGTATTTGATAACTCTGCAATTATAATGATTTTATAGCAATTTAATTTCCCTTTTTAAGCCAAAATATTCCTAATTATGTGATTTTATTGCATATTCAGCAAAAAGGAAGATTACAAGGATGTTTCTGCAAAATTGACAAAGTGCGCCCACGCTTAATGGAGTAGTCAACTCGGGATAAGGATAAGCACGAACGATTTCCCCAAGAGATAAAGGAATCAAGTGTTTAGATTTAGAAAGGATTCTTTTAAGCTTATCTTTTGTAATCTATTTACCTTTTTAGAGTTTATCACGTATCTATCCCCCCACTACGTCTAGATTCGTAAGGGACTTTTATTATAAATAGGGGGGATCTGTTCATTAGAAAGCGTTCAGTTTTTATCTTAGAACTCTATAGAATTCTCTTTTCATCTCTTCCTTTTTATTTTATTCTACTACCGGAATTAATGGAATTCCACTTTCTAGTGTGTTCTTCTATTAATATGTCCGGCTAAATTCCTTATTTTCTAGTTAAGGTATGGTGATTGCTTGATTCCCATTATATTGTGAGATCTAATCTGCGTTCTACACTTGTCAAACAAATATTCATGTTATTCTCTATGCTTTAATTACAAACGTCTGATTTATGAATGATTCGGCCGGTTGTTCATTATCAAGAGGTTTGCTTAGTTAATTGAACTTTATAAATCCGTGTAATTATTTATTTAGTTCAATACTTAGTGGCAACGTAGCATAATTAGTTATGTCACAGTATTTAATTATGTTATGGGGAATGCATGATCTAGTTTAAACGAATTGTCCCCGTAGGAGTTTGTTGATTAGAATCAGGCCTTTCTAATTCTTAATGCTGTTAATAGATTAAATCTTGTGGACGTTCCCAAGGTTGTCTGTTAATTAGAGATCTAGCCAACGGTCGTACCTTGGCTAACGAAAAGGTAAGGAAAGGTGAGGTTGTTAGGTCGTACCAACGACCATAACTGGTTTATTTGTCCATACATGTGTTATTCTTGCATCAATGATCAACTCACGAGAATCAAGCATGATCCTAGCCTTAACCGGAAAATCTATCTCTCATATTTTTACCAGGTATTTTTAATTATTTAGTTTCCAATTACTCCTTTTTATCAACAACCTTCCCCATTATTTTCTATTTTTCTTAAAAGAAATTAACTTAAAACCAATCCCTGTGGATCGACCCTACTCCCACTTTCACAAGTGTAGTAGGAATTATTTTTGGTGATTTCGACACTCATCACAACTCGAAGGAAAATGAGACATTGTACCTGTACTTAGCTATTTTCGATATTGCAGTGAGCTCTATTTTAGTCAGGGACAATGAAGGTGTACATAACCCTGTATATTATGTGAGCAAGATTTACAAGGGGCTTAAAAGAGATATGCTGAGATAGAAAAGTTAGCTGTGGCATTGGTGGTCACTTTTAGAAAATTACAACCGTACTTTCAGTCACATCGAGTCGTAGTGCTGACTAATCATCCCTTGAAAAGTATATTGGCAGGACCTGAAGCATCAGGAAGATTAGTGAAATGGCATGTTGAGTTAGGTGACTATGAGATAGAGTATCATGCGTGGACGGCTGAAAAGGCGCAAGTCTTGGCAGATTTTATGATGGAGCTTGCAGTTGAACCAAGCCAAGAAATATAAAATGAATACTGCATGTAGAAGGGTCTTCTAATGCTACCAATGGCGAAGCGGAAATTTTGATCCAGGGGCCTGGAGAAGTCGAGATTGACGTGGCGGCAAGACTGTCGTTTCCGGCGACTAACAATGAGGCTGAGTACAAGGTTTTAATCTTAGGATTGGAACTGGCAAGCGAGGCAGGGGCAAAAGATTTGGAGGTCTACACAGACTCTCAGCTGGTGGCGATGCAGATTGAAGGGATTTATTTGACCAAAGAAAGAACTATGGTATTGTATCAAAAGAAAGCCAATTCGTTCATGGCGCTGTTTGACAAATGTTTGGTTCACCAGATCCCCAGATGCGAGAATGACAGAGCGGACTCTTCATTGAAATTTGGAGCCATTCTTTTGGGAATTCGAGATCGCAAGATCACTGTTATGGTCAGGGATAAACCAGTAATCGCAAAGGATGTAGAGGTGAACACAGTAGAGGAACCATCTTCGTAGAAGGATGAAATAGCGAGATACCTGAAGGAGGGGACCCTATCCTATGACCCAGTGCGTGCACGGAGACTCAAATTTAAAGCAGCTCGCTTCACCTTGATTGATACGCAGTTATATAAGCGAACGGTAGAAGGAACATTGTTGAAATGTTTAGACTCCAAATGAACCAAATATGTCATGAGGGAAATTCATGAAGGCATCTGCGAGAATCATTCTGGCTGAAGGTCTTTACCTGAAAAGGTTGTCAGACAGGGTTTCTTTTGGCCTACTATGGTAAAGGATACCAGAGAATTTGTGCGAAGATGTGAAAGGTGCCAAAAATTTGCCTCTTAGATACACGCACCTGTGACCCTAATGCAGCCTATTAGGGTCACTTGGCCTTTCGACCAATGGAGGATAGACATTTTGGGACCTTTTCCACCAGCACGAGCCCAAAAGAAATTTATTATTGTTGTGGTAGAATATTTTTCTAAGTGGGTAGAAACAGAGGCAGTCTCAAAAATAGCAGAAGGTGAAATGATTAGTTTCATGTGGAAGAACATCATATGTAGATTTGGGATCCTGAGGATCAGAGTTTCGAACAATGGTACACAATTTCAAGGGAAAAACATCACAACATGGTTCAAAGAATTGAAAATTCAGCAAAATTTCAGAGTTGTGGGTTACCCGCAAGCAAATGGGCAGACTGAGGTCACGAATAGAACAATCCTTCAGCATTTGAAATCAAGGTTACGTTCAAAAGGGTCATGGGTTGATGAATTGCCGGGAGTGCTATGGGCTTATCGTATGACCCCTCGATCTTTGATAGGTGAAACTCCTTTTTGTTTGGTTTATGGCTCTGAAGCTATTATTCCTACAGAGATACGAGAAGAGTCTCAACGAGTGACAGCATACGATCCAACAATTAACCATGGAGAAAAAGCCTTCGATCTAGTTGTGGTGGAAGAAAAAAAGGGATGCTGCTCAAGCAAGAATGCTCTGTCACAAGGGTTTGATGCTAAGCAATTATAACCAGAAAGTCAAGCAAAGACAATTGCAGGTGGGGGATCTGGTGTTGAAGAAGGTGGAAGTTTATAAGCATGTAGGCAAACTTGATCCAGGATGGGAAGGACCATACAAGGTGGTCAAAATCAAGAAGAAAGGCACCTATCAATTGCAGGATATGCAAGGTAGAGATCTCCTACGACCTTGGAATATCCAGAATCTTAGAAAGTTCTATACTTGATCATGAGTCTAAAAAAGGCCACACGATGTAAATAGATTTCAAGTGTGAGATTTTCTTTTTCAATGGACCTATGAAAGGTTGTAAATGTTTGTATTCGTTTTTCTTTGAACCTGTAAAAGGTCGCGGTTGTTTAGAGCCTGAGAAAGGCTTAATTTGAAGATGTATTTGAGAAAGATCACGTTTATAAGAAGGCAATGCAAATTTTAGATCGTACACTAACTTATGTTCAAATTGTAGAAGCCTTTTGATCTGAAAAAGATTGCAGGATCTAAAAAGAATCATTCGATCTGAAAAAGATCACAGGATCTGAAAAAGATCATTTGATCTAAGAAAGATTGCAAGATTAGAAGAATCGTAGCAGATGATAAATCACTTGTAAATTAAGCACTTGCTACATAAAATATAAGTCAAAAGGGATGATCACATTTACAGTTGTCAAGAGATGGTCTTTTAATAGATCGAAAATCATATAGCCGAAAAAGTCTAAGAAAGAAGACGTTCGATCTATATTTGCAAAAATCATACAAGAGCCTATTTATCTACGCTCTCTATTTCATCCAGCAAGCTCGCGAACTCGTCTTCTCCAGCGCCTATTAGTTCCTCAGGCGCATAAGGTTGGAGGTTTTAATCTAGGGTGGGGCCAAGATCTAGTCAAATCCCTCTACGAACCCTTGTAGTGAGTTAGTTTGGGCCTTGCATTTGTAGAACACATCAAGCAGAAAGGTCGCAGCCTTGATCTCAATCGCGACCTGGAAGGCTGGGGCTTTAAAATCGCGAGCTCCCTATAGTCTTGAGCTGCTAACTCTATCAGAAAATTCCTCGGAGTTGAGGAATTCTTCGCAGCCTTCCATCGCACCTTGGATTTGACCAGCAGCATGTCCAGCTGAGAACCCGATCTCCTTGTCTTCCGATAATGAAGACTCTTGGGCTTTGGAGATCTCAGAAGATAGCAGCTCTTCTAATTCCTTGTTCCTTGCTTCCAAGGTCACACTCTCGTTGTCCCAGCTTTTCTCTTTGGCGCGCAACTCAGCCACTTCAGCCCTAAGATCGCGATTCTTGCGATCTATTGTCATCTGTTTCTGGCGGAAACCTGTTCTTTTAAGCGAGAAGGCTGAATAAAGGTTGTTGTCTGAAAGAACAAAAAAGTTAGCAGTGATCGTAGGTAGACCGATTGAAAAGGAGGACATTAGAAATTTACCTGCATAATGGGCTCCGTACTCCTCGAGGCGAGTGTGAGGAATTTCCAGGAGAGCTGCCTGGTCGCAGGGTAGGCAGCATGCGGTAAATAATTCCCAGGAGTCTTGACCCGCATGGGAGTTCAGCACATTACTGAGATTGGAAATTCTCCAGTCTGGAGTTACCTTTTTCCCTCTTAGCTCAGCAGACAAATGGCTGTCGATTCGCAGGCGACCCCGTGCGACCTTTGACCACTCAGTGAGTTCCTTGAGAAGCTCAAGGTTCTTCTCTTCTTCAGCTCGCGTAGCAGCCTCTTCCTCAGATCGCCTAGGGACCTGCAATTGGATGTGTTTCAACCTTTGAGGAGACTTACTACGATGATTGTGTTTTATCGAGCTGCTCGGGCCAATGGCTGCAACATCTCCAGCAAGTGTGTTGTCCTGGGAGCTCATTATATCAATGCTGGGGGAGGGGCTTCTTGCTCGCTAGATGCTGTGATCGTGTGGTCGAGTATCCTCACTCATGACCTCAATGGGAACCGTATCGCTTGGAATCTCGAGGTAGGGGTGGCTGATGTCTTCTGGTTAACTGGGAGTGACTTGTTCACCAGCCCTTTCTTCCCTGGCTCTAAGGCGTTGGGCAAGTGTAGCCTGCATGACAGCATGATCTGCGAACCCAAAAAGTTAGCAAAATATAAGACAAGATGAAAAAATGCAAGAGAAGGGAGATGATAATCACCAAATGAACCCCTAAGTCGGAGGGGTGCTCGACAGAGATGCGCGAGCCAGAGTACTTCTTCAACTAGAAGCTTCTTTGGGTTATATTGATTAGAAGTGAGGCTGGTTATTTAATCTCCTTCCAGCTCCCTCCCTTAGTAACTGGTTCGGGTTTTTCTACACTCCATTCGCATTTGAAGGCCATTCTTAACCGAAGGAGCTCGAACAAATATGAATTTTTCTTTTACAGGGACCTATAATGGACTTGAGGGTATCTAAAAATCTACAGTCTTTTCAAACAGAGAGATAGAAAAAACCTCTATCTCCCAACCTCTTCGAGGTGGTGAAAGAATAGAGCGACCAAAAGTTGTCAAAACTGGGCTCAAATCGAGGAAATTGCATTATTATGATGAAGAGAATAATATGGCTGATCGAGTTGGAGGATATTTGCATGAGACACAAATTTATACCCCTAAGAATTTGAGCTATGGGGGGAGCCAGAGGCAATCGCAATCCGGCATCAAAATGATGAAGTGAGAGGGAGCTAAATCCTCTAGGAGCTCTATGCATGTGACCAACGAACGGGGAATGATGACCTCAAAATCATTAAGAATAAAATATTTTCTTTTATCCGATGAATTTATAGTTTTACATTACTCACTATGCCGGCCCAAGGGTTGCGATCCAACATCATTTGGAATTTAATATGCTTAGGTACTTGATCATTAGACGATTCGACCTGATGACTAGACCTATCTCTAGAGAGACCCTCTTTAGGGATGAGGGTCACGCCCCTTAATGGGGAAGTCGCAGAAGTAGAAAAAGAACTGGAATTAGAAGAGTTATAGTAAGACATGGTACCTTGTGGGGTCGAGAAGGAGGTCGCAAGGGCGCAGGCAGAGATCTCAGCAGGAGGAGAAGTCGGTAGAGATTTTTTGTAAATGGGGGATATATATAGGTGTACGTCTACAAAAGCGCGCCTGCAGCGAGCCTCTAAGCGAACGACACATGTCTTTCCACGAATCGAGGAACCCATTTGATCTAGAAGGTGCCACTATTCAACTTCTCAAGAATCTTGTGGGTAAATGACACGTGGCCTCACGTGAATTGAGGTGGCCGCACGACCTTGACTTGGGAACTGTTCAACTTCTTCCAAGATAACTAATTAAACTTGTAAGAAGTGGGAAAGTTATGATGGGGATTTTATCACAATTATTGAATTCAATGAGGGAAAAAGGGATCTTTCACCTAAGGTCGCAAAGGAGGTCGCTGGTCGTGTCGGGTTGGGTCGCTGAGAGTCGGGTCGGATGACATGGACCCGACCCGCTAATCGACCTGAACAGGTGGAGCAACAAGGTAATGCCTAGTTAAAGCATGAAGGACCGAGAGGATGACATGTGTTCGGACATAGGCCATGGTGAGGCCTATAAATACCCTAAACCATGTAGGAGGAACGTAATTTTGGCATCATTTATCTTAAGCTCAAACTCTAGATCGTATAATTTCCTTTCGACCACAAACTAACTTAAGCATCGAAGGATCGTCGTCTAGGACGAAGCCGACTAGCTTAATCTTCTTGTTTTGTGCTCAGGCCCTATCACAAATCTGGGGAAGTGACGTGGTTAAGATCGAGGTCGTTGATCAAGGTCGCGTAAATCGAGTCGGATCACCCCCAGGTTCCCAAATCTTCCTCCAATTTCTCATACACCTTCGAAGAATCTTTTTACTATAATCTTCCAACAACACCTAGCAAAAAATTCCAACATCCAATTGAAGACAAGAAATCCAACGGAAAAAAGGTGATTTTTATCAAAAATTCACAAATGAAAACACAAAGAATTCAGGAAATCAAAAGAAAACATAAATCTCACATTCCGGTCATGAAATGCTTTGAAATTTTTTCGGAGAAAAAGTAATCAATGGAAGTATTTGAAGAAGATGGTTGCAGTAAAAGGATTTTGTTTTCATCATTTACATACATCAAAATTGTTACCTTCACACTCTTGGTAATCTGAAGATTTCTTTTATTTTTTTGGTGAAAAATTTGGGTGGAGCATTAAATGCAGAATATGACAACGAGGCAGTGGGTGGGTGACAAATGGCTGATGAAGATGAGTAAGCCTTCTTCTTCTCATAAGGCGCCTTCCGCAACGCAGGGAAAGGGGCACCGTATGGCAAGTTGTTAGCTGAGTACTTCCGCCAATCGCAACACTCCCGCTCGGCACTAACACAGCGCGCCAACAGGAATCACAATAATGAGAGCAACAACATCAAATTGAACATGCAATTTCAGAAAGTAGATTTTATTAAACTAAAAATTGCGCATACAGTGGACAACGATGCTAAAGCAAGGGGATCACCTTGAGGGGAACTCTAACAAGTCACTAAACCAAGCTTCTTGAACTCATTCCCCCCCCCCCCCTATAATAGGCTTAAAAAGTAAATCCTATATAGAGCAATAGACACTAAAAGATTGAAAAATACACCTCAGGAGGCCTAACATCCCCTGAGCAATCTGCACAAAACAAAGCAAAATAAAAGACCAACACCTAAAACTCTAAGACTGCAGAAGTCCAGAATCTGTCGGTGAAGGTTGTTTGGTCGGTCATGTAGAACGGTTGAGTGGTTGAAATGCACGTTAAGGGTGTCGAGTGTGCGGGCGGCCCTTGACATTCTCCCCCACCTGAGATAGCGACATCCTCGGCATTAGGGAAACACGGTAAGCTTCAACAAGAGGTAGGAACGCCTTTAGGTTCGTCACTCGCTCCCAAGTGTTTTCCTCGCTACTGCATCCCCTCCATTTCACCAAGTACTCCGTGTGGTTGGGCTTTGCGTAATCGTCACTCGGTGATTCAGGATTGCTTCAGCTACCTTCTCCTTAGTCTTCGTCAATTCAAGCTCCGGGCAGCTCGGTTGATTGCGGGTGTCCTCCTCCTTGTCTGCTGAATATTTCTTTAATTGGCTCACATGGAAGACATTGTGGATTTTCCACCAGGAAGGCAACTCCACCTTGTAGGCCACCGTTCCAATACGCTTAATGACAGATAAAGGGCCAACATACTTCTGCATCAATCGAGGATCTCTCCCCCTTGATGACTTTGATAATCTTGGATCTGAGACCTTCACCATCACCAGGTCTCCCGCATTGAACTCGAGGAAGCGGCGGTTTTGATCTGCATACTTCTTCATCCGCTTCTAAGCTTTCTCCAGGAAACTTCTGGCAATATCGATGTTCTGCTTCCATTCCTAAGAGAAACTTCAAGCGAGATGATATCTCACACTTTGTGCGGCTTCGAGAGTGTGAGGGAGGAGCGACTATTGCCTAGTAACGATTTCAAAAGAGCTATTGTTAGTGGAATAGCTCTTTTGGACATTGAAACGTAGCTGAGCTACATCCAGGAGCTTCACTCAATTCTTTTGCGTACCTCATACAAAGTGCCGAAGGTGTGCCTCCAACATAGAATTGAAACGTTCAATCTGACCATCGGATTGTGGGTGATAACTTGAGCTCATAGAAAGGGTGCATCCGAGGATCTTGAACAGCTCGGTCCAGAACACGCTAGTGAAACAGGAGTCTCGATCACTAACGATGTCCTTCGGCATACCCCAATACTTGACAATATGCTTGAAGAAGAGATGAGCCGTCCCTTCCGCCGTAACATATTTTTGAGCAGCGATAAAAGTAGCATACTTTGAAAGTCGGTCTACCATGACAATAATAGAGCCTAAGCCCCGACCTTAGGCAAACCTGAAATATAATCCATGAAGATGCTCTCCCATGGTCACTTTGGGATGGGAAGTGGTTCCAGCAAACCAGCCTTCTTCTAATTGTCTACCTTGTCATGCTGGCATATCAAGCAGGTGCAGACATAACTATCAACATTGTCCCGTATCTGTGGCCAATAGTACGCTCTCTGCACCAAGGCATACGTTCGCTCCTGTCCTTGGTGTCCCACCCAAAGAGTGTTGTGGTATTTCGAGATTAGTGATTTTCATAGATCCCCGCCTTTTGGCACATATACGCGGTTTCTCTTGGTCATTAACAATCCATCCTCAAGCCAAAACTGCCGAGCTTTACCCTGCTCGACATGCTAGATCAGGCCCTATGTTGCGGGATCATTCGATAGTAACTCCCGCGCCTGATCTCTTATAGAGGTAGCAACTGCGTTAGAGGAGAGTGCATTGTTGCCAAAACTGCCCTGCGGCTGAGGGCGTCTGCCGCATTGTTCCTGGAGCGGCCCGATACTCTAACACAAAATGATACTCCGACAGCAGCTCTTGCCAACGTGCCTGCCAACTGGTCAGCTTCGGCTGTGACATGAAATAACTCACTACAGTATTGTACGTCCTGACCACGAAGGGAGAGCCCAACAAATAGTAATGAGCGCAAATCATGAACATCGCTCGACAACTGCCACTCCTCAATAGCCTGCACTTTCTTTGGGTTCATCCAAATGCGTCCTCTCCCACAATGTGCCCCAAGAAACAAGCATTTCGACACCTTCGCATATAGCTCGAGCTCGTGGAGTCTCGTCAGAACCTGCCGCAAGTGGTGTACGTGCTCGGCTAAGGTTCTGCTGTAAACCACAATGTCATCCAAGTATACCACCAGAAACTCATCAAGAAAACTATGGAGTACCTAGTTTATTAAGGTGCTGAAGGTTGCGGGAGCGTTCGTCAGGCCGAAAGGCATGACAAGAAACTCAAAAGTTCTGTACCTCGTGATAACTATCATCTTTGCCTCATCGCCCTCCTTGATTCGGACCTGCTAGTAGCTCGACCTCAAGTCTATCTTCGTAAAATAGTTCCCCAACTCAAACGGTTGAAGCAGTCCGCCACCAACAGTATGCGATACTTGTTCTTCATAGTAATCTTATTCAGTGCCCTGATAGTAACAGCACATGCATAGGGAACTGTCGGCCTTCTGCTTAAACAGGACTGGCGCCCCATACGGCGACTTGGCGGCTTTAATGATTTCGCTCTCCAGCATATCCTTCAACTGCTTCCAAAGCTCCACAAGCTTAGGTTGCAACATCCTGTACGGTGCCCTGGCGGGAGGATTTGTGCCAGGCACCAACTCAATTTCGTGATCCACTGCCCTCTTCAGCGGTAGCGTCCGAGGCAGCTCATCTGGCATCACGTCCTCAAAATCTCTCAGTAGCTTCTTCTCACCAGGGATGGCCCTGATGCCTCATCTATCTCCTCAAAACAAAGAGTGTACAAGTAGAATGGATTGTTCTGCTTGCTCCCTTTCTCAAACTGCATGACCGATAGATTCTTCTCTCCCATACGTCCGGCCAATGTAGGAATGATACAAGATTTTTCTCCCATCATCATCAGCGAATCAACGTGCGGTAAAATTGCTGTACGGGTGTCCCGCAAAAATTCAAGCCTGAGGATAAGCTTGAAGTCGTCCATCACCACGACAGAAAGATTGGTCTTGCCCTCATATAGACCCACCTTAATCAGCATTGATTTGGCCACACCAGCAATAGGTTATGCGGCCGAGTTGATCGCCTTCATTCACCCAACTGCCTTCTCCAACACGAGCCTGAGTCTCTCTACTTCGGTGCTCCAAGGTAGTTGTGAGAGGCTCCAGTATCAATAATGGGACGAATCAGCTTTCCATGAATATTCACATCAACAAATATCAACCTTTTCTTCCTAGCATTCTGCGGTTGTACTTCTTCTTTCGGTTAGCTCGCAGTAAGATCCGGAGCAATCTTTCTTGCAAGGGGTGGCACACAACCTTCTTTGCCCCCACCGTGGACAATGTACCACATCATTGGGAGATGACGCCCAAGTTGTCCTCATCCTGCTCCGAGTCATTCCCGCCACTCGCAGGTGTTTGTGGCTCCACACTCTTCGCGGGCGACGCCTTATTGCTAAAGGTCGCCAGCGCATTCAGCAATTATTTCTTCGGGTAGTCCCAAAATCTATCTGGTCCATCGCATACCCGCTGCTCCTCTACGCTCCTTTCCTGTTCTCCTAAGGCTTGTTCCTGCCTGAACTGCCCTGTTAGCTACTCTGAGCGTGGGGCTTCTGATCTCCCCCACCTCTGTTGGAGTTACTCCTGAACGAACTCGCCCCACCCGGCTTATTCTTTGTGGGGCCAGATATCGTCTGTCTGTCCTTCTGAGTTTTTGGGTTGAAATATGTCATTGCCATAACCGAACTCAAATCAGTCACCTGTTGGCGCTGCAGCTTAAGATGCGCCCACGGTCTCAAGCCTCCCATGAAAGTAAATAGCTTATCCTTCTCCGACATGTCTTTGATATTCAGCATCAGTGTCGACAAAGCTTTCACATATTCTCGTACGGAGCCTATATGTTGCAATTTCCGCAATGCCTGCCTGGCATTATACTCGACGTGCTCTAGGAAGACTGCTCTTGGATCCCCTCCTGAAGAAGGGCCCATGTATCAAGCCGCACTTGATGGGCCTGTGTCTTCGCATACTTGGTACGCCACCACGACTCAGCATCACCAATTAGGTACATGGTTGCAGTCGACACCTTCCTTGCCTCATCCTGCATGTCTGCCGCAAGGAAGTACTGTTCCATGCCAAAAACGAAGTTCTCAACCTACACCACTATAGGCCTTCGGTTCAGGAATTTGAAGCCTAGTACCAGGGTCATGAGCAACAACAGGGGCGTTACTTACTGCACGCTGGAGCAGACCAATCTGAATAGACATCTACACCATGTCATGCCACATATCGCAAAACCATCGCTTCCAAAAAGGCACCAGCCATCTCTTGGATCACTTGCCGACATTCATCCAGCTCTAAATTCAGCACCGTGATCTTAAAATTCTAGGGAAGAGACATTCTCCTCCAAATTCATCACCAATTCAGTCAACTGGGAGTGTCCGTCCTCCGGGTTCTCAGCTCGCTTGCTAGGCGATGCTGCATGTCGCGAGCTCTCCGCATCTTGCCCCGCCAGTCTCGTAACAGGATTTGTTTAGGTTACCGCAACCCGCCTCGACCCCATCTCGGCACGAGGCTCTGATACCACTTCTCACAAGGCGTTTTTCGCAACGCAGGGAAAGGGGCACCGTGTGGCTAGTAGTCCGCTGGCTACTTTCGCCAATCGCAACACACTCCCACTCGGCACTAACGCAACGCGCCGACAGAAATCACAATAATGAGAGCAACAACAACGCAGCAAATTGAACACGCGATTTCAGAAAGTAAATTTTATTAAACTAAAAGTTGTGCATAAAGTGGACAACGATGCTAGAGCAAGGGGATTGCCTTAAGGGGGACTCTAACACGTCACTAAACCAGGCTTTTTGAATTCATTCTCCCCTATAATAGGCTTAAAAAAGTAAATCCTATTTAGAGCAATAGAGACTAAAAGATTGAAAAACGCACCTCAGGAGGCCTAACGTCCCCTGAGCAATTTAAACAAAACAAAGCAAAATAATAAAGAAAAATAAAAGGCCAACACCTAAAACTCTAAGACTGCGGAAGTCCAGCGTCTGGCAGTGAAGGTTGTTTGGTCGGCCATGCAGAACGGTTGAGTAGCCGAAATGCACATCAAGGGTGCCGAGTGTGCGGGCGGCCTTTGACGTAATGGCTGATGAAGATGAAGAAGCCTTCTTATTTGGGACCTTTTTTTAGAAAAAAATGGTGTGTGAAATTACAATTTTATCCCACACTAAATCAGCTTTGGACGCGTGCCTACATACAACCCGAATATTCCCATTTTATTTTTCAAAAAGTGAAAAAAAAAGGATAAAATGCAATAAAAATTAAAGGTTGAACACTTGAGTGCTAAAAAAAAAATGGTTAGAAGGCAAAATGCAAAACACCTCAAACGTTGAGAGGTGTCTACTATTAATCCACAAAAATAATATTAAGGTTAAAAAACTAACAAAATTATTTAAAAAAATAACTCGAGGGGTTAAAAATAATTTATCATCCTCAAATATATTATTCGAATAAGTTATTCCTGAATTAGAAGATATTCAATTTTTCACAATCTCTTTTACATATCCTTTAAGTTTAGAATAAATCAACAAAACTATCCTTAAACCTTAACAGCCAATTATGATATCAAATTTATTCATAAATTTCGTTAAGTAAAATTTAACAAGTCCATTAAAAAATTCAATTTTTTTTTAAAAGTATTACTTTATCTAAATTATTTAAAACATAATTAGTATTATTGGTTGGCAAAATTCAAATTTTTAATATCTATGCCTAACAACAACTACTACTATTCTAAATAAATAACTACAAATTAGTGGGATTTGTGTACATAATCTTATGGTATGGAGTCTTAATTTCGACAATTAAAATTTAGGCCATGATTGGCGTGAACTATTATTTGTATATATTTGTCAATATTTTCATATCAAGCTTAGACAGTTTGAGGGAAAAAAATTGAATTCTCTTTATTTTTTGGAAAAAATAATATCTATCTACCCTAATTTATAATTATTTATACAAATCATTTTTATCTTTTTATGAAAATTATGTATCCATTTCTCAAAATCATTGATATTATTACACAAATTATTTTTAATTTTTACCACAATAACTTTTTTTTATAATAAATCATAAATTATGAGTTTTTAAATAATTATCCTTTTCATTTTTGGCCGGGGATACAACATTAGAAGGGTTCAAAATCAAGTGGGATATCATAAAAGAAAAAAAAAATCAAGTGGATATCATGAGCCTAATGAGAGTTCATGAAATATCCAAATGAGAATGAAATTCTCATTCAGTTAAGTTCTTCTGGAAGAGAACTATCTCTGGTAAGGAAGAAATTGAACCTTGACTGTACGTGATTCAATCAGTTTCACTAAATTAGCAGGCCCATCTGGATGTGGACTTTCGAGAACCATCAAGTTAAAAAAAAATGGTGTTTTCCTAAAGTCGTAATCCGGACACCATATTTAATATGGATTGTCAAACCAGTGTCCTACAAAAGTTTGAGCATGAGGAATGGTCCTGCATACATCGAAGTGAAAGAATCAGTATGGCCCGAGAATACTATGGAAGCGTGAAATAAAAATTTTAAAAACCGGTTCAAAGGGGTGTTCCCTTTGAATTTTTCGGGCATTCGTGTTTGTCAAAGGCATAATAATAACCATGTAAACATGCTAGACATGTGGCTAGAGGATGAAATAAAAAGTACAGAAACATAATATGAAACTTTACCTTTTGTTTCTTTATAAAACTGCAACGTGCGTTGTTCCCTTTCTATTCTCCCATTCCGTTCACTTGATAATTCAAACTAGAATTCTTCTAAGTTATCCACACCACAAAATGAAAAGGTAAAGTTCTTGTTCTATTGCTAGATTGAACAAAGAACCAAGAAGAAAAACAACTCCAAACACAACACTAATGTTTAGTGCTTTTGGATTCTTTTGTGTTCTAATTTGAATCCAATTCAAAATAGAACCGAAAGGAGAATATTTTTGAGAGAAAATGGAGAGAAAAAATCGTGTTTTTTTTTTTTTGGTTATGATGGATATGTGTGTAGTTTTGTATATCACATATAATTGAATTTAAAATTCAATAACTACTAAGTTTTCCTCCAAGACATCCTGTACAACCATATTCATATAACCTTCAACCATGATGAAATAATTCCTCCATCATGTTCATCATGATGAGAAGTTTCAACTCCTTCTTAACTTGCTCCAACCACCCTCAAATGGGCTTGGACCTCAAATATACACTGGACTCGATTTAATCAAATTAAATTAAGCTCAACTAAAGTCCATTGATTCATTTAATCTAATTAAATAAATCTAGACCCAAATACTAATTAATTGATCCAATCAATTAATTAAGCCAAACTCAATAAATTAATTTAATTAATTTAAAGGTGTTAAGCCCAAAAATTAATTAGTCTAATTAATTAATTCTTGATCCATCCATCAAATGGATTGCTAATAAATGATCCAATCATTTATATATATTCTCCTTGAATAAATTAAATCGAATTAAATTCATTAATTTCTTCTTAAATTAATTCCAAATTAATTCCACCAATTTCATAGGAATTTGTGTGTGACTCTTTAGGTTCACCCACAACTAGACTTGGGCTTGTGTCCAACATAATAATTAATCAAATCTAATTTAATTAATTTATTTTAAATTAACCATTAATCGAAAATTTCCGTCACCATCGTTGGCCGTCTACCGGTCCATGACACTAGAGACTAGGTGAATGTTGGCGTGAAAATTTAAGTTCCCGAGTACCTACGGCTACGGTCCTTCCATCATCCGTCTCCCGATCTAAGTCTAAGGCATGGAATTGGGCATTGGTTCCCATCTTGGATTAGATACTATGCTCAATAACTCAAGGTCCGTTTGCTCTATTGATTGATGTAGGAAACCATTCCCTACTCAACCAATCACTGTGGCCACAGACTCTATGATACCAACCATCTCAAAGCGCATAGGAGCCTTGATTGTCATATACTGACAGGTGATAGATTCTATCTTGGAACCCATTTTCGTCACTACATATTCTGATTGCAATGAACAGGACTTGAAATGATCACATCCAAGATACGGTCATCTTTCGTCAAATCCAAGATACAAACATCACATGCATACAACTGCCATGGTTCCTCAAGTCTAATGACTAATCCCGTACTATTAGAGCCAGGAAGATCTAGTCATACCGACCAATCCTTCAAGGCTTCTATATGACCACTTCCCGTGAGTCAATGTAGTCGGCTTGACAATCTTGTCAACCACCCATTAACATTGCATAGACGTCCTACGTTTGTTGCAGACAAAACACGACACTCATCCAATGGATGCAATTTTAGTGTAAGTCTCAATAGGAGTCTCGATTCCCAGTCTCGAGGTCTTCGACTTGGAATGTTTCAAACCTAACCTTCAGAAGTTAAACCTATAAACATAGGTTCTACAATTTGGTTTGTGGGCTTTGTGGGATGTTAAACCTATAAACATAATCAGTGCGCACAACAAATACAATTTCCAGATAATAAATAATACTCACTTTATTCATGAACAATGTTACAATTACACCAAAATTATCGGAACAGATTACATAAAGGCCAATCTAATTGGGTTTTTGGTCACCTATTCTAACAAACTCCCACTTGACCTTAAAGCCAATCACTCATTATTCTTAGACCCATCTTTCCAAGATGCTGAGCATGAGCAATTTGCGACACCGGCTTGGTGAATGGATCTGCTATATTTTCTGCTTATGTGACTCGGTCCATCCGAACGTCACCTCTTTCCACCATCTCTCTAAATAGATGGTAGCGTCTGAGAATGTGCTTGGATCAGTGAGGAGATCCCGGATCCTTCGCTTGCACTATAGCCTCATTGTTATCATAGAAGATAACCACTAGTTCAGCTATGCTAGGCACTACGCCCAAGTCTTGGATATAGTTTTTCGTCCAAATTGCTTCCTTAGCTGCTTTCGAAGCCGCTATGTACTCAACTTCAATGGTGGAATCCGCTATGGTATCCTGCTTGAAACTTTTCCAAGCCACTACACCACCATTCAGCCTAAGTACAAACCCTGATTGAGACTTGGTATCATTCTCATCAGACTGGAAGCTAGCGTCGTTGTAGCCTTCCAAAATTAACTCTCCACCACCGTAAACCAAGAACATACCTTTAGTCCTCCTCAGGTACTTAAGTATGATCTTGACTGCAGTCCAGTGAGCCTCACTGGCACATGCCTGATATCTGCTTGTTACGCTCAAAGCAAAAGTGAAATCTGGCTTTATGCACTGCACAACATACTGTATGCTGCCTACGGCTGAAGCATAGGGTATGTCAAATATTTTTTTAAGCTCCTCATCTGTCTTGGGAGACTGCTTCTTGGACAGCTTAACCCCATGCCTCATAGCAAGGAATCCTCGTTTGATGTTTCTATCTTGAATCTCTTATAGACTTGAGGTTTGGGTCATTCCTAACATCCTTTTAAATCTATCCCGGATAATCTTGATGTCTAGGATGTAGGAAGCCTCATCCAAATCCTTCGTGGAAAATTATGGGGACAATCATACTTTAGTGTCACCTAACATCTTGACATCATACTAATGAGCAAGATGTCGTCCACATCAAACACTAGGAATGCAACTGAGCTCCCACTGACCTTCTTGTATACACAAGGGTCAAAGTTGTTTTTGATGAAATCATAACCCCGTATGACCTCACTAAAACAAATACTCCAGCTTCGGGAAGTTTGTTTGAGACTATAGATGGACTTCTGGAAGTGGCAGACCTTCTGCTCTTCTCCAACAGATGTGAAACCCTCTAGCTGATCCTTATAGATGTCTTCCTCAATGAACCCATTAAGAAAAGCCATTTTCACGTCCATATGCCATATTTCATAGCCATACCATGCAGCTAGGACGAGCATAATCTGGATGGACTTGGCCATGGCTACAGGCGAATAGGTGTCCTCAAAATCGAACCTAGGTCGTTGAGTATACCCTTTCGCTACAAGTCTGGCCTTAAAGGTTGTAACCTTTCCGTTAGCTCCAAGCTTATGTTTGTAGACTCATTTACACCCAACAGGTTTAACGCTCTTGGGTAGGTCAACTAACTTCCAAACCTTATTTGAACTTAAAGAGTCCATCTCGGATTTCATGGCCTCAACCCATTTCCCGAATCGATGTCCAACATCGCTTCTCCATAAGTCTTTGGGTCATTATCCAATTGACGAGTGAAACTTAGAAATCCATACCTCTCAGGCTGTTGGGATAATCTGGCTGACCTTCGGAGGACAGGAATATTGTCAATGGGAACTATAGGCGCAGATGATGTCACTACATCCATTTAAGGTGTTGCCTCACTGGATTCCTCAAGGAGCAATTCCTCACGTTGGGTATCCACTGGAAAACCTTTTTCCAAGAACAGTGAGTTTTGCGAGACAAAAACCTTTTATTCGGAGGGATCATAGGAATAATACCCTGCAGTTTCCTTAGGATAACCCACGAACATGCACAAACTAGACCTTGAGTCCAGTTTGCCTTCCACTAATCTCTTGACGTATGCAGGGCTACCCCACACTCTCAAGTACTTGTAGTACGCAGGCTTTCTGTGCCATATCTGATATGGCGTCTGGGCCACAGTCGTAGAAGGCGCCATGTTCAACAACTTGGCTGCCATCTCAAGAGCATATCCCCAGAAGGATAATGGCAGTTCGATAAAACTCATCATGGACCGAATCATGTCCAACAAAGTTCGGTTCCTCCTTTCAGAGACCCCCATTAAGTTGTGGCATTCCAGGAGGAGTTCACTCAGAGAGAATTCCATTCTCTTTTAGGTAATCTAAGAATTCCCCACTAAAATACTGACCACCTCGGTCCGACCGAAAGGTTTTAATTATGTGATCAGTTTGGTTCTCAACTTCAAGTCTGAACTCTTTAAACCTTCCAAAGGCCTCAAACTTGTACCTTATTAGGCAAATATAACCATACCGTGAGTGATCATCAGTAAAGGTTATGAAGTAGGAAAATCGACCTCTGGCTTGTGTATTCAGTGACCCACAGACGTCTGAATGGAACAAATCCAACAAACCACTAGCAAACATACTTTGTCCTACAAAACGCTTCTTGGTCATCTTCCCTTTCAAATAAGAGTCGCAGGCTGGTAGGTGATCCAAATAATCTATTTGTAGATTTTTTGAGTCTACCAACCTTTTAATCCTATTTTGAGAGATGTGACCTAGCCTTGCATGCCAGATCTGCGCGTTTTCTTGATTTTTCATTTCACGTTTCTTTTGAGCAGCCATGACGAAATCAAGCTGTTGGAGAATATAAAGACCATTATAAAGTTTGCATAGCAGATGTGAAGTACCATTCTTCATCAAATAAAAATAATTTTTATTAATCATAAACTAAAAACCAGCATTGTCCAACACTGAAATGAAAATAATATTTTTTATCATGCTAGGTACATAATAGCAATCTTTCAATTCTATCAGCTAAGCAGATTATCCCTATAGCTTCAACAGCAACATCCTTGTCATCACCAAGCTTCAGGACAACCTCGTCTTTACTTAGCTTTCTGCTTCTTTCTATCACATGCAAATCATTACAGATGTGTACTCCAATACCCAAGAAGCAGAGTTAGTTATCATGTTAAGCTCAATTACAAATGTACCTGTATTGGAGAGGAGCTTGTGGCACTCCCTCTTCCAATGGCCCTTTTCTCAATAATGCATACAGACATCATTTGCCTTTATTGAGTTCGAACCCACCTTCCTTCTACCTTTGGCCATCCTCATCGAGGCAATAGGAAGGCTCAAAGCGCTTCCATTGGCATTTGCCTTACCCATCTTCATCTTCCAGCGTCTGGCACCCTTGCCTTTCGCTTTAGAGGTCGAAGCCTCCCCGACCAACACCAAAGGGGCAGACTTTTTGGTCATTGCCTCGTTTTGGACCAACATGTTAATCAACTCTCATTTATGATTTCCTCAAGCCCATTCATGTTGTAGTTTACGACAAACGGGTCGTAAGAGGGAGGAAGTGACTGGAGGATCACGTTAATGTTCGTGTCATTACCAAGCCCGGCTTCAAGATCCTCGAACTTTTCCACGAGGGAAAGCATCTTGATCCCATGCTGTTGCATAGAGGATCCCTCAGTCATTTGGGTGCCGAAAAATGCTTTTGTGATGGCATATCTAATTTGCCTATTCGAAACCGCATAAACCTCTTTCATGCAGAGCATTATCGACACTGCATCATCATGCCTATCGTGCTATTTTCGGATATCATTTTTCATCTATGCCAGTACGATCCTACAGAGCTTTCGGTTGTCCTCGTGCCACCTTTCAAACGTCACAGGTTCTTCAGATGTGGACCCCTTGATTTCGAGAACTAGACTTACATTTTGGATAGGTAGCATCCACACTATATTATCATGGATGGAAAGCTTGGAATTAATCAAACCAATTGATTTAATTCCATTTTGGGCCTAATATTTACTTGGACCATCCAAGTGAGAGTTCAAGTTAGTTGTGACCGAGACCTCACCTCTTTAACATTTTGCATGACAAAGTTTTAATGATTGAGTATAAATGCATTCCAAACACATCATAAGTCAAAAATTAAAACATTTACCACATGCAAAAATAAGCTTAGCACGCCCCTATTGGATGATCACAAGACCAATCCTAAGTGACCCATTGAGCCCCAATGAGTCTATGGTCAATCTAGGGTGTGGCCTAACTATTATAAAATAGAAACCCATTATCATTCTAATGGGCCTTCCTCTTTGTTTTTCTTTCGTCGTGAGCTCCGTCCAACAGGCCTAGGCCTTCATCTTCTTGGAAGCTTACATCTATTCAAAATAAATAAAACCTCACATTAATTCCTAACTACACTCATTACAAGTGAAAAGGAACCCCAATCAGAAGTTGGGGGGAGTACAAAAGGAGGGAGAAAGCAAGACTTGTTATTGCAAGGCAAAAAAACAAAAGAAGGAATTAAAACAAAGAAGCACGCAGGCCTGACCCAACAATTAATAAACCATACATTCAACCAATGGGCTTTGTGATCATCCCCATTGTTTATCCAATAAACAATAACTAACACATTTATATCAAATATAAATATATTAAACAAATAAATAAAATTACTGTATTTAACAATAGATATCCAATATCAAATACCAAATAAAATATAATTAAATTCAAAAAATAACATATTAACAATGCAATTAAATTTAGGCCATGATTGGCATGAAAACTTAACACTACTATTAGTATATATTTGTCAATATTTTAATATCAAGCTTAGACATTTTGAGGGAAAAAAATTGAAATCTATTTATTTTTTCGAAAAAATTACATCTGTCTACCCTAATTTATAATTATTTATACAAATCATCTTTATCGTTTTTTGAAAATTATGTATCCATTTCTCAAAATCTTTAATAATATTACAGAAATTATTTTTAATTTTTACCACAAAGTACCTTTTTTTTAATTATACGAAAGATAGAAATAATTTATATAAATAAATCATAAATTATGATTTTTTAGATAATTATCCTTTTCATTTTTTTTGGCCGGGGATACAACATTAGAAGGGTTTGAAATCAAGTGGGATATCATAAAAGAAAAAAAAATGAAGTGGATATCATGAGCCTAATGGGAGTTCTTGAAATATCCAAATGAGAATGGAATTCTCATTCAGTTAAGTTCTTCCGTAAGAGAGGATGTTGAACTGTCTCTGATAAGGAAGAAATCGAACCTTGATTGGACGTTATTCGATGGGTATAGCCCGGGAATGCGATGGAAGCATGAAATAAAAATTTTAAAAACCGGATATAAGGGGTGTTCCCTTTGAAATTTCCGGGCGTTCGGTGTTTGTCAAAATCATAATAATAACCATGTAAACATGCTAGACATGTGGCTAGAGGATGAAACAAAAAGTACATAAACATAATATGAAACTTTGCCTTTTGTTTCTTTAGAAAACTGCAACGTGCGTTGTTCCCTTTCTGTTCTCCAGTTCCGTTCACTTGAGAATTCAAACTAAAATTTCTCTAAGTAGTCCACACCACAAAATACAAAGGTAAAGTTTTTGTTCTATTACTAGATTGAACAAAGAACCAAGAAGAAAAACAACTCCAAACACAACACTATTGTTTAGTGCTTTTGATTTGTTTTGTGTTCTAATTTGAATTCAATTCAAAATTGAACTAAAAGGAGGAATATTTTGGAGAGAAGATGGAGAGAAAAATTCGTGGCTTTTGTTTTGATTATGATGGATCTCTGTGTAGTTTTGTATATCACATACAACTGAATTCAGAATTCAATAACTACTAAGTTTGCATCCAAGAGATCCTATACAACCATATTCATATAACCTGCAACCATGATGAAATAACTCCTCCATCATGTTCATCATGGTAAGGAGTTTCAACTCCTTCTTAACTTGCTGCAACCACCCTCAAATGAGTTTGGACGTCAAATATGCACCAGACTCGATTGAATCAAATTAAATCAAGCCCAACCAAAGCTCATCGATTCATTTAATCCAATTAAATAAATATAAGCTCAAATACTAATTAATTGATCCAATCAATTAATTAAGCCAAACCCAATAAATTAATCCAATTAATTTAAAGGTGTTAAGCCCAAAAATTAATTAATCCAATTAATTAATTCTTGAGCCATCCATCAAATGAATTCCTAAATAAATGATCCAATTATTTATATATATTCTCGTTGAATTAATTTAATCCAATTAAATTAATTCATTTCTTCTTGAATTAATTCTAAATTAATTCCACCAATTCCATAGGGATTTGTGTGTGACTCTTTAGGTTCACCCTCGGATAGACTTGGGCTTGTGTCCAACACAATGATTAATTAAATCAAATTTAATTAATTTATTTTCAATTAACTATTAATCGGAAATTCTCGTCAGCATGGTTGGCCGTCTAGCAACTGTCCATGGCATTAGAGACTAGGTGAATGCTGTCGTGAATATTTATGCTCCCGAGCACCTTATGGGTATGGTCCTTTCGTCATTCATCTTTCGATTTAAGTATAGGGCGTGGAATTGAGCGCCGGTTTCCATCCTGGACTAGATGCTATCCTCTATAACTCGAGATGTGTTTACTCAATTGATTGACGTAGGAAAAATAAAAATAGAAAATTTTTCATCACAGTAAAGAAAGATCCTTCTTTTGAGGCTCCAAGATAAAGAGAAAATTCTTTTCTTACGAAATTAAAAAAAAGGGGGGGGATTCTTGTTTGCAAAATGACTCCCTTCTATTTCTACTATTTTGATTCGATTAAATCAATGAATTAGAACGAATCGACTGATTGATAGGTTTAGATTTTATAGACTAGGGTTAATGGATACCTTTCTATTATAATTCTATATAGACTACGATTCCATACCCTAGAAATTCTCAAATTTCTTTCCGGTATTAATACCCTACTCAACCAATAACTGTGGCTACATACTCTAAGAACACCAACCATCTCAAAGCGCATAGGCGACTCGACTGTCATATACTGACAGGTGACAGAGTCTATCTTTGAACCCATCGTGCTCACTACATATTCAGATTGCACTGAATAGGACTTGTAATGACCACATCCAAGATATGGTCATCTTTCGTTAAATCCAAGATACAACCATCACATGCATGCAACTGCGATGGTTCCTTAAGTATAAGGACTAATCCCGTACTATCAGAGCCAGGAAGATCTAGTCAAACTGACCAAGCTTCCAAGGCTTCCATATGACAACTTCCCGCTAGTCAGTTCAGTTGGCTTGATAACCTCGTCAACCA
Source organism: Sesamum indicum (assembly GCF_026168435.1). NCBI lineage: Eukaryota > Viridiplantae > Streptophyta > Magnoliopsida > Lamiales > Pedaliaceae > Sesamum > Sesamum indicum. The sequence goes on along the minus strand of NC_142657.1, from coordinate 4,795,330 downwards.
CCCACTAACATTGCATAGACGTCCAATGTCTGTTGGCCATGAAACACGACACTTATCCAATGAATGCAATTTTAGTGAAAGTGTCAATAGGACTCTCGTTACCCAGTCTCAAGGTCCGTGACTTGGAACGTTTAAAACCCAACCTTCAGAAGTTGCTTTCATGGCCACCATCCAATGCGCAGCCCAACTACATAGGTTGTACAATTTGGTTTGTTGGCTTTGTTGTGATGTTAAGCCTAGAAACATAATCAGCGAACATAACAAATACAATTGCCAGACAATAAATACTCACTTTATTCATAAATAATATTATAATTACACCAAAATTGTCGAAACAGATTACATAAAGGCCAATCCAATTGGCTTTTAGGTCACCTATTCTAACACAGAGGACTAGTGGGAGGCAAATTAGACTCGAAGTTTAATTTATAAAGGTTCGTTATGGAATAACACAAACATAATTTGTAATTGAGACTTCACTCACTCTATCTAAGTTCTCCAAAGGACGATCAGAAAACTCTAGTAACCTGAAAGGTACAAATTTTTAAAACCGAACAACGAGAAGCAATGTAAGACATCGATCTGGATAAATAGTTTTGAACCATAAAATTCGCTTTGGAGTTGAACTAGGTTTGAACATCCTGCATACATGTTTTGAGAAGTTCATGAGGTACATGAGTCGGTTAAGAACAAGATCGAATGTCAGTGGGAGCTGAATTGTGTTCCTAGTATTTTAGATGGATAAAAGCATCTTTGATCATTTAGGATGATAGAAAGATGTAGTGAAACTCTAAAACACGAACATTATCTATAAACTTCTCCATATAGGAATTAGATTCTTGTCTATGGATAAGCTATCTAAGATTCAATCATGGCACAATGATGAGGAAGCTTAGATGTTTGACATCCCTATATTTTTCTTGTACGCAGCATAGGAATGTTGTTCGGTGGACTAAGCCTGATGTTGCTTATGCTTTTTAAGGATAACAACAGATATCGAGTGTGCACCAATGTGGCAAAAACTGCTATTAAAGGACTATCTTTAATACCTGAATAAGAATTAAAGAAGAGCTCTTGACGCACATTAATAAAGAGTTGATTCTGGTGGGCTATAGCGATAATAACTTCCAGCATCATATGGATAATGTTTAATCTCAAAATGAGCGTACATTGAAGATTTATGATAATGTGGTAATATTAGAAAGGTTCCAAGTGGAATACCACAAGGAACTTCATCATGAAAAATTGAATGCATGGAAATTTTAAAACCAATATTGAAAAACAGCTAGCATTGAAAAACAACACTCGATTGTTGGGTGTGCTAATAGCCACACTGGTAGTCACCTGGAGGATGACAACCAAGCTGTGAAAGAAAGGTAAAAGACCCGAGATCTCATCACAGGTCCAAGAAAACATCTTAGACACTATCACCTGATTGGAGCAACGATAGAAAGATGTAACATGCAGTTAGACCACAGAACATTGGCGGAAACTACAGTAGACCCATAAAACTTAGCCAGTATCACAGATTGCATAATCAGATTAATTTGAAAATATCAATAATTAGCTTTAAGGTCAAGGGGGAGATTGTTGGAATAAGTGACCAAAAGTCAATTGGATTGAGAATTTTGAGAACCATCCAAGCGATCTTTATTTAAGAAATATTGTCCTGACGAATATAGAAAGTATTCGGCTTTGGCACATGTATCTATTGTGCGTACTAAATTACGTTAAGCAATGCTTTGAAGTCACAACAAATATCCACATATCACTTAATAACCCGTGTAGTTGGGCTGAGGATTAGATGGCCGCTGTGAAATCAACTTTTGAGGGTTAGTCTAAAATGTTCCAAGTCGGGGACCTCGAGACTGCACATCGAGAGTCCTATTGAGACTTGCACTGAGTATTGTATTCATTGGATGTGTGCATCATTTCATTGACGACAGATCTTAGGCGTCATTACAAGTTTAGTAGGTTAGTTAACAAGGTGGTCAATTAACTGAACTAACTCATGGAGATCGTTATATGGAAGCCTTGGAAGCTTGATCGGAATGACTTGAGTCCCCAGCTTTGATAGTGTGGAAATAGTCCTCAAACTTGAGAAATCACGATAGTCACGTGCATATAATGATTGTATCTTAGATCTGTGCAAGAGGTGATTGTGTCACATACATGATCATCATAAGTTTTGTCTAGTGCAGTTGGAGTATGTAACGACGACAGTGAATTCCAAGAAGCGGATCCTTCCTATGTCAGTATGTGACAGAAGTATCTCCTATGCATTTGGAGATGCGTTCACGCTCTATAAATCTGTGGCTATAGTCGTTGATTGAATAGGAATAGGAGGTTCTTATGTCGAGAAACTTGGCGTAACGCGATTTCAAGTATTAAGCATAGAAGCCTAGTCCAGGATGGAAGCCAACACCTAATTCCATGCCCTAGACTAAGGTCGGAAGACGGTAGATGGAAGGACCATACCCGTATGGACTCGAGAGCCTAAATATTCAAGGTAAGGACTTGAGTATGTTTTGATGCAGCATAAAAGGGTTATAGCTTATGCTTCGGGACAGTTGAGACCAAATGAGATGAACTATGCAATCCATGATCCTAAATTGGCAACCATTGTACATGGATTTCAAATCTGGAGTCATTATCTGAAAGGGAGCAAGTGGATCGGCCCGATATGCGCTAACGGAAGCGAGAAACGAGAAATATAACATAAAATATAAACGATCATACCAGGGTGTACCCTTGGTGTTCCCGGGCGTTTGATGTAGCATGAAAATAAACAACAATAAAAGTAGTTCATACCAGATTATGGTGGAGAAAATAAAAGGAGAGGCATGAATAAAAAAACTGAGATTACCTCTTGTAATTTCAAGCTTCCAAACGGCTACTCGCGTTGAATTGTTCACTCAAGTTTTCAAAGTACCAATCCTCTAAATAAGATCCATACCACACTGGAATAAAGAGGCCTTGATCTCTTTACTAGAAGTGATCAAGACAAAATCTCACCTTGGTGAGAAAGGGGAAGGGCAGCCGAATATGAAGATGAGAGGGAGAAAATTTTTTGTGCTGTTATTGTGTAATAATTATTTTCTAAATAATTATGCACTATCCATATATATATACCTAGTATAGATGAACAGTAACGTGCTTAGATACATTCTTTTTATCTATAAGGTTACTCTTCCATCTATTCCAAATAGAGAAGATTCTAATTATGACCAAGTTCGCATTTTCCAAATATACAATTTCTTGGTCAACTCTCCTTCCATTAATTTTTTTAATGGGCCTCATTAAGTGGCCCCGATTTTATTTAAAATAAATTCAGCGCCCAATAATTTTTAATAAAATTCATTTAATTGAGCCTAATAGATATCTAATCCAATTAAATACTCAAGCCCAAAATGTCTCTTATTAATTAATGAATTAACTTTATGTCATTAATTAATAAAGACAAGACCTAATTAAATTAATCCAATTAATTAAAGCTTGGCAATCCATCCAATGAACCCCATGTGTGAGTAATCCAATTGCTTACACCTTATGGAATTAATTCCAAATTAATTCCTTATTCTTCCTCAATAATTTGTGTGTCACTCTTTAGGTTTACTTTTCAGCAAAACTTGGTTGGTATCCAACACTACCGATTAATTAAATCTAATTTAATTAATTATTTCTTGATCATTGATCAAAAGAGCCCACTACCATGGGTAGCCATCTAGCACGGATTCGTGACACTAGAGACTAGGTGAATATTCATGTGAACATTGAGGCACCTAATTCCATACGGTACAACCCTTCTGTCAATTGACTCCCGGCCTTAGTCTAGAGCACATAATTCGGTGTCGATTTCCATCCTGGACTAGGCATCTATACTTAATGCTTGAGACCGCATAACATTAAGTTGCTCGACATAGGAACCTCTTTTTCCTATTCGATCAACCACTTTGACCATAGGTTCATAAAGCGTGAATGCATCTCCAAGTGCATAGAAGATACCTCTCTCACATACTGACAGGGGATAGATCCTCTTCTTGGAACTCATCGTCCTTGCTACATACTCGAACCGCACGGAACAAGGCATATGATGATTATATTTGTGAACCAATCACCTCTCCCACAAATCCAAGATACAGTCATTGTATGCACGTGACTGCATTAACTGCTCAAGTCTGAGGATTACCCCCATACTATCGAAACCGGAGACTCAAGTCATACTGACCAAGCCTCCAAGACTTTCATAAGACGATCCCCACGAGTTAGTTCAGTTTGTTGACCACCTTATCAACTAACCTGCTGAAATTGCATAGACGTCCGACATCTGTCGCCTATGTAACATGGCACTCATCCAATGAATGTAATACTCATTACAAGTTTAAATAGGAATCTCGATTCCCAGTCTTTATCCTCAACTTGAAACGTTTTAGACCAACGCTCAGAAGTTGATTTCATACCCGTCATCCAATCCGCAACCCAACTACATCATTATCTAAATGGTCATTGGGCATCTGTTGTGACGTCAAAATAGTACTTAACGTAATTGGTGAGCACAACAGGACTAAAGACGAACACTTACTATATTCGTTGGGATAATATTATTTAAATAAAGATGCTTGAATAGTTCCAGAAACTGCCAATCCAATTGTCTTTTTTGTTACCTATTCCCGCATTATTTATATGGGGAAACATTTCAAATATTTACAGATCACAAAAGCATAATGTATATCCCAATGCATAAAGAGTTGAATTTGAGGTAAAGGTGGATTAAGTTATTGAAGGATTATGATTGCACTATTTATTATCATCCGGGAAAGGCAAATGTTGTACCAGATGCTTTGAGTGGAAAGATGGTGGACCAACTTGCAGTTATAATCTACTATAACGTGGAGTATTTAACTGCCCTCTGAGCTATGGATTTGCATTTTACTCTGGCTGGTGATATTTTACTGGCTACAATGCAAATGAAGCGCTCTCTCAAGGACAAAAATTAAGGATGCACAGGATAAGGATCCATATTTGCTGAATATAAAGGCTTAGGTGCAAGAGGGGAAGAACGATCATTTTTTTAATACAAAAATATGGTATGCTATTGAATGAAAAATGCGTGTGCGTGTCGAACGTAGAGGATTTGAGAATAGAGATTATGCACGAGGCACATTATGCACCGTATAATATGCATCCTGGTAGTACCCAGATGTATCGAGATTTGAGACCCTATTACTGGTGGCCTAAATGAAGAAAGATGTGATAGAATTTGTGGCTAGATGTTGAACTTGTCAGTAGGTAAAAGCAGAAGACCAAGCACCAACAGTTAAGCTTCATCCTTTATCTATACCTTTTCGGAAGTGGGAAAAGATTACTATGAATTTTATTATTAGGTTACAACGTACTTTCAAGAAACATGATACTATTTGGGTAATTGTGGATAGATTGATTAAATCTTCACACTTCTTCCCAATCCGTTAAAATGATGGATAAGCTGGTTGAGTTATATGTTTTAGAGATTGTAAGACTACATAGTATTCCTACCTCTATAGTTTCTAATAGAAACACTAGTTAACTACTCATTTCTGGGGAAGCTTACAAAAGGCTTTAGGAACGAAATTGCATTTCAACAGAGTATTTCATCCTCAGATAGATAGACAGTCAGAAAGGACGATTCAAACGTTAGAGAATATGATGAGAGCCTGCATAATTGAATTCAGAGAAAACTGGGATGATCATCTACCACTGATGGAGCATATAACAAGAGTTTTCATTCTAATATTGGTATGGCCTTGTATGAAGCTTTGTACAGAAGAGAATATCAAGGTCCGACCTGCTAGATATTGAGGGATTGAGACAACTTGAAGGGCCTAAACTAGTTCAAGAAACAGTGGATAAAGATACAAATGGTTAAGAAGTGTTTGAAGTCAGCACAGGATCGACAGAAGAGTTATGTCGATAAACATCAGAGAGAAATGGAGTATGAAGTAGAAGAAATTTTTTCTGAAAGCATCACCATAGAGGAGAATCTTGAGGTTCAGTAAGCAGGAAAAGTTGAGTCTTAGGTATATTAGGCCATATGAAATTCTCGAGCAATTTGGAACTCTAGCTTATCAATTAGTATTACCAATTGAATTATCGCAAATACTAAAAGAAATCGGTATGGCTCGGGAACGCGATGGAAGCGTGAAATAAAAAAAATTATTAAAATGATTCAAAGTGGTGTTCCTTTTGCAATTCGTAGGAGCTCGATGTTTGTCAAAAGCATAATAAAAAATATATAAGCATGCTAGACATACCGCTAAAGGATGAAACAAAAGAATAAAATAGAACATGTAAATTTATCTTTTGTTTCTATAGATGAGCAGCAATGTGTGTTGTTTTCCTCTTTCGTTCCAAATTAAAACCCCTCTAATTTGTCCACACCACATTATGGAATAGATATAGTTCTTTTTCTATTGCTAGATAGAACAAAGAACACAAAAAAAAAAAAAAAAACAACTCCAAGCAAACACTATCGTTTAGTATTTTTGGATTATTTTATATTCTAAATTGAATGAAATTCAATATAGAACAAAAACGAGAATACTTTGAGAGAGAAATTCAGCAAAATTCCGTGGCTCATTTCATTGTTATAATTGATATGTGTAGTTTTATATATTACATACAATTGAATTCAAAATTCAGTAACTACCAAGTTTGCTTTTAAGACAACCTATACACACACATGCATATAACCTTCAACCATGATGAAATAACCACTCCATCATGTTTATCGTGGTGAGGAGTTTCAACTCCTTCTATCTTGCTCCAACCTCCCTCAGATGGGCTTGGACTTCAAGTATGCACCATGGTTGATTTAATCAAATTAAATCAAGCCCAACCGAAGTCCAATTGATGATAATTCATTAAATTAATTTTAGTCCAAAGTCCAAAGATTTGTTTAAGCCAATTAAATGGATCTAAACACAAATACTAATTAATTGATCCAATCAATTAATTAAATCAAACCTAGTAAATTAATTCAATTAATTTAAAGGTGTTAAACCCAAAATTAATTAATCCAATTAATTAATTATTGAGCCATCCATCAACCGGATTATTAAATAAATGATCCAATTATTTATATATTCTCCTTGAATTAATTTAATCCAATTAAATTAATTTGTTTCTTCTCGAATTAATTCCACCAATTCCTTAGTCATTTGTGTGTGACTCTATAGGTTCACTCTCAGGTACACTCGGGCATTGTGTCCAACAGAAATAATTACTTAAATCTAATTTAATTAAATATTTTCAAATAACCATTAATCAAAAATGCTCGTCACCATGAGTGGCCGTCTAGCAACGGTCCACGACACTAGAGACTAGGTGAATGTTGGCATTAACATTTAGGCTCTCGAGTTCCATACAGGTACCATCCTTCCGTCGGTTCCAATCCTGGACCAAGCAACTATGCTGATTACTTGAGATATGTTTACTCTATTGATCAACAAAGGAACCATTTTCTAATCGACAGATCGCTATGGCCATAGACTTAAAGAGTCTAAACTATCACAAAGTGTATAGGAGAAATATCCATTATATATTGATTAGGGATAGATTCTATCTTGAAATCCACCATCCTCACTACATACTCCAATTACACTCGACAAGGCTTATAACGACCACATCGATGACACAGTCATCTCTCGCCAGATCCAGGATATAGCCAATATATGCATGCGACTGTCATGATTCCTCAATTCTAAAGACTAATCCTGCACTATCGGAGCCAGAAATTCAAGTTATACCGACGAAGCCTCCAAGGCTTTCATTTGACGATTCCTGCATGTCAGTTAAATCAGTTAACAACCTTGTCAACTAATCCACTAAAATTACATAGGTATCCTATGTATGTCTCCGATGAAACACGACACTCATCCAATGAATGTCATACTCAGTGCAAGTCTCTATAGGACTCTCGATGCCTAGTCTCGAGGTCCTTGACTTGAAACATTTTGGACCAACCCTCAGAAGTTGGTTTCGTAGCTGCCATCCAATATGCACCCTAACTACATGGGTTATTCAATTAGTCTGTAATGATTTGTTGTGACGTTAAAACACCATTAAACATAAATAGTAAGCACAACAAACAGATGGAGCCACAGATGATCGCTTATGATATTCATCAAGATAATATTACATTCATAAAGATTGTTAAATGGTTCCCAAAACCGCCACTCCAATCGGCTTTCTGGTCACCAGTTCTAACAAATACATGATGTATTTCACGTGTCCATGTTAGGATGATATCACTCCGGTCTTAGCCATATTTTGCATGGATCCGAGATAGAAATTTTATAAGGATTAATGCACGTACAATAACCTATAGAAATTTTTTACAGGAGTGTAAAGAGGTTGAGAAATAAAGAAATAGCCATGGTAAAGATAAAGTGGAGTCATCAATCTCTAAGTGAAGTCACCTGGGAGGTCCAGGAAATCATGAAAGAGAATTGCCCATAATTTGTCCTCTGAGCTGGTATGTTAAGTCATTTCGGAGACAAAATTTTTATTAGAAGGAAAAATTGTGACGTCCAAATATTTTAATACCTAATTATTGTACTAATTGATAAGTATTAAAAAACTTTAATTATGTGATAAATAAATTATCAATTCAAATTTGGAATATACTAAAACTCCAAGTGACTAAGTTGCAACTTTATAAAACAATTGGGGGTTAAATGATATAATTTTAGAAAATTAAAGACTAAATTATAGTATAGTAAAACATTTGGGGTTCAATTATAAAGGTATAAACAAATAGGTGGCAATTTGTAACAATATAAAAGTAATTAAAATTAAAAGTTAAAAAAACAGGGCAAAACGGGACTGAAATTGGCAAAAAGAGTGAGGCGGTGCTATGAGAGTAGATAAGCAACGTGGCTCCACCTTTGAAATGCAAGAACACATACAGATGTAATTTACTATAATTAGACATTTATAAATACATATGTGTATATGTGTATAAACAATCACAATTCATTTATGTTTTCAGGGAGTTAACCATTTGCATCAGGTACCGTTCATTTCTCTTCTTTTCCTTTTCTTGCAAATCCTAACAATGCTTAGGAAGTAGTGTAATTACTTAATTAACTAATTGATATTTAATATATTGAAGAATCTTAGTTAGTAGGTTAATTTTGCTCTGATAGATTATTTGTATAAAAATAAAGATTTCTCATCAATTAAATGTTCTGTCTTACGTGTACGTATCACATTATTATTTATAATGGAAAAAAATATTATGTTTAAATTAGTATTAATTTATATAATTATATTATTTAAATAGTGTCTCTATTAAATATAACTTATATTGTCCGATGTAATATTTAACTGAAAAATTTTATAAGTTTGACTATTTAAAATAGTGATAAAAATAATACATTTGACATAATTAAGAATGTTATAGTTGATTAATTCAATTACTACATTTATAGATCTAATCATTACTATAATTAATATACTCAATTTCATCGAGCTTATTAATAAAATGCTTAATTAAATGTACTGGTGTTTAACTAAATTTGTGAAAAATTGATAGAAAACTTATAAATATATTCAAAAATTATATTTAAAAAGTATTAGAAAATTTTATATAGGAAATATTGTATTTATTAAAAGACAGTATGAGACTCTTACTACAATCATTCAATTTTGGGATATTATTAAGAATGATAGTTATAAAAATATGAAGGGTTTGAGTAAATGAATTATTATTACTTGGTTGATCAATTAAATACATGCCTTGAAACTTTAGAAAGCTTACTTAATTAGAAAATAATGGAACGAGGATTTATATTTTGATATAAATGAAATATTAAAAGCTTTTTTAATTGTACGAATAATATTTAATATTCTATTTCTAAATTATGATATTTATGATATATTATGTATATGTATTATAACTTATTATAGGATTTTGGAATAAAGTAGAGATTGAACAACTCTCTATTTGCTAACTAAAGTCTTGTAAGATCGAGTTAAGTAAATAATTAGTACTATCTTTACATTTCATTTCTTTGTGATGCTAATTTTATATAAGTCTGTGATTCGTGCTAGAACTGATTTATATAGAATTGAATGGGTGGTGGATGATTTGATTTGAATGATTATGTTGTTAAAGTGATATATGAAAATGCATTGAAATATTCTATTTGTTGAACAATGTGTTGTTAGTCTTTGCAAATGAACATATTTCAAGATTTGGTTGATGTTACTAGTGGCTTACAACAATGACGATATGTGGAAACTAGGGAGTGACGAAAATTGAATATAATTATCATATTAATACCCTTTGATATTGTTGAATAGCTTGTGTGGCGAAATGAAATGAAAAGAGTTACGATGCAATATTAAAAGTGTTGTGATGCGATATAAAAAAAACTATAATGTGATATTAAAAGAGCTACGATGTCAATGAAATTGATGAGCCTGTGTGGCATATCAAGGAGATTAATTTAAACATTATATAATAAATGGTGAGATTGAATTGGTGGAGAAAAACACTATAAGTCTGTGATTCGTGCCAGACCAAGCCTCCAAAGCTTCCATATGACGATTTCCGCAAGGCAGTTCAATCAGTTAATAAGCTTGTCAACTAATCCACTAAAATTGCATAGACATCCCATGTCTATCGCCGATGAAACACAGCATTCATCCAATGAATACAATACTTAGTCTAGTCTCTATTGGACTCTCAATGCCCAGTCTCAAGGTCCTCAACTTATAACGTTTCAGACCAATCTCAGAAGTTGATTTCGTAGCTGTCATCCCATGCGCAGCCCAACTACATGGGTTATTCAATTGGTCTGTGGGCATTTGTTGTAATGTTAAAACACCGTTCAACATAAATAATAAGCACAACAAACACATGGTGCCACAGATGAATGCTTACTACATTCATCAAGATAATATCACATTCATAAAGATTGCTAAATGGTTCCCAAACCCGTCAATCCAATTGGCTTTTTGATTAGCATTTCTAACAATCTCCCACTTGACTTGAAGCCAATCTCCCATAATCCTCAGACCTATCTGAGTGAGCAATCTGCGATACCTGCTTTGTCTCATGGGTCCACCATATTTTCTGTCGAAATGATGCAGTCTAACTGCACGTTACCTCTTCCTACCATCATTCAAAACTGATGGTGGCGTCTAAGAATATTCCTTGAATTTGTGATGAGATCTTGGCTCTTTTGCTTGTGCTATTGCCTAATTGTTATCCAGCAGGTAACTACTGGCTTTGTCGTGCTAAGCTCCACATTCAACTATTGGTTGTGGTTTTTCATCCATAACACTTCCTGAGCAACTATTAAAGTCACTATGCATTTGACTTCCTTGGTGAAAATCATTGTGGCATCGCGCTTGAAACCATTCCATGCCACCACGTCACCATTAAGTTTGAATGTACATTCAAATTGAGACTAGTCAATGTTCACATACAACTAGAAGGTAGTATAGCCATAGCCTTCCAGAATCAATTCTCTATTGACTTGCATCAAAAACACTTCTTTAATCCTTATTCAGGTACTAAAGAGTAATCTTGACTGCTATGCAGTGCCTTCTTGATACACTCTCGATATTAAAGCACACACAACATTCGGCCTAGTGCATCGGACCACAAACCCATGTTGTCAACGAAAAAAGATATAGGGGATGTCAAACATCTTTCTAAGCTCCTCATCAGTCCACGAAAACTGAGTCTTGGATGGCTTAACCCTATGATAATGAAAGAAAACAAATTCCTTCATGGAGAATTGTGTGAATAATGTTTGTGATTCAGTGTTTCTCAATATCTTCACATCATTAGTAAATGTTCACACCTAAACACTACGAACATAATTAAGCTCCAACTGAACTTCCAACTTATTCTCGACCTGAATCATACCCTGTATGACCTTGTTCTAAATGAATATTCCAGATACAAGAAGTTTCAAACCTAGTTTGTACTCCATGTCAAATCTCATGGCTCCAAGCCATTCATCCAACCCGATGTCCTACATCGCTTCTCCTTAATGTCTGTGGATCATAATCCAATTGACTCGTTAGACTCAGAAATCTGTACCTATTAGGTGACTAAGGTGTTCTAGTCATCCCTCATGAGGCCGGAATATAATGAGTTAGTGGAAGAATTCGATTACAAATGATGTTTGCTACCTTTGAATGAGGTGTCTGTCCACTTGATTCCTCAAGGAGCTACTCCTCACGTCAGTTATCCAATGAAATTCAATTTTCATCAGGATAATAAATAAACATGTACGAACCTAGTTTGCCTTCCACTAGTCCTTTAATGTATACAGGACCATCCCATATACTAAAGTATTTTATGCAAATAGGCTTGCCATGCCACATGAGCCAAGGTAGTTCAGTAAAAAGAACAATCGAACCAAGTCCAACAAGGTTCGGTCCCTTCCTTATCAGAGACACCATTCAATTATGGCACTCCAAAGAAAAACTTCACTGAGTGAGAATTCCATTCCCGTCAAATACTTCAAGAACCCTCCCTAAATACAGACTACCTCGATCCGATCGAAGGATTTAATTTTGAAACCAGTTTGGGTCTCCACTTCAAGTCTAATTCTCTGAATCTTCTAAAGGTCCTAAGACTTGTGAACCCCTTCTTACTTTGTGTATTCAATGACTCATTGATGTCTAATTGGATCCAATCCAACAGACCATTGGTAAGCACATTTTATCCTACAAAGTGCTTCTCGATCCTGATTTTGCTCAAGAAGGAATTGCAAACTTGTTGACTCAACTTGTCTATTTCTAGACTCGTTGAAATTCACCAACTTCCTTATCCTAACTAGAGAAATTTGACCTACCTCCGCATGCTAGATTTATGAGTTTATCTTGATCGTCCATTTGACCATTTGTTTTGAGCACTCATAATCCAATTATGAGATAGTGTTAAAATAATTATGTAAACAAATTAGGAAACAAGAATAACCATTCTTTATCAAATGAAATAACCATCACTGATCAAATCATGTAATCCAAATTGTCCAGCAATAGAAAAACCTAATTTGATCATGCTAGGTTACATAATTATATCCTTTCCATTTTATCCTAACATGATTACTAATAGCTAAGACTATCTGATCCTATAACCACAGTTGCAATAGTCCTGCCATTGCTAAATTTCAGGACCATTTGTCTCAACCTACTACTCCTTTTCATGACTAACAGACCATTTGCAGATATGAGCTTTGCAGTTGGTATCCAATACCCAAGAAGTATAACAGTAGTCATATTAAGGCTCAATAACAAATTATACCTTGATTATACAGGACTTTGGGTGACTCCCTCTTCTATTGCCCCTTTTCAAGACAATTATTGCAAACATCTTTTGAAATCCATGACTGGCGAACCGCCTTCCTCTTCCCTTTGCCCATGCCCTACTAGGCAACAAGAGCGCTTTGAGCGCTTTGCAGTAGATGATTCTGTTTTACCCTTCTTCCTCCTCCAGCGTTTGGCCCCTTTGTCATTCGCTTCTGAGGTCGAAGCCTCCCTTACCAATACCGACGGTGCAGACTTTTCAATCGTTGCCTCGTACTGGACCAACATATTTATCAATTCATGAAGACCATTCATGTTATAGTTCATGATAAACGGGTCAAAGGAGGGAGGAAGAGACTGAAGGATCACGTTAATGTATGTCTCTTTTTCAGGATCAACCTTGAGGTCCATGAGCTTCTCCAAATAGATAGCATCATAACCCTATGCTCCTATACAGAAGATCCTTCAATCATCTTGGCATTGAAAAATACTTTTATGAAACCTATCTAATATACTGGTCCGGAACTGCATAAACCTGGCCCATACGGAGCCTTATCGATTGGATATCATCATGCATATCGTACTATTTTTTAATGTCATTGGTCATTGATGCCAGTACGACACTACAAACCTTTCGGTTGTCCTCATGCACTTTTCGAACGTCAAACATTGTTCGCATGTGGACCCTTCTGGCAATGCCCTAGGGAGAGATCTATTAGAACATAGGTTTGGTTCTCAAAATCTAGGACAATCCTAAGATTTCGCAGCCAATCATTGTAATTGCTCTGTTAAATTTATTAGCCTCACGAATTGCAGTAAGTGAATTCTTAGACATCTACATGAAATGTAAACAAAAATTTAGTAGATTACTGTAATATTATATGTCAAGTTTAAGACTTGGTCTTCAATCATTAATCTGTCCCACTATTTCTTCAGAAATCCCACCATTTTCAAGTTGGGTTTTCGGAAAACCATTTCCTAGTGGGCTTGAAGTCCACGAACGCAATTCTCCATGCCCCGTTTTTACGATTCACACTGAAAAGGCCTTTATGGGAGGTAACCTATACCATTCTCATCCAATGAGATCCCCAAGTTATTTTGCCTCGCCTCTTCACATGATCACAAGGACTCCAAGCGAATCATGCTACTCAGCGTTAGGCCTGACCCATCAACCAAACGAATATCTCAACTATAACCCCACTACGACTTAGGAGATAGGAAAATAGGAGTACATTCCATTCGTTCACAACAATAGTGTAACTTTCTTCCATTCCAAACGTGTCACAACTTGTGAGACCACATTGTTGTGGATCGAAGGATAATCAAATCATTTGACTTTTAATCCATTGTGGGCCTAATATTTAAAATGGACCATCCAAGTGAGAGTTAAGTTTGTTGTAACTGGAACCTCATCATTATTAGATTTTGCATGTATCAATTTTAATCATTGAGTATAAACAAATGCATTCCAAACACATCATACTTCAAATATTAAAACATACACCACATGCAAAAACAAGCCTAGCACGCCCCGATTGGATAATCACAAGCCCAATCCTAAGTGACCCACTGAGCCCTCAGTGAGTCTATGGTCAATCTAGGGCGTGACCTAATTATTACAAAATAGTAACCTATTATCATTCTAATGGACCTTCCTCCTTATTTATCTTCCATCTTGAGCTCCCTCTAACAGGCCTAGGCCTTCATCTCCTTAGAAACTTACATTTATTCAGAATAAATAAAATCTCATATTCATAACTACGCTCATTACAACTGAAATTGGAAACCGCAATAAAAAAATTGGGGAGTACAAAAGGAGGGCGAAAACAAGCCTTTTTATTTTAATGCTGAAAATGAAAGAAGGATATAAAACAAAGAGGCACACAGGCCTCACCCAATATAAAAGTAAACCATGCATTTGGCCAGTGGGCTTTATGATCATCCCCATTGTTTATCTAATAAACAATAATTAACACATTTATATCAAATATAAACATGTTAAACAAATAAATATAGTCCATATATTTAACAATAGATATCCAACATCAAATGCCAAAAACCTAATTAAATGAAGAAAATACATACTAATAATGCAATTGAAAAATGAATATTAACCATACATCCAATATACGTTTTTTTTGTTTGAAAACTATTTTAAAATTAATTTACGGCACAATTTAATTTTAGAAAAATTCAATTTAACTAATATTAAAATTAGCCAAAATTAATAATTTCAGAAAAATTGCAGAAATCAAGAAAATCTAATATTCGAAAACAACGGCCCAACCATTCTGAACAAACGATTGGCTGCTACCGGCCGCGCGCTTGCTGGGTGTGTGGGGCCCCCGCCCTATCGGAACACGAGCCAATGGGCACTGCCTATGTGCGCTCGGTAGGGCAGCAACAACCATGCTACTCCGATTTTAAATTTTTTTAATTTTTGCAATTAGAAACTGAATTAAAACATGCATTACAGAAAATTCAATTTAAAAAAAAAATATAGATATCCATAATTTAAAAGCAAAATTAATACATATTTTCTAAACATATAAGCATGCTTCAAAGTCATAAAACATGCTATCAAAAACTAAATAAAACACGTTGTTTATGCTCAACACAAAATAACATGTTGGTCCTAAAGCCACAACACCGAACCGGGCTCTGATACCACTAAAAGATAGATATGCCCTGGGAACGCGGCAGAAGCGTGAAATAAAAAAATTACAACGTTTCAAAGGGGCGTTGCCTTTGAAATTTCAAGCGCTCGGTATTTGTCAAAAGCATAATAACCAACATAGAAACATGCTAGACAAGTGGCTACAAGATGGAAAAAAAAAAAAAAAGCATAGAAACAAAACATGAAACTTTACCTTTTTGTTTCTATAGTTGAGCAGCAACGTGTGTTGTTCCCTTACGTTCTCCCATTCCGTTCACTTGAGAATTCAAATTAGAATTCCTCTAATTTGTCCACACCACAAAATTGAATAGACATAGTTATTTTTTGTTCTAACTTGAACCCAATTAAATATAGAACACAAAGGACAATATTTTTTTTTAAGAGGAAAAAGAGCAAATTTCGTGGCTCATGTTATGGATATCTTGGATATGTGTGTGGTTTTGTATATTACATACAATTAAATTTAAAATTCAATAACCACCAAGTTTGTCTTCAAGGCAACCTATCACAAGATGCATATAACCTCCAACCATAACGAAATAACCCCTCCATCATGTTCATCATGGTGAGGAGTTTCCACTCCTTAACATGCTCCAACCTCCCTCAAATGGACTTGGACTTAATCAAATTAAATGAAGCCCACCAAAGTCAGTTAGACGTAATTAATTAAATTAATTTTAGCCCAACAAAGTCTAAAGATTCACTTAATCCTATTAAACAAATCTAAGCGCAAACACTAATTAATTGGTCCAATCAATTAATTAAGCCGAACCTAATAAATTAATCCAATTAATTAAAGGTGTTAAGCCCAAAATTAATTAATTCTTGAGCCGTGCATCAAATGGATTGTTAAATAAATGATCCAATTATTTATATATTCTCCTTGAATTAATTTAATCCAATTAAATTAATTCGTTTCTTCTCAAATTAATTTCAACTTAATTGTACCAATTTCATAGTGATTTGTGTGTGACTTTTTAGGTACACCCTCAGCTAGATTTGGATATCGTGTCCAACACAAATAATTAATTAAATCTAATTTAATTAATTATTTTCAATTAACCATTAATCGGAAACGCCCGTCACCATGGATGGCCGTCTAGCAACGGTCCATGGCACTAGAGACTACGTGAATGTTGGCGTGAACATTTAGGCTCTCGAGTTCCATACAGGTATGATCCTTCCGTCGACCATCTCCCGGCCTTAGTTTATGGCATGGTACTGAGCTTCGGTTGCCATCGTTGATCATGCAACTATGTTGAATACTTGAGATTTGTTTACTCTTTTAATCAACAAAGAAAATTATTTTCTATTCCACCAATCGCTATGCTCATAGATTTAGAGAGTCTGAACAATCTCAGAGCGCATAGAAGATATATCTATCATATAGTGATAGAGGACGGACTTTGCCTTGAAATCCACCGTTCTCAATACATAATTTGACTACATTGGACAAGGCTTACAATGACCACATCGAAGACACAACCATCTTCCGTCAGATTCAAGATATAGCGATCATAAGCATGCGACTGCCATGATTCCTCAAGTCCAAGGACTAATTCTAAACTATCGGAGCCGGAAATTCAAGGCATACCGACCAAGCCTCCAAGACTTCCATATGACGATTCCCGCGAGTCCGTTCAATCAGTTAACAACCTTGTCAACTAATCTACTAAACTTGTATAAACATCCCACGTCTGTCCCCAGTGAAACACGGTACTTATCCAATTATGTAATACTTAGTGGAAGTCTCTATACGACTCTCGATGCCCAGTCTCGAGGTTCTCAACTTGAAACTTTTCAAACAGACCCTCAGAAGTTGGTTTGATAGCTACCATCCAATGTATAGCCCAATTACATTAGTTATTCAATTGGTATGTGGGTATTTGTTGTAACGTTAAAATACTGTTTAACATAAATAGTGAGCACAACAAACACAAAATGTCATAGATGAATGCTTACGACATTCATCAAGATAATATCACATTCATAACGATTACTAATGATTCCCAAAATCGCCAATCCAATTGGTTTTGTGGTAACCAATTCTAACAAAAATCATCTTTGATTATATGAAATGATAGAAAGATGTTGTGGAACTCTAAAAGACGAATATTGTTCATAAAATTCTCCATGTAGGTATTGAATTCCTATCTAGCGATAAGCTATCTAAAATTCAATCATGGTAGACTGATGAGGAGTTTAGATGTTTGACATTCCCTACGTCTTTGCTGTAAGCAGCATGGAGTGTTGTTCGGTACACTGAGCTTGATGTTGCTTATGCTTTTTAAGCATAACAATGGATACCGAGTATGCACCAACGAGGCAACAGACATCTGTTGAAGGGCTATGTTTAATACCTAAATAAGGATTAAAGAGGAGCTCTTTACACACATTAATGGAGAGTTTATTCTGGATGGCTATAACAATAGTAGCTTCCAGCATCATATGAATAGTTTAATCTCAAAATGAGCGTACATTCAAGCTTTATGATAATGTGGTAATATTAAAAGGTTCCAAGTTGAATACCATAAGGAATTTCATCATAAAAAATTGAATGTATGGCAACTTTAAAAAGTTACATTGGAAAACGATTAGGATTGAAAAACAACACCCAATTGATGGGTGTGCTACCTAGCATAATCGCGCCAGTAGTCACCCTGAAGGATGACAACTTGGCTATTGGTAAAAGGCCCGAGATCTGATTACAGGTCCAAGGAAATATCTTAGGCACCATCATCAGCTTAGAGCGATAATAGGAAGATGTAACACATGGTTAGACCGCAGGACATCGGCAGAAATTACAGTAGACCCATAAGACCTAGCAGGTATCGCAGATTGCTCATGATCAGAATAATCTAAAAACATGATTAATTCGCTTAAGGTAAAGAGGGAGATTGTTTGAATAGGTGACCAAAAGTCAATTAGATTGGCAGTTTTGAGAACCATTCAAGCAATTTTTATTTAAGCAATATTATCCTGATGAATATGGTAAGTATTCGCTGTTGTGCTTGCCAAATTATGTTAAGCACTACTTTGCCATCACAACAAATGCCCACAAACCACTTAATAACCCATGTAGTTAGGTTGCGCATTGGATGGGGGCTATGAAACCAACTTCTGAGGGTTGGTCTGAAATATTCCAAGTCCAGAACCTCAAGACTGGGCATCGAGAGTCCTACAGAGACTTGCGCTAAATATTGTATTAATTGAATGAGTGTCGCGTTTCATCGGCGATAAATATTGGATGTCTATGCAATCTTAGTAGGTTAGATGACAAGGTGGTCAACTAACTGAACTGACTCATGGGGATGATTATATGGAAGCCTTAGAGGCTTAATCGGTATGACTTGAGTCCCCCGACTCCGATAGTACGAAAGTAGTCCTCAGACTTGAGGAATCACGGCAGTCACATGCATACGATGACTATATCTTGGACACCATAGGTGATTATGTCACAGACATGATCATCATAAGCTTTGTCCAGTGCAATCAGACTATGTAGCAAGGACGATGAGTTTCAAGAAGAGGATCCGTCCCCTATCAGTATGTGACAGAGGTATCTCCTATGCATTTGAAGATGCGTTCACGCTTTATGAATTTGTGGCCAGAGTCGTTGATCTAATAGGAAAAGAACGTTCCTATGTCAAAAAACTTTACATAAAGAGATCTCAAGTATTAAGCATAAATGCATAGTCCAAGATGGGAACTGACACCTAATTCTATGCCCTAAACTAAGGCGGGGAGACGGTAGATGGAAGGACTGTACCTATGAACTCGAGAGCCTAAATATTCAGACGGTCATTCACCTAATCTATAGTGCCATGAACCGTGGTTAGACCGTCACCCATGGTAATTGGCTTTCTTGATTAAAGGATAATCAAAAATTATTAATTAAATTGATTTAATCAATAATAGTGTTAGTCATTAGCCCAAATCTAGTTGAAAGGTGAACCTAAAGAGTGACACACAAATTATCGGTTAAGAACAAGGAATTAATTTAGAATTAATTCCATAAGTAATTTAATTACTTGCAAATGAGATATCCATTGGATGGAAAGCCCAAGGATAAATAATTGAATTATTTTATGTAGGGCTTGTCCTTATTATTTAATAAGTTGGACCTTATTAATTAATAATTACAATGTGGGCTGGTGTATTTAATTAGATTAAATACATATTAGGCTCAATTGTGTGGATTTTTATTACCCATTGAACGCATGTGAAAATTCTATGGAAGGAAATTTTTTGCTAGCAAATTGCAGTTTAGAAAAGTGCAATTTTGATCATCTTCTTGATTTGGAATCAAGAATACTTACCTTATAGGTGAATAAATGTACCTAGACATATTTATGTACATCTATATAAGGTAGACATATATTATTGTAATATAACATTATTGTGAATAATATTGCTACACAATAGTAACAACACAAAAATTTCCTACTCTCTCTCACTCGGCCGTCTCTCTTCTCTCCAACCTTTTGGAGTTTTTTTTCTCTCTCTTTCTTGTAGAAAAGGAAGTAATGGGGCTCTAACCGGTGTGGTGTGGATGAATTAGAGAATTTCTACATTGGAATCTTGGTGGACATTCAACGAAATTAATCGGTTGGAAGCTTGAAAATTAAGAGGTAAATTTCAATTTCAATTTTTGCTTCTACTTTTATTTTTCCAATCATAGCCTCGTATGATTATATTTTGTTGTTGCGTATTTTTCATACTACGTCGAATGCCTCGGAACTCAAACGGTACACTCTTTGGATTCATTTGTAATTCTTGCATTTATTTTTTTATTATTGTGCATTTTTATCTATCATTTTCGCTACCCGCGTTTCTCGGGCTGTACCACGCTATCCCTTCACCAAGTTGAGTATGATGTCGTATAGATGCAAGGACTGGAGCATGGTCCTTGCCCAAGGTGTGTATTCAAGCACTCTCCTTGCACTTCGTCCTGGATTTTCTCTTAACTAGTTCCCACAAACATTAGGATGGCGTTAGTGTAGAAATCCGTACTTTCTCTCATTGTACGATCCTGTGGAGGATTATTGGAACATGTTTTTCCCTCCGGCGGGGGCTGGAGTGATTTCATTAGTTTGAATATTGATGAAGGCCACAATCCCATGTTGGGAAGAGGATTCAGCCAATTCCTGTAGATCTAATAGATCTGCCATCGTTACCTCTATTATTTTATGGATTTGATGGCCTCAAGGATCATATCGACTCTTGTCTTTGGCTTTGAAATCTCTATTTTCTTTTTCTTCTAATGTAGAAGAGATACTGGTCCAAGGGTATCCTCCATTTGCTCTTGTTTGGATCTAGATGTTTCAAAGGTTTTTTCTTTTGTTTCTTTTATATCTGTAACTTCTGTCTTCAGATCTGTAAGATCCTTCTGTAGATCTGGAAGGATCTCGTCCACCTTTTGACTTAAAGTTTCTATTTTCATAGGCATATAGGTTAATCTATGTCCATAGTTTTGAACAATCTTTTGGATCTCTCTCAAATCTTGAGAGATTTTTTAGGTATCCAGCTCGAATTCTTTCCAATCAATCCCTTTAATTATAATTTTTAGAACTGTATTGGTGAAGGTATTTACCTGTTTCGTCACTCCTTGTTGGGATTCTACCATGGGCTTCGGTGGAGTGTAAGCGCCTCACCATGTTCTCTGATAGTATCTGACGGACTTGGAAATTCCACAACCATTCCTCTATTTCTTCTGGCGTGAGAAGAATGCAATCAATCCTGTACGGACTGTTGTCACATTTTTTGAGAATTTTCACAAGGAGATTCCTCCTTTGTATTTCGGGATTTGAAAATATTCCCTATTGTCATCGTAACTTAAACTTTTGTTCGGTTACATTCTTTTAAAGAGTCTCCTCCGTTAGTGGATAAAATATCTAAATGTAATATAAATAAATATCTTTTCAATAAACTTAGGCTCTAATACCATCTAAGCGAGCATTAGCAAGATATGCAAAATGAGTGAATGTGAACTAAAACTACTCTTTAAAAGTGGTGCAAGGGGAAAATCGTCCGAAATTATATTAGAGGACTAAAATTCAGCAATTCTGTAAGTTATCGGGCTAAACAATTATGGTCATAGTTATCAGACAAAATTTAACATTAGGCATAGTTGCGGACTGAAACAATAATTTTCCCTTATAAATATAACATACTAAAAACATGATGATTAAATAAGTATAAGTTGAAAAGTAATTAATAGGAATAAATATGTATAATGGAAAAGTAATTAATAAGAGATGTGTGTAATGTGGAAATAGGAATTAATAAATATATTATTTTATTTTATTCATAAAAAATAAAATTACAAGGTTGATTAAGTCCAATAAAAAAAGAAAAACTTGTTAAGTGATTCATAATTTTATACATAATATAGATATAGATAAAGAAAGGTAATTATTATGGATAAATATCACTTTGGTCCCTAACATATACCACTTATTAGAATTTGGTTCATCATATCTCCTCCTCATCAAATTTAGTCGCTCAATTAAAGAATTTCATCAACTCTGATCATTTCATCAAAAATCCATTAGTTTTAATAGATTTGTTAAAAATCAAAAAACATAAAATGGTGGTAAGAATTGAACCCATGCCTTCAATCTAACATGTAAGAGGACTCACCAATCCACCAAATCTCTAAGCCTGTTAGTAACCCAAAATGTTACTTTTGGTGAATTTCTCCCACGTAGGATGAGTTAGTCCAAATCCCTGGAAAAAATACAAAGAAATACTTTTGAAATAATTTTATGTATTTATTTATGAATTTTGTGTATTTTTGTATATTATAATTTACGAAATTATTTGGTGTTTGTGTTATTTTGATTGGTTAGGTATATAAGAATTCATTGCAATTTGATATGGTTATTAGAATAATTAATTTTGATTGATTACGAAATTCTTTAGGATAGTCTTGAGATTTTTTTAATATTTTTTAATGTTCTGTATAAGTATAATGTAATTTAGGAAAACAATTAAAAAAAGTTCGGTGAAGTGGTGAGGCCATTAATTTGTTTAGGTGCATATGTGGTTTCAATTCCACAATAGCCATTTATGGTTTTTTTTCTTTAATAAATCCGTTAAAATTAATGAATTTTTAATGAAAGGATTAAAGTTGATGGAATTTTAAATTTGAGGGACTAGATTTGATGAGGAGAAAACACGAGAAATCAAATGTGGATAAATGGTATACTTAGGCCATGTTTTCTTTTTTGCACTATTTGGCACCCCTCGGGATTAACTTGGGATTATGATGCTGGATTGTGGCGTATGGGATGGACTGCAATCCGTTTCTATGCTGGGATTAAAAGCGGGTTGTATATTTGCAATCCCGTTTATGACCATGTATTACTTCCACACATAACTTTCACTTTTACGTATTTGCCCCCTCTATTTTACGAAATTAACGGCCTCAGATTTCCCCCAAATCCCCCTCCGCCCACCTTTGTCTTCTGCCTTCCTCCTCTATCCCCAATTTCTGCTTCAATATCGTCCGGCCGCCACCTAGCTTCGTTAATCCCCACCATTGAAGTCGACGATTTCATCCGCCCTAATCTCGGTGAGTTAGGCGTTATCGAAACCTTTCCCTCATTCATGAACACGATATGTGCACAACTTGTAATCTTTAGCCAAACATTATCTCGAGTTTTGTGGTTTCCGAACTTCCATATTCTCCCTTTCCAGGCAGGCACTTCCGTAGCTTCCCAACCTTTGCCGAACATATCCGAAGAGGTAATTGCAACTCTTTATTCATTACGTTTACCCACATTCAAGTCCGCAGTTCGGATTTCAGATTTGTTGAGTGAATTTTGTTATCCCTCACTCACTACTTCACAGAACGCCAAAAATACTTTTTAGCCATTTGCATCTATATTTCGTTTGTGCTTAACAGTTTTGCTGTATGTCAAATATTTGTCATACACCTGCTACTCGCCCTGCTATTTGTGAGATGCGCTATTCCACTAACATCGTACTGTATCTCTGAATAACACGGCTATTGTTTGAGAGTCATTTACGTCGATGTTGCTAAATACATTACTTGTCATTACATATTACACATATACGAGGTTTAGCTTAGCAGGTGGTTCCTAATGTCCTGACGGTTCATCCTTTAACTGTTACTATGTAGGCCATCGATGATGGATACTCCTCGTTCGAAAAACGAATTCGGCACTAGCGACTCCGAAGGTGGGACCTACAGTGGGAACCATTCTTACGCGTCAACCGAATCTGTTGTTCGTTTTTGCCTTTGTGGTAGGGATGTTATGTTACGCACCTTGTGGACTACACTAAATCCGGGACGCCGATTTCGCGGTTGTCCTGGTCACGAGGTATGTTCTTTCATTACAAAATTACTCATTCGCATACAGTGATCGATTGACATCCCGTTAATGCTAAAATCAACGTTAGTAGAGGATTCCTGCATTTGTGCCCATCTGTAACGTAATACCTCTATATATATGCCTCATATTCAAGTCTTTCTAATCAGGGTCAGTAATGCCGCACGTTCCAATGGGTGGATCCTCCTATGTGCGGCAGGTCAAAAGAGATAATCCCTGGACTCTTGAATCGTATCTCCGAGTACGAGACCCAGATGAAACGTCTGAATGCTCGCCTACAAACGGAGGAGACTCGCCGTCGTAGATTAATGAATTATGTTCTAATCTCAAACATTGTTTGGCTATTGTTTGTATTTATTGCGTTCAACATCTAACCTTTCTTATTCACTCCTCTTTTGTATCACTTTGTCATAGCCGAGGCAGTTCAACCACCCTTTACTTTTTGCAATTTATCTGAAACCATGCCCTGCCGTGTACAAGTTCTCGCTAATCGTACGGTTTCGTGAATTTTAAACTTTGCCTTCCCCACTATATATGAATGAGATTCTACATCCTCTGACCACTATTATGTTTGACATCGTTCCTATATATAGCTTCGACTTCATGTGTACACTGCACATTACTAACACTTCACTTCGGCACTTCGATTCGAGTATTCCATTGTATGGTGAAGTGTGCAGCACTTATCATGCTATTTATTACAACATGTTAACTTATAGTTTCTCCATCCATGCCGAATATTCCAACATCTCTCATTTAACTTTTGTACTGCATTAAAAGCTTCCAACTACCCATCCACCAACTACTTCATTTATGGTGCAGTCACTTTTAGGATTAACTATGTAGCTGGAGGTGTTAATAAATTTCATGAGAAATGTTCAAAATGCCAGCGGCCTGCACTCATTTAGCTACTAGCTACAACTGCATTTACCACTAATGCTTGTTAGGCCCTACACCACTGCCACACTGTGTGATTAATTACTCACATCTAAATGTAATGCGACATGACGGAATAATCAGTGGGGGGGTTTCTCCCTTTTGCCACACTGAAGCCTGCCAGTCCTCTCCATCCATTGGCCAAAACATGAATGCATTATTCCCCAGCATTGTCTATAAATAGGACTGTAACCTCCAGTCCCGATTTGCGACTTGCATTTTCTACTTTTGTACAACCCCCACCAGCCTTTTTATGTAAATACCACATGATGTGGCCAGATGGGTTCTATTACCAACGTAACATGTTCTATTATTCAAAATAGACAAAGGACATGGAGTCAACGTCCATTACTAAACTCTTGCACCATGCGAATAGATGTCGTTTTCACCCTGACCATGAGAACACCTTCGCGATAACTGATGCGTTGCAAGCTGTCCATAAAGATCACGGTATTAAGATTGATATTGGGTGGGAAAAATACGTGGTTAAATTTATACGGGAGAGGCATGATGTGTTTCGCAGGTTGATTGCAAGGCGGGATGTAGTCTGCAACACTAGGCTACGGTTCGTTACGGCGCTGGACTCAACCTGGAAGGAGTTCTGCAAGGTGATCTTCGTTTATATAAAAATTACGTACATGTTTATTTTTCAGTATATTGCTGGCAACCATTTCATTTGTGTACTTGAGTTGTTTGTCCTCTATCACTTTCTATTGGCAGGAATCGCGTATCGAAAAATGCTATGTGAATGCTTATGAGGATAGGTGGGACGATCTGTATAAGCTCTTTGGCCAACCGGTTGACTCTGACTCCGATTCTCTTGACAATACCACTACTAAAACGACAGAAGGTGATTCGAAGGAACCCTCTGATCCTATTGTCAGTCTTTACCCTACTCAGCCCGTCGGAGTTGCCCAAAAGGACCCTTGCCCTTTCGGCTATGTCTCCGATAGCCCAACTTCGAGCTCATCCATCTGGAATTTCTACGATGATTTCTCTGGGTGCAATGATGATGCAGACTCGTTGCAGCCATTTCCAGGTGTTCCAATGCCCAGACAGAAATCCGAAGCCACAAAGTGTCTCAGCCCTCCCGCTGCACAGTCTGAAGGCCAAGGAAGCTCTACAGCATCTAACCAAACCCCAGTAAAGAAGGTTGATTGAGGCAAGGAGATTTTCAGTGCGTTCTGTTCGGGGAAACCTTATGAAATGTTTTGAGGAAGTCTGTTTTGGATGTTCCTGTCGTTCATGCATGCATGCGAGCAATATTATTAAGTATTGTAGATACACCTATATATATCCATATGTATTAATGTTGGTAGGACATTTTGCGGACTTGTTGTTGGGACTTTATTGTTTGTTGCCAACATTGTCTCATTCCGCCGTAAGTTGCTTAGGTTTTACTTGTACAACGCCTACAACTGGTTTTCGTTCTGTATAACAATGTAGGCCACTAATTCCAATTGTCGTATAAAGCAGTGAATGTTTGCCCGCCACTGTTGCAGGTTGTCGTTCTCAATATTATAAGATTCCCTGCGTTCCATTTGTTCTGTGGACCTCCTCCACGTGTTAATCGTACTATCCGTACTACCGCACTCGTTACACTAATCAATGACTGCACGGATGATTACCAGTATTCACCCAACATTAAATAACCTCTCGCTAGCAGGCTGTACAGCTGTTCTATTCGTTAATGTTTCTACCAGTAGGCCATTTGCAATGTCAACTCCTGTATACTTCTTCGTAAATCAATGAACCTAATAGGTTATTACTAATTATGCGAAGGGGGTATTACCTTTGCCCCTCTGCGGTACGCATGTGAACTGTATGTGTTATAAATTACAACATGTACCTTCTCTATAGGTTCTCTACGTTATAATTGCATTTGATTACAGTATGCATCCAAATTACACTATGACGGCACTCTGTCTTCCTCACGCTTTCCGCCTCACTTACGCGGGTAATTATGCCACTGTGATATGCACTTCTCGATACTAACCCGGCTATACCCCATCCTTTAAAACCCATGTCCCCTTCCTTTTCCAAAAGAGGGCAACCATCTATTTTGAAACCCTACTCACCTTCTTTCTCCTTTCTTTCTATTACCCGATCGCCGCTCGCTGCTAACTTCGCGCTATGCCATGCCGCAAGTACCCCATGGGTCAATCGCGATATTTTTATACCCCAACGTGGACGAAAAAATTGGACATGACGTTCTGCACCTACCTTCACATCCATGCGCACAATGGTAGTCCACAGTTGAACACGTTAAATCCCGATAACTACGCGTTCAGAAACTCTGCAGCTTCGGTGAACCAGTATGCCGGGCGCTCCTGGTCTTATGATTTCTTCCATTCGAGACTAAGCCTCCTCCGGTTGAGATTTGACAGTTTTGGTAAATTGCTTCAGGAAACAAACATTCGTTTGAACCAAAGGGCGAACAGGATGTTCGGACCAAGAGAAGACTGGCGCCGGATCATACGGGTATGACTTCAACCATCTGCATTCCGACCATCCTTTTCTTTCTGAGTTCTAACTTTCTGCTTCGATTACACTATATTCTGCAGGAATGCCCCTTCACCAAAGCATACTACTACTTTGGTGAGCCGCATTGGGATGAGCTACGGGAGATTTTCTGTGGACGCGAGGTTGCCTGTTTCCGTGGCACCACTGATCATATTGACGAGTTCAGTTTGGATGGGTGCACCGGATCAGACGTCCTCTACTTGGGGATGAAACCCGCAGATGGGTCGGAGGTGAATGGTAACGGTACGAGCGAGGGTTATTCTTGACTGAAGTATGTCTCACATGTTGGCTGCCATGGACGCTTTTTCCACATGTTGGTTCGGATGCCGTTAATGGAAAAAAACTTATCTCTGTATCATGAATGTTTGACGGTAGTCTGTGTTTCGCTTTTGTTGGTTTTATTTTTGTGGTTGTACATTTTTTACCTTTCTGTTTGTCTGCTTTCTATCGAGGGAATATCAACTGCAGTTACTGTAAGTCCCTGATGGTTTTGTCTACGATTTAATGTAACTTGGTGTCTGCCAACCATCATCTTATAATTTTCTATCTGCTACTTTCACGTCGTTGTAATTGGAAATATTCGCTGGAGAACTCCATAAAAGACTATCACAACTTATGCTGCCACTGCATGTAACCGACGTTGGTATTTTTCCACAATGGTAATCCTTCGCAACAGGTGTTTGTTTGCCACAGTTGTGGACGGTGCAGTATTGGGTTCCTAATGAAAACATACAACACTGTAATTAGGTCTCCTTCGAGGCGATGCCTCGCTTACGATTGTGGTGACCTTCCCACTGCGTCCACACACGGAAACAACTCCCACGTCTTCATTAATACCGAATGCATGTGTACGCAAAGATTAACCAGTTGCTGAAAATACACAATATAAAGCATTAGCTGTATTTAAGCCCCGGTTTCCAATGACTTTTTGCGCAGTCGAAAGGACGGAACGATTAAGACTCGGTCATTATTACCTGACATTGTGCATTCACCATTTGGTAGACAAACGGTCACCTACAAATTTCTATTTAAATGCATCCTTCAACTCACCCTCATATCCCTAATTACTCCCCCCCCCCCCCAGTCACTTCACCCTTCTTCTACAACACAACACCAGCCACTACATCATTCCAAAGCTCCATAACCCACCATGCCGTAGCGAAGAATCCCGATGGGTCAGATTAAGTATTTCTACACTGCGACGTGGACAAATGATATAGACGATGCATTCTGCCACTATTTGTACTATCACACGGTAATGGGCAGGAACCATTCCGACACTTCGAACCTGGATTACGGCTTATTGTGCACCGCGCCGCAAGCCATACGGGGAGTTTACTGGGCGTTCCTGGAGTTTGGATTTCTTCCGTGATAGATTCCACTTGTTGTCTCTTCGATACGAGATGTTTACCAAGGTGATCCAAGAACCAGGCATCACATGGAACAAACAAAGCAACCGGATAACCGGCGGCATGGCATAATGGAGGCGGCTCATACGGGTATGGTTCTGTATGATTAGTTGTTGGGCATGTTGTATATACGTATCATATTGGGTACTGAAAGTAAGCTTGTTTACAGGAGCATCCGTTCACCAAGGCATACTTCTACTTCGGGGAGCCGAAGTGGGATAAGTTGGAGATAATTTTCGGTGGTATTGTGCTGATCCCGTTCCAGGGAAATTCTGAGGACATTGATGAATACGAGCCTAGTGATGAAGAGCCAGATATTATCTTCTTGGGAAAGAAACAAAGGATGGATCCGGAGGTGATTGATTTGGTGTCGAGCGACGACGAAGAATGAAGGATTGTACTGTGTTAGCCAACAATATGTTTGTCTTGTGGGTTATGGTCACCGTTTGGTTTTTTTTTTCCGCGTCTTCACTTAATTGGACGGAGAAGCTTTCTTCTGATATGGACTTCATTAGTAATAGTTGATGTTCGCTTCATGTTTGTTTTTGTGCCAATGCTTGTTCCAATATAGTCGTTGTCGGCTTGCTTTGAATTAATCCGTTGTCGTTTAAGTTATTTATTAGTAGCGTGCCAGTCGCTCGAATGCTCATCAACAAAAAGCAATTTAAATGTGAAGAAACACTGATAAGAAGCAAGCAAAAGCAGAACAATACTCATGTTTGCTTCAAGAATACAAACTGCTTTCATTCAATGCTCACACTCACGCCGATAATAGAGGAGTTTGGCCTGATCAAACTAGCCACCTGTACACATCACCTCCAACTAGGTGCCACGTCACGATTAGTCAACAATTCATAAAAAGCGCA
The DNA here is from genome assembly GCF_026168435.1 of Sesamum indicum. NCBI lineage: Eukaryota > Viridiplantae > Streptophyta > Magnoliopsida > Lamiales > Pedaliaceae > Sesamum > Sesamum indicum. The sequence continues at coordinate 4,765,251 of NC_142657.1, read as the reverse complement.
GATGCAAATGAACAGAGAAAACGTAGGATAGGTGAAACACGTTTCTTCATCGGTTTTGAGCAAGCACTCTGTAACATTAGTTCCGGCTTGCTGATGATGAAGATGGGTTCTTCAAACTAAACCGGGATGCCACTCGCGTATGATTGCAATTGGTTTTAATTTGTGGATGCCGCTGAAATGATTAGTTGCGTAAACTTACACATGCCACTATTATGCATGGTTTTCCAATAGAATGCAAGCTGTTGAGCAACACAACAAAAACATATTTCAACACATTGCTTCAGTGATTCTTGTTATGGTTTTTATCCCATAGGAAACGCGCTGCAACAGTGTAAACACTGCAGCGGCCAGCCTTAATGTTAAGGCTGGCCTTCTGCAACAGCATGTGCCTTTAATGGAATCAAACAAGACTTAAAGTGGGATGCATTAGGCTTTGCTTGAGGCCGAGACCATGGACAGCCTTTTCTCCTTTCTCGTGATACTGCAGCGATAAGTCACTCAATGTGACCCATCAATGTGGAATGATGTACACAAATTATTAATTACTCACATGGCAACTTGTATAAATTGAGGGCATCAGAAACCCCATATTCACTGCACATTCACAACGGAGCATTGTAGTTTTCTTTCTTTCATATACTTTTCATTCCCCCCATATTTTGCATTTGGATTAAGTTGTTCATTTCCATTTCCATATGGGTACACACCGTGTGTACATCATATGCTACAGGTATATATATCCTGCACAATCCGAACATAGGTGGAATGATATTCCCGAAAGTTATATGACCGCCGTAATGAAGACATTGTGGTGGATATCCTACTATCTCATGCAAATCATAGTGGATATACCACTATCTCATGCACCGTTTGGTGGATATACTGCTATCTCATGCAATATGGCGCCCTATGCTATGTGATCGTACATCCATGGAAGCATATACACCCAAACATCTCGAAACTCCATTGCAAGTTCAGTTTCGGTGAAATGCTTCCACGGGTACGATCAACAACATCAACGGGGGTACTCAATAACGAGTAACTTAGATACACCATCTCGAAACCTTATTTGTGCCCGTGCAACTCAATAATTTATGTTGTTATAGTCATGAAACCGGTAGTCGCAAAAGTCGGAACGACACAAATAAAGGATCGACGGAGAAGCAACCAACTTACTTGTGGAACGGGCCCACTACATAATAAATGATCGACGGAGACGCAGCCAACATACTTGTGGAACGTGTGTTCATTTTTCATATGTAATTATTATTTTTAAATGATTACATTAACTTGTATTTGGCTTTTATAATAAAATTACTTTTATATACTTATGTGTAAGTATGGGTATAACCTTTGTAATCTCAACTACGTTGTTGCTGTTGGTGGTGGTAGTGAGGTCGATTTTCATAGCATAACATTCAACCAACCATGTTATAGTTTACGTCCGTGAATTGCTACTTTATGTTTTGTGCTATTAGTGATTTCCATTACTGTATACATCACCAGCGATGGTAAGGAAATATGCTAATCATAGCGGACGCAGAGTAAAAATAAGTAACCATTCATTACCAAGGAACGTAATGATAGCATGCACCTTTCACGATAACGCGCGTATACAGTAATAATTGCGCTGGGTTGAGTGGAAGAAAGGGAAGTTGGAAAGTCTTCCAATAAATACGCCGTTCCCTCCCATATTGTGTACTGCCTCACTGAAGCAATTTCATACATTCTAATATTAATCCTCACCTGTTCGAAAAGAATACAAACTCGGCTATTTGGAAAATATTCTTCACCGTTTGTAGAGCCATCCACATAATCACAATGCCAAGACGCGGACGAATGGGACAGGCCCGTCACTTCTACAGTTCACAGTGGACGCAAAAGGTTGACGACGTGTTCGTCGACGCACTCGCATACCAAGCTCTACTGGGAAGGCCGTAGTAAGATCGACGGTGGACAAATTTGGCGTCATTGAATTTTGCTGCCACCTAGGTTGATAATTTCGTCGGACGGCAGTGGCCGATGAATTTTTACAAGAAGAAGCTTCGCCTCGTCCGATTGCGGTACGACACCTTCAGAAAAGTTCTGTTGGATTGGAGTATAACATGGGACAAGAACACGAACCGGATGATTGGCGACGAGGAGGAGTGGAGGAGAATATTCCGGGTATGTATTTGAAATTGAGGCTTTAATTTTGTGTATGTTGATTGCGTACCATTGCAATAACTATGTGAAATATGATGTTGTCATGCCAAAACTCGGCGCACGAAGCCCACACCATTCGCTAGGGCATGCTACACGGGCGAACGTAGGTGGTGGGAGATGAAGGAGATTTCTGCGGCGATGAGGTCACCGCATCTGACACAACTAGCTCTGAGGACGGGGGTCATTGTATGCAAGGCGGAACTTGGACAGATTCGTTGAGAATACAGCATGAAGGGGAGATTGAGGTAATTGATTTAGTCACTAGTTCGGGAGACGAATGACGGTGGCAGGTCAAAAGTGGAAGATAGAGGATGCAATATTGTTTACGAAGGCTTAACCTTTCATAACCCATAATTTGTGCACGGAAGTATGTGTGTTAATCACGTGGTGAACAATATGGAAGTTATGTTTTTGTTAATCTCCGCTTTTACTTGATGTTGTTTTCGTAGCACATGATGCGTCTGACGACTTCAGCTTCAAAATTACAAATTTGTTTGTTCTAAATATGGGAAAGGCAAAAAAACCGGGAAAAAAATAGAAAAACCAAAGTTTCTGTAATGATATGCATATCTGCTTAACAAATGCAGTAGGAAAAAAGCGACTACAGTCATAAACATCGGGTGCCACATTCTACAAGCATTGTTCAGTACATAAATGCATACCCAACCGAAGATATGTTTACAAAGCAAATAAAACAACAGTACTTGGTTTGTGCTTAGCTACAGATGGGGGTATCTACAAAAAGAGAGTCACATTTCAGGCAGCACACCCATTCAGCCCGGAACACACTAGATTTTGCCTGCCAGCATGAGACGAACAAACTTGACTCTGGAATCCCTTGTTAGGCCTTGAAAAAGCTCCATCTCCTTGGGGTCTTTGACTAACCTATTTGCCACAATCAATTGTTCGTTCTCGTCGAAGCCTTCTAGCTCTCTAACTTGTTGCAAGATCAACTAACGATGTTTCGGATCTCCGAACTCATTTTCTAGGATACTGGTTAATTTTCCCAAGCGCGCGTCGGCTGATTCACAAAAATTAGTAACCATCTCAACCAATCTTGGAAAACCATCGTCCACATCGCTCGCTCTGCGTTTCCTCGACGAGGATCCTCCAGTTCGTTTCACTGCACTGGATGAATTCTGAGTGCGATCAACGTTGGGATTGAAAGAGAAATCCGGTTCATCCTCAAGGCCTACATCACATGGCTCCGCAATGCCATCGTCCTCATGCACATTACACTCTTGCGTCTTTGCAATCTCCTCGTTCCTAACATCGGCGGCCTCCTTAAATGGATCCGTGCTCCTTTCTCCAATTGCACGGTCTCTCCCAAAAATTTCACGCGCCAGGCCGAAAAAAATGGCCATGCCCTTTGTCTCATCCCCTTGGCAGATGGATCCAACTGGAACAGAAATATTAAGGACGTTAACAACAATTGTAACGGACCGTAGCATCCTTCGCTATAGGAGGGAAGAAACGATCATTTTAGGTGCGTACCTTGACATAATCTTCCCAGACTGCATCGTCTTCAACGGTTACAATGTTCCGGCTTTCGTCCCAACCAAACCCAGACCTTGTAAGCATAGTGGTGAGGGTCGAGTATTGTTTTTCCCATACGTGCAGTTTTGAGGTGATGTGTGGGTCCGCCTTGATATTGGCTTGTGGGAAATGCTTCGCGATGTAAGACTCCAACTGGGCAAGATACCCAATCTTGAATCCATTATCGCATTTCCAACCTGTAACCACCAAATTCCTCTGTGCTGCAACGAGACATTCCTCCTCCAGGATAGTTCACATGCGGCAACCCGCAGACCTTTCTTTGTTCGCACCACGACAGCGCGGCATGCTGCTACCCTCATCAGAACCAAGGTCCATATTATGATTAAAGAAGAAGTGTCAAACCGTGCGTAAACCTGCACCGAATAATGCATCATTAGGTTCACGATATGAACACAGTGGGATATATGTCAAGGACGTCAATTCAACATAAAATGTGAAATACATTGTAAACATGAAACCAAAAAACAATGGAAATTCGATAGGAAGGAGGCGAAACAAAAGGACAAGATTTAATGTGAACGAGTAGGCATCGAAGAAAAACAAACAAAAAAACTGTTTAAAACAACGCGGAAGTAGAAAGCCCGGTGGGACGATGTCGTCTCCACTGTCGCTACATGCAATGCCACTACGCTGCAGTGATTACAACTCAAATGTCAAATAACAAGTTTAATGTTGGGCACTACGGAAAAACATTGTAACGATTGAAAGCATCGTCGTTAGTATTGTGTAAGAATAGATCATCAACAGCGGCTTGTCCAGTCGTTGTACATGGACATGGCCAGTGTATCCCTCCAACTGGTCCACATGGGGCTAGTCTCTATGTTCCAGACATTTTCATGGTCGTTCTCCAACTCATCAAATCCGGTGGTAGGTAAATCATGCTCGAGCGGGTCATCAGGCGTTTCTTATCTTAGAAAATTATGTAGTACGCAGCAGGCCAAGATAATCCTACTTTGGACATTGATGGGGTAGAATGATTGACTCCTCAGAATGCCCCAGCGCATCTTAAGCAACCCAAACGTACGCTCAATCACGTTACGCGCAGACGCGTTATTAAGGTTGAAAAACTCGTGATAGTTCTGGGGTCCTCTCACACCAGTATCCCACTCGCGTAGATGGTACCGAACACCTCTGTACGGAGTCAAGAAGCCTTCGGCATTTGCATATCCATTGTCACACAAGTAGTATTGACCTGCATAAGGCACAACAGGCGGTTAAGTACTATTTCAGTGCAATTTAGAGTCCAAGAGTAATATGATCGATGTACAGAAGACATAGGAAAGTGGTTGAGGCTTGATACAGACCTGATGACACTCTGAGGCCACCGGGTCTGTGTACGGCATCACTTAGAACACGGCTATCCGCCGCACTTCCCTCCCAATCGGAAAGCACATAAATAAATTACATGTTTGGGTTGCAAACACCAAAAACGTTCAGAGCAACATGACCCTTGGAGGTTCGGTACCTTCCCTTTTCATGTTCAGGTAAACGAACGTCGATGAAAGTCCCATCCAAGGCCCCCAGATATCCCTTGACAACGGAATTCAATCGTGAAGGGGGAATGGCATGTAACAGTCAGAAAAGGGGCGAGATAGAGAAATAAAAAATGATGTGTGCAACGGGGACGAAACAAAGAAGAACTCATGTACCTTGAACCATTTCCACTGGGGGTTGACACAGTCCTCGGTAATCGGAGTTGGCCTAGCCAAGAGGGCATTGTACAACTTAATGACTGAATTCAGCAAACGGTGAAAATGTTTATGGATGGTGCGGTCGGAACGGATAAAATCATGCTTCACCACACTATTCTTTTTGTGATGGGACACAATGCTTAGGAAAAATAGCTACCTGATCGGGTACGCTTAGGTGTTTGGTTGGGGTCAAACCACCTGAGTACTGAAGCATGTAGCACAAGCGACCGAAGGCGTTGCGGTCCATCCGAAGATTGCGAAGACATGATTCGTCTGAAACGAAAACCAGCCTATGAAGATGGCGAATCTGGTCCGGTATCTGAGTGCTCATCACGTATCTTATGGGCCCCTGTACACGTCGGTTAGGGTTTCGACGGGCAAGGTATTTGGTAACATAAGAAAATATAGTCATAGCAACGGCAAGCTCGTCCATGATTTCTTGTACAATTATTAAACCCAACGTAACTCTTTCGAAAGACCTCATCCTAAATACCAAAAATTTAATGTTGAATATCGGAATTTTTTAGGAAACACAGTACACCATGAAATTGAGTGTGTACGAAAGTAGTCGATATAGCAGAATGAAGGAAAAGAGACGGGGGAAAAGATTCTTGAAATCTGAATGCACAACGAAAATATAGGTGACGACGTTAACCAATAGAACATGCAATGAAGTAAAAAGTGGTAATGGTTGAAGGTATATGTGGTGTGAAAGAGAAGTCCACCAAATCAGGCGAGCGAGAAGGGGTAAGAGGTTAGGACATGGGAAAATAGACGGAAGAGCGTTAACGGACCAAGAATATGAGAACGGAGTACATAGCACATCACAAGTTAGTAAATCTTGCAGGAACAAATTTAAAGAGTAGGCGAAGGGTTTCAGACGAACTCACAAGGGATCCCGTATTATTCCCGAGATAACCGAAGAAGACGATGGAGGATGCCAGATGGGGGACTTCCCAGCACGTAACGGAACTCCGACCCAGAATCTTGAAATCAGAAATGGAGAGAGAAAAATTCCATTAACGATTGCAGAAATATAAAATCACTAACCAAGTAAAATAAAATTATAACGGAAAACATGGAAGAAACAAACATGAAAAGGAGTAGAACTAGATACACATACACGGTGTGGGGAGCATGCAACTGACTGGACTATAAGAACTTACCTCGCCGGCAAGAAGAGAAGAGTGGTTGCAGAAGGTCTCCTGTAGAGTGAAGATTTGAAATGATGGGGACGCGTTGGTGGGAAATGAAAAATCAGAAGAATTGAAGTCAGTAGGTGGCCAGGGACAACGTCGTCATTTTCGGTAGAAAAGCAAGGATACAAACGTAAAATTGGCAGGTGAGAGAAGGTGGGATAAATGGATGGGATTCGAATCCCAGCCCCCAATGCCGGATTCAGAAGAGGGGTGTTGTCCAGTCCACTACCGGGCTTTGCCCTTTCATCTCGGGCAACGCAAGTCGAAAGTAAACGGTAGGCATTCCCCGATTAACGCAGATTTCCCGTGTATTACAGGTTAGTAAACAAGGCCTTAAGGGATTAAAAGTCCAATTTACCCTATCTATTATCATTCTTACTGTTTAGAATACACTTCACCAAGTGGCATCGAAATACTAGAAGAGATATAACATTTTTTCAAGGCTGATTATACTATAGTTAAAAGTAAAATTATTGTAAATACTAATTAATCAAGATTGTGTAATAATTATTAACTTTTATTTTCACGAGGCCAAAATGTTAATTATAACTAAAAATCATTTATTTTTTTCCACAATTAAATATTAATTAATTGTAATTAAAATATAAGATTTTGTGGTGATTTTGTCAGACGATATATATGGTATTGATTTGTAATCAGCTTTATATTATAATTATTTGCAGTTCAGGAAATAATTTGTATTTTGTCTTATTTTTATGTTTCTAATATCAATCTCTCTTCCTGCTATCACTAGAAAAATTACAATATTTTTGTTTGTTTTTAACAAATTCGTTAAGATTAATGGATTTTTAATAGAAGGAACAAAGTTGATGGAATTTCTAAATTTGGGGGACTAAATTTGATGAGGAGAAAACATGATAGATCAAATGTTGATAAGTGGCATACTTGAGGGACCAAAAGTGAAATTTACCCTATCTTTATCATTCTTACTTTTTAGAATACACTTCACCAAGTGCGGCATCGAAACACTAAGAGATATATAACATCTTCTCAATGTTAGTTATACTATAGTTAAAAGTAAAATTATCATAAATATTAATTAATCAAGATTGTGTAATAACTATTAGCTGTTATTTTTTCAAAGAGGCCAAAATATTAATTATAGCTAAAAATTATTTATTTTTCTCACAACTAAAATATTAATTAATTTTATTTAAAATTTAAGATTTTGTATTGATTTTATCATAGGACATATTGATTTGTAATCAACTTTAAATTATATATTTATAATACAGGAAATAATCTATATTTTTTCTTATTTTTAGGTATTCTAATATCAATCTCTCTTCCTTCTATCACTAGAAAAATTACAACATTTAATCATGATTAATTGCTATGATTAATAATAAATAGTCGTAGAAAATAATTAATGAACATGGCCACGCCATGATTTTTGGCAGTAGAGTTTTCGAGGGTGGCTAAAATATTTGTCATGGTTAAATGAATGAAAAATATTTTTACCATAACTCTTAGCCGTGGCAAATAATTTTTTTATAGTGAAAAGTTAGTTTGTTGGTTTTATTTTACCATAATTAATAATAGCTATTTACCATGATTTTTAGCCATATCCACCAATATTATGACAAATAGTAATTTTTATTCTAGTGTATGTTTGTCGCGGTTTGCTCTGAACAGCCATGAATCCTCTAAGGCGTTAATGGTTGGCGATTGACTTGCCCCTTTGACATCCTTTCTTGCATACGATGAAAGCAACAGTGTACTCAAGCAAAAGAGAAGAAATGAACAATTTTTATTTTTTGTTACTCTTAACTTACACCAAGAATTGAGCTGTATAATTTACCTCATATAAAACAACTTTATATATACCATGTAATACCAAGATTCCCTGAGAAAAGTATAATATCATTCAAATATAACGACAAGGGGACTTCGGACAGAGTGCCTGGCAGAAGTCCATGTAAGAAATCCTTGAGCAACTGTATTACTGCTTGCATTGGCCAATCTGTTGAATGTCACTTGGTAAGTTAGCCTCTGGTTCACCCCGGAAAACTGTAGAGTACTGGGCTCAACCCTCATGTCGACGCCGGGCAAACCTACGGTTTCGACAGTGTAAACCGAGTTAGCTTCGCCAACGTTGGTAACCGTCCTGTTATATGTCTCGGAAGTATTTCCGGTTCCAAGCAAAGCTGTAAACGAAGGATAGTTCAACTCTGCTTCAGATATGCTTGAAATTTCGGAGCACCTGACAGGACGGTTCGCGATTATCTCCACCTGTTGGTCTGTATAATTCAATCCACATAGATAAGGCACGTAGTCTTGTGGCTGGATGTCGTATACCAGTCCTGGATCCGTGGCCTTCAATATGTTGACATGACCAGAGCCCACGGCGAAGAGGATGGCGGGTCTTAGAGTTTCATCTTCGATGAAATTTCCAGCCAGGTTCACTTGGTCGGCGGTGGTCATGATGGCGGACTTAATTGCAGCCGGGGACCAATCAGGATGAGCGTTTTTCAGCAAGGCTGCTACACCGCTGAGGTGAGGACAAGACATCGAGGTTCCTGAAATGATGTTGAAATTGGATTTCGTGTTGGTGTTGTTTTCAACAGAGATGTGCCAGGCTGCCAGGATGTTATGGCCGGGACCAATAATGTCGGGCTTCAGGATTCCAAGGCTGGCCAAGTTCGGGCCCCTGCCAGAAAAATATGCAACTGTTGGGGCGCGATCGTCGCCAATTATAGTCCCTTTGAAAGAAATAGTGGCCGTTGGGGATGATGTTGAATTCAAATAAGCTTTGATTTTCAGTCCATCTGCGTAGCTGAGGTGTGTGGCTGGAAGAACGTGAGAATCGGAATACGTTGTGTAGCCTTGAGGCTGCTGGTTGATGAGAATCATGGCGGCGCCACCAGCATTCCGAACCGCTCTGCCCTTCGCAATTCTCCCTATTCCTCCACCTTGTTCACACAAGACGATTTTCCCCTGCACGTTGACGTTTCTCAATAATGCTGGCAAGCAAAATTGGGCATTAGGATCGCTAGAATTCAACCGAGGGTAAACCAGATGCAACGGAGTTGAGGAAAAATCTGCAGGCTGAAAGGTGGATTCGCCCTCTAATTCTTCATTGTTTCCGAGCACTGCAGTTGCCCTAATTTTCCTGTCAACTGAGCTGGCCCCCACAGTTAGAAGCCACGGAGCACCATTTTCAATAGAACCAAGAAATGGGCCACTATTTCCAGCTGAGGCACTCACAAAGATGCCCCTCTCCACTGCGCTAAAAGCCCCAACTGCAACGTTATCATCGTAAAAGTTTCTGGCAGGGCCACCGAGGGAGAGTGAAATTATATCCACACCATCGTCAATTGCAGCATCCATTGCAGCCAGAATATCACTCTCCGAGCAACCCGTATTACAAACCTTGTACATGGCTATATGAGCAAGAGGTGCAATTCCGGCTGCAGTTCCATTAGCATTGCCAAACACATTGGCACCTCTCACAAAATTGCCCGCAGCTGTGCTTGCAGTGTGCGTGCCATGGCCATTCTCATCCAACGGTGTTCCATTCCCTATTGTGAAGTATCTGGCTCCAATAAGCTTGTTGTTACACACAGTGGAGTTGAACTGGCACTGGCCCTTCCACTTGGCAGGCGGAGGTGGCATCCCTTCGTCGTTAAACGACGGGTGGTCAGGGTTTATGCCACTATCCAACACACCAATGATCACACCTCTTCCATAATTGGAATCCCTCCAAAATCCCATGTTTTGGTTCAAGCCCAAGAAATTAGGAGAATGGGTTGTGTGGAGAGGCAGTGTTTTTTGGGGCCGAGCAGACACGAAACCGGGCTTCTTCTCCATCTCTTTCACTTGCTCCGGTGAAAGTCTGGCTGCAAAGCCTTTGAAAACATTGTGGTAGGAGTAGATGATGTGAGGCCCATCCGCCGATGAGCTGGACAACGTTGTGGGCAAAAATGACTGGTACCAGCCTTCCAAATCATCCGTATGAGCACTCACAGTTGGGCCCCGAGGCATCTCAACATGGACAATATATGATTCAAGTTTGCTCTCTTCTGCTCTTACAATAGTATGGAAATTGAGTACACACACTAATGTGAGAAAAAACATGTAATAACCCATGATTGAATGTTCAAGAATTGAAGATCAATGGTAAGAGGAAGAGGCTGTTGGGAAAGGTAGAGGTGTGGATGATCATATATATAGTATACATTCCACGCGGTAGCTAGTCTACCATCATGGTTGTGGGGTGTGTATTTGGAAAAATCAACTGGGGTTTTTTATAATTATTAGACTAAGGGGGTCAAGTTGACGAAGACTATTTAGCAAGTTTGCAATTAATTTATGGCTCTTGGTTAAGATAGCTAGAAAGCGAGGAACAGGTCAATCAAAAAATATTCTATAACAATTTGGCGTAGAACATCCCTACCACATCAATGTATAACGATTAATATGTCTTTTTCTTAGAAAAAAAGCATATAAAATTATAACTAAATTAACTTATTTAGAAATGGATCGAGATAGAATTGATATAAATAACAAAATGGGATAAAAGATATTTTGAGTGAATTTCTGGACATGAGAGAAAAATCAAGAATTGATTGTCTGAAAGGGAATGCAAAACAAGGAGAAGATAGTTTTTAATTAAACAACAATACATAAAATTACATATTTTGTTAATCATTCAGATGGAATTGTGTAAATTACATATAATGATAATTAAATCTAACAAATCTAATAATTTAAGTAACCAACTATATTATTTTTATAGCAAATGTGATATTTAATTCGATACTAATTTAAATAACCAAAATTATAAAATACTACAATTAAATACTACATCGCTCAATATAAACAACATTTAATAAACAGAGTAATTAAATAATATAATTATACTAATTAATATGAATTAAAATAGAAATTTTGGCACCTCTGCTTTTAGTTTTCCGCCAGAGAGAGGATTACAATTTTCTTAATTGTGTGTGTAGTGTGTGTTGTATGTTGTACATGTGTGTGTTGTACAAGACAACAAAAAAAAAAAAAGAAAGAAAAAGAGTGAAGAGAGGTGAGGCAGTGGGTTGGTGGGCCCCACCCTCTAATGTATATATATGTATATAATATTATGCTACTACTAATATATATATATATATATATAATATTATATTACTACTAACATATATATATTATTTACATATATATAATATTATTGTTATTTTATTTATTTAATTAAATTTTTCTCAAATACCCATTACGTCCTTCCTAAATTTCTTAATTAATATAATTTGCTCTCAAATATTATAACGAACTCTAATTTAATCCGTTCAAATTTTATCATATCCCAAATTCAGTCTATAATTTGTTTACTAATTAAATCTAAATTTTTAATAATTACAAATTAGTCTCCCAATTACATAAAAAGTTCTACGGACGTCACACGCCGTCTATTGGAGTGCCCATATTATTTGAATATCTTGTAGGGTAATTGTGGCTTCCCCTATACAAAAATGAAAAGTGTGCGTCTTCAATCGCCACATCTCCACTAATGCAGTGATGAGATGTTGATTTAATTGAAGGCGTCCGCACCTATAAATTCCATAAAATTCTATTTGGTGTAGGATTTGTTGCACATGTACGGAAAGATTATTTATTGAAAATAAGTCCAGAAGGTACCATTCGCATGCCGTGCCTGTAGTACGGCGTTTAGGTCACCTTCGAGAATATCATCGGACCTATGTTGCGCTTGTTGAGATAATACAGTCCCATCAAGAAGGCCGTACACAGAGCGTCTATCCATTTGTACGAAAAATTAATTTGTGTAACCCCGCACAAAATATTTGTAGGAATTATAGGATGACAACCCGTACGATATGAAATAAATTGAAAGTTTTGTTTTGAAAGTGAAGTGAAAAAACACAACGCCTCTTACGCCTCTTTTATAGAGGTTTTCCGAGGTTAAATTTTTTTTAACACCGTAAAAAAAATGATAGTGAACCGCGACTGCCTTTAATCAAAGTGCCAGCCTAAAAATTAAGGTTGGCCGCAACTGCCTTTAATTAAAGGATAGCAGCGCCAGCCTTTACCAAAGGCTGGGCAGCATACCCAACCTTTGATTGAGGGTGGGCGCTGGCCAGCCTTGTTCATTTAACAAGGCAAATGATGTGTCGTCTTGTAATTAAATAAGGCTGACACATCATTCAATTTTTTTTAAATAAAAAAGTTGGTGGTAGGTTCGATTGCATGTATAAATAGCAGGGCTTATGTGCTTCAAATAGACAGACGCAACAACCATTCACTTTTTGCCATCTCAAGTACAGTCATGCATTATTTCTCTGTTTCTTGCTAATTATGTCTACTTCATCTTCTCGAATTGAAGTTTTTGTGTATTTTGGTGGTGAATTATGCAGTGATGGATAGTCACTTCTCGCATTGAAGTTTTTGTGTATTTTGGGATTGCCCATATTATTTGGATATCTTGTAGGATAATTGGCCGAGTTGATGCCACCAGTAAGCTAGCTCTGAACGAACACCTAAGAAGAAAGAAGCACAAGTCAAAGGAGGTTGCATTCAGAGCTCAAAATGCTGCAAAAAGCTATAGCACTGAACTGTTACCAAAGAAAGCTACCAAGCCAATTTAAATTTCACTCTTTGGTGTAGATGTGCCTGGTAGGAGTCTCCTCCAAAAAAGTTATGAATGATCATAACAATGGGAAGAAACGTACCTCATTGGATTTTTTACAATTGTACAAAAAAATATACACTATTACATTTGTACACTTAATTGTAATTTTTGAAATTAATACAATTTTGGACTTTAATATGTTGTTAAAAATTAATTATATATAATTAAGTGAAATTATATAATTAATTTATATAAAATTTAATTAAACGAAAAAAAGGGGAAATGGCCAAATCATGATCTCTAATCACGAAACCAAGTCGCGATCTATGATCGCGACTTGAGGGATTTTATTAAAAAAATTACTTAAAATCACGACTCGACATAATAATATTAGTATAATAAAAAAATTATATTAATATAATTTTTTAATAATAAAAAACTAAATAACCTGACTAGAATAGGCCTATCAATCGATGGAATCTTACCTATTTAGGTTCAAATACAAAAAAAATCCAAAAACATTAATTTAGATTCAAATTTAGTCAATTCATTTTATTCCACTCAAGACCCATGGATCTTTAGACCCAACCAAATCCAATGTTCGGTTTTGATCACACCCAAATTCGATTCTTTTTTTTTCTTTTTTTTTTCTCAACTCATATTTTTTTGTAAATCATACTAATTAATTATTTTTTTATTTTTTTATTTTTATCCATAATTTATAGGGATGTTCAATTCAGTTAATCGAACTGAACCAAATGATTTTTCGATTAACCAAAAGTTCTGGCGTACCAAAAATTGAACTAGACTAATTGATTCAGTTCGGTTATAATCGAATGTTTTTTTTAATTCGATTCAGTTAATAACCAAAATACTAAATTCATAAGGAAGAAAGGTCTGCTAGTAAATTAATTGAATAGTTTTTATTTTTATATTTTAAATTTAAAATAAGTAGGAATTAGTATATGATTATAATAATATATATTTATAAATTATAAATATAATTTATATATTAATATATTTTATAAAAGTATAATATATTGTATAAATATATTTTTTAATTTTTGCTATTCGGTCGGTATAGTTAACCGACCTAACCAAATTGTACCGATCGATTATCGATTTGCTTTTAAAAAAATAATTGAAAATTGAACTGAAATTTTGGTTCGATTTTTGGTATGAATAGCAAATTCGATTCAGTCAATTTTCGACCAGTTAATCGAATTTTAACACCCCCAATAATTTATCAATAAATTTAAAATTATTGAGACCAATTTACAAATAACTCTTTTTTTATAATTTTTTTTAAATAAATATATTATTTATTAAATTATTTATAAAATAATCTTATGAAAATATTACACCCCCAACGTTTGTGGTGTATTACACTTTGTCTTCAATCACTCTTTTGTCACATTGGACCGTCTCATATTTACTTATTTGCTTTTTTCTAAAGGAATAAAATAGAATATTCCAACTACGTATATGTATGTGCTCCCAACTGATTTAGTGCTGGACATAATTATAATTTCACACCACAATTTCGAAAGACAAAAAAACAACACCAGAAATTTAAAAGAACCCCAACTTCATCCATTTCCATTGCCATTGCCATTGCCACCCACCATCTCCATCTTACCCCCAACTTCCCAAATCTTCCTCCAATTTCTCATACACCTTCCAACAATCTTTTGACTCTAATCTACCAACAAGACCCAGCGAAAATTTCCAACATCCAATTTAAAGACAAGAAACCTAACGGAGAAAAGGTGATCTTTGTCATAAAATTCACAAATGAAAACACAAAGAATTCAAGAAATCGAAAGAAAACATAAATCTCACATGCAGGTCATGAGATGCTTTGAGATTTTTGGAGAAAATGTAATCAATGGAAGCATTTGAAGAAGATGGTTGCGGTAAAAGGGTTTTGTTTTCATCATTTACATACATCAAAATTGTTAGCTTCACACTCTTGATAATCTGAAGCTTTCTCTTATTTTCTTGGTGAAAAATTGTGGTGGAGAATTAATTGCAGAATAAAGCGATGAAGACGGTGGGTGGGTGACAATGGTTGTAATTTAACATTGAGAATAGGTCTATTTATAGGACTAAAAATACAATTTAACCTTATTTTGATTGAATTAACTAATGGAGAAGCAGCTGTCGTTATCAATTGGATGAAAATTCCTCAATGGTGCTCAAATTGAAAAAAAAAAAGACCACATATGGGATTCAATGTGCAAATTGATTCAATGTGCATCTTTTAAAGTTTTTAATTTTTTTAGTGGATCAAGTGGATAATTTTTCTATAATTTTTAAATTTTTTTTATCCACTACCGTACAAATTTTTTATACTGTTTACAAAAGTGAAGAAAAGAATACAACAAAAGCAAAATTGACAACTATACCTCTATCTAATGATTACATAATTTCATCAAACATAAAAAAATGAGTAGGTATTTATGATTGTGCCAAACTTCAGGGAAACTTGTAATTTACACTGAATTAAAAGGAAAAATAATTTGTTTAGTCCTTTAAGTTTTCCTGCTACTTATTCTAGTCCTTTAAGTTTACGCATTTGAGTTTTAGTCCTGTAACTTTTAAAAATGCGTAATTTTAATCCTCCGGGTTGCATAATTTTCCCCCTACAAAGCTTTTTAAAGAGCAAATTTAGTCCATATTAATTCTTTTTGTGTATCATAACCAATGCTCCTATAGAATGGTATCAGAGCCTAAGTTTGTCGAATAAAATGTTTATTTATATTACGTTTAGATAATTTTTACCACTAAGGGAGGAGACTTTTCAAAAGTATGGAACTGAACAAAAGTTCAAGTTGCAATGACAACAGAAAATATTTTCAGACTTCGGAAATACAAAGAAGGAATTTCCTTATGGAAATTCTTCAAAAATCCGACAACACTCCGTAAAGGATTGATTTGGGTCTTCTCACAGCATAAGAAATAGAGGAATGGTTGCGGAATTTTCAAGTCCGCCAGATACTAACAGGAAATGTAATGAGGCGCTTACACTCTACCGAAGTTCATGATAGAATCCCAACCAGGAGAAACGAAACAGGTAAATTCCTTCACCGATACAATTTTAAAAATTACGATTAAAGAAATTGACTGGCAAAAACTAGAGCTGGATTCCTAAAAAATCCCTCAAGATTTAAGAGAGATCCAAAAGATAGTTCAAGACAATGGACATAGGTTAATCCATATACCTATTAAAATAGAAACTTTGAGCGAAACGGTGGACAAGATCTTTAAGATCCTTCCAGACTTACATAAGGATCTTAGAGATTTGAAGACAGAAGTTACAAATCTAAAAACAAACCAGAAGGAAAATCCTGAAACATCCAGATCCAAAAAAGAGCGAACTAGGGATGTCCTTGGATCGGTACCTTTTCTAAATCAAAAGGGAAAGGTAATGGAGACTCTAAAGCCAAAGACAAGAGATGATATGATCCTTGAAGCTATCAAATCCATAAAATAATGAAAGTAATGAGGGCATATCTATCAGATCAACAGGAATTGGCTGAATCCTTTTCCCAACTTGGGATTGTGGACTTAGTCAACATTCAAACCAATGAGATCACTCCGGCGGTACCATCACCGAGGGAAGTACAGGTTTCAATGTTCCTCCACAGGATCATCCAATGAGAGAAGGCACAGATTTCCACACCAACGCCACCTTGACATTCATATGAATAAGATTAAGAGAACATCCAGGGAGGAATCCAAGGAGAGTTTCAGAAAATACACATTGGGCAAGGACCATGCTCCAACCCTTGTATCCATATGGCACTATACTTAGCCTGGATGTTATCAGCTTCCAGAACATCGAGATGTTGATAGATGAATGGGTTGCAGCCATGAAGATAGCAACCCTGGAACTCGAAAAAGAAAACTTTAGAAGACTATTAAAGTTAAGCCTGGAGCGTTCGGTGAAGTTCGGATGGGATAATACCTAAGAGGACACTAAAGCTAGTATCCTTGCCAAAAATTCAAAAGCTCAATAGTAGAATGGCTAGGAAGACTTATCAAGATACACTTCATTAGAGATAGATACTTCAAAGGAAGTAGATCAGAGAAGTCTAGAGAATATGCACAAGCTCTCTTTGGCTTTGAATTAAGAAGTATTTGCGTAGTAAATGAATATATCTATTGGTTTTGCAAGTATTTCTTCTAAAGTGGAGTAGCAACAGAAGTAGTAGCTCCAATGTTCTTTGCAAAGATTTGCAGTCCATGGAGGAAAATGTTGATTCAATCATACAAAGTACCTGAAAGATAGTTAAATGCAATAGCAAGAAGGATGTCTTTCTTTAAAGATAAATTGAAGAATTGGTGTTATCAAGCATCCATCCAAAAGAACATGAAGAGATTGAGAGGTAAGATCAAAAGAATTCCTCTCTATTGTGATAACAATAAAAGAATCGAGTGAGCCAAGAAAGATGACAAAACAAAGGGGTGATTTCCACCCTAGGAGTTCCAAAAGAATCTATTTTAGTTGGAGATCATGGTGGTCCAAAATAAAGACTAGATCATAGAAATCTAGACAGAAGAACGGACCAACAGGGGTTCTATCTCAAGGATCTTACAAACATAAACGAGATCCACGGGAAGAACCCATACAAGGAGAACTTTCAGACGAGCCCATACCAGAGCCAATGATAGTTTCAAATATTGCAACTATTGGACATTCGGAGCAAAGGGACATATATCTTCAGACTGCTCGCAGAAACTTGATGATTATGGAAATTTGAAGCATGGATGACATTCCAGACGCAACCTACTATGATGATTTGGTATCCATATACCAATTTGAAGATCTTCCTTCAGATGAAAGCGTATATGAGGAAGAAATAGAGACTGATTCAGATAGATCTTGAATCGAGTCAGAGTAACTACCATGAAGATGATAAGCTTCAGAAATTTGAAAGCCTGTCAGGATTCTTTTTCAAAATGATGGTGTCAAATAAGACCATGAAAAGAGTCATGCGTCAAGATTCCAACATCAACCTATACCATGGATTTAGGATTAGAGGAATCGGTAGAATCCTCAACCAAATAGGACATGAACCAGAGGAAACAACACATAATCTACAAAATAAGTTTAGGTGAGTTTACTATTCCCATGGTGCTTACGTGTAATGTGAAGGAAATGCAACTTATTCCAAAACAAGAAATTTTTGAAGAATTGAGTAAGCTTAGAAAAGAAGCAGCTGAAACTATGAAATGAATCCACATAGGAACTATTGAAATAGTAATAAAAGCAACTTTCGAGGAAGGAATTGATTCAAAAATATATTTATCTAATTGATAGAAGAATCAATAACTTAAGAGATGGTTGTCTTGGGACAATGATAGATATCTATATGTAGAAAAATTAATATCTGAGATTCATCATAAAATTGTGTACAACCTAGCAGAACAAGATTTCAATAGTGTCTCACCCCTTCATGAAGACTTTAAAAGAAAGGATCTTAGGAAAGAAGGTAATAGACCATATCATATAACTTATAGAATAGCTTATGTCCTTTCCAACACACATCATGATTTGTTTCTTAGGAAAGAGCGTATAGAAATTCCTAGAATTTTAAATGAATTTTCCAAGGTAATGACACCGGATCCAATTAGGATACCTAGAATAGGTGGTGTTGCAATTTTTTAGATCAAACATTTAGCTTTAGAATTGAGTTTAGTAGCAGAATGTCCTTTTCAAAAGATAGGATCATGGGCCACAAAGAGAAGGAGAAGGAGTTATTAAAAGCTTTAACTCCTCAAGAGATTAGGAATGATAATGGGACAAAATGCATAAAACCCCCCTATGTTTTAGAAAGTATGCAAAAAATACCTCCCTGTTTTTAGAATAGGCTAAAAACTCCCTCCTGTTTTGTTTTAGTTAGCAAAAAAAATCCCATTCTGTTGGCAACTAACGGGAAGTGGAGGAGATGCGCGTCTGCTGCGTTTGGTAGTCATTTTGTATGATTTAGGTTCATATTTTAATGACACTTTGGACTAAAATACCCCTCTATGGGTCTATATAACATACAAAGGCCTTTTTGGCTTGTTTTGTGTTTTCCTTTTGCCATTTTTCACCTTAAAAACTAACTATTAAATTTTGTCAATTTATATTCAATTTATTTAATATTAAATATTAAATTAAATTATATTTAAATTTAAATAATTTTATAATCGTTAATTATTAAATCTAAAATTATTTTTAATTAATTAAAATATATATTCAATTACAATAATTATTATTAACTAGCAACATATTTAATTATATAATCAAAATTAATTAAAAAATTAAAAAGAAAAAAGGAAAAACTGCAATTTCGCCACTTTTTCGCCGTAAACTTGTTTCTAAGTTTCTGGCGCCAATAGTACCATTCAAATCCTTTCTTCAAGGCGAATATTTTCATACCTTCAATTTGAGTTTTCGTCAATCATAGAGAGTGGGCTCAAGTCACGACCGCCGAACATGTTTCCCATCGATTCGTCTTCGTCCGATCGAATCTTGGTCTCAGACCACCACCATCAGACTTGTCTATTCAAGACGATTCTAATGAGACCGACCTCACTCAATTTGGTAAAGAATTTACGGAGATACGAGAATTTTAACAAGTAAGCGCCGCGGACGAGAAGAATGGGGGGAAGCCGGGGGTGTGGGGGTAGGGGTGGGGGGGGCTAAGGTGGTCGGGTGGGGTAGTCAGTTTTTTTTTAATATATAATAATAATATGTTTTTAAAATTTTAAATTATTTATATATAATATAAGTTAAATAATTTGTTGAATTTAGACCTTTTACTTTTTAAAATCTAACGGTTGAGATTAATTGATTAGATCTAACAATTAGTATTTGATCAAAGAAGATCCAACAGTCATTAAAATAAGAAATAATATATAATAAGTAAGGGTATAATGGTTATTTTTTCAAAAATTCACACTGTTAGTTGTATTTAACGGAGAAAATGGGTGATTGAGCTGAGTTTTACAAAACACAGAGGAGCTTTTGGCCTATTCTCATAACAAGAGGGTTTTTTTTGCAGACTTTTTAAAACACAAGGTGGTTTTAGGCATTTTCTCCAAAGATAATGTAGAACTTAGACCCCGAAGGATAGAAAAAAATACAAGTTATATTTGAAATCACTAAGAAAGAAAACTTTTTTCACTGTGATGACTTATATAAAGACATGTTAGAAGTAGCAGGCCATGAAATTCTAGTTACAGGTGTTGCAAGGTGAGAAAATGAGAGTATGACTTTGGGGTTAAGTTTCCTCGAAGATTATAAACCATGGTGAAGAAAAGGTAACAGTATGGAATTCTGTTATGACAATGTTATCATACTGATTCAATGGCCTGTCCCTTTTCTATATATTAATTTAGGTTCAGGATTTTGCAGCTTATATTAATTTTGGTTCAGGATTTTGCACAGTAAAACCTTGAGTTTTCTCTAGAGAAGCTATGGAAACCTCACCTATTATTGATGGAAGGGATTTTTCACAAAAGATTCTAATAGTCAATAAGGTACAAGGGGTCATCAATAGAGATAGCTTGTACGAGGAATTGGAGGAAGAAAGTAAGAATCGCAAAGAAGCATTGCAGGAGATAAAGTTACTAGACATAAGCGAGGAGAGCAGGTTTTCCCTTGAAAATGTCAAGAGACTTATCCAAAGGAGTTTCAGTGAGAACCCCTTGTATGGTGGGCTAGGAAATTGAAGAAACTCTGAAAGTCAACGAAAAATGCAAATATGAGTATGTCAATCTAGATGAACATGGAGGATAAGAAAGATATGCAGGGGATTATCCAAGAGCATATCAATTTTGAATTCATCGATCTAGAGTCTCTGCTTACAATAGTCCTAATTTTTTGGTAAGAAATCATGGTGAGATTAGTGAGGTAAACCTAGATTGGTAATTAACTATCAAGGTATTAATCGAATATTAGAGTTTGATGGTTATTACATTCCTAATAGAGAACTTGATTGATTTCATTAAAGGTGAAAAAGTATTTTGTAAATTCGATTGCAAATCTAATTTTTATCATACCAAGATAGAGAGTAAGTCAAAGAAATCTACTACATTCTTCACACCAAAGAGACAATATGTCTGGAATGTGCTTCGAATGGGATTAGCTAATGCACTAAGATATTTCAAAGAAAATTGGATAATCTTTCTAAAGATTATTTTCAATTTATGTTCGTGTACGACGACATACTAATTGCTCAAAATATGAAAGACCATATTAAACATCTTGAAATATTTTCTAATGCATCCAAAGAGAAGGATTAGTGATTTCTAAGAAGAAAACTATTATTGCAGTCAATAAAATTATATTTTAGGGATTCTTATTGACGAGAAAGATATTAAATTATAGGAACATATTGGAAGAAAATTCACAATTTTTCAGATGTGCTCAAGGACAAGAAGCATTTATAGAGCTTCTTAGGGTTGCTAATTTTGCAGGTATATTTATTAAGGATCTCGCAAGATACAAAAAGAATTTTCAACCACTTTTGAAGGAAACAAAAAGTTCAAAGTGAAAATGGGAGGAAATTCACACTCAAAGGTTTCGTGAGCTGAAACAAGTTTGTAGTAACTTATCATACCCCAAGACGAGGATGAATTGGTAGTTTATACAGATGCCAATGACTATAGATGTGCAGCAATGCTCATTAAAGACTACTATAGGGGACGAAGATATACATAAGGGTTGTTAGTTGAACAATAAACCCAAGTCTGGCACATTAACAAGAAGGAATACTTTGCAATTTGAAAGGCTTTTAAGAAATGACTTCTATTTTTACTTGCTAATTAATTCACGTTAAAAGTTACTAAAACTAATATTAAGGTTTCTTGAAAAATAAATTAGAATCTAAAATTGAAAAGGCTCATATTATCAGATGCCAAACAGAATGCCAATATTATTATTTTAATATTACAATTATAAAATTTCACGAGAATGTTCTTGCAGATTTGCTGACAAGAGATGGAGGCATCTAAAGCGAACTCCAGAATTTTGAGGCTCAAGCCCCTCAGAGAAAATTTTGAGGAGCTTGAGAAGAAGTTTGGATGGCTAGCGGTGAATGCCCAAGTACCTGGCCAATTTCACAGAGCAGATCTTGACACTGTCCACTTCGCGATAAGGATACCATGCTGGCTTCTAGTTCGCTATGGAAAGACTTGATGGAACCAATTCGGAAGGCATCACCCTCGGTGATGACTCGTAAGTTGAGAGAGCATGACTCTAAACATGCTCTTAGAGTACAGGGCTCTAGACCTGTAGCGGCGGATTAAAGTACCGCTTGCACGAGGACATATCCAAACTCTAGTGAAACAGTAACGATTAGATCACAAGAAGTCCAAACACCTAATGATGCAAGTCAACCCAGCACCTCTGGGGTTAAAGAGGGAGAAATTACCCTTAGGCCGATAACAGACACCTCTAAGGCTAATATTAATGAATTGATTTCAATAGAGTCTTACCCCTTCATGAGGACTTTAAAAGACAATATTTTAGGAAAAAAAGGTAATAAACCATATTCTATAACTTATAGAATAACTTATGTCCTTTCCAATACACACCATGATTTGTTTCTTAGCAAAAAGCATAGAGAAATTCCTAGAATTTTGAATGAATTTGCCAAGGTAATGACACCAGATTCAATTAGGATACCTAGAATAGGTGGTGTTACAATTTTAAGATCGAACATTTAGCTTTAGATCTCACTTTAGTAGCAGAATATCCTTTTCAAAAGATAGGATCATGGGCCACAAACAGAAGGAGAAGGAGCTGTTAAATGTTTTAACTCCTCAAGAGATTAGAAAAGATAATGTAAAACTTAGACCCCTGAAGGATGGAAAGAAATACAAGTTATATTTGACATCACTAAGAAAGAAAACTTTTTTCATTGTGATGACTTATATAAAGACATGTTAGAAACAACAGGCCATGAAATTCTAGTTACAGGTGTTCCAGAACGAGAAAATGGGAGTATGACTCTGGGGTTAAGGTTCCTTGAAAATTAATAACCATGGGGAAGAAATGGTAACAGTATGAAATTGAGTATTGATGATGTTATCATAAGGATCGAATGACCCGTCCCTTTTCTATATACATATCAGTGGGTATGTTAAATGACCAATATAAGATAGAAGATCTTGCAGCTTATATTAATTCAGGTTCATGGTTTGGCACAGTAAAACTTGGAGTTTTCTCTAGAAAATCTAAGGAAACATCACCAGTTATTGCTAGAAGGGAGTTTTTACAAAAGATTCTAATACTCAATATGGAATACAAGAGGCAAAAATTATGATTAGATGAGTATTTGGAATACCTTGGTACAGGATGAAAACTCCTCTTATCTACCTTCATGATACAGGTCCTAATAATTTGCTGGGTAGCAATTTCATTCAAATATTTGTAAAATATGTACAGGATAATAACAAAAATCTATTGATATTTATTACTACCTGTGGTAGTGAGATATAGGTTTTGCAAAGAGTAAAGACATTTAACACGATAATGCGCATAAATTTTCGCCGTAAGCATGGTGATTTTGATGGGAAATTAACTCATCTAAAAATACAGGATAAGAGAAAATTTGGTAAAGCTCTTTTGTCTTTCAGGTAACAAGGACTCATTAGTAGAGATAGCTTCGACGAGGAATCTGAGGAAGAAATTATGAATCACAAAGAAGCATTATAGGTAATAAAGTTACTAGACATAAGCGAGGAGAGCAGGTTTTCCCTCGAAAATGTTAAGAGACTTATCCAGAGGACTTTTAGCGCGAACCCCCTTACATGGTGGGATAGAAACAAAATTGAAGCAACTCTGAAAGTCAAAGACAAATTCAAATATGAGCATGTCAATCTAGATGAACATGGAGAATAAGAAACATATGTAGGGTATTATCCAAGAGCATATATCAATCTTGAATTCATCGAGTCTGGAGTCTCTGCTTACAATAGTCTTGATTTTTTGGTAAGAAATCATGGTGAGATTAGAGAGGTAAACCTAGGTTGGTACTTAACTATTAAGGTATTAATAGAATATTAGAATTTGATGTTAATTACATTCCTAATAGAGAGCACTTGATTGATTGCATTAAAGTGCAAAAAAAATTTTAAATTCGATTACAAATCTAGTTTTTATCAGATCAAGATAGAGAGTGAATCAAAGAAATTTACCACGTTCTTCACACCATAGGGACAATATCTCTGGAATGTTCCACTGGGATTAGCTAATGCACCAAGATATTTCAAAGAAAATTGGTTAATGTTTTTAAAGATTATTTTTCATTTTTGTTTGTCTGTATCAATGACATACTAATTGCATCTAAGAATATGAAAGACTATATTAAACATCTTAAAATATTTTCTAATGCATCCATAGAGAAGAAATAGTGATTTCTGAGAAGAAAGCTATTATTTCAGTCAATAAAATTTAATTTTAGGCATTCTTATTGACGAGAAAGGTATTGAGATATAGGAACATATTGTGGAGAAAATTCACAATTTTCCAGATGTGCTCAAGGAAAAGAAGCATTTGCATAGCGTCTTAGGGTTGCTAATTTTCCAGGTATATTTATTAAGGACCTTGCAAGATACAAGAAGAATTTTCAACCACTTCTGAAGGAAATAAAAAGTCCAAACTGGAAATGGGCGGAAATTCACAAGGGTTCGTGGGCTAAAATAGGTTTATAGTAACTTGTCAAAGCTTGTCATACCACAAGACGATGATGAATTGGTAGTCTATACAGATGCCAATGACTATAGATGGGCATCAATGCTCATTAAAGATTACTATACGGGGCGAACATTGTAGATATACAGAAGGGTTGTTAATTGAACAATAAACCCAAGTTTGGCACATTAACAAGAAGGAATACTTTGCAGTTTTGAAGGCTTTTAAGAAATGACATCTATGTTTACTTGCTAAGTAATTCACGTTAAAAGTTACTAATACTAATATTAAAACTTTCTTGAAGAATTAATTAGAATCTAAAATTGAAAAGGGTTGTATTATCAAATACCAAACAAAATGCCAATGTTATTATTTCAATATTATCATTATAAAATCTCACGAGAATGTTCTTGTAGATTTCCTAATAAGAGATTAAGGCATCTAAAGCGAACTCCATACTTTTGAGTCTCAAGCCCCTTAGAGAAAATCTTGAGGAGCTTGACAAGAAGTTTGGGCGGTTAGCGATGAATGCCCAAGTGGTTGGCCAAGTTCACAGAGCAGATCTTAACACCGTCCACATTGCGATAAGGAGTACCATGCTGGCTAATAGTTTGCTATGGAATGAATTGATGGACCAATTGGGAATGCATCACCCTGGGTGATGACTCGCAAGTTGATAGCGTTCTAGATCTGTAGCGGCGAATTCAAGTATTGCTTGCACGAGGCATATCTAGACTCTGTTGAAACAGTAACAATTAGATCACAAGAAGTGCAAACTCATAATGATACAAGTCAACTCAGCACCTCTGGGTTAAAAAGGGAAAGATTAGCCTTAGGCCGATAACATGCACCTCTAAGGCTAATACTAATGAATTGATTTCTTCCTCTTCTGCTTGACATGTCTATCAGAGAATATGGAAAACGCAAAGTAGTAAACCTAGACAAGACCATAATCAAAACATTCGAAAAATATAACAGAATCTGGATGTTAGGAGGGTCTAAAAAAGAAGATGTCCGAGAATGGTACAACTTTGGAGTTGTAGCTTCAGTTCATACTATGTAATCAAGTTTTTTAAAAATTTCAAAGCTTCCAAAGTGGATTAGTGGGGCAGTCTACAATTCAGGGCAAAACAACCCCTAATTACGAGGCAATATTCTGGAGTTAAAGTTTGTATCAGCAGCTCCAAAAACTATAGGAAAAAGGGTCTCATTCAGCATTTGATTTTATCACGTTGCAGACGCCAGACATGGTAGCTTTCAACGTAATCCAAGTTGCCTTAGAAGAAGGTCTACAGATATCAGCCATAAGTGAGGATGATATTTCTACCAGAAGAGCTTGGGGACTGTGGATCTATCTCACAGAGATGAACAAAGTAAGGTATCCATTTAAAATATTCTCAAACAAGCTAAATGGATTATTCCTATTAAACTTCATGATAAGGAAGAGTGCTAAGTTCACAAAAATCTTATTTGAAAAGAAGAGGGTGTTAATCTGAAAAAATAAGCTGCCAGTGATAGAAGTTACAAGGATGAAGATATGGAATATGCTGCATATTGGGTAATGGCATAGCCATGTATGCCCTTACTGTGAGAAACAAGAAAAGTTCCTGTTTGAGACTAAAATTTGGGTCACTCAAAAGAAACTCGAACTGAAAAAGGATAAGGGTAAAAGAAACGATTTTTACAAGGTGAAGTAAAACCCGCAGAATATAAAAATTCAAAAGTCAGATTGTCGATAGAAAACGACAAAGGTCAACAGTCAAAAGGAAAGAAAGCCAGCTAGCAATCATATGGCCGACAAGTCAACATGACGAACAGTTGGAAAGGACATGAAGATGACGAACTCAATGATGTCATCCGAATAAGAAAAGGAGATGACGAACACAGTGACATCATCAAAAATAAATTTGATGTCCACCAACGGCTATAAATAAGGAGGCAATGACGCAGATGGGGATCATTAAAAATTTTGTCCAACTCTTCAAAGCATAATATTTTGAGTTTTCAAATATTTGTAATTTGAAATTTTCAATTTTATGGGGGATTCCCCAACAAGTATAGTCCTCTATAAGAGAGGCTAAAGAATTGTCTCCACATATAGAGGAAGAAATATCTATATAATATTTCAATTTTGTTTTAATAAATAAAGACTTCTGTTTAATCTGTTTTCCGAAAATTTTGTTCAGTTTCTATTTTTGAGTATATTCTACGCCCTAAGGTAGAAAACAAAGTAGGACTGTGTTGTTTTGTTGCTGAAGGAGCCAAGTGTCTACGAACTATGGTTGTGTGAGTGGAGGAAGTCCGTAAAATTGAAGACTTAAAGTACCCAAGAGCAAGGTGGTCAAAACAAGGTATGAAGTTATGGAGTCTTAGTTTTATTACGAAAGCATGATGGGCCTTTTAAAAGTATTACGATGGACTATTAAGCTTTATGATTAAAAGGGTAAACGAGTCATAAATTAGGCTAAAGGACAAAATCTACACATAACTGATAGATAAAGGACTAAATCTAATATGTCAAAGTTAAAGGATAAAAAGAAATTCAGGATAAAAAGAAATAAGGACAAAATGCATAAAACCCCCCTGTGTTTTAAAAAGTCTGCAAAAAAAAAAAACCCTCTTGTTATGAGAATAGGCTATAAACCCCATTGTGTTTTGTAAAACTCAGCAACAAACACCCCTTCTATTAGTAATTAATGGAAGGTGCATTACACGCATTTTTTGTGCATGTGGGGATATTCTTTAACTGCTTTTTACCTTTTTCTTAGATATTTTTTACTAAAATACCCTTCTTTATTTTTTTTTTTGTATTTCTTTATAATTTAAATCAAAATATTAAATTATATTTAATTTGTTTAATATTAAATTTAATTATATTTAAATTCAAATAATTTTTATAATTTTTAATTGTTAAATCTAAAATTATTATAATTATTCTTAATTAGCAAAAATATTTAATAATTATAATTATTTAAAATATTCTTAATTAACTAAAATATATTTTATTTAATATAATTAAAATTAATTGAAAAATTAAAAAAAAAAAAAGAAAGAAAAATCGAACAATTTTTGCCCCTTTTTCGCCGGACACTTGTTTCTAATTTTTCGGCGCTGTTCAGACGAGTTTCCGACTGCCAATGGTACCATTTGAATCCTCTCTTCAAGACGAACATTTTCATACCTTCAATTTGAGTTTTCGTCAATTGGAGAGATTGGGCTCAAGCCACAATCACCGAACATGTTTGCCGTTGATTCGTCGTCATCCCGTCAAATTTCAGTTTCCGACCACCACCATCAGACTCGCTTTTTCGAGACGATTCTAACGAGATTAGCCTAACTCAATTTGATAAAAAATTTATGGAAATAGAATGATTTTAAAAAATTACGCCGCCGAAGCGGATATGGTGGTGGGGGTGGGTGGGGGAGTAGCGGGGGTAAGGGGATGGTGGGGGCAGCCGGGGGTAAGGGGTGGGGTGGGGTAATTAGCTTTTTCTTTTGTTTAATACATAGTAATAATATATTTTTTCAATTTTAAATTATTTATATTTAATATAAGTTAAATAATTTATTGCATCTAATTTTTTTTTAAAATCTAATTATTAAGATTAATTGATTAGATCTAACGATCAATATTTGATCAAAGAAGATCCAACGATCATTAAAATAAGAATAATATATATTAAGTAAGGGTATAACAACTATTTTCTAAAAAATTAACACTGTTAGTTGGATTTAACGAATATGGGACAATTGAGTTGAGTTTTACAAAACACAGGGAGGCTTTTAACCTATTCCCATAACAGGAGGATTTTTTTTATAAATTTTTAAAACACAGGGGCATTTTATGCATTTTGTCCTTAAAATAAAGGCAAAATTAAATTTTTGGCCTGTGGCTATTTTTCGTCAGCAATTTTGATCCCTTAACTTACTCCATTTCTATATTTATTTATTTATTTTTTTTTATGAGTTTAGTTTTGAGCATCTCACCTTTTAGTTATTTTTTTTTTTGACAAATGGTCCCCTTCCCATTGGAGTAAATGTCATTTATTATCATGTAACTATAAGTCATTAGGGCTTAAATTATCAATACAAAATTAAATTTATCAAAAAAATTAAATATGAAATATTCAAAACTAAATTTATAAAAAATGACTAAATATGTAAATAGAGTAAATTACGTTACAAAAATTTTAAATAAATTATAGTTATAGCATCACAAATTTGCTTAAAATAACAATTAGGAAAAAGGTCCTTATAAGAGGAGTCTCGTTCTTCCGGTCCATCACCAGTTATTGCCGATTGGAATTTTCCCATTTCTACGTCCTGAGGAAGCTGCCAAGAAGGAACAAATACTGGGAAATTTGTGCGACTATTTCCACACGATTAATCGGCGAAAGGGTAGTTTTTTGGACCACCTCTGAGTTGGCCGAGAACTGTACACATCTTTGGATATCATAATTTCGGTCAATTTTGGGTACTCTAAAGTTGTCCCAGTTATATTTTTGGTCATTCTTTAAAAGCTCAGCCCCACCTCACTTTCGTGTGTGTCTTTGTATGCAACTTAGGTACATATAAAAAAGGAAGAATTATACCGATAACCCTCAGATTAGTAGGTACAGTCTTTGAGGAGAGCTAGTGCAGTGTATCTAGAGGGCGTTATGCATAAAGTTTTGGAGTTTAATACAATTTATATTTTTGTGATATTAAAAATGAGTAAATTATTTTCTATAAAAAATAAATAGTAATTTATCCTCCTACATTTTAAAAAATTAACATCAATTTTAAAAATATAGGGAGATAAATTGCTATATTTTAAAAAATATAGGGGAATAAATTGTAATCTTACTTTTCATAAGGGGTTGTTTGCCTATTTTTCGTAATACATGTAGATACATTTAAATTGCAATTTATCCTAAAGTTTCGCTATGAATAGAAGTTATACTTGTACTTACAACTATAACATGAAAAGATGTATTTATAATTTTATAAAGTACAGAATATGCTTGTGCAATTAGACATAATCTTGATTATTGTCAATGTAATTTAACCTATATAAAAATATTTTTGTATATATATAAAATTTTGATAACGAGATTTACAAGAGATTAATAAGATTAAGAACATGAAATCGCATGGAGCATAAAATGTCTGTGATTTTGTATATATATATATTTTACATCATTAAATGATTACATTAATTTGCTATATATATAATTTTACATCATTAAATGATTACATTAATTTGCTTGATTATTAGCTATATCTGAATGTAAAAAGAAATATTAGGAATAAGTCGTTATCTAGAAGTAAATTTGAATTGAATGCATCATTGTGGAAGTTTGTTGATACTTCTAGATTTAATAAATATATGGAAAAAGTATTATTTTAGTTCGCTAAGTATGACTAATTTTAATTTTAATTCGATAACTATGACCATTTTTGTTTAGGTCCAATACCTTACGAAATTGCTTACTTTTAGTTCTCTGGCAGATTTTCGGACAATTTTACCCCTATGAGTGCATATGAACTAAAACTGTCTTTCAAAAGTTGCATAGGGGTAAAATTGTCCGAAAATCTGCCATAGGACTAAAAGTAAGTAATTTAGTAAGTTACTGAACCTAAACAAAAATGGACATAGTTATCAGACTAAAATTAAAATTAGGCATACTTAGAGGATTAAAATAATATATTTCGCTAAATATATAACTTTGAATTTACAGCACTAATTAGTATTAATTCGTAGCACAATAAAGAAAAAGGTAAATTACAATTATTCTTTAGTTGTTTAAAAATTTATAATTATCATCTCGTTATTTAAAACATTACAATTACTTCCTAATATTAATAGTCACTAACAACTACCCATCGCAAAACCCATTGGCATTGGGTATTTATTAGACGGTCGTTAATCCTAAAGAATATTTTTAATTTTTAACAATGATAAGATATTTATAATTATAACAAACTTTAGAAAATCATATTGTAATTTACCTTAAAAAATTCAAAAGTTTAATAATTCAAAATTTGGTGAAAACATGTCTCAGGTTTGGATTATCAAGATGAGTTATTATAGCCACACTAGGTTTGAAACATATAAACTCTAGGGTTAAATATACCACTTTGAAGTATCCATCCGTATTAATTACCCTTTTAAAGTATTAAAATCTTAAAAAAAAATTCTAACTTTTATTTTTCAAGTTTGAAAAGTTGGTTTTATCCTTATAAAATTGCTTTGTAAAAAGAAAATAAAGAGATTTTTAACATGTGAAAATCACTATTTGTCTCATTCTAGTTTCACTTATTAATCACGCTCTTTTTATTTTGTAATCCGAAAGTTTTTAGTTTTACTTATTTCTCAAACCAAATTAAAATAAATTTATCACCCTATATTATAAATTATTACGACTTAAATGTCATTGTAAATCAATACTATCTATTACGGTCAGACAAAATCAATATAAAAACTAAAGTTTTAATCATGGTTAATCAACCTTCACTTGATTTTACCTATGATACCAAAATATTTGCCACAACTTTTTGCTATAAAATATTTTGGTATCAATTGCATGCATAAGCAATGACTAATTACCATTGTGTAAGTTGTAGTTAACTAATATCCGTTATAATTTTTTACTTCAAAACATGATAATTAACCATAATTTTTGTTTGAGAGGATGGTAGTTAATCATAATAAAAACTAATATTTTTTCTAATGATATAACTAATAATTGATTTTATTTAACTAGTAATTAAGGGTACAGCTTGGAAATATTCAGGGTGTCGGGTGACCTGCGGAAGGGATCCAAGGTCTCTAAAGCAAATGTCCAACTAAACACTGACAAAATAGAGATAGTCTGCAAAAGAGAAACACGTAAGAGACAAACAAGAAGGGATTCTGGCCATGACTCTCTGACGATTAAATCTGTAAGAATCTCAAGTGATATTTAGTGAATATGAGAAAGATAGAGTGACCGAATCTGCTTCGGAGATGGAAAGCCATATTTATATATGTTGGTGGATTGCACAATTTTATACGCACCTTTGGATCTAGTTTTGATCCAATGGAGGGTATGAAGGATTGCCTGGTACGGCTCGGGAATGCGCTAGTGGAAGCGGTAACAGATAGTAATTAAAAAATTGAAGCGTAAAAGCCAACGAATCCAAGGGGTATTCCCTAGGTGTTCCCAAGTGTTCGATGTAGTATGAAAATTAGAACAATAAAGAATTAATCATATGAGGCTATGGTTGGAAATAAGAAGAGAAGCATAAAAATTTAATCTCGAAATTTACCTCTTAAAATTTTGAGCTTTCAACCAGCTAGTTTCATTGAATGTTCACCTAAGATTCCAATGCAGGGATCCTCCAAAGAAGATCCACACCACATCAAAGAACGAGACCTTGATCCCTTTGCTAGAAGGAATCAAGATCAAAATCTCCTCCTTTTCGAGAGAGAGAGGGTCGGCCGACCAAGATGAAGAGAGGAAGAGAATTTTTTATGTTGTATTGTGTAATGAATTATTACCCTAATAATCATACACAATATAAATTTATATACCTGAAAAATAGATAAACAAGAATGTGTCTAGATACATTCTATTATCTATAAGGCAACTCTTCAATCCATTCCAAATACAGAAGAATTTAATTATGACCAAGCTAGCACTTTCCAAAAATGCAATTCTTTAGTCAACTTTCTCTCCATCCATTTTGAAAGTGGGCCTCAATCAGTGGGCCGATTTTATTTAAAATAAATTCATGACCCAATGAGTTTTAATTAAATCTAATTTAATAAAATCGATTTGATTGAGCCCACTAGGCATTTAATTCAATTAAATACTCAAGCCCAAATTGTCTTTTATTAATTAATGAAATCCAATTCATTGATTAAATAAAGAAAAGCCTAATTTAAATTAATATAATTAATTTAAACTTGGACCATCCATCCAATGGACCCCCATGTGTGAGAAATCCAATTATTTATACCTTATTGAATAAATTCCAGATTAATTCTTTGTTCTTTCTAAGTAATTTGTGTATGACTCTTTATGTTCACCTTTCAGTTAGACTTGGGCTAGTGACCAACATTAACGATAGATTAAATTCAATTAATTAATTATTCTTCATCAAGAGAACTGCTACCATGGACGGCCATCTAGCAACGGTCCATGGCACTAGAGACCAGGTGAATGTTCATGTGAATATTTAGGCTCCCGAGTCCATATAGGTACGGTCCTTCCGTCTACCATCTCCCGGCCTTAGTCTAGGGCATGGAATTTGGTGCCAGTTCTCATCTTGGACTAGGCATCTATACTTAATGCTTGAGATTGCGTTATGCAAGTTTCTCCATATAGGAGCTTCTTTTTTCTATTCGATTAACCACTGTGGCCACAAGTTCATAAGACGTGAACGCATCTTCAAGTGCATAGGAGATACCTCTGTCATAAGGGAAGGATCCTCTTCCTAGAACTCACCATCCTCGCTATGTACTCCGACCGCACTGGACAAGGCTTATGATCATGTCTATGATACAGTCACCTCTCGAGCAAATTCAAGATACAATCATCGTATGTATATGACTACCATAATTCCTTAAGTCTAAGCATTACTTTTATACTATCGGAACCAAGAATTTGAGTTATACCGATCAAGCCTCTAAGGTTTCATATGATGATCCCCGCGAGTTAGTTCAGTTAGTTGACCACTTTGTCAAGTAACCCACTGAAATTGCATAGATGTCCAACGCCTGTCCCTGTTGAAATGCGGCACTCATCCAATGAATTGAAAACTTAATGCAAGTCTCAGTAGGACCTCGACGCCCAGTCTCGAGGTCCTCGACTTGGAACATTTAAGACCAACCCTCAAAAGTTGATTTTATAGCCACCAGCCAATGCGCAGCCCAACTACATGGGTTGTTAAATGGTCTGCGGACATCTACTATGACGTCAAACCAAAGATTAACGTAATTGGTAGCCATAACAGACACATGTATCATAGACAAATACTTATCATATTCATCAGGACAATATTACTTAAATAAAGATTGCTTAAATGGTTCTCAAAGCCGCCAATCTAATTGACTTTTGATCACCTATTCCAACAGGGCAATAGTTCGTACATATCTAGCTGATAATGACAGGAAGTGGTCCAAGGGACCAAGACTGTGCAGACAAAAAAGTGCGTGGTACTGGTAGTGCTTTTTCTGGTATTCTGTTCTTTGTGTTCAAAGATCTCTGGTCCTTTAAATACCTTTTATATTCTAAGCTCTTCAAGGTCATGTCTTTAACTATGAATACCTTCATGAGCTTTCATAAATTTTGACCTCTCATAAGTCTTGCTGTTATACCGTGAAGGTCTCTCAAGAGATTTATGAAATATCCCCAAATCAAAAGTCCACCCACTTACCAAGGTTATTCTCTTTAAAGTTAGGTAAGTGGATATGTGAGACCTTCGATATCTGTTTCTTCAACTTTGCTCTTTAACATGAATTTTGCTCTTAAGTTTTGGCGGCAAATTTTGAATATTTGAGTAGCTTTCTTATTAGCTGAGTATTTGTCTTCTGTCATCCAGTCACACTCCAACAGGGGCTACTATTGTGGCTACTTTTTTGTAGAATCGTGTCCAATAGGACACGAAGTGGGCTTTTGGGTTTTTGCCGTATCCGTTCAGCTTAAATACTGACTCTTCATGCTTAAGCAACCTTTCATCTCCTAGATTCTCTCTTGTTCGTTAGAACTTCAATTTCTGTAGCCAAACTTTGTTTCTTTCATCTATCAGGTTAGATCTTTTTATGCGCATGTTTTGTCCTTTAGATCATCCCTCTTCCATGTCTCGCTCTAGCGCCTCGAATCAAAGAACGATTATGAGTAGCTTTATAGAGCTTGATTCTGCTCCTGAGTGTGTGTTCTCCGTTCTCCTGGGTTCGTTTGATCCTTTAATTGATGAAGATCATATGTCTTGATTTTAATACATAAACCATGAGAATGCCGATTTATTTCCTGAAGGGTGTGATGGTTTAATATGTCCCTTGTCTAACTTTCTCTTCCTTTTTAAGTGCTGTCGATGTTGACCTTCTTCGGTCCAAATTTTGTGATCCTACTGACTATGAAATTATATCTCATTCCCCTTCAGATCGTATACATCTTCCTCCTTTAGGGTGCCAGCCCGTTTTTGTTGTTGATTTTGAAGCTGGCCTTCGACTACCCTTACACCCTTCAGTTGAGGAAATTCTTAGGCGTTTGGGGTTGTGCATATCCCAGCTTACCCGTACTTCCTTCGGGATTATTTCTGCTTCCATAATTTCGATGACTTATTTCCATGTTGATCCTTCTTTCAACAACTTTTTTGCTCTTCACCAGTTGAACCTTAATATTAAAGAGAAGGGTCTCTTTTATCTGACTAGTAAAAAGGGATTAAAACTTGTAATTAGGAATAAAATCTCCTATATCGGCTGGACAGAGCGTTTCATTTTTGTTCACCCTCCTCCAAACAAGCCCTGGAATAGCCAAAGTAAGTGCCGTTTTGACAAAACCTACTCCAATCCCTTGGGGCTACCTTCTTGGGATGATAAATTCTTAAAGCAAACTCTTTTCAAGTACGATTATGATTACCGGGTCTTCATGACCCAGCAAATATTTTCTGTGACTGGCCTGTCTCCGGTTTTATTTGGCTAAGATGCTTCTTACCTAGGTTCCTCTCTTTTATCCCTATGCTTATTGGGTTCTCACATTTTGTTTACTGATCGATTGTTTGTTAGGATAAATGACCAAACAGCCAATTAGATTGGCCTACGTGCATTCTATTCTGACAATTAATCGATATTATGTAATAATATTTCAAGAGAATAAAATGAGTATTCGCTTATTTTAGCATCTATCTTGTTGTGCTCATTTTGTATGTTTTCATTTACTTGAACATCAAAACAAAACCGACAGACCGATAGGCGACCGTGCAGTTGGGCTGTGCAATGGATGGCAGTCATGAAACCAGCTGCCTAAAGATTGGGTCTGAAAGATTCCCAGTCAAAATCTCGAGAATGGGCATCGAGAGTCGTATGGAGACTTGCACTAAGAGTTGCATTCAATTATTGAGTACCGTGTTTCATCGGCGCCAGATGCTACGCAGGGCGTCTATGCGATCTCGGGTGGGTTGATTGACTGGGTGTTAAATCAACTGAACTGGCTCGTGGAGATTGTCATATGAAAGCTTTGGAGGCTTGCTCGGTATGACTCAAATTCCCGGCTTCGATAGTAGGGAAGTAGTCCTCAAACTGGAGGAATCACGACAGTCACGTGCACGAGAGGTAATTGTTTCACAGATATGATCATCATAAACCTTGTCCAACGCAGTCGGAGTATGTAGCGAGGACGATGAGTTCCAAGAAGAGGATCCGTCTCTTGTCAAAACGTGACGGAGGTATCTCCTATGTACTTGAAAATGCGTCAACGCTCTATATAAGTTGTGGCCACAGTCATTGGTCGAATTGGAAGAAGAGGCTCCTGTCTCGAGCAATTTGGCGTAACGTGATATCAAGTATTAAGCATAAACACGTAGTCCAAGATGGAAACTGACACCCAATTCCATGCCTTAGACTAAATCCAGGTGAAGGTAGATGGAAGGACTACGTATGGACTCGGGAGCCTAAAAGTTCACATGAATTTTCGTAGTGTCACTAGTCCCATGGACCGTTGCTAGACTGCCACCCATAGTGATGGGCTTTTTTGATCAAGTGTTGATCATGAATTATTAATTATATTAGATTTAATTAATAATAGTGTTCGGCACTAGCCCATGTCTAGCTGATAGGTGAACCTAAAGAGTCACACACAAATCACCGAGAAGGGATGAAGAATTAATTGGAAATTAATTCCATAAGTAATTGGATTACTTATATATGAGAGGGATCCATTGGATCGATAAGCCCAAGGATAAATTAATTGGATTAATCAATATTGGGGTTGCGCTTATTATTTAATAAGTTGGACTTATTATTTAATAAAGGCTTATTGGGTCCATATATTTAATTAGATTAAATATATGATTGACTTAATTAAGTAGGCTTTAATTAATTGAGCTTGGTATTTTAATTAATTAAAATTGACCCAAGCCCATTAATTAAGTTGGTGGAAATGATTGAAAAAGAAAATTATTGACTAACAAAATCACTTTTAGAAAGTGCCATGTTAGTCATCTTTTATTTGGAATAAAGGATTTTATTACCTTATGGATGGTTAAATGAACGTAGACATATTTTAATGCATCCATTCAGGGCATATATATATATATATATATATATATATATGTATTAGTTATTTGAAATAACTAATGAATACATAACAAAGCAAGAAAAATAATTTCCTCTCCCTAATTTTCCACTCGGCTGAACCCCCTTCTTGTGCACACTTGGTTTTATTAATAATAGTGTTGGACGCTAGCCCGAATCTAGTTGAAAGATGAACCTAAAGAATCATACACAAATCACCGAGAAAGGACGAGGAATTAACTGAAAATTAATTCTATAAATAATTGGATTACTTATATATGAGAGGGATCCATTGGATGGATAAGTCCAAAGATAAACTAATTGGATTAATTTATATTGGGTTTACCCTTATTATTTAATAAGTTGGACTTATTATTTAATAAAGACTTATTTGGTTCATATATTTAATTCAATTAAATAAATGATGGTCTTAATCAATTGGGCTTTAACTAAATTGGATTTAATTAAGATTATTGGGCCTTGTACTTTAATTAATTAAAATGGGTCAAAGCTCATTAATTAAATTGGTGGAAATTCTTAGAAAAGGGAATTATTGACTAACAAATTCACTTTTGGAAAGTGCAATGTTAGTAATCCTTTATTTGGAATAAAGGATTTTATTAGCTTATGAATGGTTAAATGAATCTAGACATATTATAATGCATCCATATAAGGTATGTATATGTAAATTAGTTATATGAAATGACTAATGAATACATAACAAAACAAGAAAATAATTTCCTCTTCTCCTAGATTTCCACTCGCCCCCCCCCCCCCCTCCTCTTGTACATACTTGGTGTGTTTTCTCCCTGATTTTCTTCTAGCAAAGAGAATTGAGGTATCCCAATTTTAGTATGGTGTGCACGCAAGTTTAGAGGGCTTTGCGTGAACGGGTCAAACGAAGGAGGTTCGAGATAAATCAACTCAAAGAGGTAATCTTGATTTATGATTTATGTACCTCTCGTATTTAATTCAATCATTTGCCCTATTAATTATATTGTTATTTTTTTTATTAACCACATCGAATGCTCGGGAACTCCAAGGGTACACCCCTTGGATCTATGGTTTTATTGCGATATCATTTTAATTTACGTATTTTCATTATCACAGCTCCCGCTTGCGTGTTCCCGGGCCGATCCACTCGCACTTTCAGGTTCTTTCACTTATCGTCCTCACTACATACTTTGACTGCACTAGGCAAGGTTTATGATGACCATGTTTGAGACATAATCACCTCTCACACAAATCTAAGATACAGTCATTGCATGCACGTGACTGATGTGCTTTCTCAAGTCTGAGCACTACTCTGGTACTATCGGAACTGGGGATTCAAGTCATACAAACCA
The DNA here is from genome assembly GCF_026168435.1 of Sesamum indicum. Classification (NCBI taxonomy): domain Eukaryota; kingdom Viridiplantae; phylum Streptophyta; class Magnoliopsida; order Lamiales; family Pedaliaceae; genus Sesamum; species Sesamum indicum. The sequence goes on along the minus strand of NC_142657.1, from coordinate 4,726,695 downwards.
AGTCTCTAAGGCTTCCATATGACGATTCCCGCAAGTCAGTTCAGTCGATTCAACACCTAGCCAATCGACTCACTAAGATCAATAGACGTACCATGTCTATTGCTGATAAAACACGACACTCATCAAATGCATGCACTCTTAATGCAAGTCTCAATAGGACTCTCGATTCCTAGTCTCGAGGTCCTCGATTTAGAATATTTCAGACCCAATATTTGGCAGTTAGTTTCATGACCGCCATCCAATGTGTAATCCAATTTTTACACGATTGTTAAAGTGGTCAATGGGCATCTATTGTGATGTCAAACCAGTGCTTGATCTAAATTGGTAAGCATAACAGATACGTGTGCCGAAGACAAACACTTACCATATTCGCCGGGGCAACATTGCTTAAATAAAGATTGCTTCAATGATTCTCAAATCCGTCAATTGACTTTTGGTCACCCATTCCCACAATATCCCACTTGACCTTAGAGCCAATTACTCATGTTTTAAGATTAAATGGAGTATGAGAAATCTGTGATATAAGTTAGGTCTTATGGGTCTACTTTTTGTTTTTGCCGATGTCATGCAGTCCAAACGCACGTTACATCTTTCTATTGTCGCTCCAAGCAGATGTGCTAGAAAATGTGACTAGAAAGCAAATGAGTTTGGCAGTTGTGGGAACAATTTAGCAATCTTTATGAATGTGATATTACCTTGATCAATATAGTAAGCATTCATCTATGGCACCATGTGTTTGTTGTACTTACTATTTACGTTGAACGGTGTTTTAACGTCACAACAAATACCCGCAGACCAATTGAATAACCTATTGAGTTGAGATGCACATTGGATGGTAGCTAGGAAACCATCTTCTGAAGGTTGGTCTGAAACGTTCTAAGTCGAGGACCTTGAGACAGGGCATCAGAGTCCTACAGAGACTTGCACTTTTGCATTCATTGTATAAGTATTATGTTTCATCGGCGACAGACATGGGATGTTTATGCAATTTTTTAGTGAATTAGTTGACAAGGTTGATAGCTGATTGAACTGACTTGCGGGATTCATCATATGGAAGTCGTGGAGGCTTGATTAATATGACTTGAATTTTCGGCTCCAATAGTACAGGATTGGTCGTTGGACTTGAGGAATCATAGAAGTTGCAATATATGATGGATGTATCTTGGATCTGGCGAGATATGATTGTGTCTACGATGTGGTATAGGATTAGTCCTTGGACTTGAGGAATCATGGCAGTTGCATGCATATGATGGCTATATCTTGGATCTAGCGAGAGATGACTGTGTCTTCAATGTGGTCATTATAAGCCTTGTCCAGTGTAGTCGGATTATGTATTGAGGACGGTGGATTTCAAGATTGAATCTGTCCCCTATAAGTAAAAGATAGATATATCTCCTATGCGCTCTGAGAAGGTTTAGACTCTCAAAGTCTATGGCCATAGTGATTGGTCGAATAGGAAGTAGTTTCCTTTGTCGATCAATAGAGTAAATGCATCTCAAGTATTTAGCATAATTGCCTGGTCTAGGATAGGAACCGACGCCCAATTTCATGCCCTAGACTAAGGACGGGAGATGGTCGACGGAAGGACCGTACCTCTATGCAATACGAGAGCCCAAATGTTCATGCCAACATTCACTTAGTCTCTAATTTCATGGATCATTGCTAGACGCCCACCCATGGTGACGGACGTTTTCGATTAATGATTAATTGAAAATAATTAATTCAATAAGATTTAATTAATTATTTGTATTGGACACAATGCCCAAGTCTAGCTGAGGGCGAACCTAAATAGTCACATACAAATCACTATGGAATTGGTGGAATTACTTTAGAATTAATTCGAGAAGAAACAAATTAATTTAATTGGATTAAATTAATTAAAGGAGAATATATAAATGATTGGATCATTTATTTAATAATTCAGTTTATAGATGGCTCAATAATTAATTAGATTAATTAATTTTGGGTTTCATACCTTTACATTAATTGGATTAATTTATTAGGTTTGGCTTAATTAATTGATTATATATTAGAGTTTGGGCTTAGATTTATTTAATTGGATTAAATGAATCGTTGGACTTAGTTGGGCTAAAATTAATTTAATTAATTATTGTCCAATGGATTTTGGTTGGACTTAATTTAATTGATTAAATCAAATCTATCCATACTCGAAGTCCAAGCCCATTTGAGGGAAGTTGGAGCAAGTTAAGAAGGAGTTGAAACTTCTCATCATGATAAACGTAATGGAGTGGTTATTTCATCATGGTCGGAGGTTATATGCTTGTGTGTATAGGTTGTCTTGGAGGCAAACTTGATAATTATTGAATTTTGAATTCGATTGTATGTAATATACAAAACTACACACATCTCCAACTTAACCAGCACCTGAGCCACGATATTTTCTCTCTTTTATCTCAAAAAATGTTCTCCTTTTTGCTCTACATTGAATTGAATTTAAGTTAGAGCATAAAACAATCTAAAAGCACTAAACAATAGTGTTAGTTCAAAGTTATTTTTTTTCTTGTTCTTTGTTCTATCTAGCAATAGAAAAAGAACTATATGTATCCCTTAGTGTGTTGTGGACAAATTAGAGGGGTTTTAGTTTGGATCCTGTAGTGAACGACAGACGTAAAGGGAAAAATGCACATTGCTGCTCAACTATAGAAATAAAAAGGTAAAGTTTTATATTTTCTTTCTATGCTTTTTGTTTCATCCTCTAGCTACTTGTCTAGCATGTTTATTATACGTTTATTATTATAATTTTGACAAACACCAAACGCCCTAGAATTTCAAAGGGAACACCCCTTTGAACAATTAATAATTTTTTTTTATTTCACGCTTTTGCTGTGTTCCCCAACCATACCGATTCTTTTAGTGGTATCAGAGCACGGTTCTGTATTGTGGCTTTAGGATTAACATGTTATTATGTGTTGAGTATGAACAACATGTTTAATATGCTTTTGAAAAGCATATTTTATGGCTTTGTAGCATGATTATATATTTAACAATTGTGTATTTATTTTTTTTAAATTATGGATATCTTTTTTTTTTTTTTGAAAATTAGATTTTCTGTAAATGCATAATTTTATTTCAGTTATTAATGACAGAAATTCAAAAAAAAAAATTTAAAAACAACGCACTATAGCTGTTGTTGGCCTGCCGGGTGCGCGTGCTCGCTGGCCTGCATGTCGGTAGGGCGGCAGCGTGCAGGCTCACTCCCAGTGCACGCACGCGGCGTGCAGGCAGGGGTGCCTGTGTGGCCGGCAGCAGACAGCCATCTGCTGTTTTGAATGGCTGGGCCGTTTTGTGCCCTTTTTTTTGAAAAATTAGATTTTTCTAATTTCTGCAATTTTTTGAAATAATTAATTTTAGCTAATTCTAATTTTTAAATTGGATTTTTCTAAAATTAAATTGATCTGTAAATTAACTTGAAATTGGTTTCCAAACAAACAAAAATATTTTACATTTGATGCATGGTTGATATCTATTTTTTAATTACATGATTAGTATGTTATTTTCTATATTTGATCATATTCTTGGTATATCATATAGGATATCTATTGTTAAATATATGAATTTTATTTAGTTGTTTAACATATTTATTTGATATAAATATGTTAACTATTTTTTATTGGATAAATAATGGGGATGATCACAAAGCCCATTGGCCGAATGGATGGTTAATTTTATATTGGGTGAGGTCTGCATACCTCATTGTTTTAATTCCTTCTTTCATTTTTAGCTTTGAAATAATAAGTTTTGCTTTCTCCCTCCTTTTGTACTCTCCACAATTTTTGAATGGGGTTTTCAATTTCAGTTGTAATGAGTGTCGTTAGAAAAGTGAGGTTTTTTATTTATTTTGAACAAATGTAAGTTTCCAATAAGATGAAGGCCCAGGCCCGTTGGACGGTGCTTGGCAGAACTCACAACGGAAGAAGAACAAAGATGAAGGCCCATTAGAATGATAATGGGTTACTATTTTGTAATAGTTAGGGCTACACCCTAGATTGCGAAAAGACTCAGTACGGGTTCAGTGGGTCACTTAGGATTGGACTTGTGATCATTCAACAGGGGCGTGCTTGGCTTGTTTTTGCATGTGGTGTATGTTTTAATATTTGAAGTATGATGAATTTGGAATGCAACTGTTTATACTCAATGATTAAAACTGATGGATGCAAAATCTTATAATGATAAGGTCTCGATTACAACAATCTTAACTCTTAGTTGGATGGTCCAAGTTAAATATTAGGTGCATAATGGATTGAAATTCAAGTGGTTTGATTAAATCCAAGCCTTCCATCCACAATAATATGGTGTGGATGCTATTTACCAATTCGTGGTCTCACGAGTCATGTCACGTTTTGAATGGAAGAAGACTACACTATTGTTGTGAATGAATGGGATATACACCTATTTCCCTATCTCACGAGTCATGGGGGGTGGCAGAGAGATATTCATTTGGTTGATGAGTCGGGCCTAACGCTGAGTAGCGTAATTCACTTAGAGTCATCGGGATCATGTGAAGAGGCGAATCAAAATAACTTGGGGATCTCATTGGGTGAGAATGGTATAGATTGCCTCCCATATAATCTTTTTCGTGTGAATTGTAAAAGCGGGGCATGGAGAAGTATGTTTGTGAACTCGAAGCCCACTAGGAAATGGTTTCCCAAAAATCCCACTTGATAGTGGTAGGTTTTTTCAAGAAATAGTGGGATGTGTTAATGACTGAAGACCAAGTTTTAGAACTTGATATATAATATTACAATAATCTACTAAATTTCTATATGCATTTGATGTAGATGTCTAAGAATCCACTCAATGCAATTCCTGAGACTAATAAATTTAACGAACAAACTACAATGATTGTCTGCAAAATCTTAGGATTGTCCTAGATTTTGAGAACCAGACCTATGTTCTGGATAGGTCTCTTCCTCAGACCTTGCTGGAAGGGTCCACATGCGAACAATGTTTGACGTTCGAAAAATGGCATGAGAACAACTGGAAGGTTCATAGATCGTCCTGGCGTCAATGACTAATGTCATCCAAAAATAGTACGATAGGCATGATAATGTCCAATCGATAATGCTGCATCAACCAAGTTTATGTGGTTTGGCATATTAGATATGTTGTGACAAAAGCATTTTTCGGTGCCAAGACGATTGAAAGGTCTTCTGTACAGGAGCATGGGGTTAAGATGCTATCCCTTATGGAGAAACCCAAGGGCCTCAAGACTCATCTTGAGAAAGAGACGTACATTGATGTGATCCTTCAGTATCTTCCTCACTCCTTTGACCTTTTCATCATGAACTATAACATGAATAGGCTTGACAAAGGCCTTCATGAGTTGATAAATATATTGGTCCAGTACGAGGTAATGATTGAAAAGTCTGCACCGTTGGTATTGGTACGGGAGGCTTCAACCTCAGAAGCGAAAGACAAAAGGCTAGACGCTGGAAGAGGAAGAAGGGTTAGACAGAATCAGCAACTGCAAGCGCTCGGAGTACTCCTGTTTCTTAGCTGAGCATGGGCAAAGGGAAAAGGAAGGCGGTTCAATAGTCATGGATTCCAAAAATTTTTGCATTAATTGCCATGAAAAATAGAAGAGGGAGTGTCCCATAGTCCTCTATAATCAAGGTATAATTTGTTATTGAGCCTTTACATGGCTACTAGTACACTTCTTGGGTATTGGATGCCGGCTGTAAAGCTCATATCTGCAAATAGTTTGCAGGTAGTGAAAAGGAGTAGAAGGCTAAGCCAAACGGTCCTGAAACTTAGCTAGGGCAGGGTTTTTGCTATGTGGTTAAAGGACAAGATTGACTTAGCTATTAGTAATCATGTTAGGATAAAGTTGATAGGATACAATTACGTAAACTAGCACGATCATATTATATTTTTTAATTTATTGGACAATTTGGATTACATGATTTGATCAATGATGGTTATTTCATTTGACAAAGAATGGTTATTCTTGTCTGCTAGGTTGTTTACGTAATTATTTCAACACTATCTGGTAATTAGATTATGAGTGGTCAAAACAAATGGAAAAATGGATAATCAAGATAAACTCACAGATCTGGCATGTAAAGGTAGGTCTCATTTCTCTAGTTAGGATTAGGAAGTTGGTGAATTCAAACGAGTCTTGAAAAAGACAAGTTGAGTTTACAAACTTGCAAGTCCTTTCTAAGCAAGATGAGGACCGAGAAGCACTTTGTAGGACAAAGTATGCTTGCCAAAGGTACATTAGATTGGATCCAATTAGAAATCTATGAGTCGTTGAATACACAAGTCTAAGGACCTTTCGAAGTTTCGGAGTATTAGACTTGAAGTGGCGAACCAAACTAGTTGCCAATTTAAATCCTTCGATTGGATTGAGGTAGTGTGTATTTGGTAGGGGTTCTTAAAGTATTTCACATGTATGAAATTCTCACTCAATGGAGCTCTTCTTTGGAGTGCCAAAATTAAACGGTGTCTCCTCATAAGGGGTGGATCGTGTTAGAAATGGTGACCAGAAAGCTAATTGGAATGGCGATTTTGGGAACCATTTAGCAATCTTTATGAATCTAATATTATCTTGATAAATGTAGTAAGCATTCATCTGTGGCACCATGTGTTTGTTGTGCTTACTATTTATGTTGAACGGTGTTTTAATGTCACAACATATGCCCACAGACCAATTGAATAACCCATGTAGTTGGGTTGCATATTGGATGGCAGCTATGAAACCAACTTCTGAGGGTTGGTCTGAAATGTTCCTAGTCGAGGACCTCGAGACTGGGTATCGAGAGTCCTATAGAGTCTTGCACTAAGTACTGCACTGATTGGATGAATGCCGTCTTCCATCAGCGATAGACATGGGATGTGTATGCAATTTTAGTAGATTAGTTGACAAGGTTGTTAACTGATTGAACTGACTCGCGAGAATCATCATATGGAAGCCTTGGAAGCTTGGTTGGTATGATTTGAAGTCCAGGCTTTGATAGTACAAGATTAGTCCTTGGACTTGAGGAATCATGGCAGTTGTATGCATATGATGGCTATATCTTGGATCTGGCGGGAGAGGACTGTATCGTCGATGTTAGAAATGGTGACTAGAAAGTCAATTAGATTGGTGATTTTGGGAACCATTTAGCAATTTTTATAAATGTGATTTATCTTGATCAATGTAGTAAGATCAATGGCACCATGTGTTTGTTGTGCTTACTATTTACGTTGAACGGAGTTTTAACGTTACAACAAAGGTCCACAGACCAATTGAATAACCAAGTAGTTGGGTTGCGCATTGAATGACAGCTATGAAACTAACTTCTAAGGATTGGTCTGAAACATTCCATGTCGAGACTGGGCACTAGAGTCCTATAGAGACTTGCACTAAGTATTGCATTCATTGGACAAGTGTCGTGTTTCATCGGCGACAGATGTGGAATGTTTATGCAATTTTAGTGGATTAGTTGACAAGGTTGTTAGCTGATTAAACTGACTTGCGGGAATCTTCATATGAAAGCTTTGGAGGCTTGGTCGGTATGACTTGAATTTCTGGCTCCGATAGTATAGAATTAGTCGTTGGACTTGAAGAATCATAGCAGTCGCATGCATATGATGGCTATATCTTGGATATGACAAGAGATGACTGTGTCTTCGATGTGGTCATTATAAGCCTTGTACAATGTAGTCAGATTATGTATTCAGGACGGTGGATTTCAAGATAGAATCCATCCCCTATCAGTATATGATAAATATATCTTCTATGCTCTTTGAGATGGTTCAAACTCTCTAAGTCTATGGCCATAGCAATTGGTTGAATAAGAAATGGTTTCCTTTATGGATCAATAGAGTAAACGCAACTCAATTATTCAGCATAATTGCCTGGTCCAGGAGGGGAACCTACGTCCAATTCCATGCCTTAGATTAAGGCCAGGAGATCGTCGACGGAAGGACCATACCTGTATGGAACTCGATAGCCTAAATGTTTACGCCAACATTCACTTAGTCTCTAGTGCCATGGACTGTTGCTAGGCGGCCACCCATAGTAACGGGCGTTTTTTATTAATGGTTAATTGAAAATAATTATTTAAATTAGATTTAATTAATTATTTGTATTGGCAGCAATACCCATGTCTAGCTGAGGGTGAACCTAAAGAGTCACTCACAAATTACTATGGAATTGGTGGAATTAATTAAGGAGAATATATATAAATGATTGGATTAAATTAATTCAAGGAGAATATATATAAATGATTGGATTATTTATTTAATAATTCATTTGATGGATGACTCAAGAATTAATTAATTTATGAATGTGATATTATCTTGATCAATTAATAAGCATTAATCTGTTAGACCATATGTTTGTTGTGCTAACTATTACGTTGAACGGTGTTTTTACATCACAACAAATGTCCGCAGACTAATTGAATGACCCATGTAGTTGGGCTGCGCATTGGATGACAGCTATGAAACCAACTTCTGATGGTTGGTCTAAAATGTTCTAAGTTAAGGATCTCGAGATTGGGCATCGAGAGTCCTTTAGAGAGTTGCACTAAGTATTGCATTATCAGCGACAAACATGGGATGTCTATGCAATTTTAGTGGACTAGTTGACAAGGTTGTTAGTTAATTAAACCGACTCGCAGGAATCGTTATATAGAAGCCTTGGAGGCTTGGTCGGTATGACTTCAATTCCCGGCTCCAATACCGCAGGATTAGTCCTTGGGCTTGAGGAATCATGGCAGTTGCATGCATATGACGGCTATATCTTTTATCTGGCAAGAGATGACAGTATTTTCGATGTGGTCATTATAAGCCTTGTCCAATATTATCGGATTATGTATTCAGGATAATGAATTTCAAGATAGAATCCGTTCCCTATCAGTATAAGATGGATATATCTCCTATTCGCTCTAAGATGGTTTAGACACTCTAAGTCTATGGCCATACCGATTGGTCAAATAGGAAATGGTTTCTTTTATCAATCAATAGATTAAATGCATGTCAACTATTCAGCATAGTTGTCTGGTAAAGGATGGGAATCGACGCCCAATTCCATGCCCTAGACTAAAGCCGAGAGATGGTCGACGGAAGAACCGTACCTGTATCCAACATTCACTATGTCTCTAATGCCATGGATCATTGCAAGATGGCTACCCATGGTGACGGGCGTTTTTGATTAATGGTTAAATAAAAATAATTAAATAAATTAGAGTTAATTAATTATTTGTATTGGACACAATGTCCAAGTTTAGATGAGGGTGAACCTAAAAAGTCACACACAAATTACTATGGAATTGGTGGAATTAATTCGATAAGAAACAAATTAATTTAATTGGATTAAATTAATTCAAGAAAAATATATAAATAATTGGTTCATTTATTTAATAATCTATTTGATAGATGGCTGAAGAAATAATTAATTGAATAAATTAATTTTGGGCTTAAAACCTTTTTTTTTTAAATTTCAAAAAGCCGCCCTCTGCCGGCGGGGGTTTGGCGGACCCCTACTTGTTTATTACTCCAAAAAAATCATGGTGTGTACAATTTGAAAAAGCAGGAAACATGGAGTACTTACTCCCTTTACAGTCAAAATTCCCAATTTATTTTGGAATAGCAGTGATCAATGCAAAAAACAAAGTCTATCCAAGCCAGGTGATGCTGCCTTCTGACCCGATTCAAAAAACCGCTGTGTACGATCATTCTCAATCCCCTGAACATTCCAAAAAATAAACCTCTCATTGATCAATGAAAGGTAGACCGTACTAGACTCCTTGTGATAATTTGACGGGGTGGAGAAACCGCCTTCGCATGATTCGGTGAAGTGGACCGACCTCGTCGGTGGCCTGCCGACCTCTTAGTCACATCCACCGTATCTATCTGAAACACACCCTCTCCAGTCGGGCCCAGGACCTCATCGTCTGTACCTATAGCACAACTAGGTAACTCCCGATATGGATGTATTCTCCACACACCCTGCAGTTCACAAGGCATATCTGCTATGAGGGTCGTTAACACAGCACATGCTCCTGCTTGCTCAACTTCTGGCTTCATCTCAAACAGACCACCAGACTCTTGCAAAACAGGCACCGTCGTCGGTACTTTCAGAACTTCCGTCTCCATCCCAGTCCGAGAAATACCTTGGTGATCATCCGTCAGTGCAGTATGTGAGACATGACTAGGTTTCGACGTTCCTCCATCCACAACATCCAGCAACCGCACCACCTCTTGTATCATAGTTTCGGACATCATTATGGAGCACACCTTCCTGTATTTGATCCTCTGCCCCCTTAGGACCACTCGTACCAGACCCAAGGCGTGAACGGGCTGCACTATCATTAAAAACAATATGTTTGCCTTTACGACAATCTTTCAAGTTTCTTTTCGCATGCTGTGCATCCAAATTCACACGAAGATCCTCATGATCAGGAATAGGGAGCTAATGAAAATCCTTGTCTACTGGACAAACCAGGGCCTTTGACCTATGCTTCTCATAGCACTCATTCTCATCGTGTCCCAAGTGCTTGCAAGTCTCATAGTATTTAGGACGTCGTTCATAAATCGCCAGTTGGATAATCACCTCTATCCCAAACCCTAGGCCAATCCCCTTTTGCAGCTGCTCAAGCAGATTAATTTCAAAACATACGCGTGCCAGACTAGGACTAACCAATGTGGGTGTAGAGAAATCCGTCCGGAGAGGTGTCCACAACAAACGGGCAATACTAAACAAAGCCTCCCGATCAAAGAACTGGATCGGCAGTCTCGACAAGTGAACCCACACCGGAACTATCGACGACTCCTCCCTTGGATTGAACGTTGGTGTCTATTTAAAGACATGCATAGGGAAGCCTTCCATAAACCAAATTGAATGAATTCAAAGCTTCGTATAGTCTTCCTCAAGTGCAAACTTGATGAAAACATGCCTGACATTAATAGCCCGACAGAAAAATCTCCACGGAATCCCTGGGCAAGCATCTAACGTCGGAGATTATGCATCAATGGATAGCCATGAGAAAATTTCCCCACCAAGGAGTAACGGAGTGACAGAGATGATCTAGTGATTTTGTCGGAAGAGAATCGCATCACCTTCATCCCCTGACTGTATAAGAATACCCATCAAGCGAAATGAAGTTGTATCAAATGATACCGGTGGCGGCGAAGGACGCACAACTACACCGACAACAGCATCTCGATAAGAATGCAATGCGGCGACAAGCCCCCTGCCGTAGCAAACACACCACCAATTGGTCAAACCCATTCAAAACCCCAAATGGGTAGTCAAACCCCCAAATGGGTCCAATCAAACCTTAGTCCAACAACACCTAATATGCCCAATCAGCCACTCAGCCAACGCTCACACAGCGCCCAGTCACTTGTTCAGTCAGCCGCCCAGTCTGCTCCGGTGAAACCACCGACGAATCCAGCAGCGAAACGTTCGGCGAAACCAACTACGAGGAAAGGCTCAGCGACGGCCAGATGAACAACGACCAACCAAATCTACAACGAAATCAGACAAACAACGAATTCAGAAGCAAAAATCAGACGAACAAGAACATTCAGCAGTGAAATCAGGCGAACAAGAACATTTAGCAGCGAAATCAGATGAATAATCCAGCAACAGCAACTCAGCCGAACAACAACATTTAGCAGCAAAAGAACTCAGACGAACAACAAAATTAGCAGCGAAAATCATACGAATGAAGACACTCAAATGAGCAATTGACAACACCCAGGCGAAAATCAACAACATCCAAACCAAAATCAACGAAAATTCGCAGCAACATCGTTCACAAACCTTCGCAGAAAACGCGTGGCAGTCAACACTTGACCCCAGCCTCAATTCTCAATGAAAATCCAAATTAATGGAGGGGAAATGTTCGCCAAGTGATGAGGAGTCGATTGGTATAAATGGGTGCCAGAGATTCTTCAGAATGGCGGCAGAATGGACGATCGAAACAGCCGACGAGAAATTGGGTAAAAAATTGATAGCGATTTTCAATCGCAGATCGGTGGTGCATCACTTCTCCGGCCGGAACTTGCGCAGCACGGTGGTAACGGTCTTCAGCTGGAGAGCACGTTGGTGGGGGGAGAAATTGTCCGGCGGCCGCGCAGCAGCAGCAGCAGCAGCAGGGGACTATTAAATGTATTTTGTGTGTGAGAATTGAGAGGTTTTTCTTTTTATTTGAAGTCAATTTTAATTAATTTGTTTCTATAGTTGAGCAGAAACGTGTGTTGTTTAGTACTTTTGAAATATTTTATGTTCTAACTTGAATCCAATTCAATGTAGAATAAAAAATAGAACATTTTTTGAGAGAAAAGAGAGCAAATTTTGTGGCTTAGGCGCTGGTTATACATGATTGTGTGTAATTTTGTATATTACATACAATTTAATTTAAAATTCCATCACTATCAAGTATGCCTCCAAGGCAACCTATACACACACGCGCATATAACCTCCAATCATGATAAAATAACCACTCCATTATGTTCATCATGGTGAGGAGTTTCAACCCCTTAACTTGCTCCAACCTTCCTCAAATGGGTTTGGACTTCGAGTATGCACTAGGCTGATTTAATTTGATGAAATCAAGCCCAACCAAAGTCCATTGGATGATAATTAATTAAATTAATTTGAGACCAACAAAGTCCAAAGATTCATTTAATTCAATTAAATGAATCTAAGCCCATACACTAATTAATTGATCCAATAAATTAATTAAATAAAACTTAATAAATTAATCCAATTAATTTAAAGGTGTTAAACCCAAAATTAAATAATTCAATTAATTAAATGAATGATCCAATCTTTATGTATTCTCCTTGAATTAATTTAATCCAATTAAATTAATTTGTTTCTTTTCAAATTAATTCCACCAATTCCATAGTGATTTGTGTGTGACTCTTCAAGTTAACTCTCATCTAGACTTGGGCATTATGTCCAACACATTATTTTCAATTACCATTAATCAGAGACGCTCGTAACTACGGGTGCTCGTCTAGCAACGGTCCATGGCACTAGAGACTAAGTCAATGTTAGCGTGAACATTTAGACTCTCGAGTTCCATACAGGTACGGTCCTCCCATCAACCATCGTCCTGCCTTAGTTTAGGGCATTGAATTGAGCGTTAATTCCCATATTGGAATAGGAAACTATGCTGGTACTTGAGATGCGTTTACTCTATTAATCGACATAGAAAACCATTTCCTATTCGACAAATCTCCATGGCCATAGACTTAGAGAGTCTAAACCATCTCAAAGCGCATAGGAGATATATCCATAATATACTAATAGGGGACGGATTCTATCTTGAAATGCACCGTCCTCGCTACATAATCCAACTATACTGGACAAGGCTTATAATGATCACATCGAAGATAAAGTCATCTCTCGTCAGATTCAAGATATAGTCATCATATGCATGCGACTACCATGATTCCTCATGTCTATCGGAGTCGAAAATTCAAATCATACTGACCAAGCCTAAAACAGAACGGAAACACTCCGGTTGATCCATGTAGATCTCTTCCTCAATGAGACCATTGAGAAAAGTCGTTTCCACGTCCATTAGCCATATTTCGTAGTCATACCATGATGTTATGGCAAGCAGAATCCAAACGGACTTGGCAATGGCTATGGGCGAATAGTTTTCTCGAAATCGACCCCGAGTCGTTGAGTGTATCCTTTTGCCACGAGCCTAGCCTTAAAGGTTCTAACCTTCCTGTCAACTCCAAGCTTACGTTTGTAGACCCATTTGCCCCCAACAGGCTTAACTCCTTTAGGTGGGTCTACGACTAGTCCAGAATTGATTTGAACCCTTTGAGTCCATTTCGAACCTTATGGCCTCAAGCCACTTATTCGAATTGATGTCCGACATTGCTTCTCCATGTATCTTTGGATCATTCTCCAATTTACTAGTCAGTCCCAGAAATCCGTACCTATCAGGTGGTTGCGATTCCCTAGTCGACCTATGGAGGGTTGGAGCACTATCAGTGGGAACTACTGGCTCAAATGATGTTCCTTCATTCTGTCGAGGTATCTCACTTGTTTCCTAAAAGAAGCACCTCATCGCGTTGGTTATCCACAGGAAAACCCTTTTTCAAGAACACTGCGTTTCTTGAGATAAAAACCTATTGCTAAGATGGATCCTAGAAGTAGTATCACACAGTTTATTTCAAATATCCAACAAACATGCACAGACTAGACCTCGAGTCTAGTTTGTCTCCCACTAGCCTCTTGACGTATGCGGGGCTACCCCTCACTCTGAAGTACTTCTAGGACGCAGACTTGTCATGCCATATCTCATATGGCCTTTGGGGCACTATTTTAGATGGCGCTATGTTAAGTAATTTCGCCACCGTCTCGAGAGCATGACCCCAGAAGGAAGGGTGCGATTCCTTAAAACTTATCATGGATCTAACCATGTCCAAAGGGTTCGAGTCCTCCTTTCAGCCACGTCATTCAGTTGTGGCATAATAGGAGGAGTCCATTGAGAGAGAATTCCATTCTCCTTTAAATAATCAATGAATTTACCACTTAAATATTCTCCGCCTCGGTCTGACCGAAGGGCTTTAATTTTATGATCAGTTTGATTCTCAACTTCAAGTTTGTACTCCTTAAACCTTCCAAAAGCCTGAGACATGTATCTCATTAGGTAAACATAGTCATACCGTGAGTGATCATTGGTAAATGTTATGAAGTACGAGTATCCTCCTCGGGCCGGAGTATTTAATTGTTGCCAGATGTTTGTATAGATCAAATTCAAAAGGCCGTTGGCAAGCGCATTTTGTCCAACAAAAGGCTTCTTAGTCATTTTCCTTTTCCTACAGGAATCACAAGTCGGTAGGTTGTCCAAATCGTCTACCTCAAGACTCTTTGTAGTTACCAACTTCCTCATCCTATTTTCTGAGATATGGCCTACCCTTGCGTGCCATAGCTATGAATTTTCATGATTATCCAGTTTTCGTTTGTGTTAGGCAGTCATAATCCAATTAGACTGTTGGAGAATATAAAGACCATTGACTAATGTACCAAGCATATGAGAGTTATTATCAATCATCAAATAAAGACCATTTTTATTGATGAAAAATATATAACCATCATTGTCTAAAACAGGAATGAAAATAATATTCTTGATCATGATCAGTATATAATAACCGTTTTTTAATTCTATCCGAATTTATCACTAATAACTAAGTCGAGAGATCCCACGGCTTCTGCAGCGACGGCCTTCCCATCGCCTAGCCTTAGAATCATCTCATCCTTACTTAGTTTTTTGCTTCTTTCCAACACATGCAAGTTATTGCAAATGTGAGCTCATAGTCGGTATCTAATACCCAATAAGTAGAATTAGTTATCATATTCACTTCAATCACAAACGTACCTGGGTTGGAGAGAGGTGTGGGCACTCCCTCTTCCGATGACCCCTTCCTTGACAATGATTGCAGACATCATTTTCCTTCAACCGCTAAGAACCTCCAACCTTCCCTTTCCCTTTGCCCATTCCCAAGAGAGTAGTAGGGTCACTCAAAGCGCTAGCAGTGGCTGCGATGGCTTTTCCTTTGCCCTTCTTCCTCTTTCAATGTCCAGCCCTTTTGCCTTTCGCTTTAGAGGTTGAAGCCTCTCCAACTAATACCTCCAGCAAAGACTTGTGGGTCATCGTCTCATATTGGACCAGCATATTAATTAACTCATGAATAGAATTCTCAAGTCCATTCATCTTGTAGTTAATAATAAACGGGTTGTAGGATGGAGGAAGTGTCTAAAGGACCACGTCATTGTCAAGCCCACTAGGGATAGCATCTTAACCCCGTGAGTTTGTACAGACGATCCTTCGGCCATCTTAGTCTCGAAGAATGCTTTTACGATGGCATATCTAATATGCCTATTAGGAAACACATAAAGTTCTTTCATGCAGAGCATCATCGAGGGATCATCATCCAGCCTATCATGATGCTTTTGGATGTCATTGGACATCAAAGCCAATATGATACTACGGACTTTGCGATTGTCCTCAAGCCACTTATCGAACGTGCGAGGACCCATCCGGCAAGGTCGTTGGGAGTGGCTTGTCCAAGAAATAGTCCTGGCTCTTGAAATCTTGAAAATCCTTAGATTTCGCAACCAATCATTCTAGTTCGTGCCATTGAATTTATTAGTCTCCATTATCATTGTTAAAGGATTCTTAGATATTTTCTATACAATAGAATATTAAACAGAAATCAATGAATGATTGTAATATTATGATTAAGCTTAAAGACTTGGTCATTAGTCTTTAACTCTCCCACTACTTATACAAAAGCCCACCACCCTCAAGTGGGGTTTTGGGAACAAGATTTCCTAGTGCGCTTCAGATCCACGAGCAAATTTGCCATGCCCCGCTTTTATGATTCACATACCGAAAGCCTTGTGGGAGGTATCCAATACCATTCTCATCCCATGAGATTCTCAAGATCTTTTGCCTCACCTCTTCACATAATTAAAAGGACTCCAAGCGAATCATGTTATTCGGTGTTAGGCCCGACCCATGAACCAAATCACATTTCATTTGTCGGCCCCCACGGCTCGTGAGATAGGAAACTGGTGAACATGTTTCTTTATTCACAACAATGGTGCAGCTTTACTCTATCCCAAATGTGCCACGATTTGTTAGACCACACTTGGGTATCGGTAGCTTCCTCACCACATTGCTGTGGATGGAAGGCTTGGACAGATCAAAACCATTTTGATCCAAAGTCTATTATGGGCCTAATATTTAACTTGGTCCAATCAAGTGAGTTATTTTGAGTTTTATACCGAGACCTCATTACAAATTAACATTGTGTGATCGCATGCAATGAAACCTAGAATACCACTATTGGATGATCACGAGCCCAAGCTATGCGACCCACTGAGCCCCCAGTGAGTCTAGGGTCAGTCTAGGATGGCTCTATGCTATTACGAAGTATTTTTATCCATCAACATATAGATGGGCCTTGTGATATCTCCATGGGCCGCCTTTTCTGTGGGCCTCCTCCTTCGTGGGCATTCTTCTCTGTGGACCTTATTTGCCATGGGCTTGCTCAAAATGCAATAATCTCATAAAATGTCCTATGCTACTCTCATTAGAATTGAATAAGAAACCATGATCAAACATCGGGGGGAGTACATGAGGAGGGAGATAGCAAACCTTATTATTCCAATGCTAACCCACCCAACAAAAATTAAAAGACATACATGCGGTTTAGGGCTTCGTGATCATCCATTCACATTCATTCTAACACATAATAATAATTAATCATGCTAGACAAAAAAATGAACATCCAAAAATATCGCGATATCCAATATCATGAAAAAACAATTATATGCAGAAAATAATAAGATTAAAATTTGCAACTCAAATGGATGATTAAGCCTCATGCATCCAATGCACACAATTAAACCAATTAATTAATGCAATTTAATTCTCGAAAAAATCTAATTTTCTCCAAAATTAAAACAGCAATAATCAATATTTTTTAAAAAAAGTGTAGAAATTAGAAAATATAATTTTCCCGAAAAAAAGGGAAAAATGGCCCAGCCGTCGGCCGTCAGTAGTAGCAGCAGCGCAGCGACCGCACACCTGGCGCGCGCTGGATCCCTTGCCATCATGCACGCGTGCGCCCCTGTGGCATTGCCTGCACGGTGTATGCACGGGCCAGGCTTGCACCGAGGCTCTCGCCGCAGATGCCCGGTCGGTAGTGCACTACTATAGTGCCTTTTTTTTTATTTTCCACACATTAAACTAAAATTAAAACAAGTATTTTATCAAAAATCCAATTTTCATAAAATACATAAAATCGTCTAAAATTGAAAAAATTAAACAACTTAATTTTCTCACATAATTGTTCAAGAATAAGCAAAACATATATCATGTTTCAAAACCTATAAAGAATGTATTGTCATGTTTATTCACACATAACCATAGCCCCTACGTCGAACCAGTCTCTGATACAACTTGAAAGCACAACGAACTGTGAGTGGATCGGCTCGGGAACGCGCCAGCGGAAGCGGCGATAATAAAATGCGTAAATTAAAACACAAACGCAATAAAACTATTGTTGGAATGGGTGTACTCTTGGGGTTTCCAGGCGTTCGATGTAGTTAATAAAAATAAATGACAATGAAATTAATGGGGCTAATAGTTGAATTTAAAATGAGAAAAAATAAATCAAGAATTACCTTTGATTTGATTTATTTCGAACCTCCTTCGTTTGATCCATTCACGCAAGGCTTCAACGTAGAAACCCTCTAAAGTTGCTTCCACACCAGACCGAAACTTGGGACTCCTCAACTCAATTTTCTAGAAAAGAATTGAGGAGAAAAACACACCAAGTGTGCACAAGAGGGGGTTCGGCCGAGTGGAGGAATTTGAGAGAGGGAAATTATTTTCTTGCTTTATTATGTATTCATTTGTAATTCCAAATGACTAATATACATATATATACCTTGTTTGGATGCAATGAAATATGTCAAGGTTCATTTAACCATTCTTAAGGTAATAAAATTCTTTATTCCAAATAAAGGATCACTAACATGTCACTTTTCAAAAGTGAATTTGTTAGTCAATAGTTTCTTTTCTAATCAATTCCACCAACTTAATTAATGGGCTTAGGCCGATTTTAATTAATTAAAATGCAAGGCCCAATAAATTTTAATTAAATTCAATTTAATTAAAGTCCACTTAATTAAGTCCATCATATATTTAATCCAATTAAGTATATGAATCCAATAAGCCTTTATCAAATAATAAGTCCAACTTATTAAATAGTAAGGCCAAGTCAATATAAATTAATCCAATTAATATATCCTTGGGCTTATCCATCTAATGGATCCCTCTCATATATAAGTAGTCCAATTATTTAGAGAATTAATTTTTGATTAATTCCTCGTCCCTTCTTGGTGATTTTTGTATCACTCTTTAGGTTCATCTTTCAGCTTGATTTTTGTTAGTGTCCAACACTATTATTAATTATATCCAATTTAATTAGTAATTCTTGATCAATCATTGATCAAGAAAGCCCATCACCATGGGTAGCCATCTAGCAACGGTCCATAGCACTAGAGACTAGGAGAAAATTCATGTGAACTTTTAGGCTCTCGAGTCCATACGGGCACGGTCCTTCCGTCTACTGTCTCTTAGCTTAGTTTAGGGTATGCAATTGGGTGTCGGTTCTCATTCTGGACTTTGTGTCTATGCTTAATACTTGAGATCTCGTTACGCCAAATTGCTTGACCTAGGAACCTCTTTTTTCGATTCGAGCAATGATTGTGGCAAATGATTTATAGAGAGTTAGCGCATCTCCAAGTGCATAGGAGATACCTCTACCACGTTTTGACAACTCACTATCCTTGCTACATACTTTTATGCACTAGACAAGACTTATGATGACCATGTCTGAGACAAGGTTACCTCTCGCACAAATCTAAGATACAGTTATCGCATACATGTGATTGTTGTGATTCCTCAAGTCTGAGGACTACGCTTGTACTATCGGAGCTGGGGACTCAAGTCATACTGACCAAATCCGCAAGGCTTCCATATGACGACCCCTTGAGTCAGTTTAATCTATTCGATACCTAGTCAATCGATCGATTAAGATCGCATAGACGTTCCATGTCTGCCGTCGATGGAACACGACAGTCATCAAATGAATGCGACTCTTAATGCAAGTCTCCATAGGACACTTCAATGCCTATTCTCGAGGTCCTTGACTTGGAACATTTCAGACCCAACCCTAAAAAGTTGGTTTGATGACCGCCATCCAGCGCAGTCCAACTGTTGCACGGTTGTTCAAGGTGGTTTGTGGGCTTTGTTATGATGTTTGAAAGAAATGCAAATATAAATGTAACAAGCACAAGAAATGAAATGCTAGTAGTAAATACTCATTTATTTACTGAATAATATTACATAAAATTGAATTATTATCTGAATAGATTACAAGCATGCCAATCCAATTGGCTTTCAGGTCATCTACTCTAATAGCATATATATCAAATACTTGGAGCATTAAATAATGCATTGCATGCAACGAAAACTAGCATACCCCTATTCGACGATCACGAGCCCAACCTATGCGACCCAATGAGCTCGCAGTGAGTCTATGGTCAGTTTAGGATGGCCCTATGCTATTACAAAATATTTTTTCCATCAGCATATAGATGGACCTTGTGATATCTCCATAGGTCGCCTTCTCTGTGGGCCTCCTCCTTCATGTCCTTCTTCTCCATGGGCTTGCTTAAAATAAAAAAAAAATCTCACCAAAAGGTCCTGTACTACTCTTATTACAATTAAAAAAGAAATCCTGATCAGAAGTCGGAGGGATTGCATTAGGAGGAAGATGGCAAGCCTTATTACTCCAAGAATAAAAATGAGGAGGTAGGACAAAATATAATCATTGGTTCCCATGGAGACAGGAAAACAACGAGCTTATTCCTTTGTTCATAATGATGCAGCTTGCCTACTATTCCAAATGTGCCACGACTCGTGAGACCATATTTGGATAGCGGTGACTTCCTCATAATATTGTTATGGGTGGAAGGCTTGGACAGATCGAAATGCCATTTCGATCCAAATTCATTTATAGGCTTAATATTTATTTAGGGTTGGGCTTAACCCATCGATCAAATCACACCTCAACCATCGGCCCCCACGACTCGTGAGACAGGAAAATATTGAGCGAGTTCCTTTATTTACAATAATGGCCCAATTTGCCTCTAGTCAAAATGTACCATGACTCGTGAGACTACACTTAGGTAGTGGCAGCTTCCTCACCACATTATTGTGGAAGGAAATATTGGACAGATGAAACAATTTTGATCCAAGTCCATTTTGGGCTCCTAACAATTCAACTTGGTTCAACCAAGTGAGAGTTAATTATGAGTTGTTTGACCGAGACCTCATCACATATAAACATTGCATGCATGAATATCATATATTAAAGCATTAAGCAAATGCATCGAATGCAATGAAACCTAGCATACCCTTGTTGGATGATCACGAGCCCAACCTATGCGACCCATTGAGCCCACAGTGAATCTATGGTCTGTCTAAGGTGGCCCTATGCTATTACAAAGAAATATTATCCATCAACCTATAAATAGGCCTTGTGATATCGCCATGGGCCGCCTTCTCCGTAGACCTCCTCCTTCGTGGATCTTCTTCTCCATGGACTTGCTTAAAATAAAAATCTCACCAAAATTGTCAGATACTACTCTCATTATAATTTAAAAGAAACCTCAATCAGAAGTCGAGGAGTACATTAGGATGAAGATAGCAAGCTTTAATATTTTAAGGCTAAAAATGAGGAAGAGTGAGAAGATAAAAATACAAGGGCACACGGGCCCACCCAACAAAAATTCAAAGACATACATGCAGTCTAGGGCTCCATAACCATCCATTCACATTCATTCTAGCACATAATAATAATTAATCATGCAAGATAAGAAAAGAAATATCCCAAAAATTATGGGGATATCCAATATCACGACGAACAATTATATGCAGTAAACAATAAGCTTAAAATTTACAATTCAAATGGATGATTAAGCCTCGTGCATCCAATTTACGCAATTAAACCAAATTAATTAATTAAACCTTGTGTATCCAGTGCACACAAATAAACTAAATTAATAACTAAACCTCGTGCATTATGCACGCAAATAAACCAAATTAATTAAAGCAATTTGATTCTAAATAGAATCCAATTTTGTCCAAAATTAAATCAGCAAAAATTATTATGTTACAGAAAATATGCAGAAATTGGTGAAAGGACACCAGGAGGTGCGAGTGGATTGGCCCGAGAACCCACAAGCGAAAGCGTTTAAAATAAATTACGTAAATTAAAACGAAATCGCAATGAAATCATAATTTCAAGGGGTGTACCCTTGGAGTTCGCGGCGTTAGATGTAGTTAATAAAATTAAACGATAATAAAGTTAATGGGGCTATAGGTAAAATAAAATCAAGAGGAACAAAAACGTAAATCAAGAATTACCTTTCTCTGATTTACTTCGAACCACATTCATTTTGATCCGTTCACACAAAGTTTCAACGTAGAAGCCCTCTAATGTTGCGTCCACACCACATGGAATTGGGATTACTCAATTCTCTTTGCTAGAAGAAAACTAGAACGAAAAACACACGCCAAGTATGCAGTCAAGAGGGGGTCGGCCGAATGGTGGAGAGTGTAGAAAGTTATTTTTTTTAGTATTGTGTATTCATTCATTACTCATACCAAATGACTAATACACACACACACACACATATATATACCTTGAATGGATGCCTTAAAACATGTCTAGGTTTATTTAACCATCCATAAGGTAATAAAATCTTTTATTCCAAATAAAGGATGACTAACATGGCACTTTCCAAAACTGAATTTGTTGGTCAATAATTTTTTTTTCTAACAATTTCCACCAATTTAATTAATGGGCTTGGGCCGATTTCAATTAATTAAAATACAAGGCCCAATTAATTGAAGCCCATTTAATTAAGTCCATCGTATAGTTAACCCAATTAAATATATGAGCCCAATAACCCTATATTAAATAATAAGTCCAACTTGATCTTGGACAACTTATCCCTAGATAGGAATCCAGTTCCTATTATGGAGAATTTTATAAATAACTTTCGTGTTTTAGACTTCTAGAACATCTTTCTATCATTCAGAATGATCAAAGATGTTTAATATCTAAAACACTTGGTACACAATTGAGCTCCCACTTACCTTCTACGTTGTTCTTGACCAAGTCATGTACCTCATTATCTTGTCAAAACAAGTATGTGGGACATTCAAATTCAGTTTAAACTCCATAGCGGATTTTACAGCTCCAATCCATTTATCCGAATCGATGTCCTACATCGCTTCTCCTTGTCTGATTTAAAAAATCGTACGTCTCAGGTAACTAGAGTTTTTTGATCATCCTTTGGAGAACTAAGACATGGTCAGTTAAAGTTTCGATTATAAGTGATATTTGCATTATTCCATAATGAACCTGTATAAATCAGATTCCAAATCTAACTCTCCCCCCACTAGTCCTTTGACGTATGCAGGACCATTCCTCATACTCAAGACTTTTGTAGGACACGAATTTGCCAATCCATATCAAATATGGTGTCTGGATTACGACTTAAGAAAATGCCACGTTTTACAACTGGACGATTTTTTGATAGTCCACATCCAAATAGCCCCAACTGATTTAGTGAAGCACCGATGGAACCATGTCCAATCAAGGTCTTGATTTCTTCCTTACCAAAGATAGTTCAACATTGTCTCTTCCAGAGGAATTTCACTAAATGAGAATTCCATTCTCATTTTGAATGCTTCAAGAACTCCCATTAAATACGCACCACCTCGATCCCATCGAATGGTTTGTCTCCATATCCAGTTTGGTTCTCCACCTCAGGTATAATTTTTCTGAACTTCCCAGAAGTCCTTAGACTTGTGAACCCTTAACTAGTATTTGCGTATTTAGTAACTTATAGATGTCTATTTTAGATCCAATCCAATAGATTGCTTTTTGACAAGCATTCTTTGTCCAACAAAGTGCTTTCATGGCTTTTTTCCTTCTCAGAAAGGGTTCATAAGTTAGTAAACTCAAATCATCTATTGCTAGACTCTTTGATTCCACAAACCAACTTATCCTAACTAGATGGATATGGCCTAGCTCATGCACATTATTCTCTGTAAGTTGTATTCTTGACCATCTGTCATTTGTTTTTAGCATGCATAATCCAACTATGCAGTACGACAATTAAATAACTCAGCAGACTCAAAAAAATCTTTTATTAATCAAGCTTGTAATCCAATTTGTCCAACAACTCACTAACGACTTGATCACGCTGGGTTACATAATTATATACTATTTCAACATGAATATTAACAACTAGGTTTACTTAGTCTTATTGCCTTTTCAGTAATGGCCCAACCATTCCTTAGCTTTAAGTCTACTTGACTTAGCGTTCTATTTCTTTTCATTTCTACAAACCTTTTGAAGAAATGCATTTTGAGTGTAAGTATCCAACAATCGGGAATAAGAACAGTAATCATGTTTGCTCAATAAATGCCATAGTTGGGTGAAAGGGAGTTCACGATACTCCCTCTTCTAATACCCTTTGGCAATTTCATGCAAACACTGCTAAACCATTATTCTATATTTGTCTTTTACCCTCACCCATCAAGGCCACAGGAGTGCTCAAAGAGCTTGCAGCGGCTGACTTTGCTTCATCCTTCTTTCTCATTCGACGTCTGGCTCCCCTGCCTTACACTTTTGAGGCTGAAGCCCCAAAATCCAATACCGACGGTGCAGAGTCTTCAATCGTTGCCTCGTATTGGTTCAACTATTTTATCAACTCATGAAATGATCTTCGTAAGCTCATTTAGAGTTTATGAAAAATAGGTCGAAGGAGGGATGAAGGGATCTGAAGAATCACATTAATGTACATCTCCTTTTGAGATCAACATTGAGATTGTCGAGCTCATCCACAAGGGATAGCATCTCAACCCCATGTTTATGTACAGACGATCCTCAGTCATCTCGGCTTAAAAAACGCTTCCGTCATGGCATATCCAATATGCCTGTCATATTGCTCATGAGTGACAAAAGCAGGTATGACGCTGCGGACCTTGCGATTGTCCTTGTGCCTTAATCCCAAACGTCAGCTCTCCTTAAGCAAAGACTTCCTTTCGCAAGTCCGATGGAAGTGGCTTTTTCATGACATAAGTCTAGGTTTGAAAGTCGAGGACAATCCTCCGATTTTCATAGTTAATTTTAATCGATAGTGTTTCATTTAACTAAATCTCAAAATAAAGAAAATTGAAAAATCGTATCTTAGACATGCATTCTAAATGCAAATAAACAACAAATAGATTATAGCAATATTTAGTTGAATTAAGACTCGATCCTTTAGTCTTTAACCACTCCCACTATTTCTACAAAATCCCCCCACTCTCAAGTGGGCTTGGGATCCAATTTGTCATGCCCCGCTTTAACAATTCACACGGCAAAATCCTCGTGGGAGGTATCCTATACTATTCTCATCCCAGGAGATTCCCAAGATATTCTCCGTCACCTCTTCACATGATTCCGAGACTCCAAGTGAATCATCCTATTCGGTATTAGGCCTGACCCATCAACCAAATCATATCAATTGTTTCCCCCCATGACTCGTGAGACAGAGAAACAACAAGGGTATTCCTTTGTTCATAACAATAATGCAGCTTGCCTGCTATTTCAAATGTGCCACACCTCGTGACACCATATTTGGATAGCGGTAGCTTCCTCATGTTATTGGTATGGATGGAAGACCTACACAAATCGAAATGCTATTTCGATCCAAGTCCATTTATGGGCTTAATATTTTGAACAATACATTAGATTTAAGTTATTTTGGCTGGTTTTTCATTTCTTTCGTAAGTAAAATATTATCATCAATTATAATATCTATACAGTAAAATTTTGCCTAACAAAATATATAAAAACAAAAACAAATTAAGTAAAAATAAGGACGGAATTTGGGACGACATTCCGTCCCAAATAAAAACTTAACTAAAAATAGGAAAACACGTCCTAAACGTTGTCCCAAAAACCGTTCAAAAAATAATACATCTAATTTAAAACTTACGTCCCAAATTGTCCGTAAGTCTGTCCCAAGCTTATATTTTGATTATTCGTCCCAAATTCTATTTGGGACGACATTCCGTCCTAGGGGTGGTAGATGAGTCGAGCTCTCGCGAGCCAGCTCGATTTTGAGCTCGACTCGAGCTCGAGCTCAATTGTTTCTGTTATGCTTTTTCTATTCTTTTAAATATATTTTTATATATTTAATTTTAGATTTAATATTTGATCAATTTTACAATCAAAATTGACCATATATTATAATTATTAATCAATATCATACATTTTATTTTGGATAATAATAAATTATGGTACTTTTATTTCTATATTTAATCTTTATACAAAAATAAATTTAATCAACAACTTAGTAAATTATATTATTTTTGTAATTAAAATTATTAATTAATACGACATATATAAACTTTATGTTATATTTTAATATATATTTGTATTACGTTATACTTTTTTAAATTGATAAGTAATTCACTTATGATTTCTATTTTTGAATTTTATATTTATAGCAGGATACATACTATGCAATATGCAATCTATTTTATTATTTATAAATTTATGTCAAACTTTAGTGATTCCTATGAATTAATTTAAAAATAATGATAATGATAATAAAAGTGATGGTTGAAATTTTAATTATATTAATAATTATTTTATTATATATATAATGAGATCAAAAAGTTTAATAAACAATTACGATATCTTAAAATCTGGACACTCGATTCACATCAAATTTAAATATATATAAGACCGTGTCTATTAGATCATATCAGACTGTATGATTTAAAATCACATGGCCTGATTCTACGATACACCTTGACATCCGTATATCCAATAAGTCTAAAACTTTACCTTATATATTTTTCTATTAGTTTGATCATATCTAACGGTTTGATCTGAAATTTGATGGTCCGATTAACTCATGTTGTTCAACAATGTAAGATTATAGTTACATCAATGTAATACTAACATTTATAAATATACAAATTTACTACAAATTGTGAACATATATTAATCTCAATTATAAAATATTTTTATGTACTTCAATTGCATTATTTCAAATAATTGATACTTTTCTATAATTTTAAACTGATCAGTGTGATTTTTTTTTTGTACATTTTACTAATTATATTACTACTAAACTAATCAGTAGTTTATATTTATAACAATAAATTAAAATTTCATATTATATTTTGGTATATTTATATGATAATAATAAAATAGTATGCATTATACAATCTATTTTATTACTTAAAAATTAATGTAAAAATTGATGATTCCGATAATTTAATATAATTATAATAATAATAAACAAAAAAAAAATAAAAAAATAAAAAATCAGCTTGAGCTCAAGCTCAAGTTCGTCAGCTCGAGCTCGAGCTCAGCATACAGGAGTCGAGCTCGAGCTCCGCATATAGGAGTCGAGCTCGAGCTCGAGTTAGAAAATTCAAAATCGAGCTCGAGCCAAAAAAGGTTGAGCTCGACTCGTTTACACCCTGGCCCCTATTCCGTCCCAAATAAAAAAAGCAAACACCCCTCAAAGTTTGTCTCAAATGCCGTCCCAAATCATCCCAATTCCATTTGAAATTGTTTTGCTTCGACAAATCGTCCTAAAATCGTCTGAAATATTTTCCAACGGGGTATTTTCAGACGAACACCATTTCATTCCAAAATCATCGTAGACGCCGTCGCAAAATAAAATGGGACGTCGAGTCGTCTCAAAATCCATGCCAATAAACCCCCCCCCCCCCCCCCTTTTTTTGTAGTGATTATAAGATTATTATTCAATGGATCCATAATGTTTTCTAACTCAAAAAGAAAACTCAAATTTTGGCAAACCCGAGAAGCAAGAAAAATAACTTCACCGCTGCAATATGATCAGAGCATAAGTAGACATTTGGGTTTTCCATGATACATACATATAGATTTAACTCACAAAGTTGACTATGTATTTTATTTAGTGTTATAAGTATCTTCCAAAAGTAGTTTAGTGCAGGGAAAAAAATAGAATAAACGTGGAGCAAAAGAAAGTAAAAGAGTATACTCATAGACTTCAAAAATTCCAACTGACAGTCACATTGCGTATATGCACATTTGCCAAATTCAAAATTCACCCTTATACATGTAGACGTTGATGTCATTCAGTTGCAAACTAATTAGATATGTCACAACTTACAGCGCGACTTCATAGAAAATAATCTTTTTGATACAATGTTCAAACTAATTGCCATAAAGATACTGCAAATAAATTTAGCCAAAAGCGCTCAAAGAATAACATCAGTTGTCAATGAAATAAATGCAGAAATTCAGACTCACTTTTCATTAAGATTAGAATCACCAAAGGGATTTCAATCATTAAAATATCTAAGAGATGGCCGGCCACTTCAATTTCTTGGGGGAAAAGTCAAACAACCCCTTGTGATATCGTAAATGAGTAAATTACTACCTTGTAAAAAATAAATAGCGATTTACCTCCTTATACTTTTTAAAATACAACAATTTACCCCCTTATGATTTTTAAAATAAAGTAATTTACCTCCCTGTGTAAGGAGGTAAATTGCTTCATTTTAAAAAGTATAGGGGGGTAAATTACTATATTTTTTTCATAAGGGGATAATGTGCTCATTTTCAATATAATAAAGGGGTAAATTGCTATTCACCCATTTTATGGAAACTTTCATAGTCTATCATATCATAGGGTAAAAAACCTAAGGATGTGATGCGGAATAGAAAGAATAGCCTTCACGCATAACTTGTAATAAAATCGGGGCAAATAGGAACTTTATTGTAAGCCTTCTTAGCCAGGTACTCTACAATGTCGTCCTCTATAATCTTTCTTTCACTCCTGCGCTTAGATGGCTCATTGGAATCGCTGTCAGAAAAAAATAAAAATAAAAATCAGAACTACAATATGGTTTATAATTATATGTTTTGTTGAGCTAAAATTTGGATTGAGATTCTGAAAGAGAGACAGAGAAAGAAAGAGGAAGAATGAAGACTTTACAGACGTGGGCTTGTGTGTGTGAGAGAGAGGGGAGAAGAGGAAGAGACGTGGGTTGTGTGGGTTTTACACACTCTTTTTGTTTTATAGTTTAATTAATTGGGAAAATGCAAGCAACCCCATTGTGATATTGCAAATGAGCAAATTATCCCCTTATGAAAGAAATTAACCTTTCAGTAATCAAATCTTGACCGAGGTCGTGAACCCCAACTTCATAATGCCAGGCCTACCAAAATATGACGGAACCAGAGACCCACAAGAACACTTGGCCGCCTTTGACCTGGTAATGAATCTTTATGAGCAATCTGGTCCTATTAATGCAAAACTATTTGTTACTACTTTGACAGGCAAGGCGCGAGTGGTTCACTAATTTGCCACCTGGGAGCATATACGAATAATTGATACAAAAATTCACTTTCCACTTCGCGAGCAAGCGAAAACAAAAACGATTTGCAGCCCATTTGTTTACTATCCGCCAGCGCGACAGCGAAACTCTGAAGAGCTTTATGGGAAGATTTAATAACGAGACGTTAGAAGTGCAGGATTTGAGGATAGATATGATGGTTAGCATCCTCATTCATGGACCGACAAAAGGACCGTTCGCATCAGCATTGGCAAGGGATCCTCCGGCAGATGTAGAGCAACTCATGAGCGTAGCACAAAAATATATAGACGAAGAAGAAATGAACACAATGAAAGATGGCGAGTGGAGAATCAGCTTGGATCACTGGAGAGACCTGAGACGTCACAACAGTGGAGCAGATCGGCGATCAAGGCACCATCAAAGCAAGGAGCTAGCATACCAACAAAAATATCAGAATTACACCCCATTGAACATGACAAGAGCAAAAGCACTGATTTTTGTAGAAAAGACCGATGTTTTGAAGTGGCCTAGACACACAAGATTCACCCCTGCCAAGAAATACTCCAACAAATACTGCAAGTTTTATCGCGAGAAGGGTCATGACACAGAGGAGTGCTACCAGCTTAAGGATGAGATCGAGCGACTCGTACGCCAAGGATACTTTAAAAATCAGGTCGCTAAAATCCTCACGAATGAAACAATCGAAGCAGGTCCAGGAGTCAAGAGAGGAGGCAGGAAAGAGAGAATGAAAGCAGTCGGAACCAGAGAGCAAGAGAGAGTGCGCCTGTGAAAGGCATTATACACACGATTGCAGGGGGTGCGGAGGCGAAACAATCTAGAAGGTCGCGAAAAATACTTGAAAGAGGATGCTGGTCTATGAAGGATAGGCAAGTCATGAACATAGCCCAGGAGCAGGACGTCGTTTTCAGTACACAGGACGCAAGAGACAGGCTCGGATCGAATAACAACCTGATGGTCATAAAGATGGACATAGCCAATTTCGCAGTGCATAAGGTATTGGTAGACAATGGAAGTTCAACCGACATCATACTTAAGGAAGTACTATTCAAGATGGAATTGGACAACGCTAAGTTAGCACCTATAAAGACTCCTCTGGTCAGTTTTAGAGGAAATGAAGTAGAATCGCCGGGAACAATTGACCTGCCGGTATCCATTGGCGAAGAACCGAGAAGAAAAACTCTAATTGTAAAATTCCTTGTTGTGGACACCCCATTTGCTTACAATGTTATATTAGGTAGGCCTCGACTTAACTCTTTCAGGGCTATAGTCTCTACCTATCACTTAAAAATGAAGTTCCCAACACCAAACGGAATAGGGGAGGTGTCATGCGATCAAGTGGAAGCAAGAAGGTGCTACAACTTGTCCCTGAAAAAGGGCGAAACAGACAAAAGGAGGAAACTTGATGAGTCGAATGAGGAATGGGAGAACCGGAAGGCAGAAAGGAAGACTGAGCGAATAGAACCAATCGATGAGCATAAGGAGATAGAGCTTGTGAGAGGGGATCCGTCAAGAACCACCAAAATTGGGTTTAGAATGGCCAGAGATTTGCAAACGCTTATGATCGCATTCCTCCGCAGCAATGTGGATATGTTTGCTTGCGATCCATCATATTTCAAAGGTATAAGCAGGAGGTCATAGTGCACCGTTTGAACGTCGACCAATCAGTGCGACCTATACAACAAAAGAAGAGGACGTTCGGGATCGAGAAAAATCGAATTATCAATGAAGAGGTCAACAAACTGGTAGGTGCCGGATACATTTCAGAGGTTCAATACACAGATTGATTGTCTAATGTGGTAATAGTTCCAAAGTCCTCTAGAAAATAGAGGATGTGCACCGATTTTACCGACTTAAACAAGACATTCCCTAAAGATCCGTACATCCTTCCAAGAATTGACATCTTGGTAGACTCAACAGCCGGCTATGAACTTTTTTCTATGATGGACGCTTACCAAGGGTACCACCATATCTACATGGTGACAGAAGATAGAGGTAAAACATCCTTCGTTACAGAGCAAGGTATCTATTGTTATAATATTATGCCCTTTGGACTAAAAAATGCAGGAGCAACATACCAAAGACTGGTAATAAGATGTTCAAAAACCATATCGGAAAGATTATGGAAGTCTACATGGACGACATGCTTGTCAAAAGTCAGCGACCGGAAGACCATTTGGCGCACTTGGAGATCGCTTTCACCATCATGAGAAAGTATGGGATGAAGCTCAACCCGAACAAATGCACGTTTGGAGTTGGAGGAGGTAAATTTTTGGGGTACATGGTAAGCAGCCGTGGGATCGAGGCTAACCCAGAAAAATTCGAAGCAATTTTGCAGCTGAAATCACCAACCTCAGTGAAGGATGTCCAGAAGCTAACTGGTAAGATCGCATCACTCAACCGTTTTATTTCTAGATCCGCAGATAGAAATTTGCATTTCTTTAAAATTCTTAGAAAAGCTTAGAAATTTAAGTGGACAGAGGAATGCGAGCAAGCATTCCAAGAACATAAGAATTACCTCGAACACCACCATTGTTAGCGAACCCGAATGCAGGGGATACATTGTACTTATACCTAGCGGTGTAAGAAAACACAGTTAGCTCCGTACTGGTTAGAGAGGATAAAAGAAAGCAGAACCCAGTATATTACGTCAATTGAATGCTACAAGCAGCACGAAGCTCGAGATGAATATATTAGCTCTACACGTCGCATCGCCTGGTTCGAAGCGAGTGTTCAGTGTGAAAGGACGTTTCGAATTCAGCAAGTTTGATGAATCACACATGCCGAAGTGGGGGGCTAATGATAACGGTAAAATTACTGAAAAGACAAAAATAACTCTCATTTGGGGTAAATGAGTAATTTTGAGGAAAGATATGACGATTTCTTTAGGAAAGGAAAGAAATCCACTAACTGGGCTCACGCCCCAAGTTAAGGAAGTATGCTCGCCTTATAATCAGCGGGCACAAATCAAGATAGAGACGTTTGATCTATAAAAGGGAAGCCAAAGATCATAATGAGCATACTTACCATATACAGTCAGAATTAGCTTATAAATGTTTGGTCTGAACAGTTGAGAGGTAATGTCATTTTAATGCACCAAAGCTCTTATTCATTATTCACGGCTTATTTCTCAGTAAAATCACAATCCTATCTTGGGCGTCGAAGTGTCTTGGTTGTGGACGACCCCGACTGTCCTAACCTTTCATGTTTCAGGTTATAGATTCGATTGAAAAGCTTAAGGTGATCAAGGTGTTCAGGGTGATCAAGATCATCATCCTCGATCGTCATTTTCGAGTAGGATCAGTGCTCATTTTTAATATTACAGGGGGATAAATTGCTATTCACCCTTAATTAATTTAATGAAAGGGTACATTAAGTAGTTCAATAGTTTCGTAAGAGAGCAGTTAAAACTGAAGTACATTCTCATTCATACTTTTTACAATTTAGTTAATTCATTTTGATGAAAGAAAAAGATAATGGAATTATATAAAAGTTAAGGGTAAATTTATAAAAAGTAAAAAAAACACTTCCAGTATAAACATAAAGAGGGTTTCTTTTTAGAAATAGTATAGATAGATGTGGGGGAGGGAGGTTGAACAGTCGCGGGTCTTGTGGCATGGCTACATGGAAATAACTTTCAATCCACTTAGCTAGTGGTGTAAGTTTGAGGGGTAATTTGGACAAAAATATTATTTAGTGGTATAAAAACTACCACTTTGTATTTATAATACTCCTTTCTTTATAATAACTAGCTACTGTGGCACACAGTCCCTACGTAAATATAATAAATTATGTTTCGCACTTTATGATATGTATTATAAATAAGAGTAGAATATATAAATCAACACACCATCTTAAAATGAAAGAAAAAAAACTAACAAATTAAAACTTGAAAAGTTGATTATGCTAGTTGTCTTATCAGTTGAAGTCCATTTTTGAAATAACAGAGAATTGGTATGGTGGTGTTACTAACCGTCATTTGTGAATATAAATAGAATTTTTTTTATATTTATATAAGTATTGATATAGAGAGATGTGGGGGAGGACGGTTGAAGAGTCGTGGGTCTTGTGGCATGGCTACATGGAAATAACTTCCAATCCACTTAGCTAGTGGTGTAAGTTTTAGGGGTAATTTGGTGAAAAATATAATGTAGTGTAGTGGTATAAAAATTACCATTTTGTATGTTTAAGACCCCTTCTCTTTATAATAATATAGATTAGGGGTGGCAGACGAGTCGAGCCGCTCCACGAGTCGGCTCAATTTTGAGCTCGAGCTCAATCCTCTCTGTTCATCAACTCGTGAGCCGGCTCGCGAGCTTTTTTTATTTTTAAAATTTTTATATTTTTAATTTCATATTCAATATTTTATCAAATTTATACTCAAAATTGATCATATATTATAATTATTAATCAATTTCATTTATTTTATTTTGGATAATAATAAATCATGATACTTTTATTTATACATTTAATCTTTATATGAAAAATAAATTTAATCAAGAACTTAGTAAATTATAATATTTTTATAATTAAACCTATTATTTATTATGACACATAATTTTTTGTCATATTTGAATATATATTTGTATTGTGTTATACTTTTTTTAATTGACAGATAATTCACTAATGATTTTTTTTTTCAATTTTTGAGTTTTATATTTATATCAAGATACATGCTATGCAATATTCAATCTATTTTATTACTTATAAATTTATGTAGATTAGTGATCCCTATGAATTAATCTAAAAATTATGATATTAATAATAATAATGATGGTTGAATAATTTTAATTATTTTAATTATTATTTTATTGTATATATATAATGAGATAAAGAAGTTCAAATAATAATTACGATATCTTAAAATTCGAATACTCGATTCATACCAAATTTATATATATAAGACTGTGTCCATTAGATCATATCAGACGGTATAATTTAAAATCACATGGTCTGATTCAACAATACACTGCCTTGAATGATTACTTTTATGTTCCGAGTACGATCTCTCGACATCTGTATATTCAATAAGTCTAAAACTTTATCAAATGTATTTTTCTGTAAGTTTAATCACATCTAACAGTTTGATCTGAATTTTGATGATCTCGATTAACTCATGTTGTTCAACAATGTATGATGATAGTTACATCAATGTTATACTAATATTTATAAATATATAAATTTATTGCAGATTGTGAACATATATTAATCTCAACTATAAAATATTTTTTATGTATTTCGATTTCATTATTTCATATATTGGATACTTTTCTATAATTTTTGAATTGTTCAGTATGAATCTTTTTTGGTATATTTTACTAATTATATTACTACGAAACTAATTAGTAGTTTATATTTATAACAATAAATTAAAATTTCATACTATATTTTGGTATATTTATAACATAGTATACATTATGCAATCTATTTTGTTACTTATAAATTTATATAAAAATTTGATTATTCCATCCCATAATTTAATCTAATAATAATAATAAAATAAATAAATAAATAATAAAAATAAAATAAAAAATTACTAAGCTCAAGCTTGAACTCGTCATATCCAGCTCGAGTTCGAGCTCGAGCTGAATTCCTGCAAATCGAGCTCGAGCCACTGCTTGTATAGATAGATATATATTCCTTTTAATTGTATATATATATATATATTACATATATATAATTGTAATTTGATATTTATATATTATATAATACAAATCTTAATTCTAAACCGTTGATTCAAACTAAATAGGATCCGAGCCACTCATTTTGATCAAATTAAAATAAAACCATAAATTTGTTAAAATAAAATCTAAATTGTTTGATATTAGTTTGACAAATTTGGGTGTTTCATTTGTATTACTTAAATATAGACCATTGATTCATGTAAAGTAATACCCAACCGTTGATAAATAAGGACAATTTTTGTATTTTACATGACAAAAAAGAAAAATCCGCATATTATTGGTGCGTGTACCACAAATTCAATCTTAAAGGGGTATTTTGTCTATTCATTTTTTTCACAAGGAAATTTTTTATTAATTTATTTATCACGGGTTTTTTTGATTTTTTTGATAACATGGGGTTAAATTGCTTTATACCCCCCTCAAAAGTAATATGCAACAACTGGACTCCTCACTGAATGCTTAGCCGATTTCCAGAGAACATATCCCTGTAAAACACTAACATCACCACCATTTACTGGTACACTAAAACTGACTTCATATGTCAACTTCTGGTTCACCTTTGAGAAATTAAGCGTCCGTGGATTCACTGTCATATTTAAGCCTTGTGGTGAGACAACCTCAACGGTGTAACTCGAATTATCCTCCCCAACATTTGTCACTGTCCTTGTAAATGTCTGATCAGATGATCCAAACCTGACTGCAAATGAAGGATAATTCAGCTGCCCTCCAGGAATCAGGGTTACTTCCGAGCAATTCACTTTTCTTAGAAAGATTTTGGTTACCTCGCGGCTCGTGTAGTTCATGCCGCACAAGTATGCGATGTAGTCTTGAGGCTCAATGTCATAAATGAGACCTGGATCGCTCGCCTTTGCAGCATTGACATGGCCTGCACCTGCTGCGAAAATATCAGCAGGAAGATGTTTCTCGTCCTGTATCGGCTGGTTTTCATGATTGACTGCATCGGCAGTAGTCATTATAGCTGATTTGATGGCAGCCGGAGACCAACCAGGGTGCGCAGTCTTGATCAGTGCTGCTACCCCACTCAGGTGAGGGCATGACACTGAAGTGCCAGAAATTAAATTGAACGTATTTCTTGAATTTGTTTTGTTTTCGACAGAATTAGGCCATGCTGCAATAATGTTGACACCAGGGCCTATAATATCTGGTTTGACAATTCCACTTCTAATAAAGCCGGGGCCCCTGGAAGAAAATGAGGCTACTGTTGGAGCTCTTTTATCGCCAATTATAGTTCCTTTGAACACAATTGTTGCTGTTGGAGCAGATGTTGAGTTCATGTAGGCCATGATCTTTTGTCCGTTTTCGTAGTTGATGTTGGTAGCAGGAATAACATGAGCGTCTGCAGATGTAGTAAAGCCCTCTTCCTCGAAGTTCATGAGGATCATGCCGGCGCCACCTGCGTCTTTCACCTTGCGTCCCTGTTCAATTTTGGTAGTTCTCTTGTCAATGTAACATAAAACTATCTTTCCTTCTACACCAGTTCTATTCAATGACTCCTGATCGCAATAGTTCGAGGAAAAATCACTCCCGATGATTCCAGGGTAAACAAGGGGCAGTTGTGCCTGGGGCAAAGCCTTGGGCTGAAATGCGGATTCACCATTGAGTTCTAGTTTGCTGCCTAGCACGGCAGTTGCCCTTAAGGTTCTGTCAATTGTGCTAGCACCAACTGTGAGAATCCAGGGGGCTTCATTCGATAACGAAAGAGTATAAGGTCCGTTATTTCCAGCAGAGCAGCTCACAAAAATTCCCTTCTGCATTGCGCTAAATGCACCGAGTGCGATGTTGTCGTCGTGAAATTCCCTGGGATAACCACCAAAGGAGATTGACAGCACATCCACCCCGTCTTCAATGGCTGTATCTATTGCCGCCAATATGTCACTCTCCAGGCAGTCAAGTGAGCAGACTTTGTAGATGGCCAAGTGAGCGAGAGGCGCTATGCCAACCGCTGTGCCATTGGCATTGCCAAATACATTGGCGCCTCTCACGAAATTACCTGCAGCCGTGCTTGCTGCATGAGTACCATGGCCTTCGTGATCTAGAGGAGTTCCATCGCCTGTTTTGAAGTGTCTTGCTCCGATGATCTTGTTATTGCAGGCTGTGAAATTGAATTCGCACGCCCCCTTCCATTTAGCTGGTGGGGGAGGCATCCCTTCATCACTGAAAGAAGGATGATCAGGAAATATTCCAGTGTCCAAAATCCCAATAACTATGCCTTTCCCATAGTTGGAGTCCTTCCAAAGTCCTGCATTTTGGTGTAAACCGAGGAAATTAGGAGTGTGAGTCGTGTGCAACTGCAATACCTGCTGTGGCCTAGCAGATATAAATCCCTTCTTTCCTTGCATTGCTTTCACTTCCTCGGATGTTAACCTAGCCGCAAACCCTGAAAACGCATTGCGGTAGGAATAAACCATCCGGGGTGTTTCTGTTGAGCTTGCTGGGGTCGTCGGCAAGAACGATCCATACCAGCTCTCTAGATCTTGGGATTGTTCAGACAGAATCTGACTATCTGGTACATCAACATGTACAATATATGTTTCTAATGAATGATCTTTTGCATTTGCTGATGACAGTTGCAAGATGAGGATACAAACAAGAAAGAGAACTGGAATTATGGACATATTTGATTATGGATTGAGCTGTTTCAAGATGAAACTAGATGTCTCGAGCTAAAGGATTCATTGTATTTTATATAACAGTTGCGAGCCGACTGATCTCACATATTTACGGTCTCTTCCACGTACTCTCCAAATTTATTGAGCAGTCTTCATTGGCGGGCTTATTACTACAAGTTGATGAAAATAATGTCGGGGGAGGAGTTCTCTAGAGTAAAATAAATAAAAATAAGATATGACACACTGAATTTGCAGTTCTGTAAGGATACATACAAACATTCAGAATATTTTACATGTGTAGATTGTTTGGAGATTCTTTGTCCCAATTTAAGGAATTAAAAAGTAAAGAATTAATAGATCAATCAAAATTGCGAGCATGGTTTCTAATTAAGCACTAACTCCCTTGAACGAATATAACAATAAATACTTTCTCGTTATTTAAAAAATAATAAATACCTTTGATTTTAACATTTATCCAACAACTAACTCATTTCACTAGTCTTTATTAAGTTTTCATTCATTTTGTGGTGAAGTAACAGAATCCCTTTTTAGACTATGAATTTCAAATTTACTCATTCTTTAAAAAATTTTAGAATTTTTTATAGATTAGAAGGGCAAGATGGAAATTTCAAATCGTCATTTTTTTTTTACAATTTGTCAATTTTTTTAATATAAAAGACCAGTAAGAACAAATTGAAAATTTTCAGGCCTCCGTCTAAAAATTATAATTTTATCAAACATCAATGAGATTAATAATAACGAGAAGGTATTTATAATTAGGGTTATATACAGTTAGACTCCCTCAAAAAATATAAAATTACACTTCCTCCTAAAGAAGTTATGAAGTCATACTTACATCTTCTTTGAAAATTCACTGTTTATACGTGTCCAATTTCGTTAGGGTTTAGATGAAAAATATTGTCGTAAAAAAAAAATTACATAAATTTTCAGTTTTAGCCCTTATTCAACGGTTTCATATAATAATTTTGTAGTTGTAAAGGTAAAAATATAATGATGTTATATATATATTATATTTATATTTTTATAAGTACAAAAATATACATAAGAATATTAAATGGTAGACAAAATTAAAAATTTGAGACAATATTAGAAATTCTTTTCTAAATCAACATTTTTCATCCAAATCATAACTAG
Organism: Sesamum indicum; assembly: GCF_026168435.1. Classification (NCBI taxonomy): domain Eukaryota; kingdom Viridiplantae; phylum Streptophyta; class Magnoliopsida; order Lamiales; family Pedaliaceae; genus Sesamum; species Sesamum indicum. The sequence continues at coordinate 4,688,211 of NC_142657.1, read as the reverse complement.
ACGGGAGTCAAGTCGAAATAATTCTTTTTTAATGGGGTGTAAATGTAATTTCATAATCCTTTTAGGAAAAAATATAATTTTATTTTTGTAAAGGGATCTAATTGTAGTTAACCCTTATATTATAACACACTCCATTACCGTTAGTTGTAATTTACCCTTTTAAAATGTCAAAAGCTTTGCTGAGATAAGATAATGTTATCATATTTTCTTGAAATAATTAAAGTTATGTGATACTGTAAAGGTACATAATATTGCTAAAACTTTTAATATTATTTCTGAATAGTTCCCCAAGATGGAACGTAAAATTAATGAATGTGGTTGTGGAGAGCAGAATTTGAAGGACCTGTCCAGCTGTGCTTATATCATTGAGATGATTTTGACAAATGAATGCTGTCTGGGACCTTCAACTTTAAGAGGTAACCAGAATACGTATTTATGTGTTTGTCCAATAAATTTATCGACCAATCCTTTCAATAATAAGCAGTCCATTCCATCCTTGTCAGGGGCCTCATCCCAAAAATATCTTTCCTTTTATGTATTGCTTATGTACTTTCGACGGTTTTGGGGTAAGTTTACAAAGTGTTTAAAATATCCTGTATAAGAATTTTAAGACATCAGGTTTCCTACTTGGAAGCTCAAAGTGAAACCAAGATTTTGAAAGGGTTAAATGTACACAGCCGGAATGTATTATACTCCTAAAATTTATTAATTTTTATTATCCTCCACCACCCAATCTTTATATTTTGTAGCATGATGGTGCACTACCTGGAAACGACAGTGGACGGCGCCAGCCCGTTTCAAAGATTGAGAAGAGTGTTGGGCCTAGCCCATAAGAATGACGAAGCAGTATTTGTTTTTTGGGCAGTATCTTAGTTAATATTTGAATGTAATCACTGACAGCATCCAAAAATGCGAATGGATCGACTTGATAATGCACAAGCGGAACAAGTAATATAAAAATATGTACATTAAAAATAAAATGTAAGAAAACCATAATTCTAAAAGGGTGTATCTTTGGAGTTCTCGAGCGTTTGATGTAGTTAATAATAACAATCAATGGGCAAATGGTAAAATGAAAAACGAGAGGTACAAAATCGTAAATTTAGAATTACCTCTTTTCTTGATTTACTTCGAACCTCCTTTGTTTGATCCATTCATGCAAAACTTCAATGTAGAAGTCCCCTAAAGTTGCGTCCACACCACACTGGAACTACGGATCCCTTAACTGAATTTGCTAAAAAAGAATTGGGGAGAAAAACACACCAGGTGTGCTTGGGAGGGGGCAGCGGAGTGGATTTCTTAGGGTAGGAAATTATTGTGTTGTTTGTTTTGCATTCATTAGTTATTTCAAATAACTAATATACATATATACACCTTGTATGGTGTATTAGAATGTGTCTAGATTTATTCTACCATCCATAATGTAATAAATCCTTTATTCCAAATAAAAAATGGCTAACATGAACTTTCTAAGAGTGAAATTGTTAGCCAATAATATTCTTTCCTAAAATTTTTCCAACAACTTAATTAGGGCGTGCTTTGGCCGATTTTTATTCAAAATAAAATACAGGCCCAAATAATTTTATTAAAATTAAAGCCCACCTAATTAAACCCATCATATATTTAATTTAATTAAATATATGAGCCCAATAAGCCTTTATTAATTAATAAGGCAAGCCCAATATAAATTAATCCTATTAATTAATTCTTGGGTTCCTCCATCCAATGGATCCCTCTCATATGAAAGTAATTCAATTACTTATGGCATTAATTCTCAATTAATTTCTCGTCCTTTCTCGGTGATTTGTGTGTGACTCTCTAGTTTCAACTTTCAGCTAGACTTGGGTTAATGACAAATACTATTATTAATTAAATCTAATTTAATTAATAATTATCGAACAACCCTTGATCAAGAAAGCCCGTCACCATGGGTGGCCGTCTAGCAATGGTCCATAGCACTAGAGACTAGGCGTATATGCATGTGAACTTCTAGGCTCTCGAGTCCATATGGATACAGTCCTTCGTCTACTGTCTTTCGGCTTTAGTCTAAGGCATGGAATTGGATATCGGTTCCCATCCTGGACTAGGCGTCTATTCTTAACACTTGAGATCGCGTTACGCCAAATTGTTCGGCATAGGAACCTCTTTTCCTATTCGATCAATGACTGTGGCCACAGGTTTATAGAGTGCAAATGCATCTCCAAGTGGATAGGAGATACCTCTATCACGTTTTAACAGGGATGGATATTCTTCTTGGAACTCATCAGCCTCGCTACATGCTTTAAATGCATTGGACAAGGCTTATGATGACCATGTCTAGAATACGATCACCTCTCGCACAAAATCCAAGATACAGTTATAGCGTGCACGTGACTGCCGTGATTCCTCAAGTCTGAGACTACTCCCGTACTATCAGAGCCTGGAATTTGAGTCATACTGACTAAGCCTCCAAGGCTTCTATATGACGATTCCCGCGAGCCAGTTCAGTCGATTCGACACTTAGCCAATCGACCCACTAAAATTGCATAGACGTCCCATGTTTGTCACCGATGAAACACGACACTCATCAAATTAATGTGACTCATAATGCAAGTCTCTATAGGACACTCGATGCCCATTCAAGGGGTCATCGACTTGGATCATTTAAAACTCAACCCCTTGAAAGTTGGTTTCATGACTGACATCAAATGCGTAGTCCAACTCTTGCACGATTGTAAAAGTAGTATGTGGGCTTTGTTGTCATATTTGAAAGAAATGCAAACAAACATGTAAAGAGCACAACAAATGAAATAGCAATAGGAAGTACTCATTTTATTCACTGAATAATATTACATATAATCGAGTTATTATCAGAATGGATTACATGTACGCCAATCTAATTGACTTTTTGGTCACATATTCTAACAATCTCCTGCTTGACCGAAAGCTAATCACCGATCGACCTCAAATCCATCTTATCTAGATGCCGAGTATGGGTAATTTGGGACATCAACTTTGTAACTGGATCCCCTGTGTTTTCTAATGAGTTGACTCTGTCCATCTTAACGTCACCTCTTTTCACCATCTCTCTAAGCAGATGGTAGCGTCTAAGAATATGTTTGGAACGGTGATGTGATCTCAGTTCCTTTGCTTGTGGTATTGCCCCATTATTATTGCAGAAGATAATTAGGGGCTCAACAATGCTAGGCACCACACTAGACTCTTGGATGTAGTTTTTCATCCAAATTGCTTCCAAAGTTGCTATGTGTTCAGCTTTCGTGGTGGAATCTGTTGTGGTATTCTGCTTAGAACTTTTTCGAGCAACCACACCCATTCAGCTTAAATACAAAACCCGATTGAGACTTGGCATCATCATCATTCGATTGGAAGCTAGAGTCGCTATAGCCTTCCAGTATCAATTCTCCACCACCCTAAATCAAGAACATATCTTTAGACCTTTCCAAGTACTTAAGTATGGTTTTGACCGCGCTCCAGTGCGTCTCCCCAGTGCATACCTGATATATTCTTATTCACGCTCAAAGCATATGCAATATCGGGCCTGGTGCACTTGACAACATACTGTATGCTTCTACGACTGAAGCATAGCGGATGTCCGACATCTTTTTAAGTTCTTCATCAGTCTTGGGAGACTGCTTCTTGGACATCTTAATCCCATGCCTCATTGGAAGGAATCCTCATTTTGGGTTCTCTATCTTAAATCTCTTCAAGACTTTCTCAATATATGAGGATTTGGTTAATCCTAACATTCTTCTAGATCTATCCTTATATATCCTGATGCCAAGAATGTAAGAGGCCTTACCCATATCCTTCATGTAAAATCATGTGGAAAATCATGCTTTAATGTCACCCAATATCTTGACATCATTCCCAATGATCAAGATGTCGTCTACATAAAGCAAAAGGTACACAACAACGCTCCCACTGACGTTCTTGTATACAAGGATCGAATTAGTTTTTGATGAAATCATAACCCCGTATAACTTCATGAAAACGTGTGTTCCAGCTTCGGGAAGCTTGTTTGAGGCCAAAGATTGACCTTTGGAGACTACAAACCTTCTATTCTTCTTCAACAAATGTGAAACCCTCCGGCTAATCCATGTAAATCTCTTCCTCAATGATAACATTGAGAAATACCGTTTTCACATCCATCTGACATATTTCATAGTCATACCATGCTGCTATGGCAAGGAAAACCCGAATGGACCTGACCATGGCTACGGGCAAATAGGTATCCTCAAAATCGACCCGGGTCATTGAGTATATCCTTTTGCCACGAGCCTAGCCTTAAAGGCCGTAACCTCCCCGTCAGCTCCAAGCTTACGTTTGTGGACCCTTTTGTACTGAACAGGTTTGACACCTTTAGATGGTTCTACAAGGGTCCAAACTTGGTTTTAACCCATCGAGTCCATTTCGGATCTCATGGCCTCAAGCCACTTATCCTTATCGATCTCCGACATCGTTCTCCGTATGACTTTGGATTATTTTTCAATTGAGTAGTCAATCCCAAGAAACTGTACCTGTTCAGGCGGTTGCGATTCCCTGGTTGACCTATGGAGGACTGAAATACTATCAGTGGAAACTATAGGCTCAAATGATGTTCCTTCATTCTGCAGAGGTGTCTCACTTGTTTCCTCAAGTAACACCTCATCGTGTCGGCTATCCACAGGAAAAATCCTTTTCCAAGAACACTACGTTTCTTGAGATAAAAACCTTTTCCTCAGATGAATCATAGAAGTAGTTACCCACAATTTCTTTTGAATATCTAATAAACCTGCACAGATTAGACTTTGAGTCTAATTTGTCCCCCGATAGCCTCTTGATGTATAGAGACTACTCCACACTCTCAAGTACTTGTAGGATGCAGACTTGCCATGCCATATCTTATATGGCGTCTGGGCAACCGTCTTAGATGGCGCCAAGTAAAGTAATTTGGCCCCCGTCTCAAGAGTGGACCCCAGAAGGAAGGGGGCAATTCTGTAAAACTCATCATGGATCGAACCATGTCCAACAGGGCTCGATTCCTCCTTTCAACCACGCATTAAGTTGTGGTGTTTCAGGAGGAGTCCATTGAGAGAAAATTCCATTCTCTTTCAAGTAATCATAATTCTCCACTTAGATACTGTCCGCCTCGGTCTGACTGAAGGGCTTTAATTGAGTAGTCAATCCTCCCCGTCTAAGGCCTTTGGAAAGGTTCAAGGGTACAGACTTGTACCTCATTACGTAAACATAACCATAACATGAGTAATCATCGGTAAAGATTATGAGTATTTAATGGTTTACAGACGTCTGTATAGAATCAAATTCAAAAGATTGTTGGCAAGCACACTTTGTCCAACAAAAGGTTTCGTGATCATTTTTTCTTTCACACAGGATTTACAAGTTGGTAGGTTGTCCAAATCGTCTACCTCTAGACTATTTGAGTCTACCAACTTTTTCATCCTATCTTTTGAGATGTGGCCTAGCCTTGCGTGCCATAGCTGTGTGTTTTCATGATTATGTAATTTTCGTTCGTATTGGTAGTCATAATCCAATTAGACTGTTGGAGAATATAAAGACCATTTACTAATGTACCAAGCAGATGGGAGTTATAATCTATCATCAAATAAAAACTATTTTTATTGATTGCAAATTTATAACCATCACTGTCTAAAACATGAATGAAAATAATATTCTTGATCATGCTCGGTACATAATAACTGTCTTTTAATTTTATCCAAATATGATCACTAATAACTAAGTTGAAAGATTCCACGGTTTCCGCAGCGATGGCCTTCCCATCGTCTTGCCTTAGAATCATCTCGTCCTTACTTAGCTTTCTGCTTCTTTCCAGCACCTGAAAGTTATTACAGATGTGAGGTCCACAGCCGGTATCCAATACCCAAGAAGTAGAATTAGTTACTATATTCACTTCAATTACAAACATACCTGAGTTGGAGAGGAGTTGTGGGCACTCCCTCTTCCAATGCCCTTTCCTTGGCAATGCATGCAGACATCATTTGCCTTCGATAGCTAAGAACGCCAAAGTTCCCTTTCCCTTTGCTCATTCCCACGGGAGCAGTAGGAGCGCTTGCAGTGGCTGCGATAGTTTTTTTTCTTGCCCTTCTTCCTCTTTCAGCGTTCGGCCCTCTTGCCTTTCGCTTTGGAGGTTGAAGCCTCTCCTACCAATACCGCTGGCATAGACTTGTGGGTTGTTGCCTCGTATTGGATCAAAATATTAATTAACTCATGAACAGACTCCTCAAGTCCGTTCATGTTGTAGTTAATAATAAACGTGTCATAGGACGGAGGTAGTGACTGAGGGATCACATCAATGTACGTGTCATATTCAAGCCCAGCTTCAAAGTCTTCGAGCTTCTCCACTAGGAATAGCATCTTAACCCCATGAGTTTGTATAGACGATCCTTCCGCAATCTTAGTCCAAAAGAAATGCTTGTGGCAGCATATCTAATATACCTATCAGGAACTGCATAAACTTCCTTTATGCGGAGCATTATAGAAGGAACATCATCCAGCTTAAAGACTTGTCTTTAGTCTTTAACTCTCCCACTATTTATACGAAAGCCCACCACTCTCGAGTGGGGTTTCGGAAATAACATTTTCTAGTGGGCTTGGGATCCAGAAGTAAATTTTTTATGCCCCACTTTTATGATTCACATGGCAATAGCCTCGTTGGAGGTATCCAATACAATTCTCATTCCATGAGATTCTCAAGATTTTTTGCCTCACCTTTTTATATGATTCCGAGGACTCCAAGCGAATAATGTTACTCGGTGTTAGGCCCGACCCATCAACCAAATCATATTTCCTTTGTCATCGCCACTACTTGTGAGACAGGAAAATAGTGAATATGTTCCTTTGTTCACAACAATGGTGCAACTTTCCTCTATCCCAAAATGCCACGACTCGTGAGACCACACTTGGGTATCGGTAGCTTCCTCACACCATTGTTGTGGATGGAAGGCTTGGGCGGATCAAAACTATTTTGATCCCAGTCCATTATGGGCCTAACATTTAACTTTGTCCAACCAAGTGAGAGTTATTATTGAGTCTTACACCGAGATCTCATAACATATTAACGTTGCATGCATAAATATCAAATATTTAAAGCATTAAATAAATACATTGCATGTCATGAAACCTAGCATACCCCTGTTGGATGATCACGAGCCCAACCTATGCGACCCATTGAGCCCGCAGTGAGTCTAAGGACTGTCTAAGGTGGCCCTATGCTATCACAAAATATTTTACCCATCAACATACAGATGGGCCTTGGGATATCTCCATGGGCCTCCTCCTCCGTGGACCGTCTTCTCCATGGGCTTGCTCAAAATAAAACCTCACCAAAATTTCTTGTACTACTCCCATTACAATTTTAAAAAGAAACCCCGATCAAAAGTTAGGGGGAGTACAATAGGAGGAGATAGCAAGCCTTTTATTCCAAGTCTAAAAATGAGAAAGAGGGAGAAAATAAAATCACAAGCGCATACGGGCCCACCCAATAAAAATTAAAAGACATACATGCGGTTTAGGGCTAAGTGATCATCCATTCACATTCATTCTACCACATAGTAACAATTAATCATGCTAGATAAGAAAATAGGCATCCCAAGAAAATATTGTGATATCCAATACCACGACAAACAATTATATGCAGAAAACAACAAGTTTAAAATTTGCAATTCAAAGGGATGGCGAATCCACGTGCATCTAATGCACGCAAAAAACAATCAAATTAATTAAAGCAATTTAATTCTAGAAAAAATCTAATTTTCTCAAAAATTAAATTAGCAAAATTTAATGTTTTTCAAAATATATGCAAAAATTAAAAAATCCAATTTTCTAAAAAAAAAAGACGGTGAAAAACGGCCCAGCCTTCAACCGTCAATTGCAGCAGCAGCCAGCACACGCGCACTGCACTACTACAGTCAAGTATTTTTTTTATATGAACACATTAAACTGAAATTAAAAATTAGCATTTTATAAAAAAATTCAATTTTTTTAAAATACTTAAATCATCCAAAATTTCAAAAATTAAACAAGTTAATTTTCTCATATAATTATTCAAGAAAAAGCAAAAACAAAACTCAAAAGCAATAAAATCATATTATCATGCTTATTCACATAAAACCATAGCCCATACATCGATTTGGACTCTGATACCACTTGAAAGCATCGAAAAATGCGAGTAGATCAGCCCAAGAATGCACTAGCGAAAGCTGTAATGAAAAAATACGAAAATTAAAAACGAAACGTAATAAAATCATAATTTTAAGGAGTGTACCCTTGGAGTTCCCAGACGTTCGATGTAGTTAATAATAATAATAAACGAGGCTAATGCTAAAATAAAAAATGAGAGGTACAAAATCATAAATCTAAAATTAACTCTTTTCTTTATTTACTTCGAACCTCCTTGTTTTGATCCATTCACACAAGACGTCAATGTAGAAGGCCTCTAAAGTTGCGTCCACACCATAATGGAATTAGGGATCCCTCAACTCAATTTGCTACAAAGAATTGGGGAGAAAAACAAACCTAGTGTGGTTATTAGGATGCGGCGGCCGAGTGGATTTCTTAGGGTAGGAAAATATTTTGTTGTGTGTTTTGTATTTTGGGACACGATCACCTCTCACACAAATCCAAGATACAGTCATCGCGTGTAGGTGACTGCCATGGTTACTCAAGTCTGAAGTCTACTCCCTACTATAGGAGTCGGGGATCCGAGTCATACCGGTCAAGCCTCAAGGCTTCCATATGATGATCCCCGTGAGTCAATTCATTCGACTTGACACTTAGCCAATTGACCCACTACGATCGAATAGACGTCCCACGTCTGTTGCCTATGGAACACGACACTCATCAAACGAATGCGACTCTTAATGCAAGTCTGTATTGGACAGTCGATGCCCATTCTCGAGGTCCTCGACTTGGAATATTTCAGACCTAACCCTTGGCAGTTGGTTGGATGACCACCATCCAATGCATAGTCCAACTATTTCATGGTTTTAAAAGTAGTTCGTGGGATTTGTTATGATGTTTGAAAGAAATGCCAACAAAAGTGTAATGAGCACAACAAATGAAATGCCAATAGTGAATACTCATTTTATGCACTGAATAATATTACATAGAATCGAGTTATTGTCAGAAAGGATTACATGTACACCAATCTAATTGGCTTTCTGGTTACCTATTCTAACAATCACTTAGTTAACGGATGTATGACAACTGGCAAGAATATAAGTAGGGGAATATTAGTTTGTTACAACCAGGTACCTTAATATGGCAGAGGCAATAGGAATGATGAGGAAATGAAAAATCTAACCAATTTACTAGTCCTACCGTCTCTATCTTTTTCCTCTAAAAAGCATTAGTACCCTCAATAACTACTAGTGTATCATTTTTGGTGCTCTTGTTCTTGTTACTCTTGCCACTATGCAAACCCGTGCTCAGCAATCCCAGTCCGAGTTGCAACAAATCATGACTCTGTTGCTGCATTAGTGACAATTTTTCATGAGCTCCGTTCTACCATAGACGCTCGTCATGTCTCCACCTGGACGGCCATTTCCAACCTTCAACTTCAGCTTTCCAACGTGGTCTCCTCCTCCTCCCTAAAACTTGTAGACCAATTTTCTTCGACTTCCGACAACGATTCTCTCTCTTCCCATCCTAAAGTCAAGTTGCCGGTCTTCGATGGCTCTGATCCAGTGGGCTGGATTTTCCAAGTAGAGCAAATTGTTTGACTACTAATCCATTCTATTGGACCAACACCTTAATTTATTCACCCTTCTATAATTTCTTAGGCCATAGGCCTCACAAAGCTCATCTATCGAAGTTACTAGGAAAACCATTCCTCGCTCAGCCGCTTCTGCGTACCCTTGGCTCAGCACTATTTTTCTACACCTATGCCGCCTCTATTGCCCACGCTGCCACAACGGCTTGCTCTCCCCGTGATGCTTCTTTGTTCTTCCCTCCGTATCTGCCACTTATCACTGACGGAGATACAAGTTTGACGAGCCAGGGGGCTTTCCTTCAATTTAGATGAAAAATTCCATTCGGGGTACAAATGCAAGCCTCGCCTGTGTTTCCTACTTTAGGCTGATGATAGTGATTAGCCTTTGGAGTCACTCAGACATTAGGATGATCCTTCTCCTTCTGAGGATAAACTGACCGATCCTGCCCTAACGCCTTTGCGCAGCTACTGCAGCACACTACATCTCCTCCCTAACAACATTTTTAGGTGTCCTCCGGTGTATTATCGGGTGTGTTAAACTGCTACTATTCATGTGTGGATAGTGGTTGTTTTTATCGATTTGGGTAGCGCCAATATTGCTCCAGGGTCACTCCTTCACCATTGTTTTTTATGTCCTTCCCATTCAAGGGGTTGATGTGGTTCTCGGTGTCCAATGGCTGGGGACCTTGGGTCCGTTTCTTTCCGATTACGCCATACCTTCCATTCAATTCCATCATGAAGGTACCTTGATCACTCTAACCGACAAACATTCCTCTCATATTGTGCCTACTACTTTACACCAACTTTGTAGGCTTCTCTCCTCAAACACTATTGCCTCTTTACAGGTTGTTGCTATGCTTCCCTCTCCTCACGACTCAGTGTCAGTCCCTTAGGATTCATCTCTATCTCTTGCCGGTCGCGAGGCCATCCTATGTCACCCCTATGACCTGGCTTGGATACTCACCCAATTTTCCCAGTATGTTTTTCAGTCCCTCATTCCTTCCCGCCACATCGCCTACAGAACCACAAAGTACACCTTGTTCCCAACTCTTCCCCTATCAATATTCGTCCACATTGCTACCCCGAATGCCAAAAAGATGTTATGGCTAAGCTTATTGCAGATATGTTGCTAGATGGCCTTATTCACCCAAACACTAGCCCACACTCCTCCCAGATCATCTTGATAAAAATAAAAAGATGACACATGGCGTTCCATCCTAATTATGAAGCCCTTAATGCTATTATTGTCAAGGACCGTTCCCTTTTCCTACTATTGATGTGCTCATTGATGAACTTTGTGGCTCGCTTTATTTTCCCAAAGTCCATCTTAATTTCTATTACCATTAAATTAGGATGTATCCCTATGATATCTACAAGACAGCCTTCCGGACCTTTGAGGGGCATTATGGGTTCCTTTTTATGCCATTTGGGCTCACCAATGCTCCCTCAATGTTTCAGTACATGATGAACAATTTATTGCGTCCCTTCCTTCATCTGTTTGTCATTTTTTTTTTGGGTGATATTTTGGTTTATAGCCCTTCTTGGACTGATAATTTATCTCATTTGCAGCTTACTTAGACCTCTTGCTCACTAATAAATATTTTGTGAAGCTTGCAAAATGCAGTTTTGGGGTTGAATCAGTGGATTACCTCGGCTATACTATTTCTTACAATGGGGTGTAGCATAATTTCAAGAAAAAACGAGTTATACATAATTGGCCCTTTCCTACTAATATTACTGAATTAAGGGCTGTCCTCGATCTCATGGGTTTCCATCGATGCTTTCTTCATCACTACATGCTGATACTAATCTACTCAAATCTAGTGGGTTTGCTTGGTCCGATTCTGCTACTACTTATCTCACGCCATGATTTGCCTTCCGATTTTTGCTCTACCGGACTTCTCCACCATTTTCTATGTTACCACCAATGCTATTTCCACCACAGTCAGGGTCGTTTTGTCTCACATGGGATTCCACTAGCCTTCTTTAGGAAGAAGTTGAATGAGCATATACATGCTACCTCTACCTACATTCGCGAACTCTACGCCATCAACAAAGCTGTAAAAAAATCAGTACCTGTCGGGACACACTTTCAAAATTTTCACTGACCACCGTAGTATTAAGGAACTCATCTCTCAAACAATTCAAATTCCTAGGCTACAACTACAAAATTCATTACAAACTTGGGAAGAGAACGTTGTGGCTGATGCTCTATCTTGCCTGCCCATCTATGTTTCTTTCATAGCCGGCAGTTTGGTTTCCAACTGCGAGTCCTCTAGCGATTACAAAACTTCTAATTCTCATCAACCAGGGGATTTCATTGCATGGATGCCAACTCCGTATTTTACCCAGTTCGTCTCACACGATAGGTTAATATATTACGATTCCCAGCTCTTTGTGCTTCTTGAAGCTGGCCTCATTAAGGATCTCCTTGCCGAATATCACTCCTCACCCCTTGGCGGTCATTCTAGTGTTAAGACCACCTTACCCCTCCTAGTTGTGAATTTTCACTAGCCCTATATGGCTGCTAACGTTCGTCAATTCATTCAGCATTACAAGATTTGCCAACACGGCAAGGTGCTCCCGCAGGCTCTTTATGGCTTCCTGTAGCCCTTGCCTGCTCATGACGCTGTTCGAGACGAAATCTCCATGGATTTTACTATCCATCTTCTACCTATTGCTAGCAAAACGGTCATTTGAGTTGTTGTGGATCGTTTAACTATGTTCGCCCATTTCATACCCCTCTCTTCGGGTTTACAAAGGCATCCCTCACTTCTACTTTTCTCATCGAGATTTACCATTTACATGGTGTGCCCAAGGTGATTGTCAACGACCGTGATAACATCTTTTTGAGCAAGTTTTGAGGTCAACTCTTTTGACTTTTGGGGACTACACTGGCCTTCAGCAGCTCCTACCATCCCTAGGCGGAAGGTCAAATTGAATCTTGAATAGATGTTTGGAAACCTATCTGCGCTATTTCGTTACCGACTAATGACATCTTTTGTTTAAATTTTTCTGCCAATTATCGAGTTTTGGTATAACACTGCCTTCCATATCTCCATCCATATGCTGCCATTTTAGGCCCTTTTCGGTCAGACCTGCCATCTCTGTCGGGCTACTCCACTAAGCACAAAAAAATTATTTCCCTTGATAAATTTATGAGCCAAAGCAAGACCATTTTGTAGACCCTTCTGATTAACCTCGCTCACACCTGCCAGTGCATAACCTAACTTGCAAACGCTGAAAGGACAGACAGGGTTCTTTTAAAGCTGCAACTTTACCACCAAAATTCTGTTGCAAGCAGGACCTCGCACAAATTGAGCTACTTAGGCCCTTTTTGTATTTTCTGACGCATCAGTTCAGTTGCTTATGAACACAAACTTCTGCCAGTGGCACGAATACACCCGATTTTTCATGTCTCACGCTTGAAGCCTTGCTATGGTGCCCCTCATCCGCCCATTGCCTAATATTCCTGAGCGCATTCTGGATCGCCACACTTTGCCCATGGGCCAGGGTCCCAGCCACGAGAGGCGACTTGGGAATAACTTGATTGCTGCCTTACCCGATTCCTGAATTCCGGCCTTATGAACAAGGCTTGATTTGATAGGCTAGGTAATGATGCACTGCATGGAGAAGATAGTGGATTGCCCAAGTGAAAATAGGAGATGCCAGTCTGTTTCAGAGATTAATTATAGTGGTGAACCAAGCCCCAAAAAAATGACGAAGAAGAGCTTTTCCATTCAACAACTATCTTAGTTAATGTTTGTATGTAATCACTTAGTTAACAGATGTATGACAGGTGGCAAGAATGTCAATAGGGGAATATTAGTTTATTATAGCCAGGTACCTTAATATGGCAGAGACAATCGAAATGATGATGTAATGAAAATCTAACTAACTTCCTAGTCCTACCATCTTTGTCTTCTTTCTCTCAAAAGCTTTATTACCCTCCATAACTGCTAGTGCATCACATGATACCTCTTTTTACACTTTCAAGCGAATAAAAATTGAATATCCAGTCTTCATGAATAGACAGGCTTTAAAGTGGACTTAAGGTCGGGTAAAATTATAATTTCACACCAATTTGACAAAAGTAATTATTAAACAAAATTAGAAGGTCTTTCTCTTCATCTATCATTGCCGCCACCTTTACTACTATTAACCACATTCACTTCCAGTAGTTTTTCTCCTCGGGTAGAACCCACCACCTTCTCCGTTGTACCAGTAATACTACTTCCCTTCCATCGCCTTCCAATCCTCCTAATCCTCAAACTCCCATCTGCCCATAATTTCGTGTGGCTCACCTTTGAATTCATATAGTAAGGGCTTATCGCAATTTTAGATGATCGCTCACTTGGAATGCACGAGCATTTTCATATTACAAAAATAATCAATCATATCTAAATTCTAAGAGCCCGTTTGGTTGTGTTTTCATTTTCATTTTCAATTTTCAATATTTGAAAATGGGTAGAAATGTTTTATTGATTTTTGTGCGAAAACTGAGAATATGTTTGTGTTAGTTGTTTCCAAATGTAGGTATATAGGTGTGAGAATATTTAATATAGGTATATGTATTTTTGATGTGACAAATGACCAAATTGATTGAATATGTGAAATTATAAAATAATCGAAGTGAGTCTTGCCATTTGAAATAATTTAAGTGATTTGAAACAAGAAAAGACATGCTGACAAGATAAGACAAGTATGACAAACCCATGTGACTTATAATTTAAAAAATTTGAGAATTAAAATAGAAATACATTCTCAATGAAAATAGCTTGACCAAACAAAATCCCAACTACCCAAATAGTGAAAAGTGAAAAAGATCTCATTGAAAACACAACCAAACAGACTGTAAAAATTCCTTACACGATTTAAAAAAAAAAAGAATGCGTTGGTTTACAATAGGGGTGCAAACTAGCCCGTTCAGCCAAATATTTAGGCATAAGCCCGAAAACAACAAGGTGGAGCCAATTTTTGTTTCTTGAAATAAAATATGGACAATAAAAAATATTAATTATTTTACAATTCAAAATTTATATTATTCAAAAAGGAAATAAGATAATGACCACTAGAAAAGAATCATTCACAAAAAGCCCAAAAAGAAGCAATGCCATGAAAAAGCAATTGATGGCCAATTTGAAATAAATGCAATTTCTTGTAGTGGATGTTGAAATATAACAATAAAATCCAAATTGCAAGGGTGTAAGGCTCTACTGCTCTTATCCCCTATGGACTAGGAATTCGGACGTAGCAACTAGGAGTTATTGAGCTAGTGTTGCTTATAACCTCGGGTTGAATATCGACTGAACAGGTTCTACCTATCAAAACAGTGTTAGGACACCCTCATGATAGAAGTATTTATTTCATGCAAAATTGGGTCTCTTTACTAGGTGTTATTCCTGTGCTTTCATTCACATTTGCCATATGCTTGCTCTAATCGATATCTTTTGGGATGATTCTGTACTACAGTTCGGTGGAGAAACTTTACGACACCCTTAGGGTAATGTGCCAGGAGCCAAGGAGGCCAATCAAGAAAAGAAATGTTAATTAATCAAAGGCCCAATTGATGACCACACCTGTATTTAAATATGTAGTTACGAACAACCCAACGAAAGTAATAGGAATTAGACCTAACACGATTCCAAATAGAAAAACTTCAATCATTTGAATTTTTTGAAAAGTATCAATTATCATTTCAACGATCAACTTCTCCCATAATGATGTCTATGCTACCTAATATTGTCGTAATATCAACCAATTTCATCCTTTTAACTAAGGAAGAATTTTCAAGTCGATAAAACCCGGTGATTGAACTTTAGACATACAAGAGTTTCGAATCGAAACTCTATAGAAAGATGAACATTTGTCTATGGTAGCCTGTTTCAGTCCCCTTATGAAACTTTCATTATTGGGTTAGCCAAGGAAGGCTACATCTAGTACTGGACCAATTATTTCGGTATAGGTAACTGTCTTATTGCTTTGGCCTTTAGGCTGTCCACACGCTCTTGCCCTCCAACTAGGAGGTCACACAAATTGGGATTGCCCTAGCATCCCCTATTTGCTCTAAAGTGTAACAGTCAAACAAAAATAACCGCGCTCTACTCTTCTAGAAAGTGAGTTGAAATAGATTATCCTTCGTCCTTTGACGGATGAAAAAGGCTATTTCAGATCAATGTCCAGGTTGAATTCCAGTAATCTTACTACTCTTTAAGACTCTATCAAGCTCCCGAGAGGCCTATTATAGACGAGCAAAAGAGGAAAGAGAAACTCTTAAACCTATAGAATAACTCATAACTACAAGCTACAATAGCTACCAACTCCAATAGGACTCCTAGCTCATAGCTACTAACTCCTAACTCAAAGCTCAGCTAATCTGTCTATTCAACAAATAAAGAGCAGTTCTATCTATCAATATGTATGGTCTTTATAAAGTAAAAAAGATGTTTTGGAGGCGGGATTTGAACTAGTGACCTCAAGGTTATAAGCCTTGCGAGCTACCAAACCATTATTTTTCAATCAGAAGACCTAGAGCTAACTACCGAGACTTTGGACTATCCGGACACATACTTCATGACATGTTTGTTTCCAGGAGCAACAATATCAAATGTCCATTCGAACTACGAGATCACCTGAAGGGCGCCTTCGGTATCCAAGGTTCACTTATTGACCATTTTTTTCATTTATTCCCTTGCAGCACCGGCTGCGGTCCAACTTCACCAATGGTATAAACGAATTCCTCATTTTATCTGCATGTGTAAAAGATTCTAGCAGCACTTAAAAGCCAGTACTCTACCGTTGAGTTAGCAACCCAAATAAAATATAGATTAAACAAAATTTCAACAAAGGGTATACAGATACAATCAGAATCAAATTCTCAAAACTCACATATGAAAAGGAAGTGAGTTAGAAAAAAAAAAAGAGCAACTTGGACAAAAAATGAAGTGACTTACACAAAAAGTATGTAGTGGCTCAGACAAATCATTTTTGTCGATAACTTTAGAGCAATAAATCGAATATTGATTAATACGTAACCGATCGAACACTATTTGAAACGGCTCTTTTGCTCAGAAATGAGATGTTCCAAATGTTCTTGGAAATTCTTGCTCCCAGTGGCCATTTGTATCTATATGCATTAGGATCCGGATTCATAGATCTCTCTATCCAAGAAGCTAAAGGTATGGGTCGTAATTGTTATGGAGAACCCGCATGGCCCAACGATCTTTTATATATTTTTCTAGTAGTAATTCTAGGCACTATTGCATGTAGCGCACAAAGTCAGGAAAATCTCTGAAATTATTTCAATATTTGAATCAATTGTCTTTAGAAAGAAGATCTTTTGTCACATGGTAGCCTGCTCTAGTTCCCTTATAAATCAACAACAACAAAATGTAATATGTGTTTATGTAGCCATTAGGCAAAAAGTATCTTCTGAGGCTCACGTAATAAGTAGTTTATAGGGAAGTATTGAATACTGTTGCGAGTGGAGTTGGTAAGCCTCTTTACCCGGATGCAATAACGAGAGCATGCATGAGACTGGATTTTGCTCGTGGATGCGTGATGCTTGACATTACACAGAAGCTGAGAAAACATATTATTATCATGACGCCGGATGAAGATGGAGGGGAGGCACCTTGCAAAGTCGATGTTGAATACGAATGGCACCCCCCAAAATGCACAGATTGTATGACATTAGGGCACACGGCGAAGGACTGTTCATTGAACAAATCAAACAAACCTACAAAGCCACCGGTAGCAGTGTACGTGCCTAAAATAAACACCCCCCGACCTCCACCGGAACCTGTTTGGGAAAAGGAAAGGCTTCCAAATCCTGCCCATGAGGTTGTTGATAGATCGAAGGAGAGCAATGTACCTAATGAACACAATGTACCTAACCATGAAGATAGGAGTAAGGCAGTGTTTATATATAATGCATTTGATGCTTTACATTTACTTGACGATACAGATGAGCCGTCTAGGGATCCTAATACATGAAGCCCCGTTTGGTGATCCATGTTGAATATTACTATGTGGAATGTGAGTGGACTGAATAAACGAGACCATCAACTTGCATTAAAGGACCTTGTCTCTTAATACAGGTTACATTTTATGGGCATTTTAGAAAATCGCATTTGTATTAATAATGTCATGCATGTTCAGTCTTGCCTGTTGCCCCAATGGAAATGTTTTGTTGATTATGCATCTGTTGAGAATTGTATATGACTTGCATGGGAGGATAATTTTATTGATGTCCATGTTCTTGATTTGGAAGATTAGTATCACTAGTAGGGCCGACAATGAATCTGTTATTATTACTGTTGTTTATGGAGCATCTGAGGTGATTGATAGGCTGGCTCTATGGAATACTTTGGGGACACTGGCCCCGCAGTGCACGGACTTTCCGTGGCTGGTAGGAGGGGATTTCAATGCAGTCTGCGATCTAAATGAAGTTTGTGGCATATCGGGAGATATAAGGATGGCCATGGAAGAATTTAGTACTGGACATTCAAGAGGCTGGATTGATGCCACTACCTATGCAAGGTGAGTGGTACACATGGCACAATTGCAGTACAACCACGCAGTGTTTATGGAAGCAACTAGATCAAATTTTCATCAATGACCGCTGGCTTGCGAGGTTTCCTACTTCGTCATATCCTAACCTTACACGTCGAACTTCTGATCACTTGCCGTTAGTCTTATACGGGAATTAACAACAAAATGGAGGTATGCTTCAGTTCGTAATTACCTAACCCTCTCGCCTGATTTTATCCCCAGTGTTCAGAGTATTTGGCAGCACGAGGTGGTAGGTGTGCCTATGTATGCGGTAACACGTAAACTCAAGGTCTTGAAACCGGTCTTCAGGCAGCCGCGGACGAATAAAGGGGACTTAACTCTCAATATCCAATTGGCGAAGGGATTTCTTGATGAGGCGCAAAACTTGGTAAGCTCGGACAGACAGAATGAGCTCTTCCTATGCCTAGAACATTGCTCCCGGATCATGTATGCGAAAGCGGCCAAGCTTGAGCAAATTATGCTGCAGTAGAGAGCCAAGATGTAGTGGATGAAGGGAGGTGACCAGTGCTCTCGGGTTTTCTTTCACAAGATCGCTCAGAGACGGGCGGTGAGGAGGATCTTGCAGATTAATGATGAGAATGGTACTACTCACATGTAGCCAGATGAGGTTGCCATGAGTTTATCTCATACTACCAGAACCTCTTAGGAGGTAATAGACGTCGATCATTGGTGGATATTAGCTGCCTCAGACCTTGGGCGAAGCATATTCTTTCTGACGAGGAGGCTAACCACCTATTTCTACCTTTCTCACCGGAGGACGTAATGCAGGCAGTGTTTGAGATTCCGGAGGACAAGGCTCCGGGCCCTAATGGTTTCTCGTCAGGATTCTTTAAGGTAGCTTGGGCCAATGGTTGGACAGAAGTTACAAGGGCGGTACTGGACTTCTTTACTATGGGAAAACTTCTTAAGCAAGTTAACTCCACACTAGTGGCATTGATTCCAGAGGTACATACTCCTATGTCTGTCAGTGATTTTCGACCTATCTCATGTTGCACTGTTTTATATAAGATCATTGCTAAATGACTTGTCCAACGGTTGAGGGTGGTTTTGGACAAGTTGATTAGTTCTTGTCAGGCAGCTATCATCCTCGAAAGAAGCATTGGGGACAATATTATGTTAGCTCAGGAACTGTTCACGGGCTAGAATCAGGCGCGCCTTCCTCCAAGATGTACACTAAATATGGATATCGGGAAGGCCTATGACACGGTGGAGTGGGACTTCCTCTAAGCGGTTTTGCGGCTTTTCGGGTTCCCACCAATGTTCATTAGGTGGATTGGGGAGTGTGTCATGATGGCCTCATTCTCGATATGCCTCAATGGGAAACCCCACGGGTTCTTTGCTGGAGTGAGGGGGCTACAACAGGGAGACCCTTTATCGCCTTACCTTTTTGTACTTGTTATGGAAGTTTTGCATTTGGGCTTTCTGCAATTGATTGAGGAGGGCATGCAATTTACCTATAATTGGAAATGTGAGATACTGAAGGTTTTTCAGTTGGGATTTGCAGATGATTTACTACTCTTCTGCAGAGCTGATATTAATTCCATCAAGGTTCTTAAGGAGAGGTTGGGCCGCTTTGCGGAGTGGTCAGAACTTCGACTGAATGTACAAAAGAGCCACCTCATCATCTCATGATCTGTGCAAGGGGTGAAAGACCAGATGTTAGCGATTTTGGGTTTCGCGAAGGGGCATCTCCTGATTAGGTACTTTGGCCTTCCTTTGCTTTCGTATAGATTGTCTATCTGTGATTGTCAGCCACTTTTATCGAAAATTGACGCACGTATTAATGGATGGGAGGGAATGTCGTTATCGTATGTGGGGATGGTGCAAATAATTAAATCCGTCCTTATGGCTCTTACTGTTTATTGGGCATCCGCATTCATATTGCCAAAAGGGATCATTAAAGAGATTGAGAAGTGACTGCGGGGATTTGTTTGGAAAGGCACGGGAACGAGTGGTTACGCACAAGTAGCATGGTAGGAGGTGTGTAAGGCAAAGTAGAAGGGTGGACTAGGGCTTCGAGATATTGGCTCTATTACTCGTGCCCTGATATGCAAAAAAATGTGTGACGTCATCCGGTGTGATAGGACTTCTATCGGGTGGAGTGGCTTTACCACGGGAGGTTACTGGATACCTCCGTTTGGACTGTTATTGATCGTGGGGCTAGAGGAAAATGCTCCGACTACATAGTATACTTTGACCTATGGTAGATTATCAGATTGGCGATGGACGGAACTAGTATCTTTGGAAGGACCCATGGCACCACCTCAGTCCCTCATTGACACCTTCCCACATGGACCGGACCTTCTTGAGCTACCAGGCGGAACGAAGCTGAGTAGTGTTATCAGGGAGGGGCAACGACACTGGCCTATCATAATTGACATTGAGTGCTTAGAGA
This sequence comes from Sesamum indicum, assembly GCF_026168435.1. Classification (NCBI taxonomy): domain Eukaryota; kingdom Viridiplantae; phylum Streptophyta; class Magnoliopsida; order Lamiales; family Pedaliaceae; genus Sesamum; species Sesamum indicum. Next base: position 4,667,515 of record NC_142657.1, on the reverse strand, counting down.
TTACACAGGCACTGCTACCGATCCTTGAAGGGAATCATCGTATCACCTGGCATTTTGAGAAGGGCCGTTCCACAACACAAGCGCTTTACAGATTATGGAAGCCGCCGGGGACGAAGGTAGCTTGGGCCGCACTACTTTCGGGCTCTTTGAAGATCCCTCGCCACTTGTTTTCTTGTGGATGGCAATCCTTGGCAAACTGCCCACGACGGATAAACCTTGGCTTTCCCATCTTGGTGACTGTGTGTTATGTGACTAGGGGGCGACGGAGACACATACTCACCTGTTCTTCCGGTGTCGCTTTAGCAGGAGATACCTTACGGAGGTACGAAGACAGGTTCGCATTTGGCCTAACTTGAATTGGGGAACTGACATTGAGTGGGCTTCATGAAAATAGAGAGGCATGCATATCATCAACATAGCGTTTTGAGCCTTACTTGCCTCGTGGATTTACCACATTTGGAAGGAAAGGAACATCCAACGATTTGAGCATGTAGAGATGATGCCTGTCACACTTGCTATCTTGATCATGGATGATGTCAGACAAAGGATTCTCAGTATTAATCTAGCCAGTTCTGTTATTACTAGTGCTTTATATAGATTATGGCATATCTCTTGGTCTGTCGAGGGAGAAACCAACTGATGAAGACTTTGTTGTACTACTATTTTTTACTTAATGAAAATTACATTTATCCAAAAAAATTGTGACATATGGTGAACGTTGAAATAAATGCATTATCTTGTAGTAGATATTGAAATACAACAATAAAACTCATATACATTATATTAAATAATTATTTATGATTTTCTAAAAGTTACTAAATTGATGATTGAGCTTGTTTTGTTGATAGTATAAACAATATACCATGTTCTATTACTATCTGAAATTAAAATATGAGATATTGACTAATAATACTAACATGTAGTGAATTTTGAAACATATGCTATTTCTAATGGAATATGCTCTCGAATTTCTAGGGGAAAGTTGGGACGACCTTAGAGATTCACCTAGATCTACAGGCTTCGTTAATGGTTACATGACCTCGTTCTTCCACTCTAACCAAATGGTCACTTCACTTGCCATTTGTGTAAGAGGGCATGCCGGTGATAAGTCAGCTGCCAAGTCACTCCCCTAGAGCTTAAGGATAGCCCTCAGGCCTCTTTCTAGAGGATTTCTTTCCTAACCACTGCTTTCTGAGGGCTTCATGCCCAAAGTCGTCTCCCTTGGCTTGCATGCATAATTTGGGCCTGTATTGGGCTTCCTTTTAGTTGGGCTGTTTCTTGAGTGAGGCATATTTTTGAGTTGTCATGGTGCATATAAGAAGAAATACATTTTTTTGTATTAGATATTGAAATGTAGTATGACAAAATTCGTATGCATTATATTAAATATTTATTTAAAACGAAGTATCAAAACTTACTATATACATATATTATCTCACAACCTTCTACAAATGTATTTGCATAATTTTAACATCGATAAAAAAATAAATAATTACATCATTAATTCACTTCCGTAAAGAAAATGTAATCTATGCATGCAATTTTAATAGCATGATGTTTCAAAAAGTAGCTTTCATTTTTAACTAATATTTTTAAAAAAACTATTTAAGTTACCTTATATAACAAAATCGTAGCCGTAAATTTTCACGACGATCTAATCACTCCCCTTCACAAGAAACTCTCTTCTTCATCAACCTTCACATCTATTCTCCATGCACCAAAACCTGCACTTTCTATCTCAATGAATCACCAACAGGAAACTCATCCACTTTGATTCGGCTTGCATCTGTGCGACCTCGATCAACCATCATGATCTGTCCACGTCACCTCTTTAGAACTATGAATGGACCTGAGGATTTAAACAAGGAAGTCAAGCAAGTTAGGTTTGTTCTGGACGACGACCCTCCGACACTCAAGTTAGATAATGGTCGAAAGAAAATTGTGTGATCTCAAATCAACTTAAGGCGACAAACACCAATTACCTCAGTTTAATCTGACTTGGGGTATTTATAAGACCCAACTGAATCCTGTAGCCCGACACGTGCCAAATTGCTCCCCCTATCAGGTCGGGTAACGGGTCGCGCTCAGGTAACCCGACCCAAGCCGACCCGCGACCTTACCTACGGATCCTGGAGGAAATGTCTTTTCTGCCCTTAATCAAAGGTTTTTTTGTCTTTTGGAAATAAAATCTTGATTATAACTCCCCCACTTCTTCTAAGTGTAATTAATTACCTTAGGAGAATTCGAACAGTTGCTACCCTAGATCGAACAGTTGCCTCGATTTGCAAGGTGACACATGTTGTATATCAGATGACTATTCCCATGCACGTTTTCCCAGGTCTCCACCTATTTATACCTCCCATTTTTAAAAATTCATCACCGAATCCATCTACTACCAAGAACGCTACCTGTAGTTCAACGACCTCAGTGCCGATCACCGTGATCCTCCTCGACCTCCCATCAAGGTACCATGTCCTCTTCTGGCTCTTCTAATTCCAATTCTAGGTTTTCCACCTCTGCGACCTCCCCCTTTAGGGAAGCGACCCCCATTCCAATAGAGGGTCCATCTAGGGTTAGATCTGGGTCTAGTCACCAGGTAGAATCATCTAATGACCAGATCCCTAGGCACATCAAATTACAAGTTTGCTAGATCGCAATCCTTGGTTAGGTATAGTGAGCAATGTAAAACTTCAAATTCATTGCATAAAGGAAAAATATTTTATTCCAAATAATTTTGAAGTTCTTGTCCTTCGTTCATTTGATCGCATGCACCAATCTCTAAGAGGATTTTGTTCTTTCTCTCTCCAGTATTTTGAGGCTGGGTTACGATTACCTCTAGCCCAACATGTAGCTCAAAGTCTCAGGGGTTTAAAATTGTGCACTATGAAATTGTCTCCCAATTCTATCAGCTATATCATCCTTTCCATAATAATAATGCAGTTCATCAAATCTAAGCTTCTTTTGATAATTTCTGATCACCGTACTCCTTCACCACCTGGAAGAGGCCCGGAGATAGAGGGTTTTTCTATCTATTAGCTTCAAAAGACTGTAGGTTTCTAGGTACCCTTAAGTCCAATGTAGGCCCGTGGAAAGAGAAACTGATATTTGTGCGTCCTCCCCTGGTCAAGAGCAGCCTTTTAAATGTGAGTGGAGTGTAAATAAACCGGAACCAGTTACTAAAGAAGGGGGCCTAAAAGGAGACCAGATAAACATCCTCACTTCTAATTGGTATGACCCGATGAAACTTCTGGTAGAAGAAGTGCTTTGCCTCGCGCATCTCTCTCCAACACCCCTCCGAGTTAGGGGTTCATTAGGTGACCACTACTTTCCTTCTCTTTTGTGTTTATACCTCAATTTCCGATTCATTAACTTTTGCGCTCGTAGATAACAGCCATACAAGCCCTAGCTACTCAACGATTTCGAGCAAGACAAGAAAGGGCAAGGGAGCAGGTCACATCAGATCAAGTCACGCCTGCTCCACCTCAAGCAGATACATCGGCAACTCCAACAGCAGAGCTCCCAAGAGACGTCGCTCCTATGGAGATCGTGAGCTAGGACACTGGCCCCCGCTACCATGGCGAACAAGCGATCAGGAGCCCCTCCCCCGCATCGATATAGTTGGCTCCATTGACACCACTCCCATGGGAGAGCTCGCGGTCGCAGGGATTAATGGATCGAATAAACGAAAGCGCCGAAGCAGCAAAAGTCCCTCTTGATCGAAACCCAGCAGATCGCGTTCTTCCCTGTGATCACAACAAGATGCTGCAGCTACAACCGCGCGAGCTGAGGAGGAGAAAACTTGGCTCTCGTGAAGGAGACCATAGATTGGTTGAAGGTGATTTGCAATGAGCTAAGAAATGATATCCACCTGACGGCCGAGCTGAGGGGAGAGAATCTCAACCCCGATTGGAAAGTCTCTGACCTCAGCAATGTGCTAAATACATCTGCTGGTCAAGACTCTAGGGAGCTGTCCAATGTAAGCTGCCTACCTCGCAACCAGGCAGCCCTCTTGATGACTCCTTATACATGCCTTGAGGAACATGGTGCCCATTCTGTAATGCAGGTATTCTCCTTATCCTCCACCATCACGAGATCGAATGCCCTCTCCTTGGGTTGGTCGTAGGATTGTAAGTTGCGATCCTCTAGGACACTTCTCCTATCTCTGCAGGAATGATAGCTTTACAATCATAAACCAAACAAATAGGAGTTTCACCTGTTGATGATCGTGGGGTCGTTCGATACGCCCACAATACTCCTTGTATCTCGTTAAACCACAAGGCCTTGGAACTTCGAATGCTGGAGGATCGTTCTATTTGTGACCTTAGTCTGACCATTTACTTGTGAGTGATCCACTGCTGTAAAATTTTGCTGAATTTTCAACTCCTTGCACCATGCCGTGATCCTTTTCCCCTGAAATTGCGTACCATTATCCGATACTATGATCCTAGGAATTACAAACCTGCATATGATGTTATTCCAAATATAGTTGATCAGCTCTCCTTCTGCTATTTTTGCAACCGCTTCTGCCTTTACCCATTTAGAAAAATACTCGACTGCCACAATAATAAATTTTTTTTGAGCTCGTGCTGGGGGAAAAGGTCCTAAAATGTCTATCCCTCATTTATCAAAAGGGCAAGAGACCTTGACTTGCTTCATCGGGGTCGTAGGAACGTGTATTTGTGATGCATAGCTCTGATAACTTTCGCATCTTTGCACAAACTCCTTAGTATCCTTTACCATGGTAGGCTAAAAGTAACCCTGCCTGGTAATCTTTTGAGCTAAAGATCTTCCCCCTGAATGATTTCCACAACTGCCTTAATGGATCTCCCTCATAACATACTTAGCTCTTTCATGATCTAAACATTTCAATAAAGGTTCGTCTATAGTTCGCTTGTATAATTGCGTGCCTATCAGTGTAAAACGTGCTGGTTTAAATTTAAGTCTCCTAGCTTGCAATGGGTCGCTAAGTTGAAATCCTTCCTTGAAGTAGCCCACAATTTCATCTTTCCACGAACATGGCTCTTCTATCGTGCTTAAGTCTATTTCTTCCACAATCTGATGTTTGATCATCACAGTAATTTTATGATCTTTTATTCCAGACAGAATGGCTCCAAATTTCGGTAATGAATCCGCTCGATCATTCTCGCACCTAGGCACTTGGTGGATCGAACATCTTTCAAACTGCGCCATCAAGGTCTTAGCTTTCTTATGATACAACACCATGGTTTTCTCCTTGGTTTCATAAGTTCCTTCAATCTGCATTGCCATAAGCTAGGAATCTGTGTATACCCCTAAATCCTTTGCCCTTGCTTTGCATGCCAGTTCTAATCCAAAGATCAATGCCTCATAATCGGCGTCATTATTAGTTGTTCAAAACGAGAGTCTTGTTGCAACCTCAATTTATATCCCTCCTAGTCCTTGGATCAAAATTCCAGCTTCTCCATTGCTGGAATTCGAGGATCCATCCATATGCAGCATCCATTTTTCTGGTTCCTGTCTCATTTCGCCTACGAGCTCTATCATAAAGTCAGCCAAAACTTGTGCTTTTTCTGTCGTTCTAGGATGATACTCGATGTCGTACTGTCCTAACTCGACAACCCACTTTCCTAACCTTCCCGACGCTTCTGGTCGAGCGAATGTACTCCTTAGAGTGTGGTTCGTCACACCACTATCTTATGAGCCTGAAAGTAAGGTCGCAGTTTTTAAGCAATGACAACTAATGCAAAAGCCAGCTGTTTGGTCTCGGTGTACCTCTTCTCAGCCCCTTGTAACATTTTGCTCACATAATACACCGGGTTCTGCACACCTTCACTCTCCCTTAGCAAGACTGAACTCACAGCATTATTGGAAACGGCTAAATACTCGAATAACGTCTCATCTTCCTTCGGGTTTGCTATTAAATGCAGTGATCGCAAGTAAGTTTTCAATTCCTGGAAGGCCTGTTCACATTCTTCCGTCCATTTAAACTCATTTGCGTTCGTAGATTCCGATCTGCTAATTTAGAAATAAAACGGTTGAGAGATGCGACCTTACCCAGTTTTTTGAGCTCCTTGATTGTTGTCGGCGATTTCAACTTCATAATAGCCTCTATCTATTCTAGGTTTGCTTCTCTGCCTTGTTCGCTAACCATGTATCCCTGGAATTTTCCACCCCCCCCCCAAAAGTGCACTTTTCCGGATTCAGCTTCATCCTGTAAGTCTCATTATCGTGAAAGCTTGTTCTAAATGCACCAAGTGATCGCTCGACCTCAAACTCTTTACGAGCATATAATCCAAATATACTTCCATAGACTTCCCAATCTGCTACTTGAACATCCTATTCACCAATCTTTGATACGTGGCCCTTGCATTTTACCAAAGGGCATTACATTTAGCGATAAATTCCTCCTTCGGTTATGAATGAAGTTTTGTCTCTATCCTCCTCCGCTATAAAGATTTGATGATGTCCTTGGTAAGCATCCATCATTGATGTCCTTGGCGTTCGCACAAGTTCCAACTTAGCGTTATCTAGCCCCATTTTAACTAGCATGTCTTTGAAAATAATATCTGCTGAGCTCCTATTATCAACAAGCACTTTATGGATCGTGAAGTTTGTTGTGTCCATTTTAATTACCATGGTGTCATTTTTCGATCCGACCCTCGTATCAGCATCTCTATTTGCAAACACTATCTCCTCTTCGGGTTGTACACTCATCACAAAGTGGCCCCTTTGATCTGTCCTCTCCTTTTGATATCTGTTTCTAGTTCTTCTTGAGTCTCCACTTTCCAGGCCACCCACTATAGTGTAAATTACAACTTTCACAGGAGCATTATCCTTGCATTTGGCACCTTTCTTTCATTTCTTTCTCGACTCGGTCCTCTTTCCCTACTCCTTGACCTGCTCTTATGAGCTCCCCTATCCACGTCACGACCTCGTAGAATTTGATCTTTGAAATATGCTTGACGCACAAATCTTTCAATTTCATCTTTCAATTGGAAACAATCTTCTGTGTCAGACCACGTTCTCGATGGAACCAACAATATTTATTAGAGTACTTTTTGCAGGAGTGAATTTGGTATGTCGAGGCCATTTCAAAACATCATTTTTCTACCATTAATAATGCATTAGCCCTGGTCATATTAGGCGGAGTGTATTTGTGATATTTCGGTTGATGAAGTGGCTCTCTTGCTTTGTCAAATTTCTGCTTCCTTTCCCCATCACCTCGTATGCAATCTCGATCTCTGTTTCTATCCAAATTACCTCGCCACTCTCCATCTTTCATCACGTTCATTTCCTCTTCATCAATATAGTTTTGTGCCAAATCCATCAATTGTTCCACATCTATAGGTGGATCCCTTTCCAATGCCGAAGCAAAGGGTCCCTTTTTCAAATTGTGAATCAGAATACTAACCATCATATATATTCTTAAATCCTGCAACACCAAAGTCTCATTATAGAATCTCCCCATAAAAGTTTTCAGCGTCTCATTGTCCTTCTGTCTAATAGTAAATAGGTATGTGGCATATCTCTTCTGTTTTCTCTTACTTGCGAATGGAAAGTAAATTTTTGCACCAGTTCATGAGACTCTATACTGCTGGGTGGTAAACTAGTAAACCACTCCTAGGTATTTCCTGTGAGAGTAGTGACGAACAACTTCGCATTGATAGGACCAGATTGTCCATACAGATTCATCACTAAGTCAAAAGCAGCAACGTGCTCTTCCGGATCTTTAGTCCCATCATACTTTGGGAGGTCAGGCATCCTAAAATTCGTATTCACCACCTCCATAATATTTTGTTACAAAAGGGAGAATTCTTATTATGAGACACTAATTCTCCCCGTCTCTTCAACTCATCAATTTGCTCTCCTAACATCTCGATATGTTTCCCAACAGTATCCACTTCAGCTCACGAGATGACAGGTTCTCGTCGCTGACTTCGATCTCGGTTGCTCGATCCCACTTTCGATGATGCCGCCTCACACCCTTTTCCTAGTCTCCTCTTACTTATTCCCTCCGATATTCTCTCAACCCTATTTTCTTTCAACACCCTCCTTTTCGCGGTTTCTTTTTCAATGGGCGTAGTGGTTCTACGTTCATAGGCTATGATAGCATCTTTTCCCGCATCTTCCATCATTTGTTGCAATTCCATTCTTGTTAACTGAATCAGTCTTTCACCTGTTCCTGTTGCACACTCAATTTCTGGCACATTTTCCCTCGAATTTACTTCCATGTTATATATTATGTGATTTGCTATGTCCCCAGATTCCCACAGCCAGCGCCAACTGATCCGGCTTGAAAGATTCCCACAGCCAGCGCCAACTGATCCGGCTTGAATCTATGCGACCTTGATCAACGATCGTCATCTATCCACGTCACCTCCCTAGATCTATGAATGGGACTGAGGATTTAAACAAGCAAGTCAAGCTAGTCGGGTTCGTCCCCTCCGACGACCCTCCGATGCTCAAGTTTGATAATGGTCGAAAGAAAATTGTGCGATCTCAAATTAATGACTTAAGGCGACAAACACCAACTACCTCAGTTTAATCTAACTTGGGGTATTTATAGGACCCAATTGAGTCATGTAGCCTGACACGTGCCCAATCACTCCACCTATCAAGGTCGAGTTACGGGTCGGGCTCAGGTAACCCGACCCATGACCTTACTCGCGGATCCTGGAGGAAATGTCCTTCTGCCCTTAATGAACGGTTTTTTTGTCTTTTGGCAATAAAATCCTCATCACACTTCCTCGTCATCTTCTCCTTAATCCTCACCTCCATTATATTGCTACGTTATTTTCAGCCCCTTTCGACCTACCTCTCTTTTCCATATCGGGTTGTTGTACCAAATCCTACATGAAAAATCCCATCCAAGTTCGGGTAGAGAACCTTGTGATTACTCTTGCGGAAAGTGGGTATGGATTGAAACCCTACCCGGCAGAGATACACTGAGAAGTGCCCATTTCTAGATCCTAGATTCTGGTGCCATGAGAGTGCAGACATGATCTAGGCTACCAAAAATGGAGATGGCAGCCCCAAACTTAAAATCTTCCAAGGTATTTGTAGATATATGAACCCATAATCTATGTATACATGTTCATATAAAGAAATGAGGTTTTATAATCCATTGAATCAAATGGGCAAGACATGGAAATGGGCACGTATAATCCGTTTAGCGTGAGGGTTGGTTACGGGTTGTGAAGATCTTCTATTTATTTTAATAGTTCATTAGCGAACAATTTAAAAAGAATGACTAATAACACGGTCAAAGCAATAAAGCTTGCTGACAAGGTGGTGTTGAACTTGGTCCGGGTTAAGATCTTGCATGTATTATTTTTACATGTTACATATTATTGTATAATTAGTTGCGATTTTACTCATTTTTTCTGAAGTATTTCTCTTTTTCCTACAAGCTTTGCATGTGCTAGCTAGGGTTTTCAGTTGAATTTCTTTATTTTTTCTCAGTACTTCAGATTATTGATGATGATCAGTAGCTAGCATTTCTTGGTATTGGGTCCAACCGCATCGCATTCGTCAATTCATTGGCTTTAATATTACGCTTCTTTAATTACATACATTAATTGCCATTCAATTAAGAATGTCAACTTAATTGATGTTTGTGGTGTATTCTTATGGAGAAAATAAATTTTCGAAAAAGTTGAAACTTGAAAGTTAAGTTGATGATAGCAGTTTGGCTCAATATTTACCTCACAATTCTGCAGATTTGATGCCAACGACTTTCTTGAACATAGCCAAAACGGGCGTATAGTTTTTGCAGGTGACTCCATCTGTAGAAAGCAATGGGAGTCTCTATTGCATGTTGGCGCGAGGCATTTCTAATCAGTTCACAATATATGAAGAACATGGGAACCCAATACCGAAACATAAAGGCTTCCTGCCAATCAAATTTCATGAATACAACCTCACGTGCAATATTACAAAGTGCCTTGCCTTGTAATCATTGATCGTCAACCACAAAATGTGCCCAAAGAATTCCGGGGAGTGATTAGGTCGATAAATTGCATCAATTTTTTGATATGTGAATTGGAGGAGATGTTCTTGTATTCAGCATTGGTCATTGGTGGTGTTACATATTTGTGGCCCAAATGACCTTATTTAAATGGCACACTTGGAAGCCCACAAAACCGACCCAGCTGGCAACTCACAACCTGACCCTTCTTCCTACCCACTTATTTTTAACCCTAAACCTATCTGTAATCTCGCATTCTCACTTTCACTCATTTGTGTCGTCTTCTCTCTTCTCTAATTTTTCATGAGATTCTTTTCTTCATTTGTCACCGGTAAAAATGGTGGCCTTCCTTTGCCAATGCAATGGCGTAATTTCACCTTGGCTTTCCTTCTCTGTTACTTTTCTCGACCCTATTTATAAGGGTTCTTCTCCCCTTTGATACATACGGTTAAAAAGTGAGAAAACTTTCTTGAGCCTTCTTCTTCGTGAAATACTTGAGTTGTGTCTTTGAGACCGAGTGAATATTGATCTGAGTGATTGGAGTTGTGGTCAGATTTCTGGCTTTGTGGTGTTACCGTGGGTCGGTGTTTGGGTACGGTACTTATTTGTGACCGTGTTCCCTCTTCTTCGGTTCTAGCTTAATCTGAGCCTATGTTCACTGCAGTTTTGTTATTTCACCTATTCTTTCATTTGATTATTATTTCTGTAACCATTTATTATTTTTGTAATTATTTGGCCAGTAATATTATTAAGGAGTTTCGTACTTCAAATCATTATAATAGTTGGTTAGGTATCTTGGTGATATCTACTCTACAGGTGGAATCAAGACAAAACACTAAAATCGTATGAACTTTCACTCATTTCTCAATACATTATTCAACTCTATATTTGCTCATATTTGACATACACATGTATCCAGTTTTCCTCAATCATACATTCTTTGTAGTTTAAAGTTAATATATCACTTACTAGTGCCTAATTATTTATTAGGGGTCACTACTTTTAGAAAATAGAGTATGTTAACATGATGATGAATGTATTAGAAGCTTTTCGCGGATCTTTGAACACGTTGAAACTGTTGGTGAAAAAGAATTTGGAGCCTAGGAGGAGTCATGTATTCTTTCGCAGCTATCCACCCATACAATACAATGTTAGAATAGGTGATCTGAAAGTCAATTGGATTGGTATACTTGTAATCTATTTTGGCAACAACTCGATTTCATGTAATATTATTCAGTAAATAAAATGAGTATTCGCTATTGGAATTTTATTTTTTGTGCTCATTGTATTTCTGTTTGCATTTCTTTCAAACATTACAACAAAACCCAAAACCACCTTGACAACCGTTCAATAGTTGGACTGTGCATTAGATGGCAGTCATGAAACTAACTGTTTATGGTTAGGTCTGAAATATTCCAAGTTGAGGATCGGGGATCGAAGTTTCCTATGGAGACTTGAATTAAGAGTCGCATTCATTTGATGAGTGTTGTGTTTTATCAGAGACAAACATGGGATGTCTATGCGATCTTAATGGGTCGATTGACTAGGTGTCGAATCGACTAAATTAACTCATGGGGATCATCATATGGAAGCCTTGGAGGCTTGATCGGTATGACTTGAGTCCTCAACTCCGATAATACGGGAGTAGTCCTTAGCTTTGAGGAATAACGACAGTCACGTGCATACGATGACTGTACCATGGATTTGTGCAAAAGGTGATCCTGTCCCATACATGGTCATCATAAGCTTTGTCCAGTGCAGTCAAAGCATGTAGCAAGGACGGTGAGTTGCAAGAAGAGGATCCATCCTTTGTCATAACATGACAGAGGTATCTTCTATGCACTTGGACATGCGTCTACACTTTATAAAGCTATGGCTACAATCATTGGTCAAATAGGCAGAAGAGGTTCTTATGTTGAGCAATTTGGCGTAATGTGATCTTAAGTATTAAGCATAAATGCTTAGTTCAGAATGGGAACCGATGCCCAATACTAAGGCCAGGAGACGGTAGATAGAAGGACCGTACTCGTCTATACTCGGGAGCCTAAAAGTTCTCATGGATTTTCGGATAGTCTCTAATGCCATGGACCGTTGCTAGACGACCACCCATGGTGACAGACTTTCTTGATCAAGGATTGATCAAGAATTATTAATTAAATTGAATTTAATTAATAATAGTGTTGGACACTAGCCCAAGTCTAGCTGAAAGGTAAACCTAAAGAGTAACACATAAATCACCGAGAAGGGATGAGGAATTAATTGAAAATTAATTTCGCAAGTAACTGGATAACTTATATATGAGAGGGATTCAATTGATGGACAAGCCCAAGGATAAATTGATCGGATTAATATATATTGGGATTGCCCTTATTATTTAATAGGTTGGACTTATTATTTAATAAAGGCTTATTGGGCTCATATATTTAATTAGATTAAATATATGATGGACTTAATTAAGTGGGCTATAATTAAATTAGATTTAATTAATTGGGCCTGGTATTTTAATTAATTAAAATCGGCCCAAACTCATAATTAAGTTGGTGGAAATAATTGGAAAGGAAAATTATTGACTAACAAATTCGCTTTTGGAAAGTGTCATGTTAGTAATCCTTATTTAGAATAAAGGATTTTATTACCTTGTGGATGGTTAAATGAACTTAAACATATTTTAATGCATCGATACAAGGTATATATATGTATTTTAGTTATTTGGAATAACTAATGAATACATAAGAAAGCAAGAAAATAATTTCCTACTGCCCTAATTTCCACTCGGCCGACCCCCCTCTTGAATGAAGACTTGGTGTGTTTTTATCCTCAATTCTTTTCTAGAAAATTGAGCTGAGGAATCCCAAGTTCCAGTGTGGTGTGAACGCAACTTTAGGGGCTTCTACATTGAAGTCTTGCATGAACAGATCAAACGAAGGGGTTTATATACCTCTCATTTTTCATTCAATCATTAGCCCCGTTAATTTTATTGTCGTTTATTTTATTAATGAAATCGAACGTTCGGCAACTCCAAGGGTACACCCCTTGGAATTATGGTTTCATTGCATTTTCGTTTTATTTACACAATTTATTTAAACCGCTTTCACTTGCATGCTTTCGGACCGATCCGCTTGCACTTTCCTGTGCCCTTTCAAGTGGTATCAAAGTCCGGTTCAATGGATCTAAATCGCCTATTTCTAGTGCTCTTTGAATCCATCAATCTTTCTCTTCCTCTACTAGAAGAGATTGACCTATAAGGACTATAAGTTCCATTGTTGATTGTCATTCTATCTTTCTTTGAGTGTGCATAATCCCATTATGAGATAGAATTTACGTTTTACCTAGCAGATATGAATTTCATTCAATGTCAAATAAATAGCTTTTATTGATCAAAACTATGTAATCAAAATTTTCCAACAATAATGAAAACAATGTTTTGATCATGATAGGTTACGTAACACTTTCCTAACATGATTACAACTAAGCTTAACTAAGTCCCCAGTTTTTTGTAGCAACAGTCCTGCAACCGCTAACCCTTATAACCTTCATGTTTTGGCTTTTCTACTCCTCATCACCACCTGCAAACTATTTGCAGATTATGATTTATTGGTATCCAATTCCGAGAGTATAATGGTGATTGTGTTGTACTCAATTAAAGATTTTACCTTCATGTGAGAGGAGCTTACAACACTCCCTCTTCCAATGCCCTTCTCTCAATAATAAATACAAACATCATTCGGAATCCTTGACTAACCAACCTTCTTCCTCTTTCCTATACCCTTTCCTAGCGGTGTAATAGGATCACTCGAAGTGTTAGCAGCAATAGAAGATGTCTCATCCTTCTTCCTCTTCTCGCATCTAGCAACTTTGCCCCTCCCTTTGGAGGTTGAAGCCTCTCCCACTAGCACAATGGAGCAAATTGTTTAATCGTTGCTTCGTACTAGAACAACATATTAATCAACTTATGAAGGTTTATCAAGCCCATTCATATTATAGATGATAATAAATTTATCAGAGGAGGGAGGTAGTGATTGTAGAATCACGTCGACGTACATTTCTTCCTACTCGAAATCAACTTAGAGGTCCTTGTGCTTTGCCCCTAGTGATAGCATAATCACTCCATGCTCTCATATGGATGACCCTTCAATCATTCTAGCACCGAAGAATGCCTTCGTTATGGCATATCTAATTTGCCAATCCTTTACCGTATAAAGTTCTTTCATTCAGTGCATTATCGACCAAATGTCTTCGTACCTCACATACTATTTTTGGATCTTGTTACTCATCGATCCTAGTATGATATTGCGTATTTTTTTATTTTCCTCATGCCACTGAGTAAACGTTTCGAACGTCAAACGTTCTCCTGGCACCAACCTTTTTGGCAAAGTCTAAGGTAGAGACTTATCCAAAACATAAGTCTGGTTCTCGAAATCGAGGACTATCCTCAGATTTCTCAGCCAATTCAAATAGTTTGTTCCATCAAATTCATTAGCCTCAAGTATGGTGTTAAGTGGATTCTTAGACATTTATAATAAACACAAAAAAAATACTAGTAGATTATCACAATGTTATGTTTAAGTTAACAACTTGGACTTCAGTCATTAACCCATCCACTATTTCTACGAAAGCCCATCACTCTCAAATGGGGTTCCGAAAAACCTGTTCCTAGTGGGCTTGAGGTCTACAAGCGAAATTCTCCATGCCCGCTATTACGATTCACATGGAAATAGCTTTGTGGGAGGTATTCAATACCATTCTCGACCTACAAGCTCCAAGATATTTTATCTCACCTTTTCACATGATTTTGAGGACTCCTAGCGAATCGCATTACTTGGTGTTAGATCCAACCATCAACCGAATCATAAAGAAACCTATCGCCCCCCACGACTTATGAGACAGGGAAATAGAAGCATAGTCTCTTTGTTCATAATATTAGTGTAACTTCATTTCAGTCCACACATGCCATGACTTATGAGACCATGCATGGGTGAAATCAGCTTCCTCACTACATTACTGTGACTTGAAGGCATGGAAATTACACTACATGGCTTTACACCTAAACCATACACCAAATCATAGTGAAAATTATTGCCCCTACGACTCGTGAGATAGGGAAATAGGTGAGTATTCACTTCGTTCACAATAATAGTACAAGTTCATTTCAGTCCATACATGCCACGACTCGTGAGACCACGTGTGGGTGAAATCAGCTTCCTCGCCACATTACTGTGAATGGGAGGCATGGAATAGCAAACCTTTCTTTATTTTTATTTTTTAAGGTCTAATATTTAAACTTGGTCCAACCAAGTAAGAGTTATTTATTATTTGACCAAGACCTCATCACAATAAATATTTGGCATGATAAATACATCCAATATATTAAACACATTAAATAAAATCGCATGCAAAATAAATGCCTAGCATACTCCTGTTTTGGATGATCACAAGCGCACATACCTATGCTACCCACTGAGTTTGCAGTAGATCTATGGTCAGTCTAAGAGTAGGCCTATACTATCACAAGATATCTAACCCATTAACATATTATTAGCCTTGTAATCTCTCTTTATTTCTTCATCTCTCTCGTGGGCTCCATCCTTCGGGCCTTTTCTCCACGGATCTCCCTGGTCCAACCCATGGCCTCTTCCATAGGCCTCTATTGTCTGGGCTTGCTCTTCACAATTATTACAAAAAATAAAAATAAAACTTCTCTCTCACCTAATACACTCATTACAGCCGAAAAGAAACTCCAATTAGAAGTTGAGGAAGTACATTAACAGGAATAAAGCAAGCCTTTACCAAATAGGCTAAAAACGAAGAGATACAAAAAATAAGAGGCATGTAGCCCCAACCCAGCAGAAAATAAAAACATCCACAAGGTCCAATAGGCTTCATGATTATCCATGTTAATCTAATTAACAAAATTGAACATTTATTTTCAAATAAACATGCACCAAATATGTAAACGCAAACCAAGCATTATAATAATGATATCTAATATCATAAGATAATTACATATCCAATCCCACAAATTTACATCTAAAATAATACAACTTAATTATGGATATAAGTGCAACCTATGTAAAAATTAATTCTTGTTTGGAAACCCATCCAAATTAATTTTAGTAATTTAATTATGGAAAGTACCAAATATCAACCAAAAATTAAATTCACCAAAATTAACAGTCCTAGCTTGTGGCCTCGCTCCACGCGTGCTAATTAAGAGCGCCTGCCAGCAGGCGCACTATCGCGCGTGAAGTGTTAGAATAGGTGGCCAAAAAGCCAATTGAATTGGTCTTTATGTAATCTGTTCTGACAATTTCTTTGTGATTGTAATCTTATTTCTGAATAAATTGAGTATTTATTATTTGGCCATTGTATATGTTGTGCTTACTGATTATGTGTATATGCTTAACGCCACAACAACGCTCATAAACCAAATTGTATAACCTATGTAGTTGGGTTGCACATTAGATGGTGGCCATGTAACCAACTTCTAATGGTTAGATTTGCAACGTTCCAAGTCGAGGACCTCGAGACTGTAGAATCCTATTGAGACTTGTACTAAAATTACATTTATTGGATGAATGTTGTGTTTCATCAGCGACAGAAGTTGGACGTCTATTGAAGTTTAGTGGGTGGTTGACAAGGTTGTCAAGCTGAATGAATTGACTCGCAGGAAGTCGTCATATGGAAGCAGAGGCTTGGTCGGTATGACTAGACCTTCTAGACTCCAATAGTACAGGATTAGTCCTCGGACTTGAGGAACCATGCTAGTTCAATGCATATAATGGTTATATCTTTGATCTGGCGAAAGATGATCGTATCTCGGATATGGTCATTACAAGTCTTGTTTAGTGCAATCAGAATATGTAGTAAGGACGGTGAGTTCCAAGATAGAATCCGTGACCTATCAGTATATGACAGTTGAGTCTCCTATACGCTCTAAGATGGTTCGAGTGCTTAAAGTCTGTGGGCACAACGATTGGTTGAGTAGGGAACGGTTTCCTATCTCAACCAATAGAGCAAATGCATCTCGAGTTATCGAGTGTAGTGTTTAGTCCATGTTGGGAACTGACGCCCAATTCCATGCCTTGGACTTAGATTGGGAGATGGATGATGGAAGGACCGTACCCGTATAGTACTCGAGAGCTTAAATGTTCATGCCAACATTCACCTGGTCTCTTATGCCATGGACTGTTGCTCGACGATCACCCATTGTGACGGGAATTTTTGATTTTAATGATGAATTGAAAATAAATTAATTAAATTATATTTAAATAATTATTGTGTTAGACATAAGCCCAAAGTTTAGCTGAGGTGAATCTAAAGAGTCACAAACAAATCATTATGGAATTGGTGGAATTAATTTGGAATTAATTCGAGAAGAAATGAATTAATTTAATTGGATTAAATTGAAGGAGAATATATAATTGATTGTACATTTATTTAATAATCCATTTGATGGATGGCTCAAGAATTAATTAATTGAATTAATTAATTTTTGAGCTTAACACCTTTAATTAATTGGATCAATTAATTAGTATTTGGACTTAGATTTATTTAATTAGATTAAATGAATCTTCGGACTTAATTGGGTTAAAATTAACTTAGTTAAGTATTGTCCAATGGACTTTGGTTGGACTTGATTTAATTTAATTAAATCAAGCCCGGTGTATACATGAAATACAAGCCCATTTGAGGGAGGTTGGAACAAGTTAAGAAGAAGTTGAAACTCCTCACCATGATGAACATGATCGAGTGGTTATGAGATCATGGTTGAAGGTTATATGGATGTGGGTGTATAGGTTGCCTTGGAGGCAAACTTGGTAGTTAATTGATTTTGAATCCAATTGTATATGATATACAAAACTACACACATATCCAACAAAACAAAACACCTAAGCCATGAATTTTGTTCTGTATTCTCTCTAAAAATATTATCTTTTTATTCTATATTCAATTGAATTTAAGTTAGTACATAAAATAATCCAAAAGCATTAGTTTTTTGTTCTATCTATGTGTGTTTATATATATCTATTATGCTTTTGGCAAACACCAAATGCTCGATAATTTCAAAGGGAACACCCCTTTGAACTGATTTATTTTTTTATTATTTCACACTTCCATCGCATTCCCGAGCCATACCTTCTTTCAATGGTATCAGAGCCCAGTTCAGTATTTTGGGAAGCATGTTTTATGGCTTTGAAATATGGTTGTATGTTAAGAAAATATGTTTAGAAGCATGGATATCTATGTATTTTTGAAAATTTGATTTCTGTAAATGCATGGTTTTATTTTAGTTTATAATTCCATTTTTTAATTGCACTAATAGTATGTAATTTTTTGCATTTAATTATATATTTTTTTTTTTGTTATTTTGATATTGGATATATATTGTTGATTACATGGATTGTATTTATTTATTTAGCATGTTTATATTTGATATAAATATGTTAATTATTGTTTATTTGATAAACAATGGGGATGATCACGAAGCCCATTAGCTGAATGTATGGGTTACTTTTATGTTGAGTGAGGCATGCGTGCCTCTTTATTTTAATTGCTTCTTTTGTTTTTAGTCGTGAAATAACAAAGCCTTGCTTTCTCCCTCCTTTTGTACTCCCCCAACTTGTGGTTGGGATTTTCATTTTTAGTTGTAATAATTGTAGTTAGGAACGTGAGATTTCATTTATTTTGAAGAAGTGTAAGCTTCCAAGGAGATGAATGCCTAAGCCAGTTGGAGGAGCTCAAGATGGAAGAAGAACAAAGAGGATGACCCAATGAGTCAAGAAGCTTGATTTAGTGACATGTTAAGAGTCCCCCTCAAGGTGATCCCCTTACTCTAGCATCGTTGTCCACTGCATACGCATTTTTCAGTTCAATAAAATCTCCTTTCTGAAATCAAGTGTGCAATTTGTTGTCGTTGTTGTTATTGCTCTCATTATTGTGATTCCTGTCGGCGCGCTGCGTTAGAGCCGAGCGGGAGTGTGTTGCGATTGGCGGAAGTAGTCAGCAGACTACTAGCCATACCGTGCGTGTTGCGGAAGGCGCCTCGTGAGACCCGGCAAGTCTTTGTGAAATAACTCCAATGAGAAGAAAAAATAAGGCATTAAGAGACCCTCCTGGTCCAACCCTAGATACTCTAAGATCCTTTTTCAAGCCTACTCCCATTTCGAGTCAAGAGATAGATAAATAGACACATCCCATTACACTGATCGGGGGCGCTCGTAGTGACTGAGGGGGTCGAACACCAAGAAGTGAGTTATTTATACCAAGCATTCTTCTTACGACTAGATCCAATCTCCTGGTCCCTGCGAAAAGGAAAAAGAATTCACGCTCATATTCTCCAACAGCATGATTTCTTCATGAATGCTCAAAACAAACGTAAAATGCAAAAAAAAAATAGACAGATCTGGAATGCCAGGTTTATGTCACATCTCTCGAGAAAGGATTAAAAGGTTGGTAGACTCAAAAAGTCTAGAGATAGATGATTTGAGTCACCTACCAGCCTGCGTGTCTTGTCTGAAAGTGAAGATGACCAAGAAGCCTTTTGTAGGACGAAGTAAACTTGCCAGTGGTCTGTTAGATTTGATCCATTCAAATGTCTGTGAGGCCACTGAATACACAAGCTAGAGGTGAGTGTTCCTACTTCATAACCTTTATCGATGATCACTCACGGTATGCTTATGTTTACCTAATGAGGTACACGTCTGATGCCTTTGAAAGGTTCAAAGAGTTCAGATTTTAAGTTGAAAATCAAACTGGCCGCAAAATTAAAACCCTTTGATCGAACCGATGTGGTGAGTATTTAAGTGTGGAATACTTAGATTACTTAGAAGAGAATGGAATTCTCTCTTAGTGGACTCCTCTTGGAATGCTACAACTTAACGGTTTTTCTGAAATGAGGAACAGAACCTTGTTGGACATGGTTCGGTGCATGATGAGTTTTACAGAACCACCCTTATCTTTCTGGGGATATGCTCTTAAGGCGGTAGCCAAGTTATGGCGACTTCTAAGACTGTGGCCCAAATGCCATATATGATATGGCACAGCAAACCTGCATCCTACAAGTACTTGAGAGTGTGGGGCATCCTCGCATACAGCAAGAGACTAGTGGAAGACAAACTGGACTGGAGGTCTAGTTTATGTAGGATCGTGGTGTTAGCAACTATGACAAGAAAGCCAATTGGATTGGCTGTTTTGGGAACCATTTACCAATCTTTATGAATGTGATATTATCTTGATGAATGTAGTACGGATTCATATGTGGCACCATGTGTTTGTTCTCCTCACTATTTACGTTGAATGGTGTTTTAACATCACAACAAATGCCCACAGACCAATTGAATAACCCATGTAGTTGGGCTGCACATTGGATAGCAGCTAGGAAACTAACTTCTGAGGGTTGGTCTGAGACGTTCCAAGTCGAAGACCTCGAAATTGGGCATCGAGAATCCTATAGAGACTTGCACTAAGTATTGCATCCATTGGATGAGTGTCGTGTTTCATCATCGACAGACATGGGATGTTTATGCAATTTTAGTGGATTAGTTGACGAGATTGTTAACTGATTGAACTGACCCGCGGGAATCGTCATATGAAAGCCTTGGAAGCTTGGTCAGTATGACTTGAATTCCCAGCTCCGATAGTACAGGATTAGCCCTTGTACTTGAGGAATCATGGCAATCACATGCATATGATGGCTATATCTTCAATCTGGCAAGAAATGACTGTGTCTTTGATGTGGTCATTATAAGCTTTGTCTAGTGTAGTCAGATAATATATTGAGGACGGTGGATTTCAAGATAGAATCTGCCTCCTATCAGTATATGATGGATATATCTCCTATGGGCTTTGAAATGGTTTAGACTATTTACGTCTATAGCCATAGCGATTGGTCAACTAGAAAATGATTTCCTTTGTCGATCAATAGAGTAAACGCATCTCAAGTACTCAGCATAGTTGCCTGGTCCAGGATGAGAACCGATGGAACATGAGAACCTAAGTGTTCACGCCAATATTCACCTAGTCTCTAGTTCCATGTTTCGTTGCTAGACGGCCACCCACGGTGAGGGTCGTTTCCGATTAATGGTTAATTAAAAATAGTTAATTAAATTAGATTTAATTATTTATTTATTTTCGACACAATACCCAATTCTAGCTGAGGATGAATCTAAAGAGTCATACACAAATCACTATGGAATTGGTGGAATTAATTTAGAACTAATTTGAGGAAAAATGAATTAATTTAATTGGATTAAATTATCAACGAGAATATATATATGATTGGATCATTTACTAATAATTCATGCGATGGATGACTCAAGAATTAATTAATTGAGTTAATTAATTTTAGGCTTAACACCTTTAAATTAATTAGATTAATTTATTAGGTTTGGCTTAATTAATTGATTGGATCAATTAATTAGAGTTTGAGTTTATATTTATTTAATTGGATTAAATGAATCTTTGGACTTAGTTGGGATAAAATTAATTTTATTAATTACTGTCCGGTGGACTTTGGTTGGTCTTAATTAAATTTGATTAAATCAAGCTCGATCCATCCTTCACGTCCAAGCCCATTTGAGGGGGGTTGGAGCAAGTTAAGAAGGAGTTGAAACTCCTCGCAATGATGAAGATAATGGAGTGGTTATTTCATCATAGTTGAAGGTTATATGCATGTGTGCATATAGGTGGCCTTGGAGGCAAATTTGGTAGTTATTGAATTTTAAATTCAATTGTATGTACTACACAGAAGTACACACATATCATGCATAACGATAGAATGAGCCACGAAATTTGCTCCTTTTCTCTATAAAAAATATTCTTCTTTTTTTTCTATATTGATTTGATTCAAGTTAGAACATAAAATAATCCAAAATCACTAAATAATTGTGTTTGTTTGGAGTTGTTTTTCTTCTTCTTGTTTGTTTTATCTAGCAATAGTAAAAGAACTATATCTATTCTATAGTGTGGTGTGAACAAATAAGAGGGGTTTTAATTTGGATCCTAAAGTGAATGGAAGAGGAACGAAAAGGGAAACAACGCACGTTGTTGCTCATCTATAGAAACAAAAGGTAAAGTTATTTGTTACATTTTATGCTTTTGTTTCATCCTTTAGCCACATGTCTAGTATGCTTATATGTTTATTATTATACTTTTGACAAATACGAAACAACTAAGAATTGAAAAGGGCACACCCCTTTGAACCGTTATAAACTTTTTTTTATTTCACGCCTCCGCCGCATTCTTGAGTCATACCGATTCTTTCACTGGTATCAGAGCCCGGCTTGGTGTTGTGGCTTTAGCATTAACGTGTTATTATGTGTTGAGCATGAACAATGTGTTTAATTTGCTTCTGGAATGCATGTTTTAATTTTACTTATAAATTATGGATATTTATGCATTTTTTAAAATTGAATTTTCTGTAAATGCATGATTTTATTTTAGTTTTTTATTGCAAAAATTTAAAAAAAAATTGAAAATTGGAGCAGTATAACATTGCTGCCCTACCGGCCGGTCAATGGCTAACACAGCCTGTGCGCGCCGGCTGGCATGCGTGCCGGCAGGGCAGCACAGGGGCGGCCAGCGCGCACGCCCATGAGCGCTTGCACGCGTGGCCAGCAACAGTTAATCGTCTGTAGTTTCGAACGGTTGGGTCGTTTTATGTCGTTCCAAAAAAATTGGATTTTTTCTAATTTTTGTAATTTTTTCTGAAATTATTAATTTAAGATAAACAAAAAAATTGTGCATTGGATGTATGGTTGATATCTATTTTTTAATTGCATTATTTGTATGTTATTTCCTGTATTTAATTATATTTTTGGTATTAAATATTGGATATCTATTGTTAAATATATTGATTGTATTTAGTTGTTTAACATGTTTATATTTGACATAAATATATTAATTGTTGTTTATTGGATTAATAATGGGGATGATCACAAAGCCCATCGTTCGAGTGCATGGTTTACTTTTATGTTGGGTGAGGCCTGCGTGCCTCTTTGTTTTGATTCTTTCTTTCGTTTTACACCTTGAAATAATAATGTGTGCTTTCTCCCTCCTTTTGTACTCCCCCCAACTTTTGATTGGAATTTTCAATTTCAGTTATAATGAGTGTAGTTAGAAATGCGAGGTTTCATTTATTTTGAATAAATGTAAGCTTCCAAGGAGATGAAGGATTAGGCCCGTTGGACGGAGCTCAAGATGGAAGAAGAACAAAGAGGAAGGCCCATTAGAATGATAATGGGTTACTATTTTGTAATAGTTAGGCCACATCAGGGCTTGTTTTTGCATGTTGTGTACATTTTAATATTTGAAGTATGATGTGTTTGGAATGCATCTGTTTATACTCAATGATTAGAACTGATGCATGCAAAATCTTATGATGATGAGGTCTCGATTATAAACTTAACTCTCACTTGGATGGTCCAAGTTAAATATTAGGCCCATAATGGATTCAAATTCAAATGGTTTGATTAAATCTAATCCTTCCATCCACAACAATATGGTGTGGATGTTACTTTCATCCACTCGTGGTCTTAGGAATCGTGGCAAGTTTGGAATGGAAGAAAGCTACACTATAGTTGTGAATGAAGGGAATATACTCCTATTTTTCTGTCTCACGAGTCGTGGGGGCGGTAGTTGGGATACTTGTTTGTTTGATGGGTCAGGCTTAAAGCTAAGTAGCGTGATTCGCTTGGAGTCCTCGGGATTACTTGAAGAAGAGAGGCAAAATAACTTGGACATCTCATTGGATGAGAATGGTATAAGTTACCTCTCAAAAAGCCTTTTTCCGTGTGAATCGTAAAGCGGGACATGGAGATTGCGTTTGTGGACTCCAAGCCCGCTAGAAAATAGTTTTCCGAAAATCCCACTTGAGAATGGTGGGCATTTTAAAGAAATAACGGGACGGGTTAATGACTGAAGACCAAGTCCTAAACTTGATATATAATATTATAATAATCTACTAAATTTCTGTTTAGATTTGATATAAATGTCTAAGAATCCACTCACTGCAACTCTTGAGACTAATAAATTTAATAGAGCAAACTACAATCATTGGCTGCAAAATCTTAGGATTGTCCTAGATTTTGAGAACCAGACCTATGTTCTCGATTGGTCTCTTCCCCGGGTCTTACCGGTAGGATCCACATGCGAAGAACGTTTAACGCTCGAGAAGTGGCATGAGAACAACCGAAAGGTTCATAGTATCATACTGGCGTCAATGACCAATGACATCCAAAAATATTACCATAGGCATGATGATGTCCAATCGATAATGCTTCGCATAGGCCAGGTTTATGCGATTCTGGACCGGCATATTAGATGTGACAAAAGCATTTTTTGGTGCCAAGATGATTGAAGGGTCTTCTGTACAGGAGCATGGGGTTAAGATGTTGTCCATTGTAGAGAAGCTCAAGGACCTCAAGGTTGATCTTAAAAAAGAGACGTACAGTTGACGTGATCCTTCAGTCACTTCCTCCTTCCTTTGACCCATTTATCGTGAACTATAACATGAACGGGCTTGATAAAGATCTTCATGAGTTGATAAAGATGTTAGTCCGCTACGAGGCAATGATTGAAAAGTCTATGCTATCGGTATTGGTAGGGGAGGCTCCAACCACAAAAGCGAAAGGCAAAGGGCCCAGACGCTAGAGGAGGAAAAACGTGTAAGACAGAATTGGCTACTACAAGCGCTCAGAGAGCTCCTGTTGCCCAATTGGGCATGGGAAAATAAAAGAGGAAGGCGATTCGCCAGTCATGGATTCCAAAAGATGTTTGCATTAATTGCCGTGAAAAGGGGCAATGAAAGAGGGAGTGTCCCAAATCCTCTATAATCAAGGTATAATTTGTTATTGAGCCTTAACATGACTACTATTGTACTTCTTGGGTACTGGATACCAGCTGTATAGCTCAAATCTGCAAATGGTTTGCAAGTGGTGAAAAGGAGTAGAGGACTGAGACAAACAATCCTGAAACTTAGCAATGGCAGGGCTGTTGTGACTATGGTTAAAGGACTAGATTGACTTAGCTATTAGTGATCATGTTAGGATAAAATTGATAGGATATAATTATGTAACCTGTGATGATCAAGTGATGTGTTTTCCATTATTGGACAATTTGGATTACATTATTTTGATCAATGATGGTTATTTCACTTGACAAAGAATGGTTATTCTTGTCTGCTAGGTTGTTTACGTAATTATTTTAAAACTATCTCATAATTGGATTATGAGTGCTCAAAACAAATGGAAAAATGGAATAATTAATAGGATTAATTTATATTGGGCTTTCCTTTTTTATGTAATAAATTGGACTTATTAATTAATAAAAGCTCATTGGGCTCATGTATTTAATTGGATTAAATATATGTTGGGCTTAATTAGGTGGATTTTAATTAAATTAAATTTAATTAAAATTAATTGGACCTTGCATTTTATCTCCATAAAATAGGCCAAACACCCTAATTAAAGTTGTTGAAAAATTCTAGAAAATGAAATTATTGACTAACAATTATCACTTCTGGAAAGTGCTATGTTAGTCATTCTTTATTTGGAATAAAGGATTTATTTTCAGCAAGCTCATGGAGAAGAAGGCCCACGAAGGAGGAAGCCCACAGAGAGGGCAACCCATGGAGATATCACAAGGTCCATCTATATGTTGATGGATAAAATATTTTTGTAATAGCAAAGGGCCACCCAAACTGACCATAGACTTATTACGAGCTCAGTGGGTCGCATAGGTTGGGCTTGTGATCATCCAACAAGGGTATGCTAGGTTTTATTTCATGCGTTGGGTTTATTTAGATGCTTTAAATATTTCATATTTATGCATGCAATATTTTATATGTGATGAGATCTCGATCAAACCACTCATAATTAACTCTCACTTGGTTGAACCAAGTTGAAGTGTTAGGACCCATAAATGAACTTAGATCAAAACGATTTGATCTGTCCAAGGTTTTCGTCCACAATAATGTGGTGAGGAAGTTGCCACTACTCAAGTGTTGTCTCACGAGTCATGGCACATTTGGACTAGAGGCAAATTGCACCTTAATTGTGAACAAAGAAATGCGCTAGATGTTTCCCTGACCCACAAGTCGTGGGGGTGACGGTTGTCGTGTGATTTGATTGATGGGTTGTGCCCAACGCTAAACAAATATTAAGTCCATAAATGAACTTGGATCGAAATGGCATTTCGATCTGTCCAGACCTTCCATCAATATCATGAGGAAGCTACCACTATCTGAATATGGTCTCACATCACAGAACATTTGGAATAGTAGACAAGCTGCATTATTGTTATGAATAAAGGAATACGCTACTTGTTTTCCTGTCTCACGAGTCATAAGAGCAACAATTGAGGTATGATTTGGTTGATGGGTCGGTCTTAACACCGAGTAGCATGATTCGCTTGGAGCCCTCGGGATCATGTGAAGAGGTGAGGCAAAATATCGTGGGAATCTTATAGGATGAGAATGGTATTGGATACCTCCCACGAGGATTTTTCCGTGTGAATCATAAAAGCAGGGCATGGCGAATTCGACTGTGGATCCCAAGCCCACTAGGAAAGGATTTCCCGAAATTCCACTTGAGAGTAGTGGGATTTTGTAGAATTAGTGGACGGGATTAACGACTAAAGACCGAGTCTTAACTTAACTCAATATTGCTTTAATCTATTTGATGTTTCTGCTTTGCATTTAGAATGCATGTCTAGGATACCATTTTTTAATTTTCTTTATTTTAAGATTTATTTAAATGAAACAAAATTGATTGATATTGACTGCAGAAATCGAAGGATTGTCCTCGATTTCCAAACCTAAGCTTGTGTCATGAAAAGCCACTTCCATCGGACTTGCAAAAGGAGCCCTTGCTTAAGGAACATTTCACGTTCGAGATTAAGGTGTAAGGACAATTGGAAGGTCCGCATCACCATACTTGCTTCTGTCATTCATGAGCGTGACAGGCTGGACGTTGTTGGTTCAATAAATACTCAACATAAATCATTTTATGCGACGTCGAACTGGCATACTGGATATGCTGCAACGGAACCATTTTGAAGCCAAGATGACTGAGGATCATATGTACATAAACATGGGGTTGAGATGCTATCCCTTGTGGAAGATCTCGGTAACGTCAATGTTCATCTCGAAAGGAGATGTACATTGACGTGATCCTTCAGGTCCCTTCATCCCTCCTTCGACCTATTTGTCATAAACTTTGAATCGGCTTGAGAAGACCATTTCATGAGTTGATAAAATGGTTGGACCAATACGAGGCAACGATTGAAGAATCTACGCCTTTGGTATTTGATTTTGAGGCTTCAACCTCAAAAGAGAAAGGCAAGGGAGCCAAACGCTTAATGCGAAAGAAAGATGAAGTTAAGTCAGCCGCTGCAACTGCTTTGAGCCCTCCTGTCGCCTAGATGAGCAAGGGTAAAAAGAAAAATGAAATAACGATCTGACAGTCAAAATATTCTTATGACGTTTGTATGAAATTGCCAAAGGGCATTGGAAGGGGGAGTATCGTGAAAATCCCTTCACCAAACTATGGAATTTGTTGAGCAAACATGATTATTGTTTTTATTCCCAAATGTTGGACACTTGCTTTTGAAATGCATTTCTGCAAATGGGGGAGTATGAGAAATGGTCATGCATATGTCAAAGGACTAATGGGAGGAAATTTAGACTTGGAGTCTGATTTATACAAGTTCATTATGGAATAATGTAAAGATCACTTGTAATCGAAACTTTAACTGACCATGTCTAAGTTCTCTAAAGGACAATCAAAAAAACTCCGGTTACCCGATAGGTACGAGTTTTTGAAACCGGATAGCGAAGCGATGTAGGACATCGATCCGAATAAATGGCTTGGAGCCATAAAATCCGCTATGGAGTTCAAACTGGGTTTGAATGTCCCACATACTTGTATTGACAAGATCATGAGTTACATGACTTGGTCAAGAACAAGGTGGAAGGTCGGTGGGAACTCAATTGTGTTCCAAATATCTTAGATGTTAAAATGTCTTTGATCATTTTGAAGGATAGAAAGATGTTGTGGAAGTCTAAAATACGAACGTTGTTCATAAGATTCTCCATAATAGGAATTGAATTCCTATCTAGGGATAAGTTGTCCAAGATTCAGTCGTGGTAGACTGATGAAGAGTTTAGATGTTTGACATCCCCTACGTCTTTGCTGTAAGCAGCATGGAATGCCATTCGGTGCACTAAAATGGATGTTGCTTATGCTTTTTGAGAATAATAAGAAATATCGAGTGTGAATTAACGAGAAAACAAACAACTGTTGAGGGACTATCTTTAATACCTAAGTAAGGATTGAGGAAGAGCTCTTGACGCACATAAATGGAGAGTTGATTCTAGAAAGCTATATCGATAGTAGCTTCCAAGATCATATGAATAATATTTAATCTCAAAATGAACGTACATTTGAGATTTATGATAATGTGGTAACATTGGAAGGGTTCCATATGGAATACCGCAAGGAATCTTGTCATAAAAACTTGAATGTATGGCAATTTTAAAGAATATATTGGAGAATGGTTAGGACCGAAAAACAACGCCCGTTTGTTGAGTGTGCTACCTATCATGGCCGCGCCAGTAGTCACCTTGGAGGATGGCAGCTGCGCTACGGCACAAGGTAAAAGGCCCGAGATCTCATCACAGATCCAAAAAAAATTCTTAGACACCATCATCTGCTTGGAGTGATGATAGGAAGATGTAACATGTGGTTGGACCGCAGGACATCAGTAGAAACGAAAAGTAGACCAATAAGACCTAACCGATATCGGAGATTGCTCATAATCAGTTTAGTCTGAAAGACATGAGTAATTGACTTTAAGGTCAAGCGGGAGATTGTTGGAATGGGTGACCAAAAGCCAATTGGATTGGCGGTTTTGGAAACCATCGCAATCTTTATTTAAACGATGTTGCCCAAATGAATATGGGTAAGTATTTGACTTCGGCACACGTATTTGTTTTGCTTATTAGCCTACGTCAAGCATTGCTTGGACGTCACAACAGATGGCCACAGACCACCACAAAATCGTGCAACAATTGGACTGCGCATTGGATGGCGGTGATGAAACCAATTATTTAGGGTTAGGTCTGAAATGTTCTAAGTCGAGGACCTCCAGATTGGGCATCGAGAGTCCTATTGAGACTTGCATTAAGAGTCAAATTCATTTGATGAGTACCGTGTTTCATCGACAACAGATGTGGGACGTCTATGCGATCTTAATGGGTCGATTGGCTAGCTGTCGAATCGACTAAACTGACTCACAGGAATCGTCATATAGAAACCTTGGAGGCCTGGTTATGACTTGAGTCCCCAAATCTGATAATACGGGAGTAGCCCTCAGATTTGAGGAATCACGAAAGTCACGTGCATTCGATGATTGTATCTTAGATTTGTGCGAGGTGATCGTATCTTAGACATGGTCATCATAAACCTTGTCTAGTGCAGTCAAAGTATGTAGCGAGGACGGTGAGTTTCAAGAAGAGGACCCATCCCTATCAAAACGCGACAAAGGTATCTCCTATGCACTTGGAGATGCGTCTACGCTCTATAAAGCTGTGACCACAGTCGTTAGTCGAATAGGAAGAAGAGGTTCCTCAGTCAAGCAATTTGGCGTAATGCGATCTCAAGTATTAAGCACAAATGTCTAGTCTAAGATGTGAACCGACAGCCAATTCCATGCCCTAAACTAAGGCCGGAAGAGGGTAGACGGAAAGACCCTACCCGTATGGACTCGGGAGTCTAAATGTTCACATGGATTTTTGCCTAGTCTCTAATGCCATGGACCATTGCTAGACGGCCACCCATGGTGATGAGCTTTCTTGATCAAGGATTGATCAAGAATTATTAATTAAATTTAATTTAATTAATAATAGTATTAAACCTTAGCCCAAGTCTAACTGAAAGGTGAACCTAAAAAGTAACACACAAATCACCGAGAAGGGACGAGGAATTAATTCTATAAGTAATTGGATTACTTATATATGAGAGGGACCCATTAGATGGATAAGCCCAAGGATAAATTGATTGGATTAGTTTATATTTGATTTGCCCTTATTATTTAATAAGTTGGACTTATTATTAAATAAAGCATTACTGGGCTCATATATTAAATTGGATTAAATATATGATGGACTTAATTAAGTGAGCTTTAATTAAATTAAATTTAATTAATTTTGGACTTGTATTTTAATTTATTAAAATCGGCCCAAGGTCCATTAATTAAGTTGGTGAAAATTCTTGGAAAAGAAAATTATTGACTAACAAAATCACTTTTGGAAATTGCCATGTTCATCCTTTATTTGGATAAAGTATTTTATTACCTTATGGATGGTCAAAATGAACCTAAACATATTTTAATGCATCCATTCAAGGTATATATATGTGTGTTAGTCATTTGGAATGACTAATGAATGAATGCATATCAAAGCAAGAAAAATAATTTTCTACATATTCCACCTGGCCGAACCCCTCTTGTATACACACTTCTGTGTATTTTTTCCCTGATTTTCTTCTAGAAAAGAGAATTGAGGGATCCCAATTCCGGTATGATGTGGACGCAACTCTAGAGGGCTTCTATGTTGAAACCTTGCGTGAGCAGATCAAACGAAGGTGGCTCGAAGTAAATCAAACAAAGAGGTAATTCTTGATTTATATTCTAGTACCTCTCGTATTTCATTCAACCATTAGTCCCGTTAATTTTATTGTTGTTTATTTTATTAACTACATCAAACGCTCAAAAACTCCAAGGGTACACCCCTTGGAAGTATGATTTTATTGCCATCACATTTTAATTTACGCATTTTACTATCGCCGCTTCCGCTTGCGCATTCCCGTGCCGATTCACTCGCACCTCGCGGCCCCTTTCAACTAATGGGCTTTCTTGATCAAGGGTTGATTAAGAATTATTAATTAAATTAAATTAATAATAGTGTTTGACACTAGCCCAAGTTTAGCTGAAAGTTGAACCTAAAGAGTCACACACAAATCACCGAGAAGGGACGAGGAATTAATTGAGAATTAATTCAATAAGTAATTGGATTACTTATAAATGAGAGGGATCCATTGCATGGAGGAGCCCAAGAATAAATTAACAGAATTAATTTATATTGGGCTTGCCCTTTTTATTTAATAAGTTGGACTTATTAATTAATAAAGGCTCATTGGACTCATGTATTTAATTGGATTCAATATATGTTGGGCTTAATCAAGTGGATTTTAATTAAATTAATTGGGCCTTGCATTTTATCTTCATAAAATCGTCCATACACCCTAATTAAAGTTGTTGGAAAATTCTAGGAAATGAAATTATTGACTAACAATTATAAGTTTTGGAAAGTGCTATGTTAGCCATTCTTTATTTAGAATAAAGGATTTATTATCTTATGGATTGTGGAATGAACCTAGACACATTCTAGTACATCAATACAAGATATATATATATATATATATATATATATTAGTTATTTGGAATAACTAATGATAACATAACACAACACAAAATAATTTTTCCTACACTAGAACACTCCCATTCGGTCGCCCCCTCTCCTACACACTTGGTGTGTTCTTTATCTCCCTAATTCTTTTGTAACAAATTGAATTAAGGGATCCTATATTTTGGTGTGGTGTGGACGTATCTTTAGAGGGCTTC
Source organism: Sesamum indicum (assembly GCF_026168435.1). Classification (NCBI taxonomy): domain Eukaryota; kingdom Viridiplantae; phylum Streptophyta; class Magnoliopsida; order Lamiales; family Pedaliaceae; genus Sesamum; species Sesamum indicum. The sequence goes on along the minus strand of NC_142657.1, from coordinate 4,635,891 downwards.
TACGTTGAAATCTCACCTGAACAGCTCAATGAAAAGGAGCTCGAAACAAATCAAGAAAAAGGCTCTTGATTTACGTTTCTTACGCCTCTCGTTTTATTTTTACCATTAGCGCTAATTTATGATTTATTATTATTATTATTAACTACATCAATAACCCGAAAACTCCAAGGGTACACACCTTGGAATCATGGTATTATTATGTTCGGCTTTTAATTTATTACCGCTTCCGCTTGCGCGTTCCCGGGCCAATCTACTCACATTTTTCTTGGTGATTTCGGCTAGCGTCGTTGTAGCCTTCCAATATCAGCTCTCCACCATCGTAGATCAAGAACATATCCTTAGTGTTTTTCAAGTACTTGGGTATGGTCTTGACCACACTCCAGTGTTCCTCCCTGACACACGCCTGATATTTGCTCGCCATGTTCAAAGCATACACAACGTCGGGCTTAATGCACTAGACATCATACTAAATGCTGCCTACAGTTGAAGCATAGGGGAAGTCCGACATCCACTTAAGTTCCTCATCAGTCTTGAAAGATTGCTTCTTGGACAACTTAATTCCATGCCTCATCCAAAGGAATCCTCGTTTTAAGTTTTCCATCTTGAATCTCTTCAAGACCTTCTCAATGTACAAGGATTGGGTTAATCACAATATCCTTCTAGATATATCGGTATAGATCTTGATGCCAAAGATGTAGGAAGCTTCACTCATATCCTTCATGGAAAACTGAGTGGACAACCAAGCTTCAATGTCTCCCAACATCTTGACATCATTCTCAATGAGCAAGATGTCGTCCACATAAAACACAAGGTATGCAACTGAGCTCCCACTGATATTCTTGTATATACAAGGTTCAAACTCATTCTTGATGAAATCATAACCCCATATAACTTCATCAAAATGCATGTTCCAGCTTTGGGAATCTTGTTTGAGGACATAGATGCACCTTTGGAGACGATAAACCTTCTTCTCTTCTCCAATACAAGTGAAACCATCTAGTTGATCCATATAGATCTCTTCCTCAACGAAGACGTTAAGGAAGTCGTTTTCAAGTTCATCTGCCATATTTCATAGTCATACCATGCTTCTATAGAAAGCAATATCCGAATGAACTTGGCCATGGCTAAAGGCGAGTAGGTCTCCTCAAAGTCCACCCCAAACCGTTGAGTATCCATTTGGCTAGTCAGGCCTAAGAACCTATACCTATCAGGTGGATGCAATAGTCAGCAAATCTACGGAGGATTGGAGCACTATCAGTGGAAACCCTAGGTATAGATGGCATCGCATCATTCTGTTGAGGTGCCTCACTTAGCTCTTTAAGCAGACCTCATCTCATCAACTATCCGCAGGAAAATCCTTTCCCAAGAACACTGCGTTTCTTAACACAAAAGCCTTTTTCTCAAAAGGATCATAGAAATAGTATCCCATAATTTCTTTCGGGATCTCTGAAAAACCTGCACAGACTAGACCTTGAGTCCAGTATGTCTCCTACTAGCCTCTTAACGTATGCGGGGCTACCCCACACTCTCAATTACTTGTAGGAGGCAGGCTTGCCATGCCATATCTCGTATGGCGTCTAGGACACTGTCTTGGATGTTGCCATGTTTAGCAACTTGGTTGTCGTCTAAAGAGCGCGTATGCCTAGAAGGATAGGGGCAATTCAGTAAAAGTCATCATGGATTGAACCATGTCCAATAGGGTCCGATTCCTCCTTTCAGTCATGCCGTTAAGTTGTAGCATTCCAAAAGGAGTCCATTGAGAGAGAATTCTGTTCTCTTTTAAGTAATCAGTGAACTCATTGCCCAAGTACTCTCCACCTCGATCCGACTGAAGGATTTTGATCTTATGGAGAGTTTGATTCTCTGCTTCAAGTATGAATTCTTTGAACCTTCCCAAGGCCTTAGACTTGAACTTCATAGAGTAAACATAACCATACCGTGAGTGATCATCGGTGAAGGTTATGAAGTATGACTATCCTCCTCTAACCAGAGTATTTAGTGGTCCACAGATGTCTGTGTGGATCAAGTCCAACAGACCACTAGCAAGAGTACTTAACAAAAGGCTTCTTGGTCATTTTTCCTTTTAAACAGGATTCGCAAGTTCGTACATTATTGAAATCGTCTACCTCTAAACCTTTTGAATCTACCAACCTTCTCATCCTATCCTTAGAGATATGGCTTAGCCTCGCATGACAAATCTTTGTGTTATCATTATCCAATTTTCATTTATGTTGGGCAGTCATAGTCCAATTAGACTGTTAGAGAATATAAAGACCATCCATTAATGTACCAAACAGATGAGAGACATTATCTATCATCAAATAAAAATCACTTTTATTGATCATAAATGCATAACCATCATTGTCTAAAATAGGATGGGAAATAATATTTCTAATTATGTTCGTAGAAAATAGCAATTCTTAAACTCAATCTAAACATGATTACTAATAACTAAGTTTAGAGATCCCACGGCTTCCGCAACAAAGGCCTTGCCATCACCTATCCTCAATATCATCTCATCCTTGCTTAGCTTTCTACTTCCAGCACCTGCAAATTATTGCAGATGAGAGCCCACAGTCAGTATCCAATACCCAAGAAGCAGAATTAGTTATCATATTCACTTCAATCACAAACGTACCTGGGTTGGAGAGGAGTTATGGGTACTCCCTCTTCCAATACCCCTTTCTTTGGCAATGCATGCAGACATCATTTGTGCTCAACCGTTGTGAACCGCTAACCTTCCTTTTTCCTTTGCCCATTCCACCGTGCCAGTAGGGGCACTTGGAGCACTAGTAGCGGCTGCGACGGTTTTTTCCTTTCCTATCTTTCTCTTCTAGCACCTGGCCCTCTTGCCTTTCGCCTAGAACGTCAAAGCCTCTCCTACCAATACGCCGGCGTAAACTTGTGGTTTGTTGCCTTGTATTGAACCATCATATTAACTAACTTATGAATAGACTTATCAAGTCTAATCATGTAATAGTTAATAATACATGCGTCGTAGGATGGAGGAAGTGATTGGAGGATCACGTCACTGTAGTTCACATTATCAAAGCCCAGCTTTAAAGTCTTTGAGCTTCTCCACTAGGGATAACATCTTGACCCCATGACTTTGTACAAAGGACCTCTCAGCCATCTTGTTCCCAAAGAATACTTTCGTGGAGGCATATCTAATACGCCAATCAAGAACCACATAAACCTGTTACATGCGGAGCATTATCGAGGGAACATCGTCCAGCCGATCATATTACTTTTGAATGTCATTAGTAATTGAAGTCAATATGATATTGCGGACCTTCAGTTTGTCCTCAAGTCACTTTTTGAATGTAAACATTCCTCAGGCAAGGATTCTTCCAAAAAGGCCGTCGGGAGTTGTTTGTCCAAGACATAGCTCTAGTTCTCAAAATCTAGATTCTGCAGCAATCATTATAGTTCGTGTCATTGAATTTGTTAGTCTCCATATTGATGTTTAAAGGGTTCTTAACATTTTCTACATAATAGAAAATAAAACAGAAATTACCAAATGATTATAATATTTATAAACAAGTTTAAGACATGGTCTTTAGCTTTTAAACCTCCCGCTATTTATACGATAGCCCGCCACTCTCAAATGGGGTTTTGAAAAATTATTTTCTAGTGGGCTTGGGATCCACAAGTATAATTTACCATGCCCCGCTTTTATGATTCGCATGGAAAAAAACTTATGGAAGGTATCCAATACCATTCTCATCTCATGAGATTCCCAAGATGTTTCGCCTCACCTCTTCACATGATCCCAAGGACTCCAAGCGAATCATGTTACTCAGTGTTAGGCCCGACCCATCAATCAAATCACACTTCAATTTTTGCCCCCTACGACTCGTGAGATAGGAAAACAGTGAACATGTTCCTTTCTTCACAATAATGGTGCAACTTTTCTCTATTCCAAATGTACCACGACTCGTGAGACCACATTTAGATACCGGTGGCTTCCTCACCACATTTTTGTGCACAGAAGGCTTGGATAAATAAAAATAATTTTAATCTAAGCCCATTATGGGTCTAACATTTGACTTGGTTCAACCAAGTGAGAGTTAAATTTGAGTATTGACCGAGACCTCATCACGTTTATCATATTACATGCATAAATATCAAATACTTCAAACATTTTAAATACACGCATCATGAAAAGAAACTTAGCACACCCCTGTTGGATGATCACGAGCCCAACCTATGCGACCCACTGAGCCCGCAGTGAGTCTGAGGTCTGTCTAAGGCGGCCCTATGCTATATAGAAGATAATTACCTATTATCATTCTAATGGGCCTTGTATCTCCTACTTAGGCCTCCTTTCATTGTGGGTCCTCTTCTCCATAGGCTTGCTATATTACAAAAATTAAAACCTCACGAGAAAAATGGCCAGCCGTCTAGCCGTAGGCTTGCAGCGTGCCCAGCCGGCCTCACTTGTCAGCACTAGCTCCTCTACCAGCAAGACCCCGCGCGCGCCCCCTGCCGAGCGCGGGTGCACTGCTTGCTTGCCATGCCCAGTGCGCGCCAAGTCGCGCGCATTGTGTAGTGTACTGCTACAGTGCCTTCTAACAATATTTTTTGTTTATTTTTTTTTTGTTCCACACAATAAACTGAAAAAAACAAGTGTTTAAAAAAAATCCAATTTTCCTTAAACACTCAAATTATTCAATTAATTACATAATGAAACAAGTTAATCTAAACATATAATTCTCAATAACAAAAGCAAGTAAATCGTACTTTAAAATGGTAAACACATTTTCATTCTTAACAAATAAAAAACACATAAAATCAACATCCTTCAAATAGAACCGGGCTCTGATACCACTTGAAAGGGGCAAGCGGATCGGCCCATGAACACACAAGCGGAAGTGAGAGATGGAATTACCTCATGAGAAACGAGAGGAGAAGCACAAATATTAAAAAACGAAATTACCTCTTCAGAATTCAAGCTTCCAACCGACTATTTGCATTGAATTATTCACCCAAGATTCCAAGGTAGCAACCCTTCAAAGAAAGTCCAGAACACACTAGAATGAACTACACCTTGATCTCTATGTTAGAAGAGATCAAGTCCAGAGTCTCACCTAGTGAGAAAATGGAGGGGCAGCCAACAACAAGAAAGAGAGGGAGAGATTTTGTCTGTTGTGTATTGTGTAATTATTTTCTAAATAAATAATTATACAAAATACATGTATATATACCTTGTATACATAAGTAGGAATGTGTCTAGATACATTCCATTCATCTATACGGTAACCCTTCCATCTATACGGTATGATTCAGTCATGCCATATAAAGAGGGTTCTAATTATGGCCAAGTTTGCACTTCCCAAAAATATAATTTCTTGGTCAACTCTCCTTTCATCAATTTGCTAGTGGGCCTTAATTAGTTGGTTGAATTTATATAAAATAAAATTCAAGTCCAATTATTTTTAATTAAATCTAATTTAATAAAATCCAACTAATTAACCCAATAAGTATTTAATCCAATTAAATACACAAACCTAAAATATCTCTTATTAATTAATGAATCCAATTCATTAATTAATAAAGACAAGCTCAATTTAAATTAATCCAGTTAATTTAATTTTGGGCATGATCTAATGGATCCCCATGTGTGAGTAATCCAATTACTTACACCTTGTGGAATTAATTATAAATTAATTTCTTGTTCTTCCTTGGTGATTTGTATGACTCTTTAGATTCACCTTTTAGCTAGACTTGGGCTAGTGTCCAACACTTTTAATTAATTAAATCTAATTTAATTTTCGTTCTTGATCAACCATTTATCAAGAAAGTCCACTATTATAGGTGGTCGTCTTGCAACGGTCCATAGCACTAGAGACTAGGTGAATGTCCATGTGAACATTTAGGCTCCCATTTCCATACAGATATGGTCCTTCCGTCTGCCGTCTGTCAGCCTTAGTCTAGTACATGGAATTTGGTTTCAGTTCCCTCCTAGACTAGATGTCTATTTCTCAATACTTGAGACCACGTTATGTTTAATTGTTTCATATAGGAACCTCTTTTTCCTACTCGACCAATCACTTTAGCCATAGGTTCATGAGGCATGAACGCGTCTCTAAGTGCATAGGAGATACCTTCGTCATGTATTAACAGGGGACGGATCCTCTTCTTGAAACTCACCATCCTCGCTACATATTCCAACTGCACTGGTGACAAGGTTTACAATAATCATGCCTCTGACACAATTACCTCCCTGCAGATCCAAGATACAGTCATCGTATGCACGTGACTGTCATAGTTCCCCAAGTCTCAAGACTACTCCCGTACTACCGGAGCTGGAGATTCAAGTTATACCAACCAAGTCTCCAACGCTACCATATAACGATCTCCATGAGTCAGTTCAGTCGATTCAACACCTAGCCAATCAAACCACTAAGATTGCATAGACGTCTCACGTCTGTCACCCATGAAATGTGGCAAATACATCAAATGAATGTGACTCTTAATGCAAGTCTCTATATGACACACGATGCCTAATCTCGAAGTTCTAACTTGGAAAGTTTCAGACCCAATCCTTTCGCATTTGATTTCATGATAGCTATCTAATGCGCGGTCCAACTGCACGGTTATCTAAATGGCCTGTGGGCTTTGTTATGATCTTAAATTAAATATGAACATACAGAATGAGCACAACAAAGAAAAAGGCCAATAGCGAACAATCATTTTATTCACTAAATAATATTACATAATATCAAGCATTGTCAAAACATATTACATCTAGGCCAATCTAATTGGACTTTTTTGTCATCTATCCTAACAATTAGGGCCAAGCCGGAATGGATCTATATGATGGATCTTTGATACTCAAGTTAGTCATGAGTTCAAGGTCTCTGTGAGAAAGACTATAGGTAGCAAAAGTGGTACCTGATGCGAGAGAACATTTTCATACATGCCGGTTAGGTTATAGAATTTCACATGCACTCTTGATCTAAAACACGATCTACGATGTGTTGTAGGCTATACATGCCAAAAATGAACAATGACAAGCAGTGTCCCAGGAAACAAGGCAGTCTTTTGTCAGTCAAGAACGCCTGTCCTTTTCGCCATGTACAGAGATCTCATAGATACCTAAGGTACTTAGTGAAATAATTATAGATGTAAAGCACTTTAGCAAGGTTTTCAAACATACTATTTCAAAAGGTCTTTAGGGGAGTCCTCAATGATGATTCAGTGACTATGATGGTCTCTGTTGAAATTGAAAGTCTCTAATGTATCTTTACAAATACCCACATCAATACATGTGATGCAAGGGGAAACTATAAATTTCAAGGGGAAATGGTATAGCACTTGCAGCCACATATGTCAGTAAGAAATGGAGGAAAGTTGGAAGACCGAACACTTTAGTATCGGTTTAGGCATTGTGGAATCGTGTATGTTGAAAAACAGGCAAAGCCATTCAAGAACAAGAAATCAGTCAAAGTGTAAACAAGGAAGAATCAGCAATTTGTAGCAGGAAGAAGGATTCATTATTGAAATCAAAAAAATGTATCGAACAGAGTCTCAGCACATCTCTTTAAATAGAGAGTGAAAATGAGAGAGAAAGACAAAACTAACTAAACTGCTATACTAAAAGAAACGCTAAGGAGCAAAAGAAAGAAAAGAAAAACGTTTTTCTCAAAAGACGACTACAAGCTCTAACACTACAATTCCAACATCCCCCCCTCAAACTGGAGGTGATGGCAAAGACATTAGCTTCAGTTTGGACTTCATGACTTGAAAAGCTGGCGCAGGCAAAGACTTAGTGAATATGTCAGCAACTTGATCAGTTGCTTTAACATGTGTGGGCAATACTAGTCCTTGTTTGAATTTCTCCCTCACAATGTGGCAATCTATATCGAGATGTTTCGTTCTTTTGTGGAAGACAGGATTGGCTGTAATATGTATAGCTCCTTTGTTATCGCAAAATAAAGGAATTGGCAGTCCTGCTTCAATCTCGAACTCTTGTAACATGTAATTTATCCAAACCAGCTCACAAACAGTAGACGCAAGGCTGCGATATTCAGCTTCGGCTGTGGATCTGGAAACAGTCACTTGTTTTTTCGTTTTCCACGAAATTGGAGTTTCTCCCAAAAACACACAAAAACCAGTCAGCGATTTCCTGGTTTGTAGGCACCCTCCCCAATCTGCATCAGAAAAAGCTATTAGATTTAATTTATTCTGAAGTGGAAAGAACAAACCTGTGTCTGCACAACCCCTTAAGTATTTCACCAAATGTACAGCTGCTTCCCAGTGAATTTGGCAAGGTGTCTGCAAATATTGGCTTAGTTGCTGCACACTATATGATAGGTCTGGCCTAGTAAGATTCAAATACAATAATCTCCCAACCAGCCTACGATATCTAGATGGGTCAGGCAATGGATCACTGTCCTGTGAGCTAAGTTTAACACCAACGAGGAGAGGTGTGTTCTTGATCTTGGACTGCATTAAACCCATATCTTTTACAATGTCAGTAACATATTTGTGCTGTGTAGCTAATAAACCTTGTGAGGAGTTAGTAAACTCAATGCCAAGGAAATATTTGGCCGTTCCTAAATCTTTGATAGTGAACAATATCGTCCAAGTACTTCTTGACATTCATCAAATCTGTATTAGTAGGTGCAGTTAATAGTATATCATCAACATATACTAATAACACAATGTAACCGTGCTTCAAAGGTTTCTTGAATAAGCAATAATCATATTTAGATTGTCTAAAGCCATAAGCTTCCATTCTTTCTGTGAATTTGGTGTTCCATTCCCTTGACGCCTGTTTCAAACCATAGAGAGACTTCTTCAATTTGCACACAAAACCAGGTTCAACCACTAATCCTTCGGGAGGATCCATGTATATGTTTTCTTTCAGAGAGCCATGCAGGAAAGCGTTATTAACATCCAAATGATGTATAGGCCACCCTTTTGTCACTGCAGTAGCTAAGAATATCCTCATGGTTACAGGTTTTACCACAGGTGCAAAACAATCGGTATAATCCTCCCCTTCCACTTGACTATATCCCTTAGCAACAAGCCTAGCTTTGTGTCTCTCTACAGTCCCATCAGGTCTTACCTTTGTTTTGTAAATCCACCTACACCCTATAGTTCTTTGCCCTTCAGTAGCCTTAACCAAATCCCAAGTACCATTAGCTTCAAGTGCATTGATCTCTGCCTTCATGGCTTCCCTCCATTCCATGATGTGTTGAGCTTCCTTATATGTTTTTGGTTCCTGTAAGGCAGACGAACAATCTAAAGAACACCTATCTCTAGGTGCTACAGAGTTAATGTGAATAGGTTCAGATTCAGTAATGGATGAAGTGCACACAAAATCATTAAGCCAAGAAGGCTTTGATGTAATCCGGGTGGATTTTCTTACCTGTGGCTCTTGTAATGTAGAAGTTTTGGTTTCAGTAGTGACATCAGTTTCAATGTCATTTTCTTTGCAAATATCATCTTGTATAGCGACAATGGGTAGAGGACATGACATATCAGTGCATTTCATGGATTCAAAAGGAAATACATTTTCATAAAATCTAACATCTCTACTAATAAGAATAGTCTCAGTTTCTAGGTTGTAGACTTTGTATCCCTTCTGTCTGTATGCATAGCCTAAGAACACACATTTATAACTCCTAAAATCAAACTTGGTTTTATTGGGAAGATTGTTAGAGGCATAGCACAAACAACCAAAACTTTTAGATGAGCATATGTGGCAGGTTTGTTGTACAAAAGTTCAAAAGGTGTTTTCCATTTCAATGTAATAGTAGGTAGTCTGTTTATTAAATAGGCTGCAGTAAGAAGTGCCTCTGTCCAAAATTTTAAAGGCATCTTGGCTTGGAAAAGCAAGGCTCTAGCGAGTAAATGTTGATGTTTTCTTTCCACCACTCCATTTTGTTGTGGTGTATATACACAAGTTTTTTCATGAATGATTCCCAATTGATGAAATAATTCTTGACAAGCCTGATTAGTGAATTCTGTACCATTGTCCGTTCTAATTCTTTTAATCCGTTTATTAAACTGAGTTTGGATTAAAGAACAAAACATTTTTAGCTTAGAAACAACTTGATCCTTGTAAGTCATCAAAAATATCCAGGTGGCTCTACTAAAATCATCAACAATGGTAAGCATGAACTGAGAATTTGATATAGAATATTCTCTATAAGGTCCCCATACATCTACGTGTAACAATTCAAAGGTTTCTAGGGTATTAGAGTAACTAGAATGAAATGGTAATCTATGTTGTTTTGCCAATGGGCATACATCACATATGTTCAATGTAACATTTGAATTTTTGAAGAGAACAGTATGCTTCAGGACATCAACACTGGTATGTCCTAATCTCTTATGCCATAGATCCACATCAGATGCAAGAGCCTTCATACAATGTAAATCATGTATCTGTTTTGTCTCATTAAGTTCTGTAATGTGGCTGCAGGTCCCTCTATTTAGCATGTATAGTCTTCCAACTAAGTTACCTACAGCCAAAATCTTCATGGTCACATGGTCCTGCAAAAGACATTTATTATTGGTAAAGGTTATCCTAAGAGAGTTATCATAGCATGCCTTACTCACAGACAACAAGTTATGTCTGAAAGTAGGTACATAAAGCACCTCATTAAGGATGATTTCTTTAGTTAATTGTATTTTACCTGTCCAGTTTACTTTCTTCACAGTCCCATCAGGCAATTTAACATGTATAGGTGAGTTAAGGGCCTTTGGATCAGTTAATAGTCTCAATTCACAGCACATATGAGTGGATGCGCCACTATCTATTATCCATTGGTTAATAGAAGATGCATTGGTATTGAATAAAGCAAGTGTATTACCTGTGAAATCTTGGTATTCTATCATATTGGCAGCAGGTTCTGGCATGTATCTCTGCTCATTCATAGCTCGTTTGACCTCCATTTTGATTAAGTCTGAAATTTCAAGATTAGAGTCATACTTCTGCAATCTCTCTTCTGCACTTGCATTGAATACCCTGTTGGAAGACCTGTTTTCAATTTTCTTTTGATCAAGAAGGGTCTTATACCATTCAGGAAAGCCTGTCAATTTGAAGCACGAACTCCTAGTGTGTCCACTCCTCTTGCAATAATCACAATATTGTGACTTCTTGTCAAGTCCTCCCTTTCCCTTTTCTCTGTTCTGATTTGCAAACTGCCTTCTTCCTTCATAAATTCTTGCATTCATGGCTCCATCTTCAGGTGCAGCAATGTGAACTTGTCTTTGTTTTTCAATATGTAACAGCATTGAATATGCTTTGCCAATAGTTGGTAGAGGTTCCATGAGTAAAATCTGGCTTCTAATATGATCATAAGTATCTTCGAGTCCCATCAAAAATTGTATAAGTTGTCTTGACGATTCTTGGCTTGCCAACAACTTGCTGGCATCACACGAACAGTTTGGCAGCGGGTCTAAGTGAGCGAGTTCATCCCACAGTTTTTTTAGTTTAGTGAAGTAGGCCGAAATTGTCATGTCTCCTTGTGAAAGAGATGAAATCCTCCTTTGAATATCGTACAACATGGGCCCATTACTATCTCCAAATCTTGCTTCAAGTTGTTCCCAGAGATCTTGAGCAGAAGATGTATACATGAAGGCTTCAGAGATTTCTTTACTTATTGAATTTAAGAGCCAAGATGCAACCATACAGTCTACTGTTTTCCATTGATCCATTTCTTCCTTGTTTTCTTGAGGTTTAGTGTACGAACCATCAATGAATCCAATCTTTTGTTTCGCCCCCAAAGCCAATTTGATTGCCCTGCTCCACGTCAAGAAATTGTTTCCATCTAGTGGCGCAGAAACCAGACTCATGCCTGGGTGTTCGCCTCCATGAAGTTTGAGTTTTTCTGGCCACACGATTATCTTCTTGTCTTCACGGGAAGGTTCACTTCCATGGCTATTTTTTCCAGACATGCTTCGCTTTTCAAGATTCAACAAGAAGAATCAAGAAACAGGTTAAAGAAAATCGCTGGTAAGTAATGTCCGAATGAAAGGGAAAAACGACGAAATTTACACAAATAAAGTGTAGAAGATGAAGCCACTAATCCGTGGCTCTGATGCCATGTTGAAAAACAGGCAAAGCCATTCAAGAACAAGAAATCAGTCAAAGTGTAAACAAGGAAGAATCAGCAATTTGTAGCAGGAAGAAGGATTCATTATTGAAATCAAAAAAATGTATCGAACAGAGTCTCAGCACATCTCTTTAAATAGAGAGTGAAAATGAGAGAGAAAGACAAAACTAACTAAACTGCTATACTAAAAGAAACGCTAAGGAGCAAAAGAAAGAAAAGAAAAACGTTTTTCTCAAAAGACGACTACAAGCTCTAACACTACAATTCCAACAATGTACATAGGAATCTGATGAAAAAATAGCACAATCGGAGAAATATGCGAAGCAAATATAGTAACTGAGATCATCAGTTGGTTAGAAAAAATTTGAGTGGCTTCAACTCTAATTACCATATATCAATGGCTAGGGCATGCCCACAAAGTCATAGGTCGCTTTATGGAGTCGGGCGCCTCCACAAGCAATATGCCACCAAGACCATAGGTGGCGTACAGGATTACTTATACGTTACGACAAACACAAACATCAAGTTGATAGAAATAACCGAATTGAACTATTTAAGTCTGAAATTACTATATAAGTCTATGATATTACCACAAGGAGGATTTTGATCTCAAGCCTAAATTAAAATTCGCAGAAAGACGATGGATGTCTTTAGTGACCTTTGGGAAGGTATAAACCCATAACTCGAAGTAGCTAGTCCTCACCAACTGAACCCAAGTGTTGGTGGTTCTAACTGCACTGAGAGTAACAGGCAGTAATCTCTGAATATTTTAATTTTGCATGTGATGATTTATTAATATCTATTTCGACTGAGATTTTGTATATTGCCGTCAAAATGGCAAATAGGCATAATGGAAAGTCTAAAAATAAAAATTTATCAATCTTATTAAATTAAAATTACTCATATAATATAAAAAATATCCAATATAATGGACTTTAGCTAATATATCATTTTTTGTTTTAATACTGGACAGTGCTTTGTCTATCACTATATTTACTTCTTCATTGATTAGTTTAATACAATATCCTGAAATATAATATAAAGTTAGTGAATAAGACATTCAATACTTTGATTTAAAGATCATTTTTTATTTAATAGTAATGCCTAATAAGTTTCAACCGTAATTCAAGGATCGAAAGACCTTTAGAGAAATTTTAAGATTAACAGGGGGTAATTTACAAAATAGATGTCAGCACTCAAATATTTATGTCAATATGGTTTATTGAAAAAAATAAAGGAAAAACTCCGAAATGATGTGAAAATAATGGTGAAATATGATGATGAAAGTGATATAATTCATGTGAGTTTCAAACATTGAGCTAAAAGTAGCTAAAGCCCGAGAGAGAATTAAGTGTTTGAGTAAGAGTTCAAGTATGAGAATGGATGTTATCAAATTATTGGATGGAACTTCTATTTATAGGCCTTTGTGGAGCAGAATCCGGAGAGTAATTTTGGCGAATCCGGTGCCATTGGATAGCTATACAAGTTAGCTAAATAACATAAAATGAATCTTAGGATTCGGACTTATCTTGAAGGACTTTGGGATTTTGACTAAGTCTTGTCTAGTTTGTCCAAGTCTTTTAGGATTCAGCTATTTACTGGTTATCAACAAGGTTGCCACCAAATGGCTAGAAGCCTCGTGTAGATATTTTATAGTGAAGTGTCATAATATATTGGTAATCTGTATGACGTATATGCCTAGTTATTTGATAACGTGTCGGGCTGCTAATTAGCCTGCTCCCGGGATCTCCAATTTAGTAAAGAGAAGAGAAAAGGCTTTATAAGCCTTATATACCTGCTCATAGGCTAGTTTATTAGGACCAACTGGGCTAATGGGTGTGCCTTGGTTCGGTCCAAGAAATGTAGAGGGGGTATCATTGCTCCCGACACTCCAAGGGGCTGGTGGTAGAGCTGGATTGCTGGAGTAGGAAAAATATCGAGTAGAGAAGGTCGTCTTCTCGTTCGTGTTATCCCAACTAATTCGTAGGCAGACCAATTGGTTAAGCTTTTTTGTAGGAGGATGAATCCTTATGCCAAACGAAATCTTATTCATGTGGGTTGAGGAAATTTCCAATCTATCTGCAAAAGAATTAATTAGTCATCATTACAAAAGAAAAGGGAGAGGAAGAGTCTTTTCCCAACTCAAAGATCACACGGCCCTTGATTGGGCGGTTTTTGCCAGCTGGGCGCCCAATTCCTGTGCTGATGGGGCGGCTGTGGAGTGTTTAGGGTACCTTCCTTCTTTAGCCATCCCCTATTTTCATTTGCATATGGTATTCTTCTCTATTTATCTTTCTTGATTCTTTTGTTAGAAGGAATCAAGATCGAAAAACTCACCCTAGGTAAGAGGAGAGGGATGGCCGAACATGGTGATGGAGGAGGAAGGTTTGTTTTTTTCTGTGTTGTATATTGTGTAATAAATATTAGTACCCTAATAATTGTACACAATATATATATTTATATATACCTTGAATAAATGTGTCTAGATACACTCTATTATCCATAAGGCAACTCTTCAAACCATTCCAAATAGAGAAGAGTCTAATTATGACCCATGCTAGCACTTTACAAAAATTCAATTCTTTGGTCAACTTTTCCTCCATTAGTTTTGCTACTGGGCCTTAATGAGTGGGCCAATTTTATATAAAACAAACTCAAGGTCCAATGAATTTTAATAAAATCTAATTTAATGAGATCCATTTAATTGAACCCACTAAGTATTTAATCCAATTAAATACTCAAGCCCAAATTGTCTCTTATTAATTTATGAAAACTAATTCATTAATTAAACAAAGACAAGTATAATTTAAATTAATCCAATTAATTTAAACTTGTGCTATCCATCCAATGGATCCCCATGTGTGAGTAATCCAATTATTTACACCTTATCGAATGAATTTCAAATTAATTTCTTGTTCTTTCTCGGTGATTTGTGTGTGACTTTTTAGGTTCACCTTTCTGCTAAACTTGGGCTAGTGTCCAACACAAATGATTAATTAAATTCAATTAATTAATCGTTCTTAATCAATCCTTGATTAAGAAAGTCCACTACCATGGGTGGTCGTCTAGTAATGGTCCATGGCACTAAAAATTAGGTATCTTTTTGTATGAAATATTTAGGCTCTGAGTCCATACGGATACGGTCCTTCAATCTACCATCTCCCAGCCTTAGTCAAGGGCATGGAATTAAATGTCGATTCTCATCCTGGACTAGGCGTCTATGCTTAATACTTGAGATCGCATTACGCCAAATTTCTCGACATAAGAACCTCCTTTTTTTATTCGATCAATGATTGTGGCCATATATTCATAAAGTATAAATGTATCTTCAAATATATAGAAAATACTTCTATCACATACTAATAGGGGATAGATCCTGAAGATCCACCCGGTTGTATGCCCCAATTGTCGAGAGAGAGAGTCTTGCATTTTAGAGAGTTTGAGGAAGAGGGATTTGAGTTAGTTGCTGAAGGTGTGGAATTGGATTCCATATACACCTCTCTCTAATCAAAAGAAAAAAAAAAAAAAAAACACACGGTTGGGTGTGTGTGAAAAATGGTGTGCTCTCACAAAGTCTCTCTCTTCCCTTGATTTTCAAGCCCACGGATTTCCATAAAGAAAATCTAAAAATACATCTTCTTCATTTTTCTTATTCATTTTTACTTTTGTGTTCTCCTTGAATTGAATTCAAGTTGATAATGAAAAAAATCGAATACACTAATTAATAGTGTGATTCGAAATTTATTTTTTTCACTAAATCTAATCCTTTTTAGCAAGAGGCTTAAATTCGTCTTCCCACAGTGTGGTGTGGACTATCTTTAGAGGGATTTTACACTTGAACCCTCAAAGTGAATGGATACGAAAAGAATAGCAGTCAATGCTTGTAGCCAAACAAGAAAAACATCAAGGATAAAAATCTCCTTTAGATTTTTCACATCTCTTAGTTTGTTTTTCTCGTATTTTTTGGCCTTTGCATATTTTATTTTACACCAAAATCCGAAAAAAAGATCAAGGGTACACCCCTTGATTGGGATTTATTTATTTGATTAATTGTATTTTTTTATTTTTCACACTTCAGTCACGCTTCCCGAGCCAATCCACTCCCTTCAGTGACAATCCAAGTTTTAAGTTTTAATTGCAATTTTAGTCCTCTTTCTTTAAGGGGTTGGCAACTTTAGTCCTTTAATTCTAGATATAGCAATTTTAATCCTTTAACCTTTCAAAGTAGTAGCAATCTTGGTCTTTAAGTCCAATTATTAACCATTTTGTCTTTTTATGAATAAAACTCAAGAGTCATATCACATACTTTTAATTAGACCCAATATGCTTTTGAAATAAAATGAAGCATCTATAAACTTCATACCTTAGTTTGATTGCGTTGCAATCAAGTATTCCAAGCCCTTGATTTTATAAACTTCTCCCAGCCATACTACCATAGTAGATAGTTCATAAGTACTTGATTCTTTCAACAACAAATAACAATAAATCCCATGAAAGGTCTACAAGCCATCGAGATCTATGTAGAACACTAGCAAAGGAAGATCTCGTCCATCTTTTCGTTCAAGAGTTCTATTTTGAATTGTCTTTGGATCTCTCTTAGATTTTAAGAGAACTTTGAGGTATTTGGCTCTAGATCTTTCCAATAAGTTCCATTTATCATAATATTAGGAACTGTAGCGCTTTAGAAATTTACCCCATGATCTCTTCTTACTGGTATTCGACCCTGGATCTTCGGGTACTGTAGACGTCTGACTGTATTTGTTATTGAACAAGTCAAGTACCTGCGAACCATCTATTTTGGTAGTGTAGTTGGAAGAGGTTCGTAAATCGAGGGCTTGGAGCCAATGGCAAGGCAAACAAACAAAAGTATGAAATTTATCAAGACGTAATTTTATTTTGAAAACGTGTGGGTTCTGATTAAAACCATGTGATACGATTATTAAGGTTTTATCGCAGAAAAGAAAAATGATCAAAAGTTGGGTTTAAGGACCAAAACTGTTACTATTTTGAAAGATATAGGACTGAAATCGCTACATCCAAAGTAAGGACCACAATTGCCAACTCCTTAAAGATACAGGACCAAAATTACAATAAAAAATTACAACTTGAATTGCCACATCATCAAATTCACTGAAAGCCAAATTTAGATACTGACATTGCTAACGATGAAAATTTTTTCCATCAAATCAACTAAAAAGAATTAAAATTGTCATAATTTTTAAAAGTACATAACCACATTATAAATTTTAATTAAAAATGACCAAAATTACCACCTTCTATACTTGCACACCTAAAATTGCAATTCTCACAACGTTCAATGAAATAAGATTCTGGGGTCTAACTAATATTCTAAGAAGTATTTATAATTTACTTAATTATCCTTTCGATACAAAATAGAAGTTTATTTAAGTAATTTCATGTGTTTAAACAATAGTTCATGTACAAAAAAATAAATTATATATGATTCTTATTTTTTTTATTAATTAAACACTAAATAGATTTACCTTGTTATACTAACGATACTATAAAATAATTATTATTTTCTATATTATAAATTACTACAATTTAAAAAATCATAATAAATCAAAATTATCTATCACAATTAGATAAAATCGATACAAAATTCTAAGTTTTGACCATAATTAATCAATATTTACTTGGTTTTATCTGCAGCTAAAATGTTCGTCGTAATTTTTAATTATAATAAATGTTTTGACCTCGTCTAGAGAAACAACGACTAATAGTCATTGCAATAATAATTAATAGTATCTTTCGTAATTTTTTACTTTTAACCATGCTGATTAACATAATATTTATTCTAAAGAATATATATTATACTATGAGATTACTTGAGGAATAATTAACACTACATGCAAATCATACGAATAGAGCAAAACAAGATACCAAAAAAGAAAGAAAAAGAGAAACTAAAATCAAAATTTGTAGATTAAATGCACATTTTGGTTTTCCCCGGATATGATATCTGGCTTTCATTTTTTGTACATTTCTCGAAGATAATATAATTATAATTAAAATTGAGGCTTCAATATTTCTTATTTTTCTAAAGGCAAAAAAATGAATGAATGTTTCATAAATATGTTTTTATAATTGAAGAGGAGCAAATTTAGTGTTATGGTTTTACATAAATACATTTTTTTTTTCTTTTCTTTAAAAGAATATCATACATTTTTTCTCCCTCCCACACTATATCATTATTTTATGTAATTCACATTTTTTTTTATAAATCCCATATTTATGTTTACTTATTTGGTATATATTTTTCATCTTTAAAAGTTGATTAATCAAAATAATTGTATGAATATTTTATTTTTAAGTAATTTTAAAACCAATATGTACAAGCATGGAGTGTCACAAATTACTAGTTTTAATAATTTCCATCCCTAAAGTGTTGAATGAAATTTTATTTCCATTAAATAGATTTAATATATCTTTTTCTTAACCAACACATAATACTGCGAAATTATACTTTGAGTCCCATAGGATAGGGGTTCAATACTTTTAGTTCTCTATTTTACGAGATTCTTAAAATGGTCCAAAAATAGAGAAAACTTGATGCATATAGTCCTATGCTTTACGATTTTTTCAAAATTATTCAAAAATTAGAAAAGCTGGACACATTTAGTTCCATAAATTTCATGAATTATGGGACTAAATGTGTGGAGTTTTCTCAATTTAAAATCGAT
Source organism: Sesamum indicum (assembly GCF_026168435.1). Taxonomy (NCBI): domain Eukaryota; kingdom Viridiplantae; phylum Streptophyta; class Magnoliopsida; order Lamiales; family Pedaliaceae; genus Sesamum; species Sesamum indicum. The sequence continues at coordinate 4,617,113 of NC_142657.1, read as the reverse complement.
GAGGACTAAATTTATTGAGTATTTTCAATTTTGGACTATTTTAAAAATCACTTATAAAAAAGATTAAATGTGTTCAGCCCCTTTTCTACAGGACTAAAATATAATTTTGCCCATAAATACAAAACCTAAAGTAAAGTTCTTTGGAGAATATAAGCTTCTTAAGGGTTTTTTTTTTTTTTTTTTTAATAAGCTTCTTAAGGGTTAAAATACATACAATCCTCCTTTATTTTAAAAGTCGGCTAAAATCCCCATCTATTTTAAAAATAGGTTAAAAATCCTCTGTGTTTTCTTAAACTTAGCTCAATCGTGCCTTTTCGTTAAATTTAACTAACGGCGTTAATTTTTTCTTAAAATTATCATTACACCCTTACTTAATATATATTATTTTTTATTTTAATAACCGTTGGATCTATATTGATTATATCATAGTCATTAGATCTAGTAAATTAATCTTAACTGATGGATTTTAAATTTATAAAAAAAAATTAAGAATTTAAATTTTATTGATAAAAAATATATATCATAAAAAATATGATTTAAAAAAACAAATAAAATTAACACCCCCCATTTTCACCCCACAATCACCGCCACCCCCCGCCTTCACTCTTCCCGGTAGATGGGAGCGACGGCGACGTCGCGTGGCTTGGGCAGCTGTCGCGATTTTAGATTTAACAATTATAGTTTTAAATTTCAATTTTAAAAATTATAAATTATTTGAATTTAAATATAATTTGTTTAATATTTTAATTTAAATTATAAAAAATTAAAAAGAAAATTATATAATTTTTTTTATATTTTTTCAAGTAAATATTTTAAAAAATATTTTATTTTATAGATAGATGAAAATACAAAAAAATCACTCAAAATAAGTAAAATTTGTACGTGTTAAATATATAATTACCATAAGGGCATTTTAATAAAAACACCCAGAAAAGGGTGAAAAACAGTCAAAAAACATTCTCAAACGCACAAGGAGAACGTTTAATGCATCTTTCGTTAATTACTAAAGAAATGAGTGTTTTTTGCTGAGTTTTACAAAATATAAGGGGATTTTTAGCTTATTTCAAAAATACAAAAGGATTTTTAACTTGTTTAACAAATTACAGCAGGGTAAAATGCATTTTAGCCACATTTAATGATCATAATTTGAATGCTAGCCTTAAATATCTGCCCCGTAGACAGCAATTGGGCTCCTAACTGAATGCTTGGCTGATTGCCAGACAATATATCCCTGAGAAACAGTGCTGGTACCAGCATTTTCTGATCTACGAAATGTAATTTCATATGTTAATTTCTGGTTCAACTCTGAGAAATTAAGTGTCTGTGGGCTGACAGCCACATTGATGCCTCGTGGTGAAACAACCTCAACAGTGTAACTCGAACTGGCGTCCCCAACATTAGTCACTGTCCTTGTGAATGTCTGATCAGATGATCCAGACCTGATCGAAAACGAAGGATAATTTAGCTGTCCTTCATGAACTCTTGAGTTGGACGAGCAGTTAAGGTGACGTTGCAGAACTATGAAAATTTCCCGACTCGTGTAATTCAGACCACACAAATACGACTCATAGTCTTGAGTCTCGATGTCATAAATGAGTCCGGGATCATTTGCTCGGGTGGGATTGACATGACCTGCACCGGTTGCTAAAACATCAGCAGGCAAATGCCTCTCGTCCAGAATCGGCCGGTTTCCAAGATTCATTGTATCAGCTGTAGTCATCATTGCTGATTTGATGGCAGCTGGAGACCAGTCGGGGTGTGCACTCTTGATCAATGCTGCAACGCCACTGAGGTGAGGGCAAGACATGGATGTACCAGAGATGACATTGAAATTGTTTTTCGTGTTAGTATTATTTTCGACAGAAGTAGGCCATGCTGCAAGAATGTTGACACCAGGGCCTAAAATATCAGGCTTCAGAATTCCAGGGCTTGAGATGCTTGGGCCTCTGGAAGAAAATGAAGCTACCATTGGAGAATTCTTATCACCAATTACTGTTCCTTTGAACACGATAGTTGCAGTTGGAGAAGATGATGAATTTATATAGGCAAGGATTTTTAGACCATCCTCGTAGTTGACGTTTGTAGCGGGAAGGACATGAGCGTCTGCTGATGTGCTGAAGCCCTGGCGCTCCTCGTCGATGAGAATCATGGCTGCACCACCAGCATCTTTCACTGCCTGTCCTTGTTGGACTGATGTAGTCCAGCCACCTATGTTGCACAAGACAATTTTTCCTTTCACACCTGTGTCGTTCAACGATGATATGCTGCAATGCTGAGCATTGAAGTCACTAGCATTTAATCCGGGGTAAACTAGGGGAAGCTGCTCTGCAGGGAAATCCTGCGGCTGGAACGCTGATTCACCATTCAACTCCTGCTTGTTCCCCAGCACTGCAGTGGCCACCAATTTCCTGTCAATTGTACTTGCACCAACGGTGAGGATCCACGGGGCTTCATTTGACAACGATGTGTAAGAGGGACCGAAGTTTCCTGCAGAGCAGCTGACGAAAATTCCTCTCTCCATCGCGCTAAATGCACCAAGCGCAATGTTGTCGTCGTGAAATGGCCTGGATGGTCCACCAAGCGAGATGGAAAGCACGTCCACACCATCTTCAATGGCAGTATCCATAGCAGCTAATATGTCACTCTCGGAGCACGAAGGTGAGCAGACTTTGTACATAGCCAAGTGAGCCAGAGGCGCCACGCCAACTGCCGTGCCGTTGGCCATCCCAAACAGATTGGCACCTCTTACAAAGTTGCCTGCTGCAGTGGCAGCCGTGTGAGTGCCATGGCCGTCAAAATCGAGTGGAGTTCCATCTCCATTCCTGAAATGCCTTGCTCCAATGAGCTTGTTGTTACAGGCACCAGTAAAGCCGAACTCGCACGTCCCCTTCCATTTAGCAGGCGGGGAAGGCATTCCTTCGTCGCTAAACGAAGGATGATCAGGCAATATTCCAGTATCTAAAACACCAATAATGATGCCCTTTCCATAGTTTGAATCACGCCAAAATCCCATGTTTTGGTGCAAACCGAGGAAATTAGGCGTATGAGTCGTGTGCAATGGCAATACTTGTTGTGGCCTTGCAGATATGAACCCTTTCTTCTTCTCCATCACCTTCACTTCCTCAGATGTTAACTTAGCCGCGAACCCTGGGAACACATTGCGGTAGGAATAAACCATCCGGGGCGTCTCGATTGAGCTAGCTATAGTTGTCGGCAAGAACGACTCGTACCAGCTCTCCAAATCTTGGGATTGATCAGATAACATTGGGCTGCCTGGTAAATCAACATGAACTATATAAGTTTCTAAAGAAACATCATTTGCAATTACTAAAGATAACTGCAAAATGAGTGCACAAATGAGAGAGAGAATTGGCATCTGAGCCATGCTTTTTGATGGCTGTTTTGCTAGAAAAATATGATGTCTTAAGATCAAGACTGTGCGTGTTTTGCTCTCAAATAACTGAAACTGGTACTATATATAGCTGCTCACCATCTTCCAACTTAGGAAGTCATTTTCCTGTACTCTCCAAATTTATTGCAAAGTCTTCCTTGGAGGGCTTCTTGGAAAAGCAGAAAAAAGAAAGGTAAATTACAAGGGGGCTTTTTAGAGGTTTGTTTTAATTATAAATATCTTTATTATTTGAAAAAATTACAAATACCCTCTAAAATTACGAATACCCTAACAAATACCTCTCTGGGTTGTCATACCCTCCTGAAATTATAAATACCCTAACAAATACCTCTTTGAGCTGTCAAAAGAGGGTATCTGTTAGGGTATTTATAATTTTAAAGGGTATTTGTAATTTTTAAATAATGAAAAGGTATTTGCAAGAAAGTAAATCCCAATAACCCTTCCCAAAAACAAATGTATTTACATGCTAAACTGCTAAGAACTTTTCAGAAGCCAACTTTTAGGAGATACTCCATAAATCTTGCAATAAAATTGTCCTAAATTGTATATTGGTGAGAGGAACTTTTTAGATCTTGTCAGCAAGTCTGAAGAAAAGTGATTCAGACGAACAAGTCAATAAACAATTATCTGTAATGGATTTTTAGTGTTATAACTTTTGGAAGGTTTTTGAATTTGAAAAAATAAATAAATAAATAAACTATCACAATCATTCATGAGATGTGAACTTTATGTGAGTTTTGTGGTATGAATAATTATGATTTTTCCAAAACAATTTAACAGTAACCCAATCGAAGTAGTCCATATCAATATAATTTTTCGAGATTAATTCACCAAAAGAAGAAGCTCATTGTCCCCACATTAGGAGGTTAGGTTGCTCTTTCTTCTAAGTTCCGGGCTGACATTTAATTGTTTTTCTTTTTCATATCTAATTCAGTTTTTTCTATTTAACAAAGTTATTTTCTGATGCTCAAGCACAAATGCGTGCGACGCTATCAATATTTGATTGAGTTGGCACCATCTATCCTCAATGAAAGAGAGGTTCAAGTTGACCCATTCAATTAGAATTTGGACAAAAATACTGATGTTAGTAAAAAGAGATATAAGTTTTTTATTTTACCCATCATTTAATGTTTTCATGTATATAGAATGGGTTTAACATCATTATATTTTTTCTCATATAAATATAAAATCATTACATGAGAATGTTAACACGTGGTAAAATTGAAAATTTATATTTTCGTTTTGCTGACTTTAACATTTTTCATCCAAATTCTAACAAAAAAAGGTCGATAAATAGTGAATTTTTGAATAGGTGTAAGTATAATTTTAAAATTTATATAAAATAAAAAGTATAATTTTATATTTTTAAAAGAAGTCTACCTGTAATTATTTTGAAAAAAAATAAATAAATAAAAAAGCACAAACTCGTGCAGTAACTTCAACATACCATTTACGAATTTTTCAGCTTCTTTCAGTAATCATTTGCAAGTTGCAAGCCCAAATTAATGTGAAGAGTCGTAATTGGACGACCAGCTGTCTCCGGAAAATGTACGACGGGGACGAGTTCTTCTGCGCTGTGACCCTGGCGAGGTCAGCAGAAACATTTATGCGTTTGTCCACCAATCTAGCTATGTAATGAATGTTTTCCCCACAATCCAATTGGCCTAGTTGAACAAATATCTTTAGTTGTTCCTTCTTGTCATTCTCTTACGCTTAATCATTTTATGATAATTATTTATTAACTATACTTAATTAAAAAGAAAAAATGCAAGCTCCTCCTATGATATTGTAAATGATCTTCTATGAAAAAAAATAGTAATTTATCCCTCTGTATTTTTTAAAATACAGGGTAATTGTTATTTTTTTCTTCATAAGGGGGTAATTTGTTCATTTGCAATATCATAGAGGGGTAAATTGCATTAAACTCTTAATAAAATTTGATCTATATATTATGATGTAAAATAAGAGGTGGATGCATTGTAAAAGTGTTTGTATAGGCGTAAGGCGAAAGTATAGTGCTTGGTTGCATGGTTTTACGGTGAAATTTCAAACAACTACAACTCTTGATTCAGTTGGGTTACAGGACAATCTATCCATGATTTCAATCATCTTCGACAGGAGAATCGAACCCCTCACGACCATTTGTCGCTAAATTCCATCATTTGCCAAGTTATCCTTTAGATTCTTCTATTTTTCTGTCAGCTTTAATTATTTTTTCTATTTTCTATAGTTATCTTTTGAGCCTGATATTATTTCGATTATTGTTAGCCTAGTAGAGTATTTCTAGATCATGTTTTGTGGGCTTTTGTAACAATCCAAATTTTAGCCAATTTCAGGCTTGTAGTACTCTTTTCTTTTAAATCGCTAATAACTCAGTTAAGAGATTCATTCAACAATAAAATTATTTTACTTTTGGTCTCAAATTTTCAAGAATAATTGAAAATGTGTTGTCGTTATTCGTTACTTTCAATTGCTTCCGCTCCACCCTATCAATTGAATCTGTAGTATTGGTAGTTCTATTGTAAGGTTATATGATTATGCGCTTAGTCATATTTCATGGTAAAGTGTGTTTTAAATATATTTTAAGCTTAATTACACATGTTCAAATATTGAAATTTAATATAAAAAAGATTATATAATATATATTAAATTCAAATCAATTAGGCATTCTTGCTTGTTTTAAAGTTTTTCAAAACCAATTTCAGATTAATAAGCTGACGATGTTTGTTGTTTAATACGTTTTGTGAGGTTTGAAATTTTATCTTCATATTTTACATATTATTCGTTGTAGTTCATTCAAAACTATGCCATCAACGTCACTATATATGCATTAGAAAATTAAGAATACATTGCATAAAAATCTCTGTTTTAAAAATTTAGCTGAGAATCCTCTTATAATAAAAAAAAAGTAGGCAAAAATTCATTATATTTTTTAAAATTATGCACCCTCTCTCTTTTCGTTAGTTAAATTTTACAGTGTTAAAATATTTGCTAAATTATTCGTTATACCCTTGTTATGATAATTCTTGATTTTCAACAATTAAAAAATCAACAGTCCAAATTTAAAATAACTTTAAAGTATATATATTTTATTTATATATACACACAATTATGTATATATATAATTATATACGTAATATATATAGATGCAGTGGCGCTGGACGACGCAGACTCTGCTGGTGGCGACGCGTCGCCACATGTCAGGGCCTATGTCAAAAGGGGCGACCACCACCCAATTTTAGGGAAGTCTCGCCCCCAATCTGGGCGACGACGGTCTCCCACTACGTTGGGCCACCATCGTCGCCCAAATCTAGGTCAATAGGCGATGGCGGCGACAAAGGCGAGGGGACGAGGAGCCAGTGAAGGTGATGATTTTTCAATTTTTTAAAAATAAGTAAAAATGTTATTTTTTTAAATTAAAAAATAATAAAAGTTTATTAAAATACTTATAATGAATATTTTAATTTCATAATTATTTATACTAAATAATATAATTTAAAAAAAATTAGAAAATGTCTTTATATTTAATTAATACATTTTATGGATAAATATAATTTATTTAAATATATGTTTAAATTAAATAATAATTTAATTTAGTTAATAATATATAATTATATAATTGATTGATATTTATATTTATATCAATATTAAATTTAAAATGTGAGTTTTAGTACATTTATTTTTGTTTGGTGAGTTTTCAATTTAAAATTTTATATACTTGTTGGGTATTTTGATATTTAATTAATATATTTTATAAATAAATATTATTTATTAAAATATATTTGGATTAAATAATATTTTAAATTAATTAATAATCTTATTATTTGTTAAAATATTTTTACATGTCGAAAAAGGCGGCAGAATGGACATTTGCATACATAGAGTAACCTTAAAAAAGGTAAAAAAATGAAGCCCACTTATAAAACAGGCGAGTGTCAACCACTGTCTATTAGTTTCTAACGGAGAAGGGCTTTTTTACTGTATGTTAAATAATAAATGGGGTTTTTTTTGCATATAAATTAACATAGGGAAATTTCAAGCTATTTAACCAAAACATAGGGGTTGCTATGCAATTTACCCGTAAATTAAAATATTCTTAAAAATCTAAAATTGTTTATTCAAAATTAATTGCATTTAATTTTTCTTCTTTTGCCTTTTTATTTTATTTTAGTTGAAAACACTATACGTTCTAAACTTACATAGATGTAATTTAGAAAAAATAGGACTACTAAAATATTTTTCTTTAACTAGTTCTTTTTATTATTAAAAATATTGCGTAAGTAATGATGAATAAATGTCTTTTTTCATGATAGGAATAAATACTTATAAAATTCACATTATTGACCTTTTATCTTTATAAATAATAGCTAAGAGCAGTAAATGAGTTGCCTCTTAAATAGTGGAAGCACCCAATTGATGACGTATTGACACGTGTTCGCGGGCCATCATGTCCTTCTTAGAAGAATTCTTACCAACAAATGATAGCCCAAACTAAGATCATTTAAAAAAAATGGAAAAAATGCAAGCAACCCCTTATAATATTATAAATAATCAAATTATCTCCTTACAAAAAATTAAATAGTGATTATTTTCCTATATTTTTCAAAATACAATAATTTATCTCCCTATATTTTTTAAATGAAGCAATTTACCGTCCTATATAAGGAGATAAATTGCTTCATTTTAAAAAGTATAGAGGATAAATTGCTATATTTTTTCATATGAGTAATGTGCTCATTTTTAATATCAGATGAGGTAAATTGCTATTCACCCTAAAAAAATTCTTAGGAGAAAATATTTTGATGTCACTCATTTGCATCGATGCAACTAGTTTGAGAATAAACGTATTTTTGCTAATAAAAATAGAAATACAAAATTATGTCAACCGATTAATAATTTTAAAATATGGACCACTCCTTTAAGATAAACAGAAATTCATTGAAATAAAAAATCACGACTTGTGCTAGCTAGTCAATATAGTAAGCCTTAGAACAAAATATATTGATTTTCTAAAGAAAATAGATGTACAAAATTCAGCAAATTTAATAATAACTTCAAAATATGGACCACTCTTTGCTTTAATGTGTTCCTTGCACTTCATCTTTGATGTGTTAATTGCCTCCAATTATTATTAAAGTATACCTGTAAGAATATGAATACCCAAACAGATGCATTATCGTAAAAAATTCGCCCATGCTCCAAATTCTGTCTTGGACAATAATAATAGATAATTTATATATGTAGAATGGTAACCTCGTCTTTCAGATAATTCTATTCGATTATTACAGCGGCGTGGAGTACGAAACTCCTTATATACTAACTGATATTACAAAAATAATAATGAATAATAAATAAAAAAGAAGAACAAATCTTAAAGATTTTACAGATCTGCAGATGTAGGCTCAGGAATATCCAAATTCTGTTCATGAATACACAAAGCACCATTCACACAGAACCGATCAACCCACGGTTGCTCCACCTCCAACCCGACTCCACAAGGTTCTCAAATCTCACGATAAACCTCTAGAAATCACTTAGATTTCTCAGTCAAAAAGACCCACAAAGAATGTATATGTTCACTAAGAACGATTTCGAGAGAGAGAGGGAAGAGGAGTGTTTCAATCGATTTTTCTTTTCTCTCAGCCGAAAGGGGTCAAGGCCTTTTATAGAGGAAAGGATGGCATAAGAGAATGTCTTGGTCACCATGTTTACTAGCAATCAAAGATTTACGGATATGGGAATTAGAGAGAGAAAAGTGGGTGAGAGTCCTTCAGCGCATGAATGTGAAGAGGATGAAGTGAAATTTGGTGTTGCAGCAAAAAAAAAAAAGGGGAGAGAAAGAACCTCAGCCGGGTTTTAAAGATGGGCCTCCAAGTGGGCTTCTCTTGATTCTTCATTTTGGGCCGTACTTAATTACATGCTCCACCTTGGACCAAAGACCCAATGGTCATAGGTCAGGAGTTCGGAATGTGGTATATTCATCATTGCCACGTCGTCCTCTATGCGTACCTGCAACAACAAAAGACTAACAATTCCAACAGTAGTCAGTTGGGAACAAGATTTAGAATTTTCAGACACATACAGAACTTTTCAACAAGTAGGCATTTAGTACCCATATCAGCTGGGTTATTTTCAGTTTTGATTTTCTCGAGTTTGATAAGTTCTTTGACAACGATATCACGAATAAAATGATACCTAACATCTATATGCTTAGTCCTATCATGAAACACATAATTTTTGCATAATTCTATAGACGACTGACTATCAGAAAATATAGTGCCTTTGCTTTTAAGAAAATCAATTTCTTTAACCAAACCTTCCAACCATATAGCCTCTTTAAAGGCTTCAGTGGTAGCTATGTATTCGGCTTCAGTTGTGGATAATGCAACTATATGTTGTAATTGAGACTTCCAACTAATGCATGAACCACATAAGGAAAATATGTAAGACGTCGTAGACTTTCTACTATCTCTATCGTTAGCATAATTTGAATCCATATAGCCAATCAATTGAATATTATCAGAGAATTTAGAGAAAGTGATACTGATATCAATAGAACCACGAAGGTATATAAGGAGCCATTTCAGGGCCTCCCAATATGGAGGGCCAGGGTTAGACATATACCTGCTGAGACAACTGATGGCATAAGCAATATCGGGCAGTGAACAAACCATAAGAAACATTATGGATCCAATAACATTCGAATAGGGAACTTTGCTCATTTTCTCTTTTTCAAAATTATTTTTTAGGACTTTGATCCCTGCATAGTTGGAAATGAGCAGCAAGTGGGACAGAAACAAGTTTGCTATTTTTCATAGAAAATTTTTTCAAGATAGAAAAAATATAAGTCCTTTGATTTAGGAGAATTTTCGACTCGTTCCTATCTCTAGTAATATCCATTCCAAGAATCCTTTTAGCATCACCAAGATTTTTCATTTCAAAAGTCTTACCCAAATCCTTTTGTAAATCATCAATCAGTTTAAGATTAGGACTAAAGATAAGCATGTCATCCACATATAGCACCAAGAAAATAGGACAGTCATCAGTATACTTAAAGTAAAGACAATGATCATATTCACTTCTTTTGAAGTTAAAAGAAAGCATAAAAAGATCAAACCTTTTGTTCCATTGTCGGGGGGGGGGGGGGGGGGACTGCTTCAGAGCATAGAGAGATTTTTTCAAGAGGCACACATAGTCCGATTTTGTTTTATCAATGAAGCCAAGAGGTTGACGCATACAAATTTTTTCATCCAAGTCCCAATGAAGAAATGTAGTTTTTACATCCATCTGTTTTAACTCCCAATTAAAGTGAGCAGTAAGAGCAAGTATAATGCGAACAGTAGTGTATTTCACAACGGGAGAAAAAAATTCATTGTAGTCGATACCCTCTTTTTGTGTGAATCCTTTAGCTACTAACCTAGCCTTGTATTTTATGGGATTCTCTTGTTTAACTTTGAAGATCCACTTACAATCTACTAGAGAACATTCAGAGGTTTTGGTACCAGAATCCATGTTTTATTATCCCTAAGGGATTTCATTTCTTCCTCCATGGCACTAAGCCAATTTTTCGATTTTATGGCTTATTCTATGCTCGTAGGTTCAGGAATTTCATTGTTTAAAGCAACTTGATAATCTCTAAGTTTTGAAGACATCCTAGTTTGTCTCCTACTCCTATCTTTAGCTAGTTGGTAGTCATCAAGATTTGTTTCTATGTTCATGTTTTGTTCTTGTTCTTCTAGGTGTTCAGGATTTTGTACTTCTATCTCCCCTCGTGTTGGTTATGCTCCACCTTACTGAAAGTGGTGTCGTTTTGGGCTATATCTAAAGTTTTAAGGCAAGGCATCTCATCTTCATTGAATATGACATCTCTACTTATTAACACCTTAAAACCCGGCTGGCTTCGTACCCACAACCTATACCCTTTAACACCCTCGGGATAACCAATAAACATACATTTCATAGATCGGGGTTCTAACTTATCAGAATTTTGGTGCACAAAAGCAGAACATCCGAAAACACGTAAAGCAAAAACATCAGGTTGTTTACCATACCACACAGTATCAGGAGACTTACCAAGTAAAGAAACAGATGGAGATAGATTAATCAAATGAGCAGCAGTCAAGAGAGCTTCACCCCAAAAAGATTTTTGTAAACAAGAACTTACTAAAAGACACCTAACCTTTTCTAGAAGAGTACGATTCATTCGTTCGGCCATGCTATTTTGCTGTGGGGTGTAGGGGTTGGTTTTATTTCTTCTTTATGCCAAACTTTCACACAAATTAGAAAAATTTTGGTTACAAAATTCAAGACCATTATCAGTCCTAAGAGATTTGAGCTTTTTACTAGTTTGGTTTTCCACCAAAATTTTTCATTTTTCAAATCTTTCAAAAACTTCATATTTGTGTTTTAATAAGAAAACAAACACTTTCCTTGAAAATTTGTCAACGATAGATAAGAAATAACGATTACCACCATGGGTGGATTCCTTAGAGGGACCCCAAACATCAGCTTGCACATAGTCAAGAATGCAGGATACATGGAGGGTTTTGGGGAAGGTTTAGCAGGAAAGTGCACACGATGTTGTTTACCTAACACACAGTCATCATAGAATTTCAAATCATCAAGTTTATCTTGTAGAATTCCTTCTCTTTTTAAAACTTAAGTCCTTTTTTACTAATGTGACCAAAACGTTTATGCCATAACGATGTCTTATCACATTCATTTGCAGTTGCAACAAGAGAATCATAAGTCACAGAACATAAGTAAAGATTTCTTTTCTTTTCAGCCTTAAAAACGACCAGGGAACCTTTCATAATTTTCATTTGCCCCTTTCCCCCATCTTCCCTCTAAATCCTGTTCCTCAAGTGCAGCACAAGATATAAGATTATGACTAAAATCAGGCAAATACCGAACATTTTTCAAAATCAGTTTATACCCATCGTTAAAATTAAGAGAAATATCACCAAAACCCATTATCTCACATCGCTTTTCATTTGCCATAGAAACAAACCACAACTTTTATTTTTGAAATTAGAAAAAATTTCTTTATAAGGGCTCATATAAAACATGCAACCTGAATCAAGTAACCACTCATATTTGTTCACAGAAAGCACAGAGTTCACTTCACATACCACAAAGACTTCACCATTTTCTTCCAAAACATTATTAGCATGTTCTCTTTCATTGATTTGTCTTTCCTTATTATCTCTTTTAGGCTTTCTAATCTTTAATGTAATGACCCTGTAATCCACAAGGGTTTAGGGTTTAGGGTTTATAGCAGCGTCGTTCTCTAGTCTTGTCATCTCTATAGTGATTACCTCTAGGTCTAGATTTACTCCTGCTAGAACTCTTATTTCTACTCTTGCTCCTGTTATTTGACCTAGATCCAAAATTTCTAAACTTAGACCTACCTCTTACAAAGTTAAACTCATGTTGGTTTTGTGTTGGTTTATTAGTCCTTAGGTCCATTTTCTTGCTTTTTAGACCATTAACAACTTTTTCTAGATTAACACTATGCCTACCATATTTTATAGCAGCCTTGACATCGGAATAGGAATCTGGAATAGCATTCAATAAGACAATAGGACAATATTCATAAATGTTTTTAACTCCTGTCAATTTAATGTCTTGTATCAGTTTAGTGAAATCATCTAGGTTATCTTCTATGTTTTAAGACAAGTCCAATTTTACCTAAAGAACTTTTCAAGCAAAAAGAGTTTACTAGGCAAGAGGTTTCTATGTATAAATCTTCTAATTTTTCCCAAAGTTCTTTAGCAGAGTTTTGTTACCAATTTTTCTAAGCACAAAATCAGACAAATTCAGTTAATCGAACAATACGTATACTCATCATTTTCTAACATTTTTTCTTCAGAAATAGTATCAGAATACTTGCCATCTATGGCCTTGAAAATCTTTTGTTGGATCAAAATCCCTTTCATTTTCTATTGCCAAATCGAAAAATCACTTTTTTCATCGAAAGGTTGGAGACTATAACCGACCAATTAAAAAAATTTGAGAAATCGATTTTTAACAGAAAATATGAATCTTCAAAGAGAAATTTAGAACACTAATTTTTAGTACGATTTTGTGGTAACAAAATTTCACAGAAATTATATATATAAAAAATGGACAAACAAATTTCTACAGAGAATGTCTTGAAAGTATATCACACAGAAAAACTCAATTTTCAATAATTATGCAACAAACAGAATGTATATCTATATTTCAAGGATGGTATTTCAAGTCACAACGAAATTACGAAATTCGAGGTATGTGGATTTCAAATCACAAAACCAAAGTTATCTTATAAATGAATATCACATTTCACAATATTACTCAAATACTAACAATTATAGGAATATTAGAAATATATAAATAACACGATTGCAATATCTCAGATATTTTAAATATTTGCAGCGAATTAATGAGAATAAATTACTCGGATTCCGAAGGCGAACAAATCGCAGCAGATATCACAAAGATATAATAATCGAACAAATCGTAGAAACAGATATCACAAAGATAAAATAAAAAGAAAAATCAATAAGACCGAGGCTTTGAGCCAAAGTCCCGAGCAGATATCCGACGTCCTCAAGGGACCGGCCAAGTGGGAGTTTAGGGGAATTTGCCGGAGCTAAATAATAATAGTGATATCGACAAAAGAATTGCGAAAATAAAAACAGGAAGGGTTTAGAAAACGTTACCACCACCAGGATCACCGGACTTCAAAGACGAGGCACTGATACCACTGTAGAATAGTAACCCTATTCGACTATTACAGCGGTGTGGAGTACGAAACTCCTTATATACTAACTGATATTACAAAAATAATAATGAATAATAAATAGCAAAGAAAGAACAAATCTTAAAGATTTTACAGATCTGCAGATGTAGGCTCAGGAATATTCAAATTCCGTTCAAGAACACACAAAGCACCGTTCACACAGAACCGATCAACCCACGGTTGCTCCACCTCCAACCCGACACCACAAGGTTCTCAAATCTCATGATAAACCTCTAGAAATCACTTGATTTCTCAGTCACAAAGACCCACAAAGAATGTATATGTTCACTAAGAACGATTTCGAGAGAGAGAGAGGGAAGTGGAGTGTTTCAATCGATTTTTCTTTTCTCTCAGCCGAAAGGGATCATGGCCTTTTCAGAGGAAAGGATGGCATAAGAGAATGCCTTGGTCACCTTGTTTACTAGCAATCAGAGATTTGGGGGACATGGGAATTAGAGAGAGTAAAGTGGGTGAGAGTCCTTCGGCGCATGAATGTGAAGAGGATGAAGTGAAATTTGGGGTTGCAGCAAAAGACAAAAGGGGAGAGAAAGAACCTCAGCCGGGTTTTAGAGATGGGCCTCCAAATGGGCTTCTCTTGATTCTTGGTTTGGGGCCATACTTAATTACAATATAATTATCTCATAAATAAATCTATATAGTTAAATAATTAAGTACACACATAGACACATAATTGTGGATCGAGTTAATCTTAAGCAGTGGAAGTATGTCGATCTATATATCTGTATCAACTCATCTACAAGCTCATGCCTTGATTGTATCTCGAACACATCGTCTTATCTCGTTGATTTGAGATCACTGCACGAACATCTTCATGACTCCCCACCTTGGATCTTGCTCCAAATATTATGGAAACTATGAACATGCCTTACTCGCCTCTGTAGTTACTACCAAAGTAACTCACTCATTTACACACCTCAAATCCATCGAGTTTATGGTAATGCTCCAAGAAAGAACGTAGAGTGAAAAAATAGAGTGAGAGAATTTGGAGAGAGTATTGTGATCAACTCATTTGTATAATTAATTTTATATTATTTTTTAGTTTTCTCAATATATTATTTTTTAATTTTTTTAATATTAATTTTATATTAGATCTAACGAGTAGTTGACCATAATGGTCATTTTTTAAAAAATCAACACCTTTAGTTGGATTTAACGAAGAGGAGGCGATTGAGTTGGGTTTTATAAAACACAGGGGGGCTTTTAGCCTATTCTCATAACAAGAGAGTTTTTTTTTTTTTTTTGCAGACTTTTTAAAACACAAGGGGGTTTTATGCATTTTGTCCCATCATTTTATGAAAAACTTAATGCCATTAGTTACATTTAATGGAGTGGGACGATTGAGCTATGTTTAAAAAAACATAGAGGGGTTTTTGGCCTATTTTTAAAATAAATAAAAAGTTTTAGCCGACTTTTTAAAATCCCGGAGGATTTTATGCATTTTAGCCTATTATTTTCTTTATCCATTTCAACCCATGTATTTTAATGCAACTAATAGGAATTGTTAATATAAATTCAAAAGGTCAAAATTGGTTGAAATTCTGAAAATATAAAATGATAATGTTTTTGCTCTAACTTAATTAAGTTTTGAATCTTCTATCTATTTGAGTTATCACGATAAAATCATAGCTATTGTATGTTTTTTTGGTTTTAATAAAGTTCATTTTCTAATACAAAATTAATGTGAAATAGTGATGATACTTTGTAAAATATAATTCACCTTCATCTCCATCCAACATAATAAATGAAAATTTAAAAGACAGAATTATAAACACAAAATTTTCTCAAAAATTGCTAACCTTAATTATGATTATCCAACGATTGTTACTATCCTCCAAGTGCATAAAAATTTATTAAATCAGTATGTACATTAATATACACGATTTAACTTTTAAGATAGAAAATTACATCACATGCACTTAGTAGCTTATATCACAAATTCAGTACTGGAAATCGAATTACAAAGAAGAAGAAAACAAATTGAAAAAAATAATAAAATATCGACTAATAAAAATATACAATGTAATAAATAACATTAATCAATAGATATCTCACGCCCTATATACAGTGAAAAGATAAAAACATAAAAGTAGAAAAAAAGTTACGTAAGGATAGTTATATAAAATTAGATGTCTTTAGAAAATAAATAAAATAAAATAAATAAATTTATATTAGAAACAATGAGAAAATGTCTTTGTGATGGTAAAAAAAGGCCAAAAAAATAAAGAGCATATATGCAAATTGAAAAATGAAACTGTGTAGATAGAATTTAGATGATCGAGCAATTTCAAATTAGAAATAATTGAAGAAAATACATTTTAAAAAGTAATAAAATAAATTAAAGCACATGATAGTATATCACTAAATAACTAAAAACATATATTTTCAAAGAGAAGCAACTTTGACAAATGAATCATTTGAGCGAGTATTGATGAGGATTTTATTGCTAAAATATAAAAGGAAAATCTTTATTTAAGGGTAAGATAGACATTTCGCCCAATGTCGCAGATGAGGTCGTTGGTCATAGCGGGTCAGGGTGTTGACAATCAAGTCGGGTCATCCGAATCCGACCCATGAACCGACCCGGATAAGTGGAGCGATAAGGCAATGCTTAGTCAATGCATGGGGAGTTCAAGAGACGACACATGTCAAGTAGTAGGACCTGGTTAGCTCCTATAAATACCCCAAGCCATATTGAGAGGAGGTAATTTCACATCCATAATCTTGAACCATAATTTGATATCGCACTATTTTTCTTCGACCACCAATTAACTTGAGCGTCGGAGGGTCATCGTCGGGACGAACCCGACTAGCTTAACATGTCTGTTTTATCTTCAGGCCCTATCTAAGATCTGGTGAGGTGACGTGGTTTAGATCGTAGTCTTCGATCAAAGTCGCACAAAATCGAATCGAATCAAGTATAAAGAACAATTGTCAACACTGTGATTGGACGAAGGGTTGCATTTGCTTTGATAGGACGAAGGGTTGCATTTGCTGCATTACGAAATTTTCAGCATATTTCATTAATTATTGCTTATGTTTGGTGTTCTTTAAATATTCTCATGAGTGTTTTCTTATTTATGCAAAAAAAAATTAATTTAATTTGGTAACTAAACTTTTTTAAATGAAAGAAATTAACATTCCTGCCAAAATTAAACTTATCAAATTAATTTTTCCATGCAAAATGTTAGGAATTTAGTTTAGTAATTGAACTTTTTAAAAAAAGAAAAATTAGAATTCCTACTAAAATTAAACCAATCAATTGTATTTTTCAGGCAAAATTTTAGGGATTTAGTTTATTATTGATTGATTTTTTAAAAGAAATTAATTCCTGCTAAAATTAAACCAATCCATTAGATTTTTTAGATGATTAAATAATTTAAAATTCTAAAAAATTAGAAGTTTGGTCAAAATTGAACCATTGAAGTGAAAGACTTCCTTTCAAATATAATAGATAATAGATAATAGATATGTTCAATTAAAGAATGGGTAAACATCACTTTTGGTCCCTCAACTATACCATTTATCCAGATTTGATCCTTCATATTTCTTATTCATCAGACTTAGTCCTTCAAATTTATATATTCCATTATTTTTTGTCCCTTCCGTTATCTTTCCGTTAAAACTAACGGATTTCTTGAAAAAAAAAAATTATTTTTGCTGTGCAAAGGATTCAAAACTGGGACCTTGAGGAAAATTTTCAATACCTTCACTAATACAACAAGTGCACCATTTGTTTATTTTTTCTAAGATGGAACAAAATTTTATAATTATGTTTTAACTGATGTTCAGAATATTTTCGAGAGTGTTTTTATCTATTTGACGATATCATGTTTATGTATTTGTTTGTGACTTTTATGTCTCTTTTAGTGTACTTTTATGTGTTGTGATTTATGACATTGTTAGGTGCTTGTGTTATTTTGGTTGATTATATTTTAATTTTTTTATTATCAGGATATGTAGGATGACAATGATTTATATTCGTTGATTTTGAAATTTTTTAGCATGATGTTGAGATGTTTTTAATGTGTTCTATTTTATAGTTATGTATATGTAACGTTGTACTTAATGAAAGAACTAAGAGGTGCATGTGGTGGAGTGGTAAAATCATTGAATATTTTATATAAGGTTTTGATTTCAAGTCTTTTTGGCAGCAGAAATAGTTTTTTAAGTAAGTTATATGTGTTAAATAATATTTCATTATTTAGAAAACTAAATAAGTGTTGCATATGATGGAGTGGTAAAAATATTAAATTTTCCTCAAGTCCCAGTTTTGATTCCTTTGGATAGCAAAAATATTTTTTTTTCAAGAAATCCGTTAGCTTTAATAGAAAGATAACGGAAGGGACAAAAAATAATAAAATATATAAACTTGAGGGACAAAATCTGATTAGAGAAACATGAGAGACAAAATCTAGATAAGTGGCATAGTTGAGGGACCAAAAGTGATGTTTATCCTTAAAAAAAATCCTAATTTTTAAAATATGCATTGAGCTAGAATAAAGATGATCATACTGAAAGTTATACAAAGTCAATATTATATTTTCAAAAATTATTTAAATTTTGAAAATACACGTTGAGCTGAAACAAAGATGATAATATTGAAAATTATGAATTTCAAAAAGATAATATTGATACATGTATATAAAATCTATTATTATATTTTTAAATCTAACTATATTTTTTTTTAATTCAAATAATGAAGTGAAGTTCTCTTCCTATTAAATGAAAAGAATTAGAATGCAATGTAAAAATTTAATAAAATTATAAAATAAATCAATATATAATGTGTACTAAAAATATATACGTGGGGTGATAATTATTATAATAAATTATAAAATAAAATCGATATGTAATGCTATATAATGTGCCCTAAAAATATATATATTTATTAGAATAAATATTCTCAACATCACAAAATCTATTAATCAATAAGGGGCATAATTTAAATATGTCAAATGCATTGAAAATTATGACATATTCCATTAATGCCTATTTACCAAATAGAATATTTTTACATTTAAAAAAAATTCAAAATTCTAAGAACTAAAAATTTGATCAAAATTGCTCAATTTTGGTCAAATCACTTCCTTCAGATATATATATTAATAAAATTTTGCATTATTCATATATATATATATATATATATATATATCATGCAACAAATATATACTCTAACATTTTACTAGTTACCTCTAATTGCATGACTTGAGCCATATGGTTCATTGTCATAATTTATTGTGGATGTTGCAAATAAGTTTGGTTGATGTAAAATTTACCGTTTTGGATGGATAAAAATATCCCTCATGGCTTGAATAATTATATTATTTTTAATATATTTTAGTATTTTGAATATTAAATCATCAACAAATTATTTTTTAATTAATTTTTTTAATAAGTGAACAATTTACATTAAAAGTGGAGTATAAAATAATATATTAGTAAATACACAATAAATATAATATAAGCAACAACTCATATGTGTTTCTTAAAAGAAATTGACAAATATATATATGCTTAATCAAACGTTAAATATTTTTAAAATAAATAAATAAATATATTTTATCATATTTTTTTAAAAAAATATGCGGGAAAAACTGATATTTAATTATTCATTTTTATCTAAAAGAATAAATAGTTAATAACTTAATTTGATCACTAAATTAATAAAATATTTTCATGAAAACTTTTTGTGTATTTATTGCACGCATTTATTAGTTCACTTTGAGTCTGTAAAAAAATAACTTTGAACTATTCAACTCACTAAGTATATTTTACTTTATTATAAATAAAATATATTTTTTTCAATTAAAATTTTTTTAGTTAAACTTAAAATGTAAAATTACTCAAAAAAAAAAAGAAATTCTTTGAACATATATATATATAATATAAGTGCAACATTGTCTAAAAATTTAATTATTGGAAGTAAATATTATATTTGTTTGTTGAAAAAGGCAATTGTTATACGACATATAATTCAGGAAGTAAAGTGCATTTTACCATAAAATAACAATAATATCATAAACTAATAAGTAGCTGTAAGAATACTAAAAATTAATAAAAAGAACCAAAAGATATAATAAATATAATGAGAAAAAGTAATAATCACTTGGAACGTTCAACCTTTCCCCTTTTGTCTAAGGCTGGTCGACTATAACGTGTGTACGCAATATATATAGTGCTGTCTGGTTTATGTGATAGAATTAAGCATGATAAGATTAAATAGGATGAAAAATTAAATGATTATTAATTCTATCTTATATTATATGATGTTTTATTTGAGGTATCGAATGCGGGATATTTTATTTGATAATATAATATGGTGTTTGGTCGAAGGGATTATAATGTATGATTAAATATAAAAAAACTGTAAAGGGTATCTATTTTTAAAAAATTTATATTTTTATATTGTAGCTTTTAATTATTTTAAAAGATAAGAAAAATCACTCAATAATTTATTGAAATACAATTGTTTAAAATAAAATTAACTTGTGAAATATTTTTTTTAATGTCTATATTTATATAAAGTAGAAGTTGAAAATAGTATTAAATTAAGTAATTTAAACGCAAAAACTCAAATATTTTTCAAAAGTCCAAAAAAGAAAGAAGCAATATTTTTATTATATTTTATTATTAAATTATTATAATTAAAATAGTTTTTTTAAACATATGCAAATTTCACAAAAAACGAAAAAGGCAAATCGGGAGATAGTGGAGACTAGGAGAGAGTTCAAAGGTAAATTAGGAAAAAAGATAATAATATTAGTTTATATGATTATTAATACCAGCTAAATGGACTTGACTCATAATACCGTATGTCATGATAAATAAAATCGAGTCTGGTATTAATATCGTGCTCTAATAATACTAACAAATATGTGACTATTCATAATAAATAATTTTATCATGCCTAATCACATGAACCAAACGGACCTATAAAGAGAGATATTTTTGGGACGATGTCCCAGTTCAATGAAGGAGAACTCATTATTACGGTGATGGTCCACATCATCTTTCTTAGGTTGAGCGGCATGCATTTCATCTGTGCATATTTTTTCAGTTATGTGATGTGGCTAAGTGATCCAACTCACATTGGGATGCAAAACCGGCTATGGAACTATCGACGAAAGGCGAAAATACGATAAAGTAGATACATGATTTCGAGAGTAATCAAACAACAAAAACTCAGACAATGACAGAACGACTTATGATTGAGTGATAGATTGATTAGCCGTAACACAATTTTTACGGATAATTAATTACATTTTTCTTTCATCAAGTTCGGGTAACTATACATAAATTTTTTGTAGATTGATAAATATAATGTTTGTTTCATCTAATAAATATATCTCTCTATTAGTCAAAATTTACTGATATTAATAAAAGAAAGGACAAAAATTCATATTTATTTCCAATTGACTTATTACTAATTTATATCAGGCCAAATAAATATTTTTATAATCAAATTATACTTATACATCTTCATATATTAATGCATGTGAGGAGGTATATATAGTTAGAAAAAATATTTTACCTGCAGTATGTCAGTATCAAGTCAAACGGGATAAATATAAATTTTTATTCAATTTTTTGTTAATGTCAACAAATTCATTGAATTTTAACTAATAAAAAGACCTATTTGTTATATGAAAGCAAATTTCAAATATATTAAATATAATTTTTTAAATTATAAAAAAATTACATTTAATTACATCAAATATCATCAAACACAACGGTAGTTATGCAAAAATTTCATTGGAAAAACACATGAATACGTTCTGGTTGCCTCTTAAAGTTGGAAGGTCACGGGCACCGACAGCATTCACCTGTCAAAATCATGTCAAAAGATATGAAGCAAAGGTCCTCCAAATTATGTTCTCCACAACCATTTTTATTAATTTTACCTTGCAACTAGAACAAACTATTTAGAAATAATATCAAAAGCTTTATCAATATTCTGTACCTTTAGAGCAAAATAACTTTAATTATTTCAAGAAAATATGACAATATTACGAGATCTCAGCAAAGCTTTTGACATTTTAAAAGGGTAAAATTACAACGAGCTCCTATGAGATTTTTTATAAAAAATTATAGAAAATTTTAAAAAGTAAGTAAAATTATAATGTATAATACACGAAGGTATTCTGGTTAATTTATCATAAAAAATGGATGAAAACTTAACAGAGACTAATGAAAATAGACTAATTGTTGGACAGATATTAAAAGTAGCTATAATAATAATTTTTGAAACGACGATGGAGTATTTATAATTATCTTAAATCTCATGAGAACTAGATGTAATTTACCCCCATATTAGAAACTATGCCCACAATTTTAATTGATCTCATTAATTCTTTTCTTTTTAATTCCTTTATTTGAGACAAATTCTCGGAACAATCACATGTAAAATACTCTGAATGTTTGCCTATATCCTTACAGAACACTAAATTCAATATATTTTTCTCTCTATCGCCAAAATCCACACATAGAAATTATATAATGAAATATAGTGCACTAGAGAACTCCTTCCCGACATTGTTTGCGGTACCTTTCTGCATTAAAAGCAAGATAAGCAGGAGTTTGACTGATTTTGGACAAGTAAGAATCAGTCATCTGTTTCATCAACTTGTAGTAAGACCTTTCTGCATGTTCAATAAGCCCGGCAATGAAGACTGTTCAATACATTTGGAGAGCGCGTGAAAGAGACTGTACATATATGAGATTAGTCAGCTCGCAACCGTTATATAAAACACGATGAATCCTTTAGCTTAAGACATCATAGTTTCTTCTTAAAACAGCTCAATCCGTAATCAAATATTTCCATAATTCCAGTTCTTTCTCTTGTTTGTATCCTCATTTTGCAATTGTCATCTGCAAATGCAAATGATTCCTCAGAAACTTATATTGTACACGTCCATGCACCAGATAGTCAACTTCTGTCTGAACAATCCCAAGATTTAGAGAGCTGGTACCGGTTGTTCCTGCCTACGACACCAGCAAGCTCAACAGAAACACCCCGGATGGTTTATTCCTACAGCAATGTGTTTTCGGGGTTCGCAGCTAAGCTAACATCGGAGGAAGTGAAAGCAATGCAAGGAAAGAAGGGATTTGTGTCTGCAAGGCCACAGCAGGTATTGCAGTTACACACGACTCACACGCCTAATTTCCTCGGTTTACACCAAAATGCAGGGCTTTGGAAAGACTCCAACTATGGTAAAGGAATAGTTATCGGAATTTTGGACACTGGAATATTTCCTGATCATCCTTCTTTCAGCGATGAAGGGATGCCTCCCCCACCGGCTAAGTGGAAGGGGACGTGCGAATTCAATTTCACAGCCTGCAATAACAAGATAATCGGAGCAAGACAATTCAAAACAGGCAATGGAACTCCTTTAGATCACGAAGGCCATGGCACTCACGCAGCAAGCACGGCTGCGGGTAATTTTGTGAGAGGCGCCAATGTATTTTGGCAACGCCAATGGAACAGCCGTTGGCATAGCGCCTCTGGCTCACTTGGCCATCTACAAAGTCTGCTCACTTGACTGTGCGGAGAGTGACATATTAGCGGCCATGGATACGGCCATTGAAGACGGCGTGGATATTCTGTCAATCTCCTTTGGTGGTCATCCTAGGGAACTTCATGACGACCACATTTCACTCGGTGCGTTTAGCGCAATGCAGAAGGGAATTTTTGTCAGCTGCTCTGCTGGAAATAGTGGACCTTACACTTTTACATTATCGAATGATGCCCCCTGGATTCTCACCGTTGGTGCTAGCACAATAGATAGAACCTTAAGGGCAACTGCCGTTCTAGGCAGCAAACTAGAACTTAATGGTGAGTCGGCATTCCAACCCAAGGCTTCGCTCCTGGGACAACTGCCCCTGGTTTACCCTGGAACGATTAGTAGTGATTTTTCCCAAAACTATTGCGATCCTGAGTCACTAAATAGAACTGGTGTCAAAGGTAAGATAGTTTTATGTTACGTTGAAAATGACATCAGAACTACCACAATTGAACAGGGACGTATGGTGAAAGACGCAGGTGGTGCCGCCATGATCCTCATAAACATAGGCCGGGATGGCTTTACCACGTCTGCAGACGCTCATGTTATTCCTGCTACCAACATCAACTATGAAGATGGAGAAAAGATCTTGGCCTATATGAACTCAACATCTGCTCCAACAGCAACAATTGTGTTCAAAGGAACTATAATTGGCGATAAAAGAGCTCCAACGGTGGCCGCATTTTCTTCCAGGGGCCCCAGCACTGTAAGCCGTGGAATTGTGAAGCCGGATATTATAGGCCCTGGTGTCAACATTCTTGCAGCGTGGCCTAATTCGGTCGAAAACAAAACCAACATAAGAAATACCTTTAACGTAATTTCTGGCACTTCAGTGTCTTGCCCTCACCTGAGCGGGATAGCAGCACTTATCAAAAGTGCCCACCCTGGCTGGTCTCCGGCAGCCATCAAATCAGCTATAATAACTACGTACTGCCGACATAGTCAATCTTGAAAACCAGCCGATACAGGACGAGAAGCATCTCCCTGCTGATATTTTCGCCGCAGGTGCAGGCCATGTCAATGCTGCAAAGGCGAGCGATCCAGGTCTCATTTATGACATTGAGCCACAAGACTACATTCCATACTTCTGCGGCCTGAGATACACGAGCCGGCAAGTAAGCAAAATCTTTCAAAGAAGCGTGAATTGCTCAGAAGTATCGGCCATTTCTGCTGAGCAGCTGAATTATCCTTCATTTGCAGTCAACCGGTTTGGATCATCTAATCAGACATTTACAAGGACAGTGACAAATGTTGGGGAGGATAGCTCGAGTTACACTGTTGAGGTTGTCTCACCACAAGATTTAAACGTAACTGTGAATCCACGGACGCTTAATTTCTCAAAGTTGAACCAGAAGTTGACATATGAAGTCAGTTTTAGTCTACCACCATTTGGTGGTGAAGCTGGTGCTGCTTCACAGGGATACATTCTATGGAGATCGGCTAAGCATTCAGTGAGGAGCCCTGTTGCTGCATATTACTATTGAGGGAAATATATACAGTAAAATCTCTATAAATTAATACTTTATTAATTAATAAATTCTCTAAATTAATAAAATCTTTCGGTCCCGACTTGGGTCTTTATAAAAAATCATCAAATTCGATAAGATAATAAGATAATAAATTTTCGGTAAATTCCTTTATAAATATTAGGTCCCACTAAAACTCTAAATTAATAATACATAAATATTACAATTATAAATATTATGATAATTTGCTAAAATATGAAGTCTGTAATGCTTTACGCATTTGATCATTGATGGATAATTTTGCGATACCTTTTAGATGAGAAGACGTGGTTGGGTGTTATGAATTATTTTATTTTCATATTGAGATTTATATAGTATATATTTCATTCATCATGCATGAATTTATTTAATAGTTATTTAAGTGCAATGAATTAATGTAAACATGTATGTTTAAGTAATTCCAATGAATTGATGCATGCGTCTATGAATATAATAGTTAATTATATACAATAAATTGATATTATAGATTAATATATTTAATTAGTTACAAAGAATTGATTGATGCATGAATATAATCAATGAAACATATATGAATTCATTTATTTTCAATACATATGTATTAAATTTGCTGAATTTAAAAAGTCTATCTCTTAATTAACAAAATATTAATTTATCGATAAATTAATATCTTTTTAAATTAATAAAATTTCATGGTCCCAAGGTTATTAATTCATAAAGGTTTTACTGTATATGTTAAGGGTTTGGGTTTACTCGATTAGATTTTCTATTCCGAATTTTATTTGAATCTTTTATTATACTAGGAAGGAAGGGGTAAATTGCAATTTATCTATTCGTGTTATCGAAAAAAAATAAAATCGTAATTTATCTCTATATGTTTTTTGAAAAAATAGCAATTTATTCCTTTATGTTTTTAAAATTAAAGCAATTTACCTTTTTAAGTAGGGAGGTAAATTGCTTTATTTTTTAAAATACATGAGATAAATTACTATTTATGTTTCATAAAGAGAATAATTTATCATTTTTAATATTATATGAAGATAAATTATATTAAATTTTATTAGGAAATATTACGTGCAATGCAACGTAGAAACATATGTTTAGAGGTCAATAATCACTTGTTACTTACAAAAATATTAAACTCATAATTTACTTAAAAAAAATATTTATGCATGTGCAATGCGCAAATGCCTCGGAAAAACAGAAATGGCCATAAAAAAAATTCTATATATTAATATTTTAATAAAATTTGTATAGAATAATATTTCAGTGTTTGTTGAGATTAGCTAATAATTTATTTTAGTAAAATTAAATTTTGATTTTAACTCATAGCCGAAAATATAAAGAATTACATTTAGATCCCATTAAAAATGCGAAATTACGCTTTACCGTAAAGAAATTCTAAATTATACTCACCCTTTCAAAAATACACTATTTACACCTTACTCGTTTTTTTTGGAATTTGGACAAAAATGCTGATGTCAACAAAAACAAAATTACATAAGATTTTTATTTTTATCCTTTATTTAATTTTCTCAAATACTAATTTTGTATTTATAAGAGCAAAAATATGGTGATGTTGGCCTCACTCCATATATCTTATTATATATTACTTTATAAGTATAAAAATATACATAAAAATATTAAATGAGGGCAAAATAAAAAATTTATGTGATTTTATTTTGTTTATGTGAGTATTTTACATTCAAACCCTAATGGAGTTATTTGGGTATAAATAAATAATATTCGGAAGGATTGTAAGTATAATTTCAAAAAAATTTCGATGAAAAATATAATTTCTTATTTTTAAAGGGATTTTAAATGTAGTTAACACTATATATATCGAGAGAGAGAGATATTTACTCACCCCAAAAAATACATTGTTGTGTTGGAAGAGTAGAAGTTGGAGTTAATTATTTTTTTATTATAAAAAAAAATTATTTTATTATAATTATTTTTAAATATATAACAAAAACACTCGTCATTAAATAAAGGGGAAAAAATGCAGAATTCCCCAAGTCGGGAAACAAAATCCCGACTTCAAGTCGGGATTTTGAATCCCGACTTGGAGTCGGGATTCTGAAACCCGACTCCAAGTCGGGATCCTGAATCCCGACTTGAAGTCGGGATTCTGTTTCCCAACTTGGGAATTCTGCTTATTTTTTTTTTTTCGTTTCAATTATTATTATATAATTTAATTTATATATAATTAATTTTAACAATATACTAAAATTTAAAATTAATAAAATTAACATTGCATTAACTTAAAAAATTACAATTAAGGGTACAAATGTAATAGTTATTTATTTTGTACAATTGTAAAAAATTACATTAAATGTATACAATAACAAATATCAAAAATGTCCACCCGTTCCACAATGTCGTCTGTGGCGTTGACGTCGAGGTCTTCTAACTGGCTCATTTTGCGCCTCATTTTCTTCACCAACAAACCGACTTGATGTTTCAGAACTTGACTCCACATTGTCACGATATGCACCAAATGATGGAAATGGAATTGGTGAAATATTATATCCTTGTGTATATGGTTGATTAAAACCAAGACCAAGGTCAAGAGAAAAATCTTGTGTTTGATTTGACATATATGGAGTCGATTGAAACCAATCACCTTGAGATGGTTGAGGCATATAATAATCTTGAGGCGGTTGAGGTACGTAATAATCTTGAGGTGGATATACTGTAGAAGGACCAGCTATATCCACTCCAATATCACGACGTTCAACTGAACCAGTTGACATTCGGCTAGAACTTCTTCTTTGCCTGTGGGATGTTGTGGGAGCATCATCGGATGGAGAAACAATTTGTTGTGGCTGTTGGGTTATAGCCTCCTTGATAATATGTAACCCATGTTCAAATCTATCCACTAATTGACTATATCCATCGATATTTGGTGGTCTAGATCGACATAAAGTTTCAAGGGCATTCACCTCATTTGCCTGAAAAGTGTAGAAAAATAATTAGCTTTGTGTTGTTAAAAATATATATAAAATAAAACATGTAATATTATATAATAACGTACCACAACTTGCAACATAGGTGCTTCTCCAGGTTGGTACCCGCTTTCCACACGTCTATCAGTAGATGACGACACGAAATTTCTTGTTATGTTGTAGTACCACTCCCAATAACCTCGTTCTGTTTCCCTTCTATTAGAAATGAGTGGCGTATGTACAACCGTGTCATATCGTCTTTGCCATCTATTGATGTATTGTATGTGTTGCAGAGACCAATCTGCGCCCGCATGATTTTTACGGGAAATCTGATGGAGGCTCATATCACGGGTATCCGTCGATTCTGGTACATTCTGCCTCATCCCGAATTGGCGAACAACTCGTTCGGGACGATGCATTTCAACTATTGCGTAGAATATCAACGGAATAGATGACCTCCACAACTGGGGGTTCAATTCATCGGCGTAAGCCATAATGACATCCGAGTCAATGTCATACGGCTGCCATATGAACTATAATAAAAACAAAAATATAAATTAATATAAATTTAATTCACGGTATAAATATACGAATAATATTAAAATTTAGTTACCTGATCCGCCTGCATCTCATCTCGTATGACTCGTACAGTTCCCCGAACTGTAGTGGTGAAAGTGTGCTGACAATTCCAAGTAGCACCATATGGTGCTGCTGGGAGCCAGCGATTGTTGTCCATTTGCACTTGGCCCATAAATAGCCGTTGGGCACCAAGTCCAGGACAAAGTGGCGTAATCTGTGACCACGCCCAAATCTACACGAACAATACAAATATGTGTTATTAATGAATATCAATAGCAAAAAAAAAAAAATGTGTAAGACTTTTTAAGTCAATTTTACCTGTAGCAATTGCAGTGCTCCACCAATTGCCGCTTTGCCTTTTGTGCTGGCATTGCACAATTCGCGATATAAAAATGCCAGCACAGCACTCCCCCAACTATAGTTCCTCGCGGTTTCTATATCTTCTAATTTTGAAAGATATAGTAATGAGACATAGTTACCTGAGGAATTTGGGCACATCAATCCCCCAAATAAAAGTAATGCAACGGCACGTGCGTACTGGACGACGACAGCCTGGGGAGTATTATAAGTAATTTCGACTGCCGCCAAATGAGATGTAATTGCCGATGTCTGTAATCTCGAGCCCTTCAACACATTTGCAGATTGTTATACTCCGAATGTGGTGTCTGTCACACAAGGGCTCGATAATATTGAACTTAATTACACAGAGCCCACCCACTCACATACTCCATCCACCTCCCATTTTATACCAACTTCTGCACAACACATTGCCGAGCCAGAAGACCCTATTGCGGACAGCCTGGCTAATGAATCAGATGCAGCTTCCGAACCGGATGAAGTGGATTACCCAATTCCACCTGAGGATGAAATAGAAGATGTTGACATAAATGTTGTCACCGAAAATGTTGCACAAGGTACGTCAACATCCTCTCAGCCGGTTACGGCACAACGAACTTCTCAGGAAACATTTTACCGCTCCATACCATTTTTTGAACAAACATTCCCGAAGGTACCAATGGATTCCATTGATGTACCGAACTTAAGGTATGCAAAATTTAATGACAAAAACAAAGGCAAACTTGATGTGGGAATGCTTTTCAAAAATAAAGAAGCTTTAATCGAGGCGGTGAAAGATCACTCAATACGATATGCCCGACGCGAGTATTGGGTACCTGAGAGTTCAAAGACCAAGTGGAAAGTATTGTGTAGGCATACCACCGAAGGTATATATATATATATTTTTGTCGTATATGTCTAAGCATACAAAATTATTCGACTGATTCGTGTTTATTTTTTGCAGCTATGCGGTGTAGATGGAGCTGCGAGGCATTTACAAATCAAAAATGGGAAGGTGGACAATAACAAAATACGAAGGGGACCATACATGTATATTGAATCAAATGTCCCTCGAACACGGTAATTTAGATAGAGTATATGTTGCTTCTTTATTGTTAGGACATGTAAAATGCAACCCGTCGTACGGAATCAAGCATGTCATCCAGACTGTGAAAGACCATACCGGATACGATATAGCATATCAAAAGGCATGGTACAGTTTGAAAATGGCACGTGAGATGGTTTATGGCACATGGGAGAGCTCCGTTCAAAAGCTACCCAAATACTTGGGAGCTCTCCAAAAATATAATCCAGGAACGATTGTTGAATGGCAACATAAAGCCCGCGACACATCAACCGGTGCATATGTGATAGGGTACGTATTCTGGGCGTTCAAGCCGTGCATTGAAGGGTTCCAACACTGTCGCAACCTTATCAGTGTAGATGGGACCCATCTATACACAAAGTACAAGCACAAGATGTTGATTGCTGCTGCCATGGATGGAAATCAACAGGTACTTCCTCTTGCTTTTGCTATTGTCGATGAAGAATCACTTTTATCATGGAAGTGGTTTCTTAGACAATTGAGCAGACACATTATACGAGGGCGACGGGGTATCTGCCTTATTTCTGACCGCCATGCTGGTATCACAAGAGCTGTACGTGAATGTCCGGATTTCGTGCCACCTAACGGTGTGCACCGATATTGCTTGCGGCATGTGTGTTCCAATTTCAACAGTAAATACAAAAATATTGTGTTGAAGGATCTTTGTTGGAGAGCTGGCTCTGAATATCAGATCAGAAAATTCAATCGCACTATGGAGGAGATAAAGAAACAGTCCCTCGAGGCGTTTCAGTGGTTAGATAGGATCGACAAGGAAAAATGGACAGCATCACATGACGGTGGATGGCGATGTGGAATTCTGACGACAAATATGTCGGAATGCATAAATGGAGTATTGAAAGGGGCGCGCCGCCTACCGTTGACAGCAATTGCTGATATGACGTTTCAGCGAAGTGTCCATTATTTCCGTGAGAGGTTAGCAAGAAGTACTGTAATGTTGACCAACAACCAACTGTGGACGGATTTTGCATATAAGATGTTCACATGTTGGCATCAAAATTCTGTTGAACATACCGTCACCAAATACCATCAGTTCCAACAGTCCGCCTCGATTGTTACAATACGTCACGGTGGACATGGAGTCAACACCCATGTTGTCAAAATTGCGAACCGAGAATGTTCTTGCGGCAAATGGACTCAATTTGGTATACCTTGCAGTCACGCTCAAAAGGTATGCGCTGCATTCATGATTAATGCTGCATCAATGGTGAAGGATTATTACGATATAATGACTTATAAGAATACATATTCTAAGTCATTTGAACCTGTACATTCCGAAGATTATTGGGATGTACCGGGATTTGAGTTGGTCCACGATCCTACTATTCGCATCTCTTCGCGCCCCGGTCGAAATCAAACAACACGTATTCACAACGAGATGGATTGGGCGCAAAGGCGTGCACGACAACAAGCACAACAAAGAAATTCTTCAACACAATCGGATGTGCCAGTACCGGGTAGCCAGGATTAATTGTATATTTTTTGTATTTTTTACAATTGTACAAAAATATACACTTTTACATTTATACATTTAATGTAATTTTTTACAATTGTACAAAATAAATAACTATTACATTTGTACCCTTAATTGTAATTTTTTAAGTTAATGCAATGTTAATTTTATTAATTTTGAATTTTAGTATATTGTTAAAATTAATTATATATAAATTAAATTATATAATAATAATTTAAACGAAAAAAAAAAAGGAAGAATTCCCAAGTCGGGAACCAAAATCCTGACTTCAAGTCGGGATTCAGGATCCCGACTTGGAGTCGGGTTTCAGAATCCCGACTCCAAGTCGGGATTCAAAATCCCGACTTGAAGTCGGGATTTTGTTTCCCGACTTGGGGAATTCTGCATTTTTCCCCCTTTATTTAATGACGAGTCGCGATTTCAAATCGCGACTCGTCATATTTGTGTTATTATTTTAAAAATAATTATGATAAAATAATTTTCTTTTTTTATAATAAAAAAATAATTAACTCGTAGAAGTTGCCGCTGTCTGTGAGGACTCTCTGTTGGAGCCGGATAAATTCCGACCACGAGGAGAAATTTTTGTGATGTGTGATTAAAACATATGAAAATCTATACTAATTATAAAAGCAAAGGCTCTTTTGTATCTTGAAAAGAAGTTATTAATGTATTTTTACATAATTCATAGACCTCTCTATTTCCACAAAATGAATGATTTAATTTGTAGAGGTTAAAATAGAAAGTTAGCTTATTTTGATAGTTCTCGTGCCAAAATTTTAAACTAGTCAAAATACCCTCTAATATAAGACGTTAAACCTTTACGAATTCTTCTCTTTTCACTCTCTCTAAGACCTGATATTTTACATCTTTGAACCATCTTCCCCTTTCCCATAATCCCACGTTCTCAAAACCAATTTCTCTCTCGCTCTCTCTCTCTCTCTCTACCGTTTCGCCGTACCGGTACTTGAACCCTATAATCCCACCTTATTCCTACGCAATTCACGTATTATTTTCATCACAACAGAAATGACAAACTGGTGGATTCTCCCTCTCAATCACGGTAATTCTCACAGAATTGGATCACTAATTGCTACGATTTGATCACTACCCCTTCTAAGTTTGGTACTGTTTCTTTGAAGTAATCAGCATAGCACTTGGAGCAGACGCAACGATTTTCCGCCGAGCTCATTATCTCCTTTTCTGCTTGGATTGACTTGGCATCCTCATTTTCACAGGTTCTTTTGATATGTGTCCCACTTATCTTCTTTACTTTTTGTTCATTTTGTTTCATGAATTATTATTATTATTATTTTGGATCTTTTTTTATGTATTCAGTTCAATTTTTTCGCATATATACTCTGTTTGGGGCTTGAAGGCAGAAATAATTGATTTTTGGGGGGAGAGTGTTTATTATGAATGCTCTAAATTTGTTTATGGATTCGTTGACGATTATGTCGTCCCCATTTCTTTCTACGAATCTTTCCGCTTCAGAAATCCTAAAAAGTTTTAGGACAAGAATTAGTTGGACACTTCAACATATTCTAGATTTAGCTTTGATAGTTTGGTGAAAAACAGTTTGCCAAGCGCTTTTCGGTATATTTTGATGCCTTTAAACTTCGAATTTTGTTACCATATATCTGTTTACTTGATTTTAATAGTATACTTAAATCTAAATTTATGAAAACATATTAGGAATAAGAAAACTCGCTCCTCTCGAGGCTAGAGTAGAAAGGTTTTTTGACTAAAGGCGTTAATATGATTCTCTTTTAAAGTTCTAAAGTTTTACACTCTGCATTATTGCTATTTATTGAAGTGATTGAGGATGTTTCATAATTGAATTAGTATATGTATTCTCTTTATTGTAGATGTTTCCTCTATATCAGAATGCATACACAGAAATCAACTTCATAAGCTTTATTATTGGTTCAGACTTTCTCATTGTTTGTACGTTATTATTTAAGATATTGGTCATAGTTTTTAACTTATCATGTCTGAGGATATATTCAAAATCTGCACATTTGTGAAAAGGGATAGAAAAAATGCTTATACTTTGTTGATTTTTTCAGTTAAGTGATAGTTGACCAAGAAAAGTACCAGGAGTAACTAGCTCTCCTCTAATTCTTTTGAAGTTTTATTGAGTTTCATATTTGAAAGGATCATTGTATTTTTTTATCTTTTTGTGAAAATTTAGAGTGTCATTTGCTCTAGGTTTCTTTTAACAAGTTTATTGATTTGTTAAAGGCATTGGAATAACTCAACGATAGGTTGGTAGATTTTCACGACTCCTTTAGTTTTCTTTATCTCCTATATCTATGGACGTTTTCATAATTGAGATAAAGGTTTTGATTTTTCCATGTTTCTGTTTTCATGTGAATTGAGATTTGTGTTGCACAAAAGAAAGAAATGATGGGTTCTTAAATAATTGAGATGTCTGTCTTTGTTTACACTCTGTTTATCCTCTCTAGAATTGCAATACATACCTACTCCCTCTATGTTGTAATTTGTTTGCCATGTTTTGGATGTAGATTTATCACGTTATCACAATTATTTCATTCAAATAGGATTGGTTAATCCAGTTAATTTTTATCTCTCGATTAGAGTTAGTTCTTATGCTACCCGTAATATTAATAGCACAAAAATTGAAGCCTTAAGATAATAAAAAACATACTGAAATCTTTTCATTAACAACACCTCAGAGGCGCAATGAATTTTTAGTAGATGCAGGAGGTCATTGTTGGGCGCTACACACCTTCGTATGCCCAGTAAAAGTATGTAGTGGCTGGCTAATTTTTCTTATGTTGTAATGAATACGGTCATTATGCAAAACGAACCGCACGAGAATATAACTTCATACATCTATGAATAAAGGTACTTTTTCTCTTTCTACTTTTTTTCCCTTCATCTATGGAAAAAGTACTAAAATTTTTTCCTTCTAAAATGTAGATATGGAGGCTGCTGTGATTAGGATTATCAGGCTCTGGCACTGAAAGCAGCGATGTGCTGCACTTATCTTCTATTCGTTTCCTTTGAAATTCTTTAGGATTTTACAATTTACATTGAACAATATCTAGATGTGTTTTTTGTTATTTTATATTATATCTTATATTCCAAATGGTTATACTATATTTTTAGATACTAATTTTTATGTGTAACTTGGGTTATTCCTTTAATATCAATTCATGATATATTAGTTCAATAAAAGAGTTAGAATCAAAGAATTTAAGAGTAGGTTAATCGTGCACTGAAATTAGAAATGTATAATTTATTTGTTTCGCATTTAAAATAATTGTGCTTACTCAAATTTACACTTAAAAAATTTATGCTCATAAGGATTCCGTGCAACTGCACCTAGCATATTTAAAATGGATCATATCTTTAGTGAACATATTCATTAGGAGGCTCAATCTAAGAAGAGCAACAAGGCTTGGGGTCGCCCAATATACCTGCCCCTAACAGCCCAGGAGGCTTGGCAGCCCAGAACGGAGAACGGAGGCCCAAGGCACCCCTGGGCTTGACCCATAAACATGACCCAACAACGATGACCAGCACAAGGGCCCACGCTTGGCAACCTCCTCCTCCACGTGGCATGCAACTAGCCATCCAGCCAATCGCCACATTAGACTTTGTTAATCTTAGAAATATAATTCGAACGAGGGAGGTCTCCCTGACGACTAGGATTTTCTTGGCGGCTGGGACTCCCTGCCAGTAAGGGATCTCCCCCCACAAAAGAATATTCATTTTGTGCATATCCAACTATAGATAGGGGCAATTTACTGTTTATCCAACCCCTCTAACCCCGAAGACGAAGGAAGAAAGATAGGCCCCAACAAACGGGGTGTTGGAATAGGTGACGAAAAAACCAATTAGATTGACGGTTTTGAGAACCATTCAAGTAATCTTTATTTAAGTAATATTGTCCCAATGGATATTATAAATATTCGTCTTGGGCACATGTGTTTGTTTTGCTTACCAATTACGTTAAGTTCTATTTTGACGTTGCAACAGATGCCTACAAACCATTTAATAACCCATGTAGTTGGACTGCACACTGGATGACGGCTATGACGTTGCAACAGATGCCTACAAACCATTTAATAACCAATGTAGTTGGGCTGCACACTGGATGACGGCTATGAAACTAACTTTTGAGAGTTGGTCTGGAACGTTCTAAGTCGAGGACCTCGAGACTGGGCATCGAGAGTCCTATTGGGACTTGCACTGAGTATTGCATTAATCGGATGAGTGCCGCATTTTAATTAGCGACAGACGTTGGATGTCTGTGCAATTTCATTGGGTTAGTTGACAAGGTGGTCAACTGACTGAATTGCAATTTCTGCATATGATTATTTTTACGATATTGGATATGATGGTTTTTATTATACATGGGATGTTTATTTTTATCTAACATGTTTAATTGAATTATTATGCTAGTTGGATGACAATGGATGATCACAGAGCCTTTGACCTTTTGAATGTATTTATTTATTTTATTTATGTTGGGGGGCCTGTGTGACCTTTTATTTTATCTCTCTCATTCTCTCGTTTTTTACCTTGGAATAATAAGGCTTGCTTTCCCTCCCACTATATACTCCTCTGTCTGTT
The DNA here is from genome assembly GCF_026168435.1 of Sesamum indicum. Lineage (NCBI taxonomy): Eukaryota > Viridiplantae > Streptophyta > Magnoliopsida > Lamiales > Pedaliaceae > Sesamum > Sesamum indicum. Next base: position 4,580,791 of record NC_142657.1, on the reverse strand, counting down.
GATTGCGGTTTCTTTTTAAATTGTAATGAGAGTAGAATAGGTTTTTGGTGAGGATTTTTATTTTTATAAAACAAGCCTACAGAGGAAGGAGGCAAACCCATGGAGTAAAGAGGTCCAAGGAGGAGTTACAAGGGCCATTAGTATGTTAATGGATAAATTACAATTGTAATAGCATACGACTACCGTAGACAAACCTTAGACTCACTGTGGGCTCAGTGGGCTGCATAGGTTAGGTTCGTGATCATTCAGCAGGGGTGTGCTAGGTTCATTTACATGTGATACTTTTATTTAAGTTCTTTTAAATATTAGATATTTATGCATGGAAAACATTTATGTAATAAGGTCTCGGTCAATACTCAAATTTAACACTCATTTTCTTGGACCAAGTTAAAGTTTTATGGCCCAAAATGGACATGAATCAAAATGGTTTGATTTGTAATGTGGTGTGGAAGCTGCCACTACCCAAGTGTGGTCTCACGGTCATGGGACATTTGGAATAGAGGCAAGCTATACTATTATTGTGAACAAAAGAACAAGCACATTGTTTTTCTGTCTCACGAATCGGGGGGCGGGGAGGGGCGAAGGTATAGGGGTGATTTGGCTGATGGGTTGAGCCTGACACTAAATAAATATTAGGCCTGTAATGAACTTGGATCCAAATATTTTTCAATATGTCCAGACCTTACATCCATAACAATATGATGAGGAAGCTACCTGTATCCAGATGTGGTTCACGAGTCGTGGTATGTTCAGAATAGAAGGCAAGCTGCATTATTGTTATGATAAAAGGAACATGCTCATTGTTATCCTGTCTCACAAGTCGTGGGGGCCAACAATTGAGGCGTGATTTGGTTTATGGGTTGAGTTTAACATCGAGTAGCATGATTTATTTGGAGTCCTTGGGATCATGTGAAGAGGTGAGACAAAACATCTTGAGAATCTCGTGGAATGAGAATGACATTGATCGCCTCCCACAAGGCTTTTTTCATGTGAATTCTAAAAGCGGGGCATTGTAAACTGTTCTTGTGGATCCCAAGCCCACTAGGAAACGGTTTTTCAAAACCCCACTTAAGAGTGTTGGGATTTTGTAGAAATAGTGGGAAGGGTTAATGATTAAAAGACCAAATCTTAACTCAAATACAATATTACTACAGTTTGTTTAATTTTCTGCTTTATGTTATGAAGTTTAAGATTTGCTTTACATTTGTTATTATTTGAGATTTATATTATGGAACACATTAATCAATCTATTGGTTTTGAAGTCGGAGGAATTTCCTCGATTTCTGAACTTGTCTTATGTCATGGATAAGCTATTTCCATCGAACTTGCGAAAAGGATCCTTACTTAAAGAATGTTTGACGTTCGAGGTTGAGGCATGAGGATAATCACGAAGTCCGTTGTGTCATACCTGCTTCCATCATCCATAAACGGTATGACAGGTTGGGTGTTGTTGGCTTAATAATGCTCCATATAAAATGAATTATGCGGCACCGAACCGACATATTGGATATGCTGCGATGGAAACATCTTTGAAGCCAAGATGATTGAGGGTTGTCTGTACATAAAACATGGGGTTAAGATGCTATCCCTTGTGGAAAAGCTCTAAGACCTCAATGTTGATCGTGAAAAAGAGATGAATAGTGACGTAATCCTTAAGTCCCTTCATCCCTCCTTCGACCTATTTATCATGAACTCTAAATGGGCTTGAAAAGACCACTCATAAGCCTTGTCCAGTACAGTCGGAGTGTGTAGCAAGGACGGTAAGTTTCAAGAAGAGGATCCATTCCCTGTCAGTATATGATAGAGGTATCTCCTATACACTTGGAGATGCATTCACGCCTTAGAATATGTGGCCACAGTGGTTGATTAAATAGGAAAAGGAGGTCCCTATATCGAGAAACTTGGTGTAATGCGATATCAACTATTAACTATAGATGCCTAGTCCAGGATGAGAACCGACACTTAATTCCAAAGTTGATCAAAGAATTGCATTTTTGGAAAGTGCTAGTTTAGTCATAATTAGACTCTTCTCTATTTGGAGTGAATTGAAGAGTTGCCTTATAGATAATAGAATACATCTAGACACATTCTTATTTATCTATTCAAGGTATAAAAATATATGTTGTGTATAATTATTAGGGTAATAATTCATTACACAATGAAACACAAAATTCTTCCTTCTCCATCATAATGTTCTGCCGACCCTCTCTCTCAAAAGGATGAGATTTTGGTCTTGATTCCTTCTAACAAAGGGATCAAGACTTCGTTTATTTTGGTATGGTGTGGATCATTTTTGGAGAATTTCTACGTTGGAATCTCGGGTGAACATTCAATGAAATTAGCCAGTTGGAAGCTTGGAACTTTAATAGGTATGTTTTAAGTTTAAATTTTATGCTTCTCCTCTTATTTTCAACCATAGCCTCGTATGATTAATCTTTTATTGTTGTGTAATTTTCATACTACATCGAACGCCCGAAAACTCCAAGTGCACACCTCTTAGATTCGTTGTTTTTACGCTTTAATTTTTAATTACTGTATGCGCTTCCGTTACCGCTTCCACTAGCGCATTCCCGGACTGTACCACGCGATCCTTCACGGGGACACCCTCCTATATATACAGGTATTGTCTCTTAGGTAGGGGATGACTACCTGATTCCTTGAAACACTCATTTAGCACTCATCAAGCGTTCACCTTCAAATTGGCACATTTCCTTCGATCTAATCAACATATCTCGATCTATTACTATTATTTACTTTCTTGTCTTATTCTTTCTTGAACCCAATACTGAATTCGGTGTTGGAGTGCTAAACTGTTGTTTTTGTAGGCCTCTTTTCTAGGATCATAAACACTCCAGCCTAAATCCTGAATGATAATCCAAGCCCATTGGATTTGTTCGATTTTCGCACGCATCAATTGGTGCCGTCTGTGGAAACACAAAGTTGAAGACGTAGATAACGATGGAGACACCCAACAATGCACCAAACAAGCAGAAGGTTGGGGAGACAACTGTTGACACCCAGGCTTTGCAGGTCGTGACAAGGACATCCCTTGGTCCCCATAGTGGAGTGTCGGTTCGAGCACCCCCTAGAGTTGTTGATCCAGTGGTTGAGCCTCCTTGTCGCAACACCTCCTTCGACACCTCCTCAGGGGAGTTATCCCCAACACTCTTGGGGGCTATTCAATGAATGATTTTGGCGGCCATTCGGGAACAAGTGGCGACGTTATTCCCTGCCCAAACAATGACTCCATTTGATGTGGATGCCCCTAAAGAACATGGTGAGAGAGGCCTCCCTACCCCAACACTCCCGAATCTCACGGTCGAACTCTTTGTCTCACAATAGAATGTATTTTTCGCCCGTGGGGTGTCTCAGGTTACGCCTAACCTTCCACCAGCTTTCGCACATCTCTGAGTTTACCGACTGTCCATCGCGTGTCTTCAACACTATAGGTAGCTAGCACGACATTTGAACGCCTCCCGGTGCAGCACCGCATACTCGTGCACTCGCATATCCAAAACCATGTTCGCTAAGGCTCCTGGCATGAATGCCTTTGCGCATTCTCGTGGCTGGCCCCAACTAGCTAGTCTGCCGCTATGCGTCTCGCCCACAATCTCGGAACCTATCGATGCGTCCCTCAATAGCAAGGAGCATCCTTGCTCTGCTTTGGCATTACAACACTCCGCATGCACCTGCAACGCCCATCTCATGTCCAAATGTGCATACTCGGCGTACGCCTTCGTCGTGGCCTTCTATGCCTCGCCCAAGTAAGACCACGTCATAAGTTCAAGGCCCATTTGATATGCCAATATCTTGCATTGATCTTACACGGCATGCCTAACATGCTTTCTTGAATTTCAGCGTGACTTCACAATTTGCCTATAGTGCGGCGTCGTCCCACGACCACTCCTCTTAGCCAACGGACCCCCGTGGCCGGCTAGAATCCAATAGCGCATGCAATGAGTTGGTTCATGAGGTATTGGAGTGCTTGCTTCGATCACCCATTCGCACGAGAGGTGTTGCCCCTGATATCCACAGCCCCGGGGGCAACCTTATATTAGGATAGATGACTGAAAAGCCAATTATAGATTGGCCAGGATGTATTCTGTTATGAAAAATACTCGATATTATGTAATATAATTTTAAGTAAATAACATGAGTGTTCGCTTATTTGACATTTACTTTGTTATGCTCATTCTGTATGTTTGCATCTGTTGAACATCACACCAAAACCCACAAATCAATTGCCAACCATGCAGTTGGGCCGCGCATTGGATGGCGGTCATGAAATCAACTGCCAAGAGGTTAGGTTTGAAACGTTCCAAGTCAAGGACCTCGAGAATGGGCATTGAGAGTCCTATGGAGGCTTGCACTAGGGATCACATTTAATTGATGAGTACCGTGTTTCATCAGTGACAAACGTGGAACGTTTATGCAATGTTAGTGGGTTGATTGACTAAGTGTCGAATCAATTGAATTGACTCGCGGGGATCATCATATGGAAGCTTTAAAGGTTTCGTTGGTATGACTTGAATCTATGAATCCAATAGTACGAAAGTAGTTTCTCAAACTTGAGGAATCACGGGAGTCACGTGCGTACGATCACTGTATCTTGGATGTGTGTGAGAGATGATTGTGTTGCAGACTCGTCTAGTGTAATCGGAGTATGTAGCGAGGACGACGAGTTCCAAAAAATGGATCCATCCCCTATAGTATTTGATAGAAGTATCTCCTATGCACTTGGAGACGCACTCATGTCTTACGAACATGTTGCCACATTGGTTGATCGACTAGAAAAAGAGGTTCCTATGCCAATCAATTAAGCGTAACGCGGTCTCAAGTATTAAAGCATAGATGCCTAGTTTAGGATGACAACTGACACCAAATTCCATGCCCTAGACTGAGCTGGGAGACAGTAGACGGAAGGATCGTACCCGTATGAACTTGAGAACCTAAATATTTACACGAACAATCACATAGTCTCTAGTGCCATGGATCATTACTAGACGACTACCTATAGTGATGGACTTTCTTGATTAAGGGTTGATCAAGAATCATTAATTAAATCTAACTTAATTAGTGATAGTGTTAGACACTAGCCCAAGTCTAGTTGAAAGATGAACCTAAAAAGTCACACACAAATCATCAAGAAACGACAAAGAATTAATTTTGAATTAATCCTGAAAGTAAATGGATTATTTACAAATGAGAGATCCATTGGATGAAAAGCCCAAGGATAAATTAATGGGATTAATTCATGTTGGACTTGTCCTTATTATCTAATAAGTTGGACATTATAAATTATTGAATACAATGTGGGCTTATGTATTTAATTGGATTAAATACATTGGGCTCAATTGGGTGGATTTTTTATTGAAATTGAATTTAAATAAAAGTTCATTGGACCTTGTATTTTTAGACATAAAAATCGGCCAACACACACCTAATTGAGCACATTGAAAAATTCTATGGAAGAAAATTATTGGCTAGCACATTGCAATTTTGAAAAGGACAATTTTATTCATCTTCTTGATTTGGAATTGAGAAGAATTACCTTGTAAATGGATAAATATATCTAGACACATTTATGTACATTTATACAAATAATATATATATTATTGTTCATAATATTAGTAGAAATAATATTATACACAAAAACACAACACAATATCTTCCTTCCCTAGTCTCTCTCTCTCTCTCTTTGTCGCCTCTCTCTCTCTCCTAGTCTTGGAGTTCTTTTCTCTTGTTTTTCTTCTAACAAAGAAAGCATTGAGATTCTTGTATTGGTATGGTGTGCACGAATTAGAGGGTTCCTGCATTGGAGCCTCAAGTGAACGTTTAAAGTACCCGAATTCCAACAAAGGTAAAATTTCATCCCTTGATTCATTTTTTTGATTTCTTTATCTTGTTACCTCAGCCTCTCTTATGCAATTATTTTATGTTTATTCTATATCGATGCCAGGGAACTCCAAAGGTGCACCCATTGGACTCGTTGTTCTACGCTTTAATTTTTATCATTGTATGCATTTTATGTTATCGCCTCCACTCATGCTTTCCCGAGCCAATCCACTGGATCTTTCAAGTGGTGTCAGAGCCCGATCTGATGTAGGGGTTGATGGTTGTGTGTGATAAGCATGTTGATGTGTTCTTTATGGGTTTTGAAGAATGTTTTATTGCCTTTTCTTTTTGATAGTTATATTATGAAAATTGCTCGTTTATTTTTTGCAATTAATTGAATGATTCAAGTATTTGAAAATTTGGAATATATCTATATGATACTTGATTTTTGTTACACATAATAAATGAAAGAAAAAAAAGAAAACTGCAGCGGCGCACGTAGGCAGGCAGAGCGCGCCGGGAGGAATGATAGGGCACGCTGTAGGCAATGGCCGACGGTTGCGCCGTTTTTCGTTGTTTTTTGGCAATTTGATTTTTTGGACGTTTCTAAATTAGTAATTGCTTTTTTAAGTTTTTGGAATAAAATTGAATTTTTTTTTAAAATTAAAATTGACTGATTAATTGGACTTATTATGTGCATTGGATGCTCATAATTTTGTTAAAGGGATAGTGTGGTACGGTCCGGAAACGCACTAGCGCAAGCGATAAATACAATGCGTAATGAGTAAAAGAATTTATGAAGAAATGAAACCAATTCAAGTGGTGTACCCTTGGAGATCCCGAGCATTCGATGTACTAAAATAAAAACGAACATAGAGTTGACGTAAAATCCATAGAAATAAAAAAACATAAGGGTGAAAAAAATGTTACCTTCATTTTTCACGGTCGCTTGAAATATTTTTTACTTGAGGCTCCAACATAACAACCCTCTACACCACACTGGAGTCTGGATCTCTACGTCCTCTTTGCTAGAAGAGAAGAAGAGAAAACCGAACCTAGTGCTAGAGCGAGAAGGGGCAGCCAAGAGCTCCCTTGGAAGAGGGGGATTTTTTTTGTTTTGTGTAATAATGACTATAATTATTTCCCAAATAATTATATTACATATATATATACCTTGTTTAATAATTAAGAATGTTTCTAAATAAATTCTATTATCTACAAGGCATATGTCTCTTTATTCCAAATAAAGAGATCCCTAAAATGGCTAGTATTTGACTTTTCAAAATTACAGTTTGCTAGCTATTTATTTCTTTCCATGGAATTTTCCATGGGCTCAAAATAATGAGCTTGGCCGATTTTTACCCTTAAAAATACAAGCCCAATGAATTCTTATTTAAATTTAATTTAATAAATATTTATTTAATTAAGCCAACTTGTATTTACTCTAATTAAATACATAAGCCCAAATTATCCTTATTATTTAATAAGATCCAACTTATTAAATTTATAAGGACAAACCCAGTATAAATTGATGCTATTAATTTATTCTTGGGCCTTTTTCCATCCAATAGATCTCTCTTTGTAAGTAATCCAATTACTTATAGAATTAATTCCAAATTAATTCCTTGTTCCTTTTTGGTGATCTGTGCGCAACTCTTTGAAAGAATCGTTATGGCCTGGGAAAGCAGCGAAAGCGTGAAATAAAACATTATTCAAAACCGATTCAAAGAGGTGTTCCCTTTGAAATTTTCGGGCATTCGGTGTTTGTCAAAAGCATAATAATAAACAAATAACAATGCTAGACAAGTGGCTAGAGGATAAAACAAAAGCATAAAAATAAAATTGAAACCTTACCTTTGATTTCTATAGTCGAGCAACAACGTGCAATGTTCCCTTTACGTTCTTCTGTTCACTTTAGAATCCAAATTAGAATCCCTCTAATTTGTCCACACTACACTAAAGAAGAGATATAGTTCTTGTTCTATTGCTAGATAGAATAAAGAACTAGAAGAAACAAACACTATTGATTAGTGCTTTCGGAATGTTTTATGTTCTAAATTGAATCCAATTCAATATAGAACAAAAGGAGAACATTTATGGAGAGAAAAATGGAGCAAATTTCGTGGCTAAGGTTATGGTTATGCATTATATGTGTGTAATTTTTGTATATTACATACTATTGAATTCAAAATTCAATAACCACAAAGTTTGCCTCCAAGACAACGTATACACACACATGCACATAACCTTCAACCATGATGAAAATAACCACTCCATTATCTTCATCATAGTGAGGAGTTTCAACTCCTCCTAAACTTGCTCCAACCACTTTCAAATGGGATTGGATTTCAAATATGCACCGGGCTCGATTTAATCAAATTAAATCAAGCCCAACCAAAGTCCATTGGGCAATAATTAATTAAATTAATTTTAGCCCAACTAAGTCCAAAGATTTATTTAATCCAATTAAATAAATTTAAGCCCAAACTCTAATGAATTGATCCAATTAATTAATTAAGCCAAACTAATTAAATTAATCCAATTAATTTAAAGGTGTTAAGCCCAAAATTAATTAATCTAATTAATTAATTCTTGAGCCATCCATCAAATGGATTATTAAATAAATGATCTAATCATTTATATATATTCTCCTTGAATTAATTTCATTCAATTAAATTAATTAGTTTCTTCTCGAATTAATTCGAAATTAATTCCACCAATTTCATAGTGATTTGTGTGCGACTCTTTAGGTTCACCCTAAGCTAGACTTGGACATTTATGTCCAACATAATTAATTAATTAAATTAAATTTAATTACTTATTTTTAATTAACCATTAATCGAAAACGCTCGTCACCATGGGTGGCCGTCTAGCAACGTTGCATGGCACTAGAGACTAGGTGAATGTTGGCATTAATATTTAGGCTCTCGAGTTCCATACAGGTATGGTCCTCCCATCGACCATCTCCCGGCCTTAGTTTAGGGCATGAAATTGAGTGTCGGTTTTCATCCTGGACCAGGCAACTATGCAAAATACTTCATATGCATTTACTGTATTGATCGAGAAAGGAAACCATTTCCTATTCGACCAATCGCTATGGCCATAGACTTAGAGAGTCTAAACCATATCAAAGTACATAGGAGATATATCCATTATATACTGATAGGGGATAGATGCTATCTTGAAATCCAGCGTCCTTAATGCATAATCCGACTACACTAGAAAAAGACTTATAATGACCATATCGAAGACACAGTCATCTCTCGCTAGATCCAAGATATAGACACCATATGCATGCGACTGCTATGATTCCTCAAGTCCAAAGCTATACTATCGGAGCCGGGAATTCAAGTCATATCGACCAAGCCTCCAAGGCTTCCATATGACAATTTTCGCGAGTCAGTTCAATGAGTTAACAACTTTGTCAGCTAATCCACTAAATTTGCATAGACATCCTATGTCTGTCGTCGATAAAACACGACACTCATCTAATGAATGCAATACTTAGTGCAACTCTCTAAAGGACTCTCGATGCCCAGTCTCGAGGTCCTCGACTTGGAACGTTTCAGACCAACCCTCAGAAGTTGGTTTCATAGCTGCCATCCAATGCGCAGTCCAACTACATGGGTTATTCAATTGGTCTGTGGGCATTTGTTGTGATGTTAAAATGCCGTTCAATGTAAATACTAAGCACTACAAACACACAGTGTCACAGATGAATGCTTACTACATTCATCAAGATAATATCACATTTATAAATATTGCTAAATGGTTTCTAAAATCGCCAATCCAATTGGCTTTCTAGTCGCCATTTCTAACACTCTTTAGTTTCAGATTTCAGATAAACTTGGGCTAGTGCATGATACTATTTTTAATTAGAATTCAATTTAATTAATAATTTTTGATTAACCCTTAATAAAAAAAGCCCGTCACAGTGGGTGTCCGTCTAGCAATGGTCCATGATACTAGAGACTAGGTGAATTACCATGTGAACTTTTAGGCTCTCAAGTCCATACGAGTACGACCCTTTCGTCTACCGTCTCCCGACCTTAATCTAAAGTATGAAATTTGGTGTTGATTCCCATCCTGAACTAGGCATCTACGCTTAATACTTGAGATTGCGTTAGGTCAAGTTTCTCGATATAGGAACCTCCTTTTTCTATTCGATACAACAAATGTGGCCATGGATTCACAAAGTGTGAACGCATCTCCAAGTGCATAGGAGATACCCCCATCACATACTGGCAGGGGACGGATCCTCTTCCTGAAACTCACCGACTGCACTGGAGAAGGCTTATGATGACCATACCTGTGATACAATCACCTCTCGCACAGATTCAAGATATAGTACTCGTATGGACATGGCTGTCGTAATTCTGTAAATTTGAGGATTACTCCCGTACTATCGAAGCCGGTGACTCAAGTCATACCGACCAAGCCTCTAAGGCTGCCATATGATGATACCCACATGTCAGATCAGTCAGTTGACCATCTTGTCAATTAATCCACCGAAATTGCATAGACATGCAATGTCTGTCGCCGATGAAACGCGACACTCATCCAATGAATGCAATACTCAGTGCAAGTCTTAGTAGGACTTTCAATGCCCAGTCTCGTGGTCCTCGACTTGGAAACATTTCTGACCAACCCTCAGAAGTTGATTTTGTAGCCGCCATCTAATACGTAGCCTAACCACATGGGTTATTAAGTGGTCTGTGGGCATCTGTTGTGACGTCAATGAAAGAATGGATATGGTCCGGGAACGAGACAGAAGCGTGAAATAAAAAAGTGTTTAAAATGATTTAAAGGGGTATTTCCTTTGAAATTTTCGGGCGTTTGGTGTCTGTCAAAAGCATAATAATAAACAAATAAACATGGTAGACAAGTGGCTAGAGAATGAAACAAAAAGCATAGAAACAAAATATGAAACTTTACCTTTTGTTTTCATAGATGAACAGAACGGGCATTTTTCCCTTTACGTTCTCCCGTTTACTTCTGGATTCAAATTAGAACCCCTCTAATCCACACCACACTAAGTAAGAGAACAAAGAACAAGAAGAAAAACAACTCCAAACTAACACTATCGATTATTGCTTTTGGAGTGTTTTATGTTCTAAATTGCATCTAATTCAATATAGAACAAAAAGGAGAACATCTTTGGAGAGAAAAGAGAGCAAATTTTGTGGCTTACATGCTGGTCATACATGATATGTGTGTAGTTTTGTATATTACATACAATTGAATTCAAAATTCAATAACCACCAAGTTTGCCTTCAATGCAACCTATACACACACATGCATATAATCTTCAAACATGATGAAATAACCACCCCGTTATCTTCATCATGGTGAGCAGTTTCAACTCCTTCTTAACCCGCTCCAACCTCCCTTAAATGGGTTTGGACTTCAAGCATGGGTCGAGCTTGATTTAATCAAATTAAATTAGCCCAACCAAAGTTCATTGGATAATAATTAATTAAATTATTTTTAGCCCAATTAAGTCCAAAGATTCATTTAATCCAATAATAAATTTAAGCCCAAATTCTAATTAATTGATCCAATCAATTAATTAAGCTAAAATAAATAAATTAATATAATTAATTTGAGGTGGTAGGCCCAAAATTTTATTAATCTAATTAATTAATTTTTGAGCCATCAATCAAATATACTGTTGAATAAATGATCAAATCATTTATATATTCTCCTTGAATTAATTTAGTCTAATTAAATTAATTCGTTTATTCTCGAATTAATTCCAAATTAATTCTCCCAATTTCATAGTGATTTGTGTGTGACTCTTTAGGTTCACCCTTAGCTAGACTTGGGCATTGTGTCCAACATAAATAATTAATTTAATTTAATTTAATTAATTATTTCCAATTAGCCATTAATCAGAAATGCTCGTCACCATGGGTGGTCGTCTAGCAACAGTCCATGGCATTAGAGCCAGGTGAATGTTGGCGTTAACATTTAGGCTCTCGAGTTCCATACAAGTACATTTCTTCTATCAACCATCTCCAGGCCTCAGTGTAGGGCATGGAATTGGGCATCGGTTTCCATCATGGACTAGACAACTATGTTGAATACTTAAAATGCGTTTACTCTATTGATCGACAAAGAAAACCATTTCTTATTCAACCAATCGCTATGGCCATAGACTTCGAGATTCTAAACCATCTCAGAGCGCATAGGAGATATATCCATCATATACTAATAGGGGACGAACTCTATCTTGAAATCCACCATTCTCAATACATAATCCAAATACACTGGACAAGGCTTATAATGACCATATCGAATACACAGTCATCTCTCGCCAGATCCAAGATATAGCCATCATATGCATGCGACTGCTATGATTTCTCAAGTCCGAGGACTAATCCTGTACTACCGAAGCTGGAAATTCAAGTCATACCAATCAAGCCTTCAAGGCTTGCATATGACAACTTCTGCGAGTCAGTTCAATCAGCTAACAATATTGTCAACCAATCCACTAAAATTGCATAGACATCCCATGTCTGTCGCCGATAAAACAAGACACTTGTCCAATGAATGCAGTACTTAGTGCAAGTCTTTATAGGACTCTTGATGCCAGTCTTGAGGTCCTCGATTTGGAACGTTTAGGACCAACTCTCAAAAGTTGGTTTAGCTGTCATCCAATACGCAACCCAACTACATGGGTTATTCAATGGTTTGTGGGCATCTGTTGTGACACTAAAACATCGTCCAATATAAATACTAAGCACAACAAACACACGGTGCAACAGATGAATGCTTAATAAATTCATCAAGATAATATCGGGAAAAATTCAAAGACCCCCTCGTGATAATAGGAATATGCAAAAAGCCCCCTATGAAAATTAAAGTATCAAATACCTCCCCGTGATATAAAATAAAATTTAAAAAAATCCCTTTGTACAAAATTTGGGTCACACGCGCTTTGACTACGATTTTTCTATGAAAGTACCCTCTTTTTTAACATTTTTGCCTTTCTCTCATAGTTAATATATAATATTATATATATTTATTAATTAAAAAATATTATCTTTATAATAATTATTTAAAATATTATTTTTATAATAATTATTTAATTAAAATATTATATATTTTTATTATTAATAAAATATTATTTGAATTAAATTGTAAAAAAAAGTTGCAGGGGCGGCGACGGCTTAGAGGAGGGCCGCGCCCTCCTCATCCCTGGGCGAAGGCCGTTGCCCAACGCAGCGAGGGCGACGACCATCGCCCGTATCTTCGAAGGCGATGTGGTCGCCCTCCATTTCTGGGTGACGGGGGAGGGGGGAGGAGGCGAGAGGGGTGGGGGTGGGGGGGTGTAGAAGGGGGCGGGGGGAAAAGTGGGGAAGAAGACGGGGTGGGTGGGGGGGTGGGGTTTATAATTATTATTTTATTTTATTTATAAATTATAATTATATATATTATAAATATATTTTAATAGATTAAATTATATATATTATAAATTAAAATAATTATATATTAATAGGTCTAGTTTGACCATTTGACTAAAAGGGATATTTTAGTCATTGCTTTTAAAAAAATAGGCTCAAATTGACCAGGGGCGGTGTGATAATTTATTCGTAACATGAGGGTGATTTTTTATATTAAAAATTTTATAGGGGGATTGTTGATATTTTTATATTTCACAGGGGGTTAAAATGGATTTAACCCAGATAATATCACATTCATAAAGATTGCTTAATGATTTTGAAAACTGCCAATCTAATTGGCTTTCTGGTCACCGTTTGTAACAGTCAAAGTAGTGCTTAACGTAATTTGGTAAGCATAATAGATACATATTCCCAAGACGAATACTTACCATATTCGTCAGGACAAATATTGTTTAAATAATTATGGCTTGAATGGTTCTCAAAACCGTCGATCTAATTGGCTTTTGGTCACCTATTCTAATATTTTGGTCATCCTTTTGATTGCAAATTTCGAACTTGCGTTTTCTTCTTATAATTACTTTGTGGTATTGAATATTATGCTTTAGGTTGTACATGGTATGTGTGATTATTTGATTAAATGAATGATAAAAGATGATCCCGTAGCCGTAGACCTTCACTTATGCATTACGTTTGTTGGTGCACTTGTATGCCCCTTCTGTCTCTCTTCTCTCATTTTTTGCCTTGGAATAATAAGGTTTGCTATCCTCCCCACTATGTACTCCCCTTAACTTTTGATTTGGATTTCTTTTTAAATTGTAACGGGTGTAGAATAATTTTTTTGGGTGAGGATTTTTTTATTTTTGTAAAGGAAGTCCACGAAGTAAGGAGACCCAAGGAGGAGTTACAAGGCATGTTAATGGGTGGATCAATTCATTGTAATATCGTAGGGCTATCGTAGACAGACCTCAGAGTCACTGCTTACTCAGTGGTTCGCATAGGTGGGCTCGTGATCATCCAATAGGGGTATGCTAGATTATATGCATGTGATGTTTTTTCTTTATTGCTTTAATATTTGATTATGCATGAGATATAATTATGTGATTAGGTCTCGGTCAAGCACTCAAATGTGACTCTCACTTGGTTGGACCAAATTAAATATTAGGCCCATAATGGATTTAGATCAAGATTATCTTGATCTGTCTAAGCCATCCATCCACAACAACGTGGTGAGGAAGCGGTCACTACCCAAGTGTGGTCTCACGAGTTGTGGTACACTTGAAATAGAGGAAAGCTACACCAAAGAAGCATGATCAGTGTTTTCCTGTCTCATGAATCGTGGGGGGCGATGGCTGATGCGATTTGGTTGATGGATCGGGCCTAACACTGAGTAACATGATTCCATTTGAGTCCTCGGGATCATGTGAAGACGTGAGACAAAACATCTTGGGAATCTCATGGAGTGAGAATAGTGTTTGATAACTCTGCAATTATAATAATTTTATAGCCATTTAATCTTCCTTTTTTAAGCCAAAATATTCCTAATTATGTGATTTTATTACATATTCAGCAAAAAGGAAGATTACAAGGACGTTTCTGCAGAATTGACAAAGTGTGCCCACGCTTAATGGAGTAGTCAACTCGGGATAAGGATAAGCACGAACGATTCTCCTAAGAGATAAAGGAATCAAGTGTCTAGATTTAGAAAGGATTCTTTTAAGCTTATCTTTTGTAATCTTTTTACCTTTTTAGAGTTTATCACATATCTATCCCCCTACTACGTCTAGATTCGTAGGGGACTTTTATTATAAATAGGGGGGATCTCTTCATTAGAAGACATTCAGTTTTTATGTTAGAACTCTATAGAATTCTCTGTTCATCTCTTCTCTTTTATTTTATTTTACTACCGGAATTAATGGAATTCCACTTTCTAGTGTGTTCTTCCATTAATATGTCCGGCTAAATTCCCTATTTTCTGGTTAAGGTATGGTGATTGCTTGATTCCCGTTATGTTGTGAGATCTAATCTACGTTCTACACTTGTCAAACAAATATTCATGTTATTCTCTGTGCTTTAATTACAAACGTCTGATTTATGAATGATTCGGCCGGTTGTTCATTATCAAGAAGGTTTGCTTAGCTAATTGAACTTTATAAATCCGTGTAATTGTTTATTTAGTTCAATACTTAGTGGCAACGTAGCATGATTAGTTATGTCACAGTATTTAATTATGTTATGGGGAATGCATGATCTAGTTTAAACGAATTGTCCTCGTAGGAGTTTGTTGATTAGAATCAGGCCTTTCTAATTCTTAATGCTGTTAATAGATTAAATCTTGTGGACGTTCCCAAGGTTGTCTGTTAATTAGAGATCTAGCCAACGGTCGTACCTTGGCTAACGAAAAGGTAAGGAAAGGTGAGGTTGTTAGGTCGTACCAACGACCATAACTGGTTTATTTGTCCATACATGTGTTATTCTTGCATCAATGATCAACTCACGAGAATCAAGCATGATCCTAGCCTTAACCGGAAAATCTCTCTCTCATATTTTTACCAGGTATTTTTTAATTATTTGGCTTTTGATCACATCTTTTTATCAACATCCTTCCCCCATTATTTTCCATTTTTCTAAAAGAAATTAACTTAAAACCAATCCCTGTGGATCGACCCTACTCCCACTTTCACAAGTGTAGTAGGAATTATTTTTGGTGACTTCGACACTCATCAGTGTTGGTTGCCTCCCACAAGGGTTTTTTCATGTGAATCGTAAAAATGGGGAATGGTAAACTGTTTTGTGGATCCCAATCCCGTTAGAAAATGGTTTTCTGAAACTCCACTTGAGAGTGGTGGGCTTTCGTAT
Source organism: Sesamum indicum (assembly GCF_026168435.1). Taxonomy (NCBI): domain Eukaryota; kingdom Viridiplantae; phylum Streptophyta; class Magnoliopsida; order Lamiales; family Pedaliaceae; genus Sesamum; species Sesamum indicum. The sequence goes on along the minus strand of NC_142657.1, from coordinate 4,564,694 downwards.
TAATAGTGGAAGAGTTAAAGACTAAAGACCATATCTTAAAGTTATCAACAATATTTCTATCACTTGCTGATTTCTGTTTAATTATATTATGCAGAAAATGTCTAAGAACCCCTTAACCCTGATAATGAACACTAATAAATTCCATGGCACAAACTACACCGATTAGTTTCGGAATCTAAGGATTGTCCTAGACTTTGAGAACCTAGGCTATATCTTGGACAAGCCGCTCCCGACGGTCTTGCAGAAAAGGTCCTCGCCCAAGGAACGTGTGACATTCAAAAAGTGGCTAGAGGACAACCACAAGGTCCACAGTATCATATTGGCTTCTATGAACGACATTCAAAAGCACTATGATAGGCTGGAAGATGTTCCCTCGATAATGCTTCGCATGAAAAAGGTTTATGCGGTTCCAGATAGACATATTAGATATGCCGGTACAAAAGTATTTTTCGGGACCAAGATGAGGGATCCTCTTTGCAAAGTCATGAGATCAAGTGTTATCCCTAGTGGAGAAGTTTAAAACCCTTAAAGCTAGGCTTGATAATGACACGTATATCAATGTGATCCTCCAATCACTTCTTCAATCCTACGACCCATTTATTATTAACTACAACATGAATGGATTTGAGAAGTCTATTCATGAGTTGATTAATATGCTGGTCCAATACGAGGCAATGACCCACAAGTCTGCATCTCTGGTATTGGCAGGAGAAGCTACGACCTCCAAGGTGAAAGGCAAAAGGGCCGAAGCTGGAAGGGGAAGAAGAAAAAGGGAAAAGCTGTCACAGCTACTGCTAGCGCTCCAAGCGCCCCTACAGCTCGAGCGCTCCAAGCGGCACTAGTGAGAAAGGGCAAAGTGTGACGCTCCAAAAATTATAATATATAATTGGGGGATTAATTGATAAATTTTTATAAAACTTAGTTAATTAGTAAATAAATTATGTTCCCTAATTGGAATATAATAAAATTTGAATGGGTTAAATTGGAGCTCGTTATAATATTTAAGAGCAAATTATATTAATTAAGAAACTAAGAAGGACGTAATTGGTATTTTAAGAAAAGTCTAATTACACAAATAAAGTAATAATAATATCATATATATAATGTATATATTACTAAATAATATATATATATATATGTAATGATATATATATATACATTAGTAAATAATATATATACATACATATATGTGCAAGAAAGAGAAAAGAAAAGAAAAAAAAAGAATGGAAGAAAAGGATTTTGTGTGGTATAACTCATTATAGGATACGGGGGTAAAGTGAAAAGATCAAACCACTACCTATTTGATATATAAAAGCGTTGTAAGGTCGATGTAAGTAAATAATTGGTATTATCTATAAATGAGAATTTATTTGTGGTTTTATTGTTATATGAATTTGTGGTTCATGCTGACATTGATTTATCTGAAAGTATATTAGTGATGAAATGATTTGATTGATTGACGATATTATGTACGTAAAACGAGGAAATTCGTTGAAATATTATATTTGTTGTTTGATGCGCTGTGGATATCTGGAATGAGAATAAGTCGATATATTGCTTTACATTACTAGTTGCTTACAAGAATGATGATATGTGAAAAGGAGGGAGTGGTGGAAATTGAATATAATTATGGTGTGAATATCCTTTGATGTGTTGAAAAGCCTATAAGGCGAAAACATGATATGAAAAAAAGCTATGTGCGAAATGAAAGGGCTATGTGCGATATGAAAGAGCTATGTGCGCAACGAGATTGATAAGCCGGCTGTCAAGGGGATTTACTTGAATTTATATAACGGTGAGATTGAGTTGATGGAAAAAACACAATATCAACTTTTGGTAAGCAAACTAGGAAAAATGGAGTTTGGTTGATTGTTTTATTGTGAGATAGTCATGTGGTGTAATAAAGTTGATTATGTTAGAATTAAATTGATTGTATTCCATGCATGTTGCCTGTTTATTTTGTTTGGGCTGTGTTTGATATGCATATATAGATAGGGCTGGTTATTTACTTACTGAGTGGCAGGCTCATCCCTCTGCTGACGTTTTATTTTAGGAGTAGACTTTGAGGTGTCTGACTATTGAAGAATAGGTCTACGCTCTATACTCAAGCAGGTCGGGCCAGTATGCAGTTTTCTCATCTTAGTCAGTTAGAGTTTAAATTACATTTTGTTTGTACAGAGAGAATATAACGTACGGATTACTTGTAATGAATCACCTTGTGGTGTTTGATACGTATATATATATAATGTTGTGGGTTGATAATACCTGCTATGACGTGTTGGGATTATGTTTGCGAATTGATTAGATGATTATGTGAAAATTTATATATATGAACACAGGAATTATTTTAAGTAAGACGTTTAGGGAAGATGTAGCCCTAGTAGCGTTAGGGGGTACTACACAAAGGGAAATGAAGGATGGCGATTCACAGCGGTCGAGGGCAAATAATCTCTGCATTCATTGCTGTGGAAAGGGGCATTGGAAGAGCGAGTGCCTAGAACTCCTCTCCAGCCCAGGTATGGTTGTGATTGAAGTGAATATGATAACTAATTATGCTTCTTGGGTATTGCATATCGGGCAGTGGAGCTCACATATGCAACGATTTGCAGGTGCTGGAGAAGCAGAAGGCTATGCAAGGACGAGATGATCTTAAGGCTTGATAATGGCAAGGTCGTTGCTGTGAAAACCGTGGGATCTATTAGCTTACCTATTAGTGATCATATTCAGATAAAATTAGAGAACTATTATTATGTACCGAGCATGATCAAAAATATTATTTCCATTCATGTTTTAAACAATGATAGTTATGTGTTTAAGATCAATAAAAATAGTTGTTATTTGATGATTGATAATAACCTGCATCTGCATGGTACATTAATAAATGGATTTTACATTCTCCAATAGTCAAATTGGATTATAACTGTCCAACACCAACGAAAATTAGATAATCATGACAACACACGAATTTGGCATGTGTGGTTAGGTTATATATCTATAGAGAGGATGAGGAAGTTGGTAGAGTTAAGGAGTCTATAGATAGACAACATGGATAAACTTCCAACTTTGCGAATCCTATCTCAAAGGGAATCGAGAAGGCTTTTGTTAGACAAAGTACGCTTGCCACTGGTCTGTTGGACTTAACCCATACAAACGTCTGGTGACCACTAAATACTCCGGTTAAAGGAGGATACTCATACTTCATAACCTTTACCGATGATCATTCGTGGTATGGTTATGTTTACATTATGAGGTACAAGTTTGAGGTCTTTGTAAGGTTTAAGAAATTCATACTTGAAGTGGAGAATCAGACTGGCTGTAAGATCAAAACTCTTCAGTCAGACTGAGGAGGGGAGTATTTAAGTAATAAGTTCATGGATTACTTAAGAGAGAATGAATCTCTCCCAATGGACTCCTCCTGGAATGCCCAATTTAACGGCGTGCCGAAAGGAGAACTCGAACCCTGTTGGACATGGTTCGATCCTTATGAGTTTTACCGAATTGCCCCTATCCTTCTGGGGATATGCTCTTGAGACAACGACCAAGTTGCTCAATATGGTGCCGTCCAAAACAGTGTCCCAGGCACGACAAGCCTACATCCTTCAAGTACTTGAGAGTGTGGGGTAGCCTCGCATATGTCAAGAGGCTAGTGGGAGACAAACTAGAATCGAGATCTAGTCTGTGCAAGTTTGTCAAATATTCGAAAGACACTGCGAGGTACTATTTCTATGACCAATCAAGACAAAAGGTCTTTGTCTAGAGGAACGTAGCATTCTTAGAAAAGGATTTTCCTGCAGATAGCCGACGTGATGAGGAATTGCTTGAAGAGTCAAGTTAGATACCTCATTAGAATAAAGCGGCGCCATTTGTACCTACGGTTCCCAGTGATAGTGCTCTAATTCTCCGTAGATCAGCCAGAGTATCCCAACCACCTGGTATAGATTCTTAGGCTAGACTAGCCAATTGGATGATGATCCAAGAATATAAAGGAGAAACAATGTCTGACATCGACTCGGATAAGTTGCTTGAGACCATGAAATTCGAAATGGACTCGATCGATTCAAACCAGGTTTGGGCCTTTGTGGACCCACCTAAAGTGTTAAGCCAATTAGTTGTAAATGGGTTTACAAACGTAAGCTTGGAGCTGACGGTAAGGTTACTGCCATCAAGGCTAGACTCGTGGCAAAAGGATACAGTCAACAACCAGGGGTCGACTTTGAAGAAACCTATTCGCCCGTAGCCATGACCAAGTCCATTCAGATACTTCATGCCAAAGCAGCATTTTATGACTATAAGATATGGTAGATGGACGTGAAAATAGCCTTCCTAAATAGTTTCCTTGAGGAAGAGATCTACATGGATCAGTTGGAGGGTTTCATCGCTGCTGAAGAAGAACAGAAGGTCTGTCGTCTCCAAAGGTCCATCGATGGCCTAAAAAAGGCTTCCCAAAGCTTGAACACGCATTTTGATGAAGTCACACGGTGTCAAGGGCCGCCCACGCACTCGGCACCCTTGACGCACATTCGGCCACTCAACCGCTCTACTCAGCCGACCATCAACCTTCGCCGACAGACACTAGGCTTCCGCAGTCTTAGAGTTTTTAGGCGTTGGTCTTTTGTCTTGTACTTGATGTACTGTTGTAAATACTTTTGTTTGCTCAGGGGGACGTTAGGCCTCCTAAGGTGCGTTGTTCAACCTTTTCAGTGTCTACTGCTGTAAATAGAAAAAACTTTTTTAAGCCTATTATAAGGGAAAATGAGTTCTCGAAGCTTGGTATGGTGTGCGTGCTAGTGTGCCCCTCAAGGCGATCCCCTTACGCTAGCATCGTGGTACAATGTATATGCAATCTTCAATGCAATGAAATCTACTTTCTAAATTGCGTGCCCAATTTACTACTTTCGTACTGCACCTTGCTTACTATTGTTGCTGCTGTTGCTATTCCTATCGGTGTGCTGTGCTAGTGCCCGTTGGGTTTTCAGTGGTGTGTTGCTATTGGCGGAAGTAGTCGGCGGACTACTAGCCACACAATGCCCCTTTCCCCGCATTACGGAAGGGGCCTCGTGAGAAGTGGTATCAGAGTCTCGGTGCCTTCATGGGGCCGAGGCGGGTTGCTGTGACTGAAGTAATTCTGCTGCGATTATGTCTGGGCAAGATGCTGAGAGCCCGCGACGAGCAGCGTCGCCTAGAGAGCGAGCTGCGAACATGGAGGATGAAAACTCCCGATTGACTGAAATAGTGATGAACTTGGAAGAGAAGGTCTCTTCCCTCGAAATTGAGATCTCGGTGCTGAGTGCCGAACATGACGAGTGTCGGCAGGTGGTCCAAGAGATGGGCAGTGCTCTTGGAGGTGGTGGTATCGTCGATATGCGGCGTGACATGGAGCAGATGTCGATTCAAATTGGTCTGCTTCAGCGTGTAGTGAGTAACGCCCCTGTTGTTGCTCATGATCATGGTGCTAGGCTTCGGATTCCTGAACCGAAGGCCTATGGTGGCGCTCAGGATGCGAAGGAGGTCGAGAACTTCCTTTTTGACATGGAACAATACTTTCTTGCGGCAAATGTGGAAGATGAGGTAAGGAAGGTGTCAACGGCGACCATGTATCTGACGGGTGATGCCAAGCTGTGGTGGCGCACCATATATACGGAGATCCAGGCCAATCATGTGACGCCCCAAAAATTATAATATATAACTGGGGATTAATTGATAAATTTTTATGAAATTTAGTTAATTGATAAATAAGTTATAGGTCATAATTGGAATGTAATAACATTTGAACGAATTAAATTGAAATTCGTTATAATATTTTGGGAAAAATTATATTAATTAAGAAATTAGGAAGGACGTAATGGGTATTTTGAGAAAAATTAAATTAAGTAAATAAATTAATAAAATAATTATATTACATATATATGTGTGTGTTAGTGAATAATATATATATATATATATATATATAAATAGAGAGAGAGAGACTTGAGAGTGGGAGGTGGGGCCACCAACCCCCCACCGCCTCACCTCTTCATTTTTCTTTCTTTTTTTTTCTTTAAAAACATACACACACAACGCAACACACACAATTGAGAAATTGCAATTTCCTCTCAGCCGAAGAAAAAAGAAGAAAACCGAGGTACGAAAATTCATTTTAAATTTTATTTAATTATATAATTAAATTATTTAATTAGTTCATTTATTAAATATTATTTATATTGAGCGATGTACCATTTAACCGGAATATTTTATGAGTTTGGCTATTTAAAATAGTGTCAAATTAAATATTAAATTGGATATAAAAATGATATCATTGGTTAATTAGATTATTAAATTTATTAGATTTAAATGTTGCTATAGCCAATTTATATAATTCCATCAGAATTGTTAACAAAATACGCAATTATATGTATTATTGTTCAATTAAAGAGTATAATAGAAAGAAATTGATAGAAAATTCATAGAAATATTCCGAAAATTATATTTAATAAATGGTATGTTAATAAAGAGGAAAAACGAAGATTTGTATTTCGATAGAAATAAAATATTAAAGAATTATTAGAAATTGTACAAATGATATTCAATATTATATTTAAAAGAAATTACGGTATTCTCGATATATTAATTGTGTGCGGTATAACTCATTATAGGATACGGGGCTAAAGCGAAAAGACCAAACCACTACCTATTGGATAGTTAAAAGCGTTGTAAGGTCGAGGTAAGTAAATAATTAGTATTATCTATATATGTTCCATTTATTTGTGATATTACTGCTATATAAATTTGTGGTTCATGCTGACGTTGGTTTATCTGAAAATATATGAGTGTTGAATTTTTTAATTTGATTAACGATACTGTGTACGTGGAATGCGAAGACACGTTGAAATATCATGTTTGTTGTATGTTGTATTGTGGGTGTCTGAAAATGAGAAAATGTAATGATATATGATTTTACGTTACTAGTTACTTACAAGAATGGTGATATGTGAAAATGAGGGAGTGGTGGAAATTGAATATAATTGTGGCCTGAATACCCTCCTTGATGTGTTGCAAAGCCTATAAGGCGAAATGAAATGAAAAGAGCTTTGATGCGATATGAAAAAGATGAGATGTGAAAAGAGCTACAATGCGAAATAAAAGAGCTATGATGCGAATTGAAAGAGCTATGATGCGAAGTGAGATTGATGAGCCGGCTGTCAAGGGGATTCACTTAAACTTATATAACAGTGAGATTGAGTTGACGGGAAAAACACGATATCACCTTTTGGTAAGCAAACTAGGAAAAAGGAAGATTAATTGATTGTCTTGTTGCGAGATATCTATGTGGTGTAATAAAGAGGATTATGTGGAAGCAAATTGACTATATATTCCATGCATGTGATCTACTTATCCTATTTGGGCTGTGTTTGATATACATATATAGATAGGGCTGGTTATTTACTTACTGAGTGGCAGGCTCATTCCCCTGCTGACATTTTCTTTCAGGAATAGACTTTGAGGTGTTTGACTGTTGAAGAATAGGTCCACGTGCTATACTCAGACAGGTCGGGCCAGTATGCTGTTTTCTCCTCTTGTCAGTTAGAGTACAAATCATATTTTGTTGTATAGAGAGAACGTAAGCGTGGAGATTACTTATGATGGACTACTTGTGGTGTTTGATGCGCACATATGATATTTTAGGTTGATTACGATTGTTATGATGTTGGGGTTACGTATATATACGGATTAAATTAAATTGTGCATTTATATTTGTAAACACAGGAATTACTATAAGTATGACGTTTAGAGTAGATATAGCCTTGTAGCGAAGGGAGTGCTACAAATCAGGTGCGGCTTGATACCTGGGCTCTTCTTCGGGAAGCGATTCGAGAGCAGTTCTTCCAGAAGAATGTCGAGTACAATGCCAGGCGGGCATTGCGGAAGTTGGAGCACACAGGCTCCGTGCGAGATTATGTGAAATCTTTCTCGGCGCTGATGCTGGATATCCGGGATATGTTGGAGATGGACAAGCTCTTCACATTCATGGAGGGCCTGAAACAGTGGGCGCGTCTCGAGCTGCAGCGCCAATGAGTGACTGATTTGGGGTCAGCTATGGCAGCGGCCGAACGCTTGACAGATTTCAACCAAGAGGGCCGGAGGGACAGGCAGACGACGCCTGGTCCCGTACAGAATAAGTCGGGCGGGGCGAGATCATTCAAGAGTAACTCCAACAGAGGTGGAGGAGACCGGAAGCCCCACGCTCAGAGTAGTTCGATGGGCAGTTCAGGCCGGAACAAGCCCCCGGAGAACAGACAAGGGGCACAATAGAAGAGGGGCGGGTGTTTCTTCTGCGATGGCCAGCAAATGTTCCGGGATTGTCCGAAGAAACAACTGTTGAATGCGCTGGCGACCATTACTGACAAGGCGTCACCCGCGAAGACTGTGGAGCCACAAGCATCTGCGAGTGGTGGGCAAGATTCGAAGGAAGATGAGGACAACTTGGGCGCCATCTCCTAATGGTGCAACACGCTGTCCCAGGTGGCGGCAAAAAAGTTAGTGCCACCGCATGCAAGAAAGACTGCCCCGGCTCTTACTGCGAGCAAGCCTGAAGAGGAAGCACAACCCCGGAATCCTCGGAAGAAAGGGCTGATGTTTGTGGATGTGAAGATTCATGGCAAGCCCATCCATGCCATGATCGATACTGGAGCTACGCACAACTACCTTGCGAGCGCCGAAGTAAAGAAACTTGGGCTCGTGCTGGAGAAGGGATTTGGGCGAGTAAAGGGGATAAACTCGGCAGCACAACCCATTGCTGGTGTGGCTAAATTTGTGCTGATTAAGGTTGGTCCTTTTGAGGGCAAGACCAACCTTTCTGTCGTGGTGATGGACGACTTCAAGCTCATCCTCGGGCTTGAGTTTTTGCGGGACACACGTACAGCGGTTTTGCCGCATGTTGATTCATTGATGATGCTGGGGGCCAAACCTTGTATCATTCCCACATTGGCCGGGCGTATGGGAGAGAAAAATCTATCGGCCATGCAGTTTGAGAAAGGGCACAAGCGGAACGAACCATCCTACTTGTGCACCTTTCATTTTGACGAAATTGAGGAGACGTCAGGGCCCATCCCTGGCGAAATAACGAAACTGCTGAAGGAGTACGAGGACGTGATGCCGGACGAGCTGCCTTAGAAGCTTCTGCCGAAGAGGGCAGTGGATCACGAAATCGAGTTGGTGCCTGGCACGAAACCGCCCGCCAGGGCACCATACAGGATGTCACAGCCTGAGTTGGTGGAGCTTAGGAAACAACTGAAGGACATGTTGGAGAGCAGAATAATCAAACCCGCTAAGTTGCCGTATGGGGTGCCGGTCCTATTTCAGAAGAAGGCTGACGGCTCCCTACGTATGTGTTGTGACTATCGGGCGTTGAACAAGATTACTGTGAAGAGTAAGTACCCGATACCGTTGGTGGCGAATTGTTTTGACCGTCTAATCCGGGCGAAATATTTCACAAAGATAGACTTGAGGTCGGGCTACTGGCAGTTCCGAATCAAGGAGGGCGACGAGGCGAAGACGATAGTGGTCACGCGGTACGGAACTTTTGAATTCCTTCTCATGCCTTTCGGCTTGACGAATGCTCCCGCAACCTTCAGTATGTTGATGAACCAGGTACTTCATGGGTTTCTGGATGAATTTGTGGTGGTGTACCTGGACGACATCGTGATTTACAGCAGAACCTTGGCCGAGCACGTAGACCATCTGCGGCAGGTTCTAACAAGACTCCGCGAGCACAAGCTATATGCGAAGGTGTCGAAATGCTCGTTTGCTCAGGAGACCATTAGTTTCTTGGGGCACATTGTGGAGAGAGGGCAAATTTGAATGGACCCCAAGAAAGTTCAGGCTATTGAGGAGTGGCAGCCGCCGAAGGACGTTCAACACTTGCGCTCATTTCTTCAGTTGGCAAACTATTATCGGCGTTTTGTGAAGGGCTACTCCGAGATAGCTCGGCCCCTGACGGATTTATTGAAGAAGACAGAGACTTGGAATTGGACACCCCATTGCCAAGTCGCCTTCAACAATTTGAAGGAAGCGATTGTCACAGATCATGTACTGGCCTTACCGGACATGTCGAAGCCGTTCTGGTGGAGATAGACGCTTCAGACTTTGCGTTAGGAGGGGTCCTAATGTAAGATGGCCATCTAGTTGCCTTTGAGAGCAGGAAGCTTAAAGATGTCGAGCGGTGCTACTCAGTGCATGAGAAGGAACTACTAGTCGTCGTTCATTGCCTAAGACTATGGGGCCATTATTTGTTGGGCTCTCACTTCGTGGTCAAGACGGACAACGCTGCGGTAAGTCAGTTCATTTCGCAGCCGAAGCTGACCAGTAGACAGGCACGCTGGCAGGAGTTGCTGTCGGAATTTCACTTCGTGCTGGAGTATCGGGCCGACTCCAGCAATCATGCGGCAGACGCCCTAAGCCGTAGGGCCGACTTGGCGAGTTTGGGGTCGGTAGCAGCGCTCTCCTCTAGCGCAGTTGCCACCTCTATCAGGGATCAGGCGCGGGAGTTACTATCGAAAGATCCAGCAGCGCAGGGCCTGATCCAGCTTGTCGAGCAGGGCAAAGCTCGACAATTTTGGTTGGAGGATGGATTACTGATGACCAAGAAAAATCGCTTATATGTGCCGAAAGGTCGGGACCTACGGAAATCACTTATCTCGGAATGCCACGACACTCTTTGGGCGGGACACAGGGAGAGGAGCGCACTTATGCCTTGGTGCAAAGGGCCTACTATTGGCCACAAATGCGGGACGATGTGGAGAATTACGTCTGCACCTGCTTGATATGCCAACAGGATTATGCGGACCATCAGAAGAAGGCTGGTCTGTTGCAACCATTAGCCATCCCAAAGAGACCCTGGGAAAGTGTATCCATGGACTATATTTCTGGATTGCCTAAGGTGGGAGACTTAGGCTCTATTATCGTCGTGGTGGACCGATTATCAAAGTATGCTACTTTCATTGCAGCCCCAAAACACGTTACGGCGGAAGGGACGGCTCATCTCTTCTTCAAGCATATTATCAAATACTAGGGACTGCCAAAGGACATCGTCAGTGACCGGGACCCCGTTTCACTGGCGTCTTCTGGACCGAGCTATTCAAGGTCCTCGGGTCCAAACTTTCTATGAGCTCGAGCTATCACCCAGAATCTGACGGCCAGACAGAACGCTTTAATTCGATGTTGGAGGAATACCTTCGGCACTTTGTGCGAGGTACGCAGAAGGATTGGGTGAAGCTCTTGGATGTCGCTCTGTTGTGTTTCAATGCTCAAAAGAGCTCTTCCACCAACAAGAGCGCTTTTGAAATTGTTACTAGGCAGCAACCGCTCCTCCCTCACACTCTCGACTCCTCACAAAGTGTGAGATCCCCTCTCGTCCGAAGCTTCTCCCAGGAATGGAAGCTGAACGTTAACATCGCCAGAAGTTGCCTGGAGAAAGCTCAGAAGCGGATGAAGAAGTATGCTGATCAAAACCGCCGCTTTATCGAGTTCAATGTGGGAGACCTTGTGATGGTGAAGGTCCCAAACTGAGATTGTCGAAGTCATCAAGCAGGAGAGATCCTCGGTTGATGCAAAAATATGTTGGCCCTTTATCTATCATAAAGCGTATTGGAATGGTGGCCTACAAGATAGAGTTGTCTTTCTGGTGGAAAATTCACAACGTCTTCCACGTGAGCCAGTTAAAGAAATATTCAGCAGACAAGGAGGACGATTCCCGCAATCAGCCCAGCCGTCCACAACTTGAATTGACGAAGACCAAAGAGAAGGTGGCTGAAGCTATCCTAAGTCACCGAGTTACGAGTACTGCAAAGCGAGACCACATGGAGTACTTGGTGAAATGGAGGGGATGCAGCAGCGAGAAGAACACTTGGGAGCGGGTGACGAACCTCAAGGCGTTTCTACCGCTTGTCGAAGCGTATCATGCTTCCCATGCGCCGAGGACATTTCCATCTCAGGTGGGGGAGAATGTCAAGGGCCGCCCGTGCACTCGGCACCCTTTACGCACATTCGGCCACTCAACCGCTCTACTCGGCCGACCAACAACCTTCGCCGACAGACGCTAGGCTTCCGCAGTCTTAGAATTTTTAGGCGTTGGTCTTGATGTACTGTTGTAAATACTTTTTTTTGCTCAGGGGAACGTTAGGCCTCTTGAGGTGCGTTGTTCAACCTTTTCAGTGTCTACTGCTGTAAATAGGAAAAACTTTTTTAAGCCTATTATAGGGGGGAATGACTTCTCGAAGCTTGGTGTAGTGTGCGTGCTAGTGTCCCCCTCAAGGCGATCCCCTTGCGCTAGCATCGTGGTACAATGTATATGCAATCTTCAATGCAATGAAATCTACTTTCTGAATCGCGTGCCCAATTTACTGCATTCGTACTGCACCTTGCTTACTATTGTTGCTGTTGTATCTATTGCTGTTGCTATTCCTGTCGGTGTGCTGTGCTAGTGCCCGTTGGGTTTTCGGTGGTGTGTTGTATTGGCGGAAGTAGTCGGTGGACTGCTAGCCACACGGTGCCCCTTTCCCCGCATTGCGGAAGGCGCCTCGTGAGAAGCGGGGATATGACTTCATCAAGAATGAGTCCGATCCTTGTGTATACAAGAAGATCAGTGGGAGCTCAGTTGTGTACCTTGTGCTTTATGTCGACAACATCTTGCTCATTGGGAATGATGTCAAGATGTTGTGAAACATTAAAGTATGATTGTGCACCCAATTTCCTTGAAGGATACGGGTGAGGCTTCATACATCCTTGGCATCAAGATCTACAGGGATAGATCTAGAAGGATGTTTGGATTTACCCAATCCCCGTACATTGAGAAAATCTTGAAGAAATTCAAAATGAGAATTCTTTTCAAAGAGGCATGGGATTAAGCTGTCTAAAAGAAACAATCTCACAAAACTGATGAGGAATTTAAGCGAATGTCAGGCATTGGTCCTGGAGAGAGAGAGGCGGTTGAGAGAGAGAGAGAGACTAGGGAAGGAAGAGAGAAAGGTGGTCGAGAGAGAGACAGAAACTAGGGAAGGGAGAGAGAGAGGCGGCCGAAAGAAAGAGACTAGGGAAGGAAGATTTTGTATTTTTATTTTGTGTAATAATATTATTCCCAATAACTTATGAAAAATAATATATGCCTTGTATAGATGTACATAAATGTGTCTACGTACATTTATCCATCTACAAGGTAAGTCTTCTTAATTCCAAATGAAGAAGACGACTAAAGTTGCACTTTTCAAAATTGCAATTTGTTATCCAATAATTTTCTTTCATAGAATTTTTCAATGTGCTCAATTAGGGGTGTGTTGGTCTGATTTTTATGACTAAAAATAGAAGGCCCAATAATTTTTTATTTAAAATCCAATTTAAATAAAGATCAACCCAATTGAGTCCATATGTATTTAATCCAATTAAATACATAAGTCCACATTGTCTAATTAATAAGGTCCAACTTATTAGATAATATGTACAAGCCCAACATAAATTAATCCCATTCATTTATCATCCCATTCATTTATCATTGGACTTCCATCTAATATATCTCCCATTTGCAAGTAATCCAATTACTTGAAGAATTAATTCCAAATTAATTCCTTGTCTGTTCTTGGTAATTTGTGTGTGACTCTTTAGGTTCACCTTTCCACTAGACTTGGACTAGTGTCTAATACTATCATTAACTAAATTCTAATTTAATTAGTGATTCTTGATTAATCGTTAATCACGAAAGCCCGTCATCATGGATGGTCGTCCAGCAACAATCTTGTTAGAAATGGTGACCAGAAAGACAATTGGATTGGAAGTTTTGGAAACTATTTAGCAATCCTTATGAATGTGATATTATCTTGATGAATGTTGTAAGCACTCATCTGTGGTACCGTGTGTTTGTTGTGCTTACTATTTACGTTGAACGGTGTTTTAACGTCGCAATAAATGCCCATAGACCAATTAAATAAGCCATGTAGTTGGATTGTGCATTGGATGGTAGCTATGAAATCAAGTTCTGAGGGTTGGTCTGAAACGTTCCAAGTCGAGGACCTCGAGACTGGGCATCGAGAGTCTTATAGAGACTTGCACTAAGTATTGTATTCATTGGATGAGTGCCATGTTTATCGATGACAGACATGGGATATCTATGCAATTTTAGTGGATTAGCTAACAAGGTTTTTAGCTAGTTGAACTGACTCGCGGGAATCGTCATATGGAAGTCTTGGAGGCTTGGTCGGTATGACTTGAATTTTCGGCTCCGGTAGTACAGAATTGGTCCTTGGAGTTGATGAATCATGGCAATCCCATGCATATGATAGCTATATCTTGGATCTGACGAGAGATAACTGTGTCTTCGATATGGTCATTATAAGTCTTTTCAGGTATAGTCGGATTATGTATTGAGGACGATGGGATTTCAAGATAGAATCCGTCCCCTATCAGTATATGATGGATATACCTCCTATGTGCTTTGAGATGGTTTAGACTCTCTAACTCTATGGCCATAGCCATTTGTCGAATAGAAAATGGTTTTCTTTGTCAATCAATACAGTAAACGCATCTCAAGTATTTAACATAGTTGCCTGCTGCAGGATGGAAACCGACACCCAATTCCATGCCCTAAACTAAGGCTAGGAGATAATCGACGGAAGGACCGTACCTGTATGGAACTCGAGAGCCTAAATATTCACGCGAATATTCATCTAGTCTCTAATACCATGGACCATTGCTAGACGGCCACCCATGGTAACGGGCGTTTTTGGGTAATGGTTAATTGAAAATAATTAAATAAATTAGATTTAATTAATTTTTTGTGTTGGACATAATGCCCAAGTTTAGCTGAGGGTGAACCTAAAGAGTCACACACAATTCACTGTGGAATTAGTTGAATTAATTGGAACTAATTCGAGAATAAACAAATTAATTTAATTGGATTAAATTAATTCAAGGTGAATATATATAAATGATTGGATCATTTATTTAATAATCCATTTGATGGATGGCTCAAGAATTAATCAATTAGATTAATTAATTTTGAGTTTAACACCTTTAAATTAACTGAATTAATTTAATTAGTTTGACTTAATTAATTGATTGGATCAATTAATTAGAGTTTGAGCTTAGATTTATTTAATTGGATTAAATAAATCTTTGGACTTAGTTGGGCTAAAATTAATTTAATCAATATTGTCCAATGGACTTTAGTTGGGCTTAATTTAATTTGATTAAATCGAGCGCGGAGCATATTTGAAGCCCAAGATTTGAGGGTGGTTGGAGCAAGTTAAGGAGGAGTTGAAACTCCTCACCATGATGAAGATAATGGAGTGATTATTTTCATCATGGTTGAAGGTTATGTGCATGTGTGTATAGGTTGTCTTGGAGGCAAACTTGGGTATTGAATTTTGAATTCAATTGTATGTAATATACAAAAACTACACACATATCATGCATAACTATAACCTTAGCCACGAAATTTTGCTCCCTCTTCTCTCCAAAAATGTTCTCCTTTTTGTTCTATATTGAATTGGATTCAATTTAGAACATAAAACATTCCAAACGCACTAATTAATAGTGTTTGTTTGGAGTTGTTTTCTTCTTCTAGTTCTTTGTTCTATTTAGTAATAAAACAGGAACTATATCTCTTCCTTAGTGTGGTGTTGATAAATTAGAGTGGTTTTAATTTGGATCGTAAAGTGAAGGGGAGAACGTAAAGAGAACAATGTATATTGCGCTCAACTATAGAAACAAAAAGGTGAGGTTTCAATTTTGTTTCTATGTTTTGTTTCATCCTCTAGCCACTTGTCTAACATTTTTATTTGTTTACTATTATACTTTTGACAAACACCAAACGCCCGAAAATTTCAAAGGGAACACCCCTTTGAACCGAGTTAATTTTTTTTTATTTTACGCTTCCGTTGCGTTCCGGGCCCGATTCTTTCAGATCCATGGCACTAGAAACTAGGTGAGTGTCTGTGTGTACATTTACTGCTCATTTGATTGTGTTTTTATTTTCAATTTCAGTTTCTATTAATTTTATTTGTCTAGAAATGCTTTATTGATTTTTGTGCGAGAATTGAGAATATGTTTGGATTAATTATTTCTAAACCTAGGTATATAGGTGTGAGAACTAAGAATATATTTGGATTAGATTTTTTTTTTATTTTGACTAAAATTAATTATATCGATTGACTAAATTCATTGAATATGAGAAATTATAAAATTATCAAATGCCTCTTATCATTTTCTTTTCTTTTTTCAGTACAAGTTTTCCTTTTTCTGCTTCAACATATTTCTTCTTTCTTTTATGGGCTACAAGTGAGATGTGCATTGCTTCTTCGCACATAAATTGGCACACAATAAAGATAAGAGATACAAGAACACTTTTGTACATAAATTTCTAAAATGACTATATATAATATAATTTTTATTTTGTTGTAAAATTAAAAAATACAATATAAAAAATCTAAAAGTAAAACCTAAAAGAAGCATATTTTACAGTTTAATTCTTAATCCAATATATCTTAAAAGATATACTTAATTATTTTATTTGAATAATAAAAGATAACTATTTTATGAATACCATCACTGCAATTTATAAATGCTCACCCTTAATGGAAAGGGTTCGAAATTTTTCAAGTTAATTTTTCTGTGCAATTTTGATCCTTCTAGTTTTAATATAATTTCCATAAATCATACTAAGTTTTATCTATTTATAATTATAATTTGTTCCTTTTATTTTTAAATTTATATAGAGAGTATGTCCAGTTCCTTAGAATAACTTATCATTGGCCAATTACTTTGATAAAACTCGTGTAATCATACATTAACTTAATTATTCTAAATTTATGAAATTATTTCATTTTCCCCCAACAAAAAGTGGAGACTAAAAACTTGAATAAAAAGAAAAGCAACAATATGAAAACGAACATGAAGATGAAATTCTTCTAAGAAATACTACAGGCAATCCACTAAAATGACCATATATAATATAATTTATTTGTTATATATTTTTAATTGTACACATAAAAATAAAAAATACAATATAAAAAATATAAAAATAAAACCTAAAAAAACATGTCTTACATCTCAATTGTTAAACTATTATGTCTTAAACGATATACATAATTATTTTATTTGGATAATAAAATATAATTAAATCATTAATAGTAACTCTGCAATTGTCCACTTACTCTATTTGTTAGTGACACTTCATAATAAATTGATGTGATTATTCTTCATATCAATTGCCATAACTCCTGTAGAAATTCATTTATAGTGAAAGAGTGGTTGGGAGTTAGTAGTCAGTTTTAAGGTGAGGAGCATCATTCACGCGAGCAAGAGGACATTGGCCTGACACAGCAAAGTTCTTGTGAGAGAAATCTTTGTGACTTCAATGCTCACTGCTGCAATTCAATACTTGTGGCAGATTGATTTTTGTGTGTTTTGACGACCAAGACCCTACAACATTTATTATCCATGCAATTATTGTGCATCAATATCTCTATAAATAGCTATTGCATGCAACCTCACAATGTCAGAACCCCTCCTGCTGTGTTTTTTTTTTTTTTAATCCTGTGGAAATCTTGTTCAGTTTCGCAGCTTCATCATGTGGCCAAACAGATACTACTTTCAATCCTAGATCTTCTATAGCTGGAAATGGATGAGGGAGATGGAGAATACCTTCGTCCAAGTGTTGCTCGACCTAAAGAAAGTAGGCATTTTCGTCCTACGACAAATAACATGCATGTCCATTCTGCCATTTTCGACGTCAATAAGGTTTACACGTCTCGAGTTACTTAGAGCTTGGGTTGCATCGTTTGGACAAGCTTCCCGAGAGGTACTACATATTTCAATGGGTTTGAAACCACGCGGGCGTTGTTTGGAATTTGGACGAGCGCAAACTAACAGCTGAAGATGGGGTTTTGGGAGCAAATTTGCCAGGTTTTTGTTTAATCATTAGTGATTTGTGTTTATTCTTCTTCATTGGAAATTCTTTTTACTTATTTTCTTAATTATTCTTAACTGTTCGATGCTAAAAATGAACAGGAGAAGAAGATAGCCTGATGCTCTATAAATGCGTACGAGCTATTTTGGTATGAACTATGCTTGCTGTTTGAGGAAGATGAAAACGAGATCATCATCATCAACGATGATGAAGAAGCTACTGATGATATGTTCGGTGCCAATGCAGGTTGGGTTGATCCCCCGCTGTTTAATGACCCTGTAGCTATCATTTTTGACGCTGTGTTCGCTTAGGTTTCTTATAGCTCAGGCGACTCTTCTTCATTTGGTATGCTCTTTAAAGAGATTTATGATTCTGACATCGAGGTAGACTCCGTTCTCCAGATTCCTGGACTCCCAACCACTGAATTGAAGAATCCTCCGCCTACTCCCGTCTCTTCTCCCCAACATGATGGCGGCATCTCGTCCAAATCCCCGGCGCCTGATAAGGCGCCAACTCAAGGCTGATGATGAAACATATTCGGTAATGCGGCATTGGTTCTCCTGAGCTATAGTTCGTTTTGCTAGAAATGTGACAAGTTTGCCAATGAACTGCATGTATTTATCTTTAGTACTAAGTGTATATTTTTGGTTTCAGGGGATAAGTTCGTAAAACGGCAAATGCTATGCTGCCAGTGGACTGCACCATTTGCTATGCACGTGCACCCGTAGTTTGCAAGTAGTGTGTTCCTTGTTTATAGTAAGGTGAATCTTTTGTCATCTCTTTTTTTGTTATGAACTGTAAAGTTATGCTTTAATGGCTAACTTTTATTTAATTTTTTTATATATGAAAAATGTTGAATGTAGTGTTTTCCAAGAAACCCAATTTCAATTGAGAGGCTCTTTTTCGCATGCCAAAAGACTTCTATGCACAAGAAAATGTGTTCGAATGATTTCTTCATTATAAAACAACCTTGCAATGAATTTTTGATATATACCTGAAATAGATACACTTTTATGGATACATGTAATGTGAGAACCTATAAAAATGAGAAAAAGAATTGACAATAAATAAAGCAATATTGGTACTTGTCACAATCCAGAACAATGGAAGTGGGTTCAGTAATATTAATTAGAGGATCCTTTACCAATAATGCTAAATGAAGAAAAATGAGCTTAAGTATTCAAAGAATATGAGATATTCTTAAATAAAAGTAATGAGTGATGCAAAAGTAGATAAGATTATCGAGATAGGTATATTTTTCTTGTTCAAGATTTAATAAATATGATCAATTGTTCTAAATGCTTACTTCTATTAATTTTATTCTAAATATACTAATATTATTATTATATTTAGAATAAAATTAGTACTATTCCCGTCAAATTGTTTGAATAACGCATAATATATAAATTAAGATTTAAGGGATCGCAGATACAATCATTCATATAACTATTACATTAATGGTCCCCCGCCCATCCTACAACTGGGCTGCCAGTGCATCGCGGAAGGCTAATTGCACGTCAATATCATCTTGCGATTGCTGAGGCAAATGATGAAACTCGTCGTCTGCTTGATTGTCATAGCTGTCAAATTCATCAAGTTCCCCGCGCTCAAAAACTGGTCATCGATGAAAAATTTTCGTATAAAGTTGTGGATGACACAACAAGCAATGACAAGATCATGCTGACGATGTAAGCTGTAGTGGGGCATAGGTTGTTTAAGAATAGGGAATCGGTTCTTTAACACACCAAATGTCCGCTCAATTACATTGCGAAATTGAGAATGACGTTGGTTAAATAATTCTTTCGGACCATGAGCTTGACAGTTGTTACCTCGAAACAAGTTAATGTGATAACGATCTTATTGGTACGATGCCAAAAACCTAGAAAAATTAGGATAAGCGGAATCCAGTAAATAGTATTTACCTGAAATCACAAGATGCTTAACCATTTATTATCACCCTAAAACAAGGGTTTAAATTCAATATGCCTCTCGTATACAATGAATTTATTACGAATGTAATGGTAGTATCATCTGGTGGCCAAGAAAAATTTCGATCATTGTTGATGCAATCCATGAACACACGGACATCATTTGCACTACCCTCCAATCCAACCATGACATATGTAAACACTATGTCAAAATCGCGAGCAACCATAACATTCTGTGAGATATTCCCGTGTCGTGAACGGTACGCATTTTGCAAATGTACCGGAACACTTGCTAGTATTAGTGTGCCATCAATTGCCCCCACACCATCCTATTAAAGTATAAATTTGAAATGTTACGAAGGGAAAATTAGCTCAAGGTGGATTGAATAATGTATACATAATCTTAAAATAGGGAAACAACTGCCGTCTGTACTGCATTCTAGGATGAGTATGATTGAAATTGGTAGGGCAAATTAGTTCTGGTGCAAGAAGATTTAGAGCGTGACAAACATGTTTCATGTGCCTTGAAATGGTCTCTAAGGAGTGCTTGAAATACTCGCAGCTCATTCTGTGACGCTTGCTTAAACCAATAGTTTGCAAGAAAATGGCCACTGATTCCATTACAGAGACACGAGACCATTGCAACTCTAATAGAACACCATTGTCTTGTAGGAATGAGCATAAAGTTTAGAATGTTTCTTTCTTCATCCGTAACATATTAAAGATTTGATTTAGGTGACCTGACATAAGCTCTTTCACCTAATCAGAACCTTGCAGAGAAGAACTATGTCGTGGTTGATTTGTCCGAAAATATGAAAGGCATAACACGTCATAAAGTAACATGAAATATTTTTTTCTCATCGGAAGACATATTTGAAGAATCTTTCTCTTCATCCCCAGCGCTAGAATCCATGGCCCATGATAATTAGGTATCATGAGGAGAATTGGACTTGGAAGGAGGAGACGAGGTAGTGTTGTAGCTTGATTCATCCATCTGTCTATTTCTACGCAAATGTATGTAATTGTAGTTAAATATCAAGAGTATTGGAGAATATTATGAAAGGAATGGAGTCAACCTTCACAATTAAATCATTTTATGGGAACTACCAGCTTAATGCAAATATGCATTAACTGAAAGACACCTACCTACTCCTCTACCTCTTGGGGCTTTATGCATCCACAACCATTAATTGACAAGAAAGAGGGTTGGTGACAAAGTGCAATAAATATTTTTTAAAAAATAATTACATTAGTATTAAAATATTTGTTATTAAATGTTAACAAAAAATTCCCAACATGAGGAACATGAGGAATGAATAATGAGAATAAGCACAAAATTGGCTTGACCTACATATTCATTATTTCATGCATGGGGTTTGACTTTCTTTTGCCTGGCAAGTCAGTGAAGTTAATGGTAGTTTTGCTAGCTGAGAAGGAACCTACGATTACATCTAGAAATATTAATTTAATATTTTTATTAATTTTATTTACACAAAATTATAGTGTATAAAAATGACTTGAATAAAATGATAAATTAATATTTTTATAGTGTATAAAAATGAATTTAATGAAATGATAAATTTTATTGTGTATAAAAATAAATTTATTGTGCATATTAAAATGATAAATTTAATATGTAAATTATTTACAATCAAATTGTGCAATTTTAATCGAAGTAAGGACATCAACCTTTTTTTCCAAAATAAGTATTACTAGAATGGGTTAATCATTAAAATAAGTAATTAAAATTTAATAATGAAATTATTATTTTCCATTATTATTGTGCACAATAAATATTTATTTAAATAAATTTCTCAATACGACATACTATATTGTATTACTCGAAATCAAGACAACCTATTTTTTTTGTTTAAATAAGTATTATTCAAATATGCAATTAATTATAATAAATAATTTAAAATTAATAATAATTAATTTATGTACAGTAAAGTTCAGTTAATAACTAATTTAAAGGTCATTGTGTACTGTAATAAGTTAGAAGTAATCATGGGTTCTTCTTAAATTTGTGTATAATAGTGTGTTCACAATTGTATGGTGTTAACTGCTAATCCAGTTAAAACAAACCTGTTATTAACCCTTCCCCCCTAATAGCATCAAACAAATGTATGGGATTAAAATTAAAGACAACGTATTATATTCGGATTCCCAACTATTAAAGTGTTAATTAAGAAATTGAAGTACGAGAATCGACTACGATATGTTAAAAAAACATCTTGTAATGGTAATATATTCATAAATCATTCTAAGCAGTGGGTTTAGCAGTCATCTCATCATATAAAGAGGTTACTTGCCGAATCTCTCTACCCAAGCATGTTTGCCGCATCACTCATGAGAAGGAACATTTGACGCCTAACCTTTAACACAAACTGATCTTGCGCTGCAATGAACAAATCCCGCAGTAGTCCTTCCATTTTAGAAAGTGTGCGCATGCAATCTTCGGTTTCATCGTTGGAAAATTTTGCCAGCTTTCGAGTTTTTGCCTCACTATAAGTTGTTATGGCATCAATGCAAGTAACAATTTTATTTGAATGATCACTTTGCCCCCTTTCCGTTCCACTCCTCTTGATGCTCTTGGATATTTCATAGCCCCGGCTAAGAGTGTATGAGAAGGATCCATTTTAGGATAGCTTACATCAACTTCATCATCATCATTGGTGTCCAAAGAGGTATGGCGGAGGAACGGGCAATATTGCCTGTGGCTGCAGAAGCGGAGAACATCTCAATACATAAATCAAAATGAGGAAGACCCTTCTTTCTCAACCCAAACTCTCTCGGATTAGCCTATACAATCATTGATACT
Source organism: Sesamum indicum (assembly GCF_026168435.1). NCBI lineage: Eukaryota > Viridiplantae > Streptophyta > Magnoliopsida > Lamiales > Pedaliaceae > Sesamum > Sesamum indicum. Next base: position 4,542,013 of record NC_142657.1, on the reverse strand, counting down.
TCATTGACGTATGGCAAGAAATAAAATGAATATATGTTTAAAACTAAAATGAGAAATGAACAATTACAGCTACCCATTTAGCGCAACGATCCTCACTGGCAGTGATAGTATGCGTAGTTGGATCCCAACCAAAGCCAGTCTGTTTATATACCAAATCATGAAACTTACGCCAAAGCATCCGAAGCCTGTTAGCATTCCCCTTAAGTTGAGCCATGGTGTATTGTATTCTATTACGTTTATACAACTCAACACCAATTTCACGTCAAATTTGCTCACTAAATGTAGATGAGATAAGTTGTCCTTTCTTGTAATGGTCATACATCAATTCAATGAACAAAGAGACCTGTGGAAGATCCCACCAAGCATTTTCAAATCTTGACCTTGGCTCCAAAGATGTAGTTTATGGCTCCTTCCCTTTTCGACTCATCTACCATGTTAAAATTACAACAGATGTTACTCAACATCTAAATTAAGCAAATTAATTAGTAGTATCTTCTCCATAAATTGCAATTAGCATCGAATAATGAGTAAGGTAACTACAAACAGGAAAAATAACAGAGGTTCTGTTTGGCATGAAACTGAACAGACGTATGGTGCTTAATTTGAAATTAGTTTGGTTTAGTTCACTACATTTTGCATTGAATTTGAGTTCCTATTTTCATTATGTTTTCCTCAAGAAGGAAAGATTATTCTCATCAGTGGTAAATGTTGAACGAGGATAAACAAATTAGGACTAGTACAAAGATAGGTAATGGTTTATACTTCCTTTCAATTTTGTTACCATTGATTCCTTGCACATGGTTAGACCATTCCATTTGACTAGTTATCTAATCTGCACTATAAACCAAACCCATTTCACATACTGCAACCTCAAAAGTAAGAACATTTTTCATCAATTCCATTGCAAATAAATGGGTTTTGGACAAGAGTTTTCATCAATTTATCTACATACAAAAGTTTCTGCGACATTTTTCAATTCCATTCAAACCAGCCACAAAACAATAGAGATACAAAGCAAATCAATATCAACAAAAAATAATGGAAAAACAAGCAAAAAGAAATTGTATGGATTGTGACAGTGCCAAGCATAACAAAGTAATGGAAAAACAACTAACAAGAAAAATTGTAGATTAGGAATTTGTTATACACCAATAACCGAACAAAATTATTTTCAGAATAACAATGGGAAGTTGAAATATTTTGTAGTGCGAATCGGCAGTTTGAGGTTCAGTACTAAAACAAAACCCACCAAAAAATATATTCGACCATTTTTGAGGTAGAAGAAAGCTCATCGTATCTAGTGTGGCGACTTCCTCTTCAGACGAAGGATGTCATTGTTCGAGCCACAAGATTCCACGCCTGTGAAAAATGTTTTGTGTGTCGGATGTCCAGACAAGTCGGAAGAGGAGGACAGAGGAGGCGAACTGGTTTTGGTAGAGTCTTCCAATGGAAAGACATTTTGTGAGAGAAATCAACACTTAATGCATTTGAAGGCTATGATAAAATGACAGAACTAAGATAAGACATGGCTAACTGGCCTAATTAATTTGGATGACCAGTGCAGGTGGACCTATAATTTCAAAATATTTGTATACAAAATAGGAATGCCATCTCAATAAAAATTGCTTGACAAAACAAAATCACAACTACCCAAATAGTGAAAAGTGAAAATAAGCCCAATAAAAACATAACCAAACGGGCTCTTACGCTCTCAAGTCCATACGGATACGGTCTTTTCGTCTACCGTCTCCTGACCTTAGTCTAGGTTATAGAATTAGGTGATGGTTCCAATGCTGGATTAGGCATCTATGCTTTAATATTTGAGACCAGGCTACGCTTAATTGATCGACATATGAACCTCTTTTCCTACAGGATCAACAACTGTGGCCACAGGTTCGTAAGGTGTGAGCACGTCTCCAAGTGTATAGGAGATACCTCTATCAAATTTGATAGGGGACGAATCCTCTTTTTTGAACTCACGTCCTCTCTACATACTTCGACTGCAATGGACGAGATTTATGATTATCATGTCTGCGACACAATCACCTTTCGCACACATCCAAGATACAGTAATCGTACTATCGGTCTAGGGATTCAAGTCATATCAACCAAGTCTCCAAACATTTCTCACGTTTTGAGAATGCGGCCCTTCTACATTAGGAAACAGATGGGATCAAGTGTCGTGTTTTCATCACCACCTCGTCAGAGACGCCCAGTCGTGGTTTAATCAGTTATCTATGGAAGCGACAGGATGTTCCCAGAAGTTTCAATTTGCACCAGTTTGCTAGTAATAGGAAGTTTTGTTTGGCTGAGCTTAGTCTCTTTGTTGTGAAACAGAAGGAAGCGAGATTTTAGAGGAACACTTGCAAAGATTTAATGCAGCTACGCTGGAGGTTCCCTCTGCCACCCAGGAGGTCGAAGCTAACGCCTTCTCCCAAGGTCTCATGAAGAGAAAAGGAAGGAAACAAGGGAAGAGGCTCCCGTCAAGAAAGCCCCGAACCATTTTCGAGATAAAAGCTATATTTTCAGAAATTAAATGTTGTATATACCCTGCGAACAGTCTGCATCAATCAAGCTCTCATAAAAATTAGCACAAGTTATCTCTAAGATAACCACTATACATACACATGCATACTATATGCCCCACTAAGTCATCACGGACTTCCCATGTGGAGGAGTTGAAACTCATTCTCAACTTGCTTCAACTTGCAATCAACCTTTGACTTGGACTTCAAGCTATGGACTGATTTTGATCGGTCTTGATTTAATCAAATTAAATCAAGTCCAACCAATATCTATGGATTTCAAATTATTTCAATTAATTCAAAATCCTATAGAAATGCAAAAGTTTATTTAATCCAATTAAATAAATATAAGTCCAATCACTAATTAATTAATCCAATCAATAATTAAACCAAACCCATTAAATTAATTGAATTAATTTAAAGGTATTAATCCTATAATTAATTAATCCAATTAATTAATTCTTGGTCATCCATCCAGTGGGGTTTCCTAAATAAATGATTCAATCATTCTGTTCTTCTTGAATTAATTTAATCTAATTAAATTAATTCATTTCTTCTAGAACTAATTTCAAATTAATTCTACCGATTCAATAGTGATTTGTGTGTGACTTTATAGATTCACCCTCATCTAGATTTGGGCATTGTGTCCAACACAAATAATTAATTAAATCTAGTTTAACTAATTATTTTTAATTAACCATTAATAAAAAACACCCGTCACCATGGGTGGCCGTTTTGCAATGGTCCATGGCACTAGAGACTAGGTGAATGTTGGCGTGAATATTTTGGCTACCGAGTTCCACACAGGTACAGTCCTTCCGTCGACCATCACCCGACCTTAGTCTAGAGCATGGAATTGGACGTCAGTTGCCATCTTGGATTAGGCAACTGTGTTGAATAACGACCACATCAAAGCTACAGTCATCTCTCATCAGATCCAAGATATAACCATCATATGCATGTGAATGCCATGATTTCTCAAGTCTAAGAACTAATCCTGTATTATTGGAGCCGGGTATTCAAGCATACGGTCGAAGCCTCCAAGGCTTCCATGTGACGATTTTCTTGAGTCAGTTCAATCAGTTAACAATCTTGTCAACTAATCCACTGAAATTGCATAGACGTCCCACGTATATCGCCAATGAAACACGACACTCGTCTAATGAATGCAATACTTAGTGCAAGTTTCTATGGGACTCTCGATGCCCAGTCTTGAGGTCCTTGACTTGGAGCATTTCAAACCAACTCTCAGAAGTTGGTCATAGCTGTCATCCAATGCGCAACGTAAGTACATGGGTTATCCAATTGGTATGTGAGCATTTATTGTGATGTTAAAACACCGTTCAACGTAAATAGTAAGTACAACAAACACATGGTGCCACAGATGAATGCTTACTACATTAATCAAAATAATATCACATTCATAAATAGCTAAATGATTCCTAAAACCGCCAATCCAATTGGCTTTTTGGTCACCTATTCTAATAATCTCCCATATCCCTTAGACCTAACTGAGTGAGCAATCTGTGATACCATCTCAGTTTCACGGGTCTACCATATTTTCCACCGGAATGACACGGTCCAATCGCATGCCACCTCTTCCTACCATCACTCCAAGCTGATGGTGGCGTCTAAGAATTTTTCTTATATGTATAATGAGATTTCCACCCTTTTGCTTATGCCATTGCCTAGTTGTTATCCTCCAAGGTAACTACTGGCTTGGCCATGCTAGGCTCCGCACCCAACCATTTGTTGTGGTGTTTCATCCAAACCACTTCTGGAGCAACTATTAAAGTCACTATGCATTTGACTCCCATAGTGAAAACCATGTGGTATCCCGTTTGAAACCATTCCAACCACCACATAACCTTTAAGTTTGAATGTACATTCAAATTAAGACTAGTCACCATTCACATATAACTGGAAGTTAGTGTTGGAATAGGTGACCAAAAGCTAATTAGATTGGCAGTTTTGAGAATCATTCAAGCAATCTTTATTTAAGTAATATTGTCCTGAAGAATATGGTAAGTTTCATCTTCGGCGCATGTGTTTGTTGTGGTTACCAAATTACGTTAGCACTGCTTTGACGTCGCAACAGATGCCCATAGACCACTTAATAACCCATGTAGTTCGGCTGCACAAAAGATGGCGGCTATAAAACCAACTTCTGAGGGTTAGTCTGAAATATTCAAAGTCGAGGACCTGGAGACTAGGCTTCGACAATCCTACTGAGACTTGAAGGCTTGGTCGATATAACTTGAGTCCCCGACTTCAATAATACGGGAGTAGTCCTCAGACTTGAATAATCACGACAGTCATGTGCATACAATGACTGTATCTTGGATCTGTGCGAGAGGTGATTTTGTCACAGACATGATCATAACAAGCCTTGTCCGGTGCAGTCGGAGTATGTAGCGAGGACGGTGAGTTCCAAGAAGACAATCTGTCCCCTATCAGTATGTATTGGAGGTATCCCCTATACACTTGGAGATACGTTCACGCTTTATGAATTTGTGGCCACAGTCGTTGATCAAATAGGAATAGGAGGTTCCTATGTAAATAAACTTGGCGTAATATGATCTCAAATATTAAACGTAGACGCCTAGTCCAGGATAAAAATCGACACCTAATTTCATGCCCTAGACTAACGACGGGAGACAATAGATGGAAGGACCGTATGCGTATGGACTCGAGAGCCTAAATGTTCACATAGTAATTCACATAGTCTCTAATGCCATGGACCCTTGCTAGACGGCCACCCATGATGACGGGCTTTCTTGATTAATGGTTAATCAAGAATTATTAATAAAATAGGATTTAATTAATAATAGTGTTAGACACTAGTCCAACTCTAGCTGAAAAGTGAACCTCAAGAGTCACACACAAATCACCGGAAAGGAACAATGAACTAATTTGAAATTAATTCTACAAGAGATTGGATTACTTATAAAGAGATATCCATTGGATGAAAAAAGTTCCAAGAATAAATTAATGGCATGAATTTATTGGGTTTGTCCTTATAATTTAATAACTTAGATCTTATTATATAATAAGGATATTTGAGCTTATGTATTTAATTAGATTAAAAAATACAAATTGGGCCAATAAAATTGGATTTTTATTAAATTAGATTTAAATAAAAATTGATTGGGCTTACATTTTTAAGGGTAAAAATCAACCATGTCCATTATTTTGAGCCTATAGAAAATTTCATGGAAGTCATAAATAGCTAAAAAATTGCAATTTTGGAAAATGCAATTCTAACCATTTTGGGGATCTCTTTATTTGGAATAAACAGAAATATGCCTTGTAGATAATAGAATGTATTTAGAAATATTCTTAGTTATAAAAAACGGTATATATATAGTCTTAAAGCTAGGGGAGGGCTAGGCCACTACTGCAGAAGCAATAAGACTAAGTAAACTTAGCCATTAGTATGCATGTTAAAAATAGTATACAATCTTGTAATGCAGCATGATCATGTGATCAGTCAATTGCTGGAAAAATTAGATTACAAACTTGGTCAATAAAATATTCTTTTGAGTCTATTGAATTATTAAATTTTCATACTTTATGTCATAATTGGATTATGCAAGCTCAAGATAAATAACTAAAATGGATAGTCAAGAACAGAACTTACAGAGAATGGCATGCATGAGCTAGGCTATATTCCTCTAGTTAGGATGAGTAGGTTGGTAGATTCAAAGAGTCTAGCAATAGATGATTTGAGTTTACTAATTTATGAGTCCTTCCTGAGAAGGAAGAAAGCTATGAAAGCACTTTGGTAAGATTTAACCTTGATTGGACATTGGTTCAATCGGTGTTTCACTCAATTAGCTGGACCATCTGGATGTGGACTTTCGAAAGCCATCAAGTTGAAAAATGTGGTGTTTACTTAAAGTCGTAATCCACATACCATATTTGATATGGATTGGCAAACCTGCGTTCTACAAAAGTCTTGCGTATGAGGAATGCTACTGCATACTTCAAAGGACTAGTGGGAGGCAAATTAGACTCGGTGTTTGATTATACAGGTTCATTATGGAATAATGCAAACATTATTTATAGTAAAAACTTTAGTCACCATATCTATGTTATCCAAAGGACGATAAAAAAGCTCCAGTTACCTGAAAGATACAAGTTTCTAAATTTGACTGGACAAGGAGAAGCAATGTAAGACATCGATTCATATAAATGCCTTGGAGCCTTAAAATCTGCTACGAAGTTCAAAGTAGGTTTGAACGTCCTACATACTTGTTTTGACAAGTTCATGAGGTACATGACTCGGTCAAGAACAAGGTGGAAGGTCAGTTCGAACTCAATCGTGTTCCTAATATTTTAGATGTTAAAAACATCCTTGATCATTTGGAATAATCAAAAGATGTTGTGGAACTCTATAACAAGAATATTATTAATAAAATTATCCATATCGAAATTGGATTCCTATATAGGGATAAGCTATCCAAGATTCAGTCATGGTAGACTAATGAGGAGTTTAGATGTTTGACATCCCCTACGTCATTGCTGTGAGCAGCATAGGAATGTTGTTCGGTGCACTGTGCCCGTTGTTGCTTATGTTTTTTAAACATAATAATAGATGTCGAGTGTGTACCGGCGAGGCAATAGACAACTGTTGAAGAGCTATCTTTTATACCTGAATAAGGATTAAAGAAGAGCTCTGAACACATATTAATGAAAAGTTGATTCTGCAAAGCTATAGCGATAATAGATTTCAATATCAAATGAATAATGTTTAATCTCAAGATGTACATTAAAACTTTATGATAATGTGGTAATGTTGGAAAGGTTCCAAGTGGAATACCATAAGGAACTTCAACATGAAAATTGAATGTATGGTAACATTAAAAGTTATATTGAAAAACTGTTAGGTTGTAACCTAGCATAGCCACGCCGTAGTCACCTTGGAAGATGACAACAAGGCTATGATAGAAAGGTAAAAGTCCTGGTATCTCATTACAAGTCCAAGAAAAAATCTTAGACACCATCATCTACTTAGAGCGATGATAGGAAGATGTAACATGCAGGTGGACCACAGGACATTAGCAGAAACTACACTAGACCCAAAAGACCTAGCTGGAATCGTTAGATAGCTCATGATCAGAGTATTCTGAACACATGAGCAATTGGCTTTAAGGTCAAGTGGGAGATTGTTGGAATAGATGACCAAAAGCCAATTAGATGGCGGTTTTGAGAACCATTCAATAATGTTTATTAAGTAATATTGTCCTAACGAATAAGGTAAATATTCGTCTTGAGCACATGTGTCTGTTGAGCTTACCAAATTACGTTAAGCACTACTTGAATGTCACAATAGATGCCCACAAACCACTTAATAACCTATTTAGTTGCGTTGTGGATTAGATGACGGCTATAAAACTAACTTCTAAGGGTTGGTTTGAAATGTTTAAAGTCAAGGACGAGGACTGGGCATCGAGGGTCCTACTGAAGCTTGTACTGAGTATTGCATTTACTGGATGAGTGCCATATTTCATCGACAATAGACGTTGGACGTCTATGCAATTTCAGTCAGTTAGTTGACAAGGTGGTCAACTGACTGAACTGACTCCCGAGGATCATCATATGGGAGCCTTAGAGGATTGGTCGGTATGACTTAAGTCCCCAGCTTCAGTAGTATGGAGTAGTCCTTAGACTTGAGAAATCACGACAGCCACGTGCATACAATGATTGTATCTTGGATCTGTGCCAGAGGTGATTGTGTCACAGAAATGATCATCATATGCCTTGTCCAGTGCAGTCAGAGTATGTAGCGAGAACGGAGAGTTCCAAGAAGAGGATCCATCCCCTGTTAGTATGTGACGGAGGTATTTCCTATGCACTTGGAGATGCGTTCACGCTTTATGAATCTGTTGCCATATTAATTGATCGAATAGGAATAGAAAGTTCCTATGTAGAGAAACTTGGCGTAAAGCGATCTCAAGTATCAAGCATAGACGCCTAGTCTAGGATGGGGACTAACGCTTGATTCCATGCCCTAGACTAAGGCTGGGAGACGGTAGATGGAAGGCTTCATATCTGTATGGACTCGAGAGCCTAAATGTTCACACGGTAATTCTCCTAGTCTCTAGAGCCATGGACCGTTGCTATACGACCATCCATGATGACGGGCTTTCTTGATTAAGGGTTAATCAAGAATTATTAATTAAATAAAATTTAATTAATAATAGTGTTAGACACTAGTCCACGTCTAGCTGAAAGGTGAACCTAAAGCGTCATGCACAAATCATTGGAAAGGAACAAGGAATTGATTTAGAATTTATTACACAAGTAATTGGATTACTTATAAAGAGAGATTCATTGGATGAGAAAAGGCCCAAGAATATTAATGGCATTAATTTATTGGGCTTGTCCTTATAATTTAATAAGTTGGATTAAATAATAAGGATAATTTAGGCTTATGTATTGAATTAGATTAAATACATACTGGTCTCAATAAAATTTTATTTTTATTAAATTAAATTTAAATAAAATTCAATGGGCTTGTATTTTTAAGGGTAAAAATCGGCCAAGCCCATTATTCAAGCCCATAAAAAATTCTATGGAAAGAAATAAATGGCTAGCAAATCACAATTTTGGGAAAGTGCAATTCTAACCATTTTAGGGATCTCCTTATTTATAATAAGAGAAATATACCTTCTAGATAATAGAATATATTAGAAATATTCTGAATTATCAAACTAGGTATATATACAGGAAACACAATTATTTGGAAAATAATTTTAATCATTATTATTACACAACAAAAAAAATTCCCTCCTCTCTTCCTCAACACTCAACTGCCCTCTCTCTCTCTGTTGCACAAGGTGCAATTTTCTTCTCTCTTTCTCTTCTAGCAAAGAGGACATAGAGATCCCGACTGCGGTGTGGATGAATTTGAAGGATGCTACATTGTAGCCTTAAGTGAACAACATTTCAAGCTACCGTAAAAAAATAAAAGTATTATTTTTAACCCCTTTAATTTCAGTTTTGATGATTATACCTCAGCCCCATAATTGTTTTTTTTTTCTTAGTACATCGCATGCCCGGGAACTCCATGGGTACACCTCTTGGATTCGTTTAACTCTTGCATTTATATTTGTTATTGTGCGATTTCGCTTTACCGCTTCTGCTAGTGCGTTCCTTGGCCGTACCACATGATCCCTTTAGTTAGTATCGCCACAGCCTTTCAAAATCAACTCTCCTTTGACATGGATCAATAACACTTCTTTAATCATTATTCAGGTATTAAAGAGTAATCTTGTCTACTATGCAGTGCTTTCTCGATATACTCTCGATATTCATTGTTATGCTGAAAGTACATACAACATTTAATTTTAAAAATGTACATGGATATCCATAAATTAAAGCAAAATTAACACATATTTTCTAAACACATAATCATGCTAAAAAAAAGGTAAAACATGCTTTCCACATGCAATCTAAACATCTTGATCATGCTTATCTCATAGAAACATGTTAATTCTAAAGCCACAACACTGAATTGGAATTTGATACCATTAAAAGAATCGGTATGGCCCAGTATTGCGGCAGAAGCATAAAATAAAAGAATTTTAAGTCGATTTCAAAGGGGTGTTCCCTTTGAATTCCAAGACATTCGGAGTTTTCGAATGCATAATGTCAGCAAACAAAATATGCATGAAAGTGTGGCTAAAGGGAAAAAATCAAAAAGGTTCAAGAAATTTAAACTGAAATATTACCTTTTCGTTTTCTACGTTGAGATGCAAGAAGCGTTATTTCCCGATTCGTTCACTTTAGGATCCAAATTAGAACACCTCTAATTTTTCCATAAAACACTTGTAGAAACAAATATAGATCTACTGCTAGATAGATGCGAGATAGAGGAACAAATGAAACTGTACTACACTATTGATTAGTGTATACAAATTTCTCTTGTTCTTAACTTGAATTCAATTAAAGAAAAACTCAAAATATGGAGAAAATATGAGGAAATTTTCATGGTTATTGAAAGAAATTGGTATAGCCTGGTAATGCGGCGGAAGTATAAAATAAAAAATTAAAACGGTTCAAAGGGGTGTTCCTTTTGAAATTCCCAGGCGTTCGAGGTTTGTCATGTTAGAATAGGTGACTTGAAAGACAATTGGATTGACATGCTTGTAATCATTCTCACAATAACTCGATTTTATGTAATATTATTCAGTGAATAAAATGAGTATTCGCTATTGGCATTTCATTTGTTGTGCTCATTACATTTATGTTTGCATTTCTGTCAAACATCATAACAAAGCCCACAGATCACCTTACACAACCGTGCAACAGTTGGACTGCGCATTGGATGGCGGTCATGAAACCAAATATTTCGGATTGTGTCTGAAATGTGTTAAGTCAAGGACAACGAGAATAAGCATCGAAGTGTCCTATGCAGACTTGCTTTAAGAGTCACATTTATTTTATGAGTGTCATGTTTCATCGGCGACAGACGTGGGACGTCTATGGGATCTTAATGGGTCGATTCACTAGATGTTGAATTGACTGAACTGACTTGGAGGGATCGTCATATGGAAGCTTTGTAGGCTAGGTCGATATGTCTTGAGTTCCCGGCTCCGATAGTATGGGAGTAGCCTCAGACTTGAGGAATCATAGTAGTCACGTGCATGCGATAATTGTTTCTTAGTTTTGTGCGAGAGGTGATCATGTGTCAGACATTGTCATCACAAGCCTTGTCTAGTGCATTCAAAGTATGTAGCGAGGATGGTGAGTTCCAAGAAGAGGATCCGTCCCTGTCAAAATGTGACAGAGGTATCTCCTATGCACTTGGAGATGCATTAACGCTCTATACACTTGTGGTCACAGTCATTGGTCGAATAGAAAATGAGGTTCCTATATCTGCAATTTGGCTTAACGCGATCTCATATATTAAGCATAGACGCCTAGTCTAGGATGCGAACCGATGCCTACTTCCATACCCTAGACTAAGGCCAGGAGACTGTAGACGGAAGGGCCGTATTCGTATGGAGTCAGGAGCCTAAAAGTTCACTTGGATTTTCGCGTAGTCTCTAGTGTCATTGACCGTTGCTAAACAGCTACCCATGGTGACGGGTTTTCTTGATCAAGGGTTGATAAAAAATTATTAATTAAATTGAATTTAATTAATAATAGTGTTGGACACTTGCCCAAGTCTAGCTGGAAGGTTATTTTCAATTAACCATTAATTGGAAATTTTCGTCACCATGAGTAGCCGTTTAGCAGCGGTCCATGCGACTAGAGACTAGGTGAATGTTGGCGTGAATATTTAGGCTCCCGAGTACCATACGAGTACGGTCTTTCCATCATCCGTCCCCCAATCTAAGTTTAGGGCATGGAATCACACAAATCACCTAGAAGGGACGAGAAATTAATTGGGAATTAATTTCATAAGTAATTAGATTATTTATATATGAGAGGGATCTATTGGATGGATAAGCCCAAGGATAAATTAATCGGATCAATTTATATTTAACTTGCCCTTATTATTTAATAAGTTTGACTGATTATTTAAGAAACGCTTATTGGGTTCATATTTTTAATTGGATTAAATATATGTTGGACTTAGTTAAGTAGGCTTTAATTAAATTGAATTTAATTAATTGGATCTGGTATTTTAGTTAATTAAAAGTAGCCCAAGCCGATTAATTAAGTTGGCGGAAATGATTGTAAAAGGAAATTATTGACTAACAAAATTAGTTTTGAAAAGTGACATGTTAGTTATCTTTTATTTGGAATAAAGGATTTTATTACCTTATGGATGGTTAAATGAACCTAAACATGTTTTAATGCATCCATTCAAGGTAGATATATATATGTGTGTGTGTGTATATTAGTTATTTAGAATAACTAATGAATACATAACAAAGCAAGAAAATAGTTTCCTCTCCCCTAATCATTCCAGTTGGCCGAACGCCCCTCTTGTGCACACTTTGTGTGTTCTTCTCCTTAATTCTTTTCTAGAAAATTGAATTGAGGAATTTCAAGTTCTGGTGTGGTGTGCACGTAACCCTAGAGGGTTTCTACATTGAAGCCGTGGGTGAATGAATTAACAAAGGAGGTTCAAAACAAATCAAAAAAGGTAATTCTTGATTTATGATTTTTTGTTGCTCACGTTTTACATTCAACCATTGTCCCATTAATTCCATTATCGTTTATTTTTATTAACTACATGGAATGCCCGGGAACTCTAAGGGTGCACCCCTTGGAACTATGATTTTATTCTGTTTTAGTTTTAATTTACGCACTTTATTTTAACCACTACTGCTTGTGCGTTCCCGGGCCGATCCACTCGCACTTCGCGGTGCTTTTCATGTCAAAAGTATAATAACAACAAAATAAGCATGGTAGACATGTTTCTTTAGAATGAAACGAAGGGCACAGAAATATAACATGAAACTTTACCTTTTGTTTCTTTAGATGAGCAGCAACGTGCGTTGTTTCCCTTTGTGTTCATCTTCCGTTCACTTTACAATCGAAATTGAACCCCTCTAATTTGTCCACACCACATTATGGAATAGATATAGTTCTTTTTTATGCTAGATAGAACAAAGAACACGAAGTAAAAAAAACAACTCTAAACAAACGTTATTGTGTAGTGCTTTTGAATTGTTTTATGTTCTAACTTGGATCAAATTCAATATAGCACAAAAAGGAGAATATTTTGAGAGAGATAGGAGCAAAATTTCATGGCCCATTGTGTTACGTTAGTTTTGGATATGTGTGTAGTTCTGTGTATTACATACAATTAAATCCAAAATTCAATTACTACAAGTTTTCCTCGAAGGCAACCTATACACACACATGCATATAACCTTCAACCATGATGAAATAACTAATCTATCATGTTAATCATGGTGAGGAGCTTCAACTCCTTCTTAACTTGCTTCAAGCTCCCTCAAATGGGCTTGGACTTCAAGTATGCACTGGGCTTGATTTAACCAAATACAATCAAGTCCAACCAAAGTCCATTAGACAATAATTAATTAAATTAATTTTGGCCCAACTAAGTCCAAAGATTCATTTAATCTAATTAAATAAATTTAAGTCCAAACACTAATTAATTGATCCAATCAATTAATTAAGCCAAACCTAATAAATTAATTCAATAAATCTAAAGGTGTAAAGCCGAAAAATTAATTAATCCAATTAATTAATTCATGAGCTATCCATCAAATTGATTATTAAGTAAATGATCTAATGATTCGTTTCTTCTTGAATTAATTCCAAATTAATTCCATCAATTCCACAGTGATTTGTGAGTGATTTGTGTGTGATTATTTAGGTTCACTCTCAGCTAAATTTGGGCATTGTGTCCAACACAAATAATTAATTAAATCTAATTTAAATAATTATTTTCAGTTAACCATTAATCGAAAACACCTGTCACCATAGGTGGCCGTCTAGCAACGGTTCATGGCACTAGAGACTAGGTAAATATTGGCGTGAACATTTAGGCTCTCGAGTTCCATACAGGTTTGGTCCTTCCGTCGACCATCTCCCAGCCTTAGTCTAGGGCATGAAATTGGATGCTGGTTCCCATCCTGGACGAGGCAACTGTGCTGAATACTTGGATGCGTTTACTCTATTGATCGATAAAGGAAACAATTTCCTATTCGACCAATTGCTGTGGCCGTAGACGTAGAGAGTCGAAACCATCTTACAGGGCACACGAGATATATCCATTATATATTGATAGGGGATGGATTCTACTTGAAATCCACCATCCTCACTGCATACTCCGTTTATACTGGACAAGGCTTGTAACGTCCACATCGAAGACACAGTCATCTTTCATTAGATCCAAGATATAGCCATCATATGCATACGAATACCATGATTTCTCAAGTCCAAGAACTAATTTTGTATTATCGGAGCTTGGAATTCAAGTCATACTGACCAACTTTGTGAACTAATCTACTAAAAATTGCATAGATATCCCATATCTGTCGTGGATGAAACACGATACTCACCCATTGAATGCAATACTTAGTGCAAGTTTCTATAGGACTCTTGATGCCAGGCTCGAGGTCCTCAATTTGAAACATTTCAGACCAACCCTCAGAAGTTGGTTTCATAGCTGTAATCCAATGTTCAGCCCAACTATATAGGTATTCAATTTATTCTGTGGGTATTTGTTGTGACGTTAAAACACCGTTCAATGAAAATAGTAAGCACAACAAACACATGATGCCATATATGAATGCTTACTACATTCATCAGGATAATATCACATTCATAAATATTGCTAAATGGTTCCCAAACTGCCAATCCAATTGGCTTTTGGTCACCTATTTTAACAATCTCCCACTTGACCTAAAGCCAATCTCCCATATCCCTCAGACCTATCTAAGTGAGCAATTTGCGATGCCAGCTCAATCAGACAAGTCTACGATATTTTCTACAGAAATGACGTGGTCTGACCGCTCCTCACCTCTTCCTATCATCGTTCCAAACTGATATCTAAAAATATTCCTTGGATCTGTAATGAGATCTTGGCCCTTTTGCTTGTGTCATTGCCTAGTTGTTTTCCTCCAACTAACTACTGGCTTGGTCATGCTAAGCTCCATATTCAACCATTGGATGTAGTTTTTCATCCAAAACACTTCCTGAGCAACTATTAAAGTCACTATACATTTGATTTCCAAGGTGAGAACAATTGTGAAAGGTTTCAAGTCGTCTCGAGATTAGACTCAAGAGTTCTATGGACACTTGCACCAATAGTCACATTTAATTGATGAGTACACGGGGCTAATGGTTGAAAGAAAACGAGAGGTATAAAAATTATAAATCAAAATTACCTCTTTGATTTATTTCGCACCTCCTTCGTTTGATTCGTTCACCCAAGGCTTCAAAGAAGAAACCCTCACATGATCGGAACTTGGGATTCCTCAATTCGATTTGGTAGAAAAGAATTGAGGAGAAAAACACACCACTGTGCACAAGAGGGGGTTCGGCCGAGTGGAGTGAATAATGGAGAGAAAAATATTTTCTTGCTTTATTATGTATTCATTAGTTATTCCAAATAACTAATATACATATATACACTTTGTATAGATGCATTAAAATATATCTAGGTTCATTTAACCATCCATAAGGTAATAAAATCCTTTTTCAATTATTTCTAAATAAACGATTACTAACATGGCCCTTTCCAAAAATAGATTTGTTAGTCAATAAATTCCTTTTCCAATTATTTCCACCACCTTATTCAATGGGCTTGGGCCGATTTTAATTAATTAAAATACTAGGCTCAATTATTTAAATATAATTTAATTTAAACTCACTTAATTCAGTCCATCATATATTTAATCCAATTAAATATATGAGCCCAATAAGCCTTTATTAAATAATAAGTCCAACTCATTAAATAATAAGTGCAAGCCCGATATATATTATTCTAATCAATTTATCCTTGGGCTTATCCATCCAATGGATTCCTTTCACATATAAGTAATCCAATTACTTACCAAATTAATTCTCAATTCATTCCTCGTCCCTTTTATCAGAGCCGGGGACTCAATTCATACTGAACAAGACTCTGAGGCTTCCATCTGACGATTCAGTCGATTCGACACCTAGTCAATTGACCCATTAAGATCGCATAGACGTTGGACGTTTATCGCTGATGAAACACGGCACTCATCAAATGACTGCGACTCTTAATGCAAGTCTCCATAGGAAACTTCGATGCCCATCCTCAAGGTCCTCAACTTGAAATATTTTAGACCCAACCCATAACAGTTGGTTTCATGACCTCCATCCAACGCGCAGTCTAGCTGTTGCACAGTTGTTCAAGGTGGTCTGTGGGTTTTGTTGTGATGTTTGAAACAAATGCAAACAAAAACGTAATGGGCAGAACAAATGAAGCGCCAATAGCAAATACTCATGTTATTCACTAAATAATATTACATAAAAATCGAGTTATTGTCAGAATAAATTACAAGCATGCAAATCCGATTTGCTTTCAGGTCACCTATTCTAACAATCTCTCACTTGACCTAAAGCCAATCACCCGTCCACCTCGAACCCATCTTATCCAAATGCCAAGCATGGATTGCGACATCGGCTTAGTAAGTGGATCTATTGTGTTTTTTGCTGAGTTGACTCGGTCCACGTTTACGTCACCTCTGCTTACCATCTCTCTAAGCAGATGATAACGCCTAAGAATATGTTTGAAAGGGTGATGAGATCTTAGTTCCTTTGCTTGTTCTATCATTCCATTGTTATCACACAAGATAACTACGGGCTCATCAATGCTAGGTCCCACACCTAACTCCAGGATGCAGTTTTTCATCCAAACTGCTTCCTTAACTGCTTCCGAAGCCGTTATGTATTCAGCTTCCGTGGTGGAATCCGCTGTGGTATCCTTCTTGGAACTTTTTGAAGCAACCACACCACCATTCAGTTTGAATACAAAACCCGATTGAGACTTGGCATCATCATCGTCCGATTGGAAGCTAGCGTCAATCTAGCCTTCCAATATCAATTCTCTATTACAGTAAATGAAGAACATATATGTAGTCCTTTTCAGGTACTTCGGTGTTGTCTTGACTGTGCTATAGTGCGCCTCCCTTGCGCATGCCTGATATCTACTCGTCATGCTCAAAGCATACACGACATTGGGTTGGTACATTGGACAACATACTGAATGCTTCCTACGGCTGAAGCATAGGGGATGTCTGACATCCTTTTAAGTTCCTCATCAGTCTTGGGAGACTGCTTCTTGGACATCTAAATCTCATGCCTCATGGGAAGGAATCCTTGTTTTGAGTTATCCATCTTGAATCTCTTCAAGACTTTTTCAATGTACGAGGATTGGGTTAGTCCTAACATCCTTCTATATCTATCCCTATAGATCTTGATGCCAAGGATGTAAGAGGCCTCACCCATATCTTTCATGAAAAATTGTGTGGACAACCATGCTTTAATGTCACCCAGCATCTTAACATCATCCGCTATGAGTAAGATGTCATCTAAATAAAGCAAAAGGTATGCAACCGCGGTCCCACTGATCTTCTTGTATACACAAGGATCAAATTCGTTCTTGCTGAAATTATAACCCTGTATGACTTCATAAAAACGTGTGTTCCAGCTTTAGGAAGTTTGTTTGAGGCCATAGATGGACCTTTGGAGATGAAAAACCTTCTGTTCTTCTGCAAGGGAAATGAAACCCTCCAACTGATCCATGTTCTTCCTCAATGAAACCGTTGAGAAATGTTGTTTTAAAGTCCATCTGCCATATTTCATAGTCATACCATGCTACTATGGCAAGCAGAATCTGAATGGACTTGGCCATGGCTACGAGCAAAATAAGACTTCCTCGGAATCGACCCCGAGTAGTTGTGTATCCTTTTGCCACGAGCCTAGCCTTGAAGGCTATAACCTTCCCGCTAGCTCCAAGCTTACATTTGTAGACCCATTTGCACCCAATAGATTTAACACCTTTAGGTGGGTCTACGAGGGCCCAAACTTGATTTGAACTAATCGAATCGATTACGAATTTCATGGCCTCAAGCCACTGATCCGAATTCATGTCTGACATTGCTTCTTCGTATGTCCTTGGATCATTATCCAATTCACTAGTCAGTGCCAGGAATCCGTACCTATCAGCTGGTCGCGATTCCCTGGTCAACCTACTGAGGAGTGGAGCACCTTCAGTGGGAACTATAGGCTCAAATGATGTTCCTTCGTTCTGCTAAGGTATCTCACTTTTTTCCTCAAGTAGCACCTCATCGTGTCGGCTATCTGTAGGATAATCTTTTTCCAAGACACTGCATTCCTTGAGAGAAAAACCTTTTGCTCAGATAGATCATAGAAGCAGTATCCCGTAGTGTCTTTCGGTTATCTGACAAACCTGTACAGATTAGACCTCGAATCCAGTTTGTCTCCCACTAGCCTCCTGACATATGCGGGACTAGCCCACATTCTCAAATAGTTGTAGGACACAGGCTTGCCATGCTGCTTCTGGGGCACCGTCTTAGATGGTGCCATGTTAAGTAATGGGGCTGCCATCTCAAGAGCATGACCCCAGAAGGCAAGGGGCAATTCCGTAGAACTCATCATGGATCTAACCATGTCCAACATGGTTTGATTCCTCCTTTCAGCCACGTCATTTAGTTGTGGCGTTCCAGGAGGAGTCCATTGAGAGAATTTCATTCTCCTTTACATAATCAATGAATTCACCATTTAAATACTCTCCGCTTCCGTCCGACCGAAGGGCTTTAATTTTACTGCCAGTTTGATTCTCTACTTCAAGTTTGTATTCCTTGAACTTTCCAAAGGCCTCAGACTTGTACCTCATTAGGTAAATATAACCATACCGCGAGTGATTATCGGTAAAGGTTATGAAGCACGAGAATCCTCCTCTAGTCGGAGTATTTAATGGTCCACAAACGTCTGTATGGATCAAATCCAAAAAATCGTTGCCAAGCGCACTTTATCCAACAAAAGGCTTCTTGGTTATTTTCTCTTTTAGACAGGTTTCACAAGTTGGTACGTTATCCAAATCGTCTACCTCTAGAGTCTTGGAGTCTACCAGCTTTCTCATCCTATCTTTTGAGATATAACGTAGCATTGCGTGCCACAACTATGCATTTTCATGATTATCTATTTTTCGTTTGTGCTGGCAGTCATAATCCAATTAGACTATTTGAGAATATAAAGACCATTTACCAATGTACAAGCATATGATAGTTATTATCAATCATTAAATAAAAACCATTTTTATTGGTTGTAAATATATAACCATCATTGTCTAAATCAGGAATGAAAAATAATATTCTTGATAATGCTCGGTACATAATAACAGCCTTTTAATTCTATCCAAATATGATCACTAATAACTATGTCGAGAGACCAATGGCCTTCCGCCTAACCTTAGAATCATCTCATCCTTACTAAGCTTTCTGCTTCTTTCCAACACCTACAAGTTATTGCAGATGTGAGCTCCACAGCTGCTATCCAATATTTAAGAAGCAGAATAAGTTATCATATTCCTTTCAATCACAAATGTACCTGGGTTGGAGAGGAGTTGTGCGCACTCCCTCTTCCAATGCCCCTTTCCTTGGCAATGATTGTAGACAACATTTGCCTTCGACGACTGAGAACTGCCAACCTTTCTTTTCCCTTTGCCCATTCCCATAGGAGTGGTAGGGGCGCTCAAAGCACTAGCAGTGGCTGCAATGGCTTTTCCTTTGCCTTTCTTCCACTTCCACCGTCCGATCCTTTTGCCTTTCGCTTTAAAGGTTGTAGCCTCTCCTACTAACACCGCCAGCGTAGACTTGTGATTCATCGCCTCGTATTGGACCATCATATTAATCAACTCATGTATAGATGGGTCGTAGGACGGAGGAAGTGACTGAAAGATCACGTTAATGTATGTGTCCTTGTCAAGCCCAGCTTTAAAGTCTTCGAGCTTCGCCATTAGGGATAGCATCTTAACCCCATAACTTTGTACAGACAATCCTTAAGCCATCTTGGTCCCAAAGAATGCTTTTATGGTGGCATATCTAATATGCCTATTCGGACCGCACAAATTTCCTTCAAGTGGAGAACTATTGAGGGAACATCATCCAACCTATCATATTACTTTCGGATGTCATTGGACTTTGAAGCCAATATGATACTGCGGACCTTGCGGTTGTCCTCAAGCCACTTCTCGAACGTGACATGTTGTTCGGGCGAGGATGCTTCCGACAAGACCGTTGGGAGTAGCTTGTCCAAGACATCGTCCTGGTTCTTGAAATCTAGGATGATTTTAGATTTTGCAGCCATTCAATGTAGTTCGTGCCATTAAATTTATAAGCCTCCATTATCTTGGTTAAAGGATTCTTTGACATTTTCAAGACAATAGAAAATTAAACAGAAATTAGTGAATGATTGTAATATTATGATTAACCTTAAAAACTTGGTCTTTAGTCTTTAACTCTCTTGCTATTTATACGAAAACCCACCACTCTCAAGTAGGGTTTTGGGAACGGCCTTTCCTAGTGGTCTTGGGATCCACAAGCGAATTTTTCATGCCCCGCTTTTACGATTCACATGGCAAAAGCCTCGTGGGAGGTATCCAATACCATTCTCATCCCATGAGATTTTCAAGATCTTTTGCCTCACCTCTTCACATGATTTCGAGGACTCCAAGCGAATCATGTTATTCGATATAAGGCCCGACCCATCAACCAAATCACATTTCATTTGTCGCCTTCCACGACGCATGAGACAAGATATCAGTGAACATGTTCCTTTATTCACAACAATGTGGCAGCTTTCCTCTATCCCAAATGTGTCACGACTCGTGAGACCACACTTGGGTATCGGTAGCTTCCTCACCACATTGCTATGGATGGAAGGCTTCGACATATCAAAACTAATTTGATCCAAGTCCATTATGGGCCTAATATTCAACTTGGTCCAACCAAGTGAGAGTCAATTATGAGTTGTTTGACCGAGATCTCATCACATGTAAACATTACATGCATAAATATCAAATATTTAAAGCATTTAAATAAATGCATCGCATGCAATGAAATCTAGCATACTCCTGTTGGATGATCACGAGCCCAACCTATGCAACCCACTGAGCCCGCAGTGAGTCTATGGTCTGTCTAAGGTGACCCTATGCCATTACAAAGTAATATTACCCATCAACATAAAGATGGGCCTTGTGATATCTCCATGGCCCTCCTCCTTCGTGGGCTTTCTTCTCCATAGACCTTCTTCTCCATGGGTTAGCTCAAAATAAAATATCTCACAAAAAAATGTCCTACACTACTCTCATTATAATTTGATAGAATACCTAATCAGAAATCGGGGGAGTACATTAAAAGGGAGATAGCAAGCCTTATTATTCCAAGGCTAAAAACGATGAGAGACGAGAAAATAAAATCACAAGGGCACACGGGCTCACCCAACAAAAATTAAAAGGCATACATATGATCAAGTGCTTCATGATCATCCATTCACATTCATTCTATTACATAATAACAATTAATCATGCTAGACAAAAAAATGAGCATCCCAAAAATATCGCGATATCCAATATCACGACAAACAATTATATGCAGAAAATAATAAGTTTAAAATTTGCAACTCATATGGATGATTAAGCCTCATGCATCCAATGCCCGCAATTAAACCGAATTAATTAATGCAATTTAATTCTAAAAAAAATCCAATTTTCTCGAAAATTAAATCAGCAACAATTAATATTTTTCAGAAAATGTGCAAAAGTTGGAAAATCCAATTTTTGAAAAAATGGTGAAAAATGGCCCAACTGTCGGTCGTCAGCAGTAGTAGCAGCAACGCAGCGGCAGCACAGCCAGTCGAATGCGCGCGCTCGACCACACTACCTGTGCGCCGCCTCTCCCTCGCGCACGCCCGGCCGTACGAACGCACTACCGATCGGCAGTGCACTGCTACAGTACAAGTTTTCCTCCTTTTTTTTTATTTTCACATATTAAACTGAAATTAAAACAAGTATTTTACCAGAAAATCTAATTTTCTTAAAATACTTAAATTATCCAAAATTGCAAAAATTAAACAAATTGATTTTCTAACATAATTGTTCAAGAATAAGCAAAAACTCTATCATACTTCAAAAGCAATAAAGAACATATTATCATGCTTAGTCACATAATACCATAGCCCCTACATCGAACCGGGCTCTGATACCACTTGAAAGGCACCACATGGTGCGAGTGGATCGGCCCGGGAACGCGCAAGCGGAAGCAGTTAAAATAAATTGCGTAAATAAAATGAAATCGCAATAAAACCCTAATTTCCAAGGGGTGCACTCTTGAATTTCCCAAACGTTCGATGTAGTTAATAAAATAAGCGATAATTAAGCTAAACCGGGCTAATGGTTGAAAGAAAACGAGAGGTACAAAAATTATAAATCAAAATTATCTCTTTGATTTATTTCGCACCTCCTTCGTTGGATTCGTGTACCCAAGGCTTCAACGTAGAATCCCTCTAAAGTCGCGTCCACACCACACTGAAACTTGGAATTATTCACTTCAATTTGCTAGAAAAGAATTGAGGAGAAAAATATACCAAGTGTGCACAAGAGGGGGTTCGATTGAGTGGAGTGAATAATGGAGAGGAAATTATTTTCCTACTTTGTTATGTATTCATTAGTTATTCCAAATAACTAATATACATATATATATATATATCTTGTATGGATGCATTAAAATATGTCTAGGTTCGTTTTACCATCCATAAGATTTATTCTAAATAAAGAATTACTAAAATGACACTTTTCAAAAGTGAATTTATTAGTCAATAGTTTCCTTTACCAATTAATTCCACAAACTTAATTAATGGGCTTGGGCCGTTTTAATTAATTAAAATATCAGGCCCAGTTAATTAAATCTAATTTAATTAAAGTCCACTAAATTAAGTTTATCATATATTTAATGCAATTAAATATATGAGCCCAATAAGCTTTTATTAAATAATAAGTCCAACACATTAAATAATAAGCGCAAGTCTAATATAAATTAATCCAATCAATTTATCATTGGGCTTATCCATCCAATGGATCCCTTTTATATATAAGTAAACCAATTACTTATGAAATTAATTCTCAATTAATTCCTCATCCCTTCTCAGTGATTTGTATGGGGACTCTTTAGGTTCACCTTTCAGCTAGACTTGGGCTAGTGTCTAACACTATTATTAATTAAATCAAATTTAATTAATAATTCTCAATCAACCTTTAATCAAGAAAGCCCGTCATCATTGGTGGTCATGTAGCAACAGTTCATGGCACTAGAGAGTAGGCGCAAATCCATGTGAACTTTTAGGCTCCTAAGTCCTTGAAAGGCACCGCGACACAAAAAGCATAAATTAAAATAGAAACGTAATAAAATAGTAATTTTAAGGGGTATACCCTTAAAGTTCCCGGTCGTTCGATGTAGGTAATAATAATAAACGTCAATAATATAAGTAACGGGGCTATCGGTTGAATGAAATATGAGAGGTACATAAGTCGTAAATCAAGATTACCTCTTTGATTTGATTTATCTCGAACTTCCTTCGTTGAACCCGTTCACTCAAGGCTTCAACGTATAAACCCTCTGAAGTTGCATCCACACCATACTGGAATCTGGATCCCTCAATTCTCCTTGCTAAAAGAAAATTAGGGAGAAAACACATCAAGTGTGTATGACAGGAAGGGGGCGTCCGAATGGAAACTAGAGAGTCGGAAATTATTTCGTGTATTCATTCATTAGTTATTCTAAATAACTAATACATATATATATACCTTGTATGGATGCATTAAAATATGTCTAGATTTCATTTAACCATCCAAAAGGTAATAAAATCCTTTATTCCAAATATATGATGACTAACATGACACTTTCCAAAAAGTAAATTTATTAGTCAATAATTTTCTTTTCTATCAATTTCAGGCCTATTTTAATTAATTAAAATACAAGGCCCAATTCATTAAATTCAATTTAATTAAAGCCAACTTAATTAGGTCCATCATATATTTAATTGAATATATGAGTCTAATAATCCTTTAAAACATACAATGTCTAACTTATTAAATAATATGGATAAGCCCAATATAAATTAATCAAATTAATTTATCCTAGAGCTTATCCATCCAATGAATCCTTCTCATATAAAAGTAATCTAATTACTTATGGAATTAATTCCCAATTAATTTCTCATCCCTTCTCGGTGATTTGTGTGTAAATCTTTAGATTCACTTTTTAGCTAGACTTGGGCTATTGTCCAACACTATATAATTAAATTTAATTTAATTAATAATTCTTGATCAACCTTTGATCAAGAAAGTCCGTCACCATGGGTGGCCGTGCGAGTCTATACGGGTATGGTCCTTCCGTCTACCGTCTTCCGGCTTTAGACTAGGGCATGAAATTCAGCGTCGGTTTCCATCCTAGACTAGGCCTCTATGCTTAATACTTGTGCGTTATGTCAAATTGCTCGACACATAAGCCTCTTCTTCCCATTCGACCAATGATCGTGGCCACAACTTTATAGAGCGTAGACACATCTCCAAATGCATAGGAGATACCTCTGTCACAGTTTGACAGGGGATGGATCCTCTTCTTGGAACTCACCGCCTTCGCTACATACTTTGACTGCACTATGACCATGTTTGAGACACAATCACCTCTCGCACAAATCTAAGGTACAATAATCGCATGCACGTGACTGCCATGATTTCTCAAGTTTGAGGACTATTCCCGTATTATCAGAGCCGGAGACTCAAGTCATACCGACCAAACCTCTAAGGCTTCCATATGATTCAGTCGATTCGACACCTATCCAATCGACCTATTAAGATCGCATAGACGTCCCACGTCTGTCGCTAATGAAACACAACACTCTTCAAATCAATGCGGCTCTTAGTGCAAGTCTCAGTAGGACTCTCAATACCCACTCTCGAGGTCATTGACTTGGAATATTTCAGACCCAATCCTAAAGAATTGGTTTCATAACCGCCATCAAATGTGCAGTCCAACTGTTGCATGGTTGTTAAAGTGGTCTATGGGCATTTGTTATGACATCCAAGCAGTGCTTGATGTAATTTAGTAAGCACAACAGATACATGTGCCGACGATGAATTTTTACCATATTCATCTGGACAATATTGATTAAATAAAGATTGCTTGAATGGTTCTCAAAACCACCAATCTGATTGGCTTTTCGTTACCCATTCCAACCATCTCCCACTTGATCTTAAAGCCAATTACTACCTATGTCCTGCGGTCCAACTTCACGTTACATCTTCCTATCATCGCTCCAAGAAGATGATAGCATCTAAGATTTTTCCTTACACCTGTGATAAGATCTCGGGCCGTTTACCTTGTGCCATAGCCCAGCTGTCATCCTCCAAGCTGACTATTGGAGAGGCTATGCTAAGTAGCACACCCAACAATCAAGCGTTGTTTTTGGGTCCTAACTGTTTTCCGATATATCCTTAAAAATTGCCATACATTCAATTTTTCATGATAAGATTCCTTGTGGTATTCCACTTGGAACCCTTCCAATGTTACCAAATTATCATAAATCTCGAATGTACGTTCGTTTTTAGTATTAAATATTATTCATATGATTCTGGAAGTTACTATCGCTATAGCTTTCCAAAATGAACTCTCCATTTACGTGTGTCAAGGGCTCTTCTTAAATCCTTATTCAGGTATTAAAGATAGCCCCTCAATAGTTGTTTGTTGCTTCGTCGGTGCACACTCGATATTCGTTGTTATGCTCAAAATGCATAACCAACATTGATTTTAGCGCACCAAACAACATTCCATGTTGCTTACAGCAAATACATAGGGGATGTGAAACATCTAGCTCTTCATCAGTCTACCATAACTGAATCTTGGACAGCTTATCCCTAGATAGAAATTCAATTCCTATTATGGAGAATTTTATGAATAACTTTCATGTTTTAGACTTCCACAACATTTTTCTATCATTCCAAATGATCAGAGACGTTTAATATCTAAGACACTTGGAACACAATTAAGCTCCCACCGACCTTCTACCTTGTTCTTGACCAAGTCACGTACCTCATGATCTTATCAAACAACTATGTGGGGCTTTCAAATCTAGTGTGAACTCCATAGCAGATTTTATGGCTCCAAGCCATTTATCTGGATCGATGTCCTACATCATTTCTCCTTGTCCGATTTTAGGAACTCGTACCTCTCGAGTAAGTGAAGTTTTCTGATCGTTCTTTGGAGAACTAAGACATGGTCAGTCAAAGTTTCGTTTACAAGTGTTGTTTTCATTATTCCATAATGGAACCATATAAATTAGACTCCAAGTCTAACTTTTCTCCCACTAATCCTTTGACGTATGCAAGACCTTCCTCGTACTCAAAACTTTTGTATGGCACAGGTTGTTCGCGAATTTCCATAACGAACCTGTATAAATTAGACTCCGAGCCTAATTTTCCTCCCACTAGTCTTTTGATGTATGCAGGACCATTCCTCATGCTCAAGACTTTTACAGGACACAGGTTTGCCAATCCATTTCAAATATGATGTTGGATTGCCACTTAAGAAAATGCCACGTTTTACAACTGGATGATTTTTCGGTAGTCCACATCTAGACGGCCCAACTGATTCAGTGAAGCACCAATCAAACCATGTTAAATCGAGGTACCAAAGACAGTTCAACATCGTCTCTTCTAGAGGAATTTCACCGAATGAGAATTCCATTCTCATTTTGGATGCTCCAAGAACTCCCACTAAATACGCATCACCTCGATACAATTGATGGGTATGTCTCCATAACCAGTTTGGTTCTCCACCTAATGTCTAATTTCTCCGAACTTCCCAGAAGTCCTTAGACTTGTGAACCTCTACTGGTAGCTGTGTATTTAGTAACTTACAGATATCTATTTTGGATCCAATCCAATAGATCGTTTTGACAAGCATTCTTTGTCCCACAAAGTGCTTTTATAGCTTTCTTCCTTCTCAGAAAGGATTCATAAGTTAGTAAACTCAAATAATCTATTGCTAGGCTCTTTGAATCCACCAACCAACTTATCCTAACTAGAGAGATATGGCCTAGCTCATGCATGTCATTCTCTATCTGTTATATTTTTTACCATCCGTCATTTATTTTGAGCATGCATAATGCAGTTACGCAGTACAACAATTTAATAACTCAGCAGACTTAAGAAAATCTTTTATTGATCAAGCTTGTAGTTTAATTTGTCCAAGAATTAACTAACGACTTGATCGTTCTAGGTTACATAATTGTATACTATTTCAACATGAATACCATTAGCTAAGTTTACCTAGTTTTATTGCCTTTCCAGTAATGGTCCAGCCATTCCTTAGCTTTAAGACTACTTAACTTAGCATTCTATTCCATTTCATTTATACAAACCATTTGCAAAAATGTGATTCGAGAGCAAGTGTCCAACACTTAGAAATAAGAACAGTAATCATATTTGCACAACAAATGCCATAGTTGGTTGAAGTGGTGTTCACGAAACTCCCTCTTCCAATGCCCTTTGGCAATTCCATGCAAACATCATAAGTAATGTTGACTACTGAACTGCTATTCTAATTTGTCTTTTACCCTCGCCCATCAAGGTAACAGGAGCGCGTAAAGCGCTTGCAGCGATTGACTTAGCTTCATCCTTCTTTTCTCATTCAACGCATGGCTCCCTTATCTTTCACTTTTGAGGTTGAAGCCTCCAATTCCAATACCGACGATGCAAATTCTTCAATCGTTGGCTCGTATTCGTCCAACCATTTTATCAACTCATGAAATGAACTTCTAAAGCCCATTTAGAGTTTATGACAAATAGGTCCAAAGAGGGATGAAGGGACCTGAAGGATGACGTCAACGTACATCTCCTTTCGAGATCAACATTGAGGTTATCGAGCATCTCAACCCCATGTTTATGTACAGACGATCCTCAGTCATCTTGATTCCGAAAATGCTTCCGTCGCGGCATATCCAATATGTCGGTTCGACGTTGCATAAAATGATCTATGTGGGCATTATGTCGAACATAAATAATTAATTAAATCTAATTTAATTAATTATTTTCAACTAACCATTAATCAGAAATATCATGGATGGCTGTCTAGCAACGGTTCATGGCATTAGAGACTATGTGAATGTTGTCGTGATCATTTAGGCTCTCGAGTTCCATACAAGTATGGTCCTTCCGTCGACCATCTTCCGGCCTAGTCCAGGGCATGGAATTGGGCATCAATTCCCATCCTGGACCAGGCAACTATGCTGAGTACTTGAGATGCGTTTACTCTATTGATCGATAAAGAAAACCATTTACTATTCGACCAATTGCTATCGCCATAAACTTAGTGAGTCTAAACCATCTCAGAGCGCATAGGAGATATATCCATCATATACTGATAGGGGACGGATTCCATCTTGAAATCTACCGTCCTCAATACATAATCCAATTACACTGAAAAAGGCTTATAATGACCACATCAAAGACACAGTCATCTCTTGCCAGATCTATGATATAGCCATTATATGCATGCGACTGCCATGATTCCTCAAGTTCAAGGACTAATCCTGTACTATCGGAGTCAGGAATTCAAGTCATATCGACCAAGTCTCCAAAGCATCCATATGAGAATTCCCGCAAGTCGGTTCAATCAGTTAACAACTTTGTCAACTAATCCACTAAAATTGCATATACATCCCATGTTTGTCGCTGATGAAACACGACACTCATCCAATAAATGCAATACTTAGTGCAAGTCTCTATAGGACTCTCGATGCCCAGTCTCGAGGTCCTCGACTTGGAACATTTCAGACCAAACCTCAAAAGTTGGTTTCATAACTGCCATCCAATGCGCATCCCAACTACATGGGTTATTCAATTGGTCTGTGGGCATTTGTTGTGACATTAAAACACCGTTCAAAATATATAGTAAGCACAACAAACACACGTTGCCACAAAAGAATGCTTACTACATTCATCAAGATAATATCACATTTATAAAGATTGCTAAATGATTTCTAAAACCGCCAATCCAATTGGCTTTCTGGTCACCATTTCTAACAAGGTGAACCTAAAGAGTTACACACAAATCACCGAGAAAGGATGAGGTAATAGTTGCAAATTAATTCAATAAATAATTGGATTACTTATATATAAGAGGGATCCATTGGATGTATAAGCTCAAAGATAAATTAATTAGATTAATTTATATTGAGTTTGCCCTTATTATTTAATAAGTCGGACTTATTATTTAATAAAGGGTTATTGGGCTCATATATTTAATTGAATTAAATATATGATGAACTTAATTAAGTGGGCTTTAATTAAATTAGATTTCATTAATTGGGTCTTGTAACTTTATTTATTAAAATCGGCTCAAACCCATTAATAAAATTGGTGGAAATTGTTAGAAAAGGAAATTATTGACTAACAAATTCACTTTTGGAAAGTGCCATGTTAGTCATTCTTTATTTGGAATAAAGGGTTTTATTATTTTATGGATGGTTAAAATGAACCTAGACATATTTAATGCATCCATACAAGGTATATATATGTGTATTAGTTATTTAGAATAACTAATGAACGAATACACAATACAAGAAAATAATTTTCTACTCTCCTAATTTTCACTCGGCCAACCCCCTTCTTGAATGCACACTTGGCATGTATTTTTCTCCTTGGTTTTCTTCTAACAAAGAGAATTAAGGGATCCTGATTTCAGATGGTATGGACGCAACTTTAGAGGGTTTCTACGTTGAAGCCTTGAACAAAGGAGGTGCAAAGTAAATGAAAGAGGTAATTTTGGTTTACAATTTTTGTGCCTCTTGTTTCCATTCAAACATTAGACCCATTTAATTTTATTGCCGTTTATTTTTAACTACATTGAAAATCCCAAAACTCCAAGGGTACAGCCCTTGGAACTATGCTTTTATTGCGATGTCGTTTTAAGTTATGCAATTTTATATCGCCGCTTCCGCTTGCGCGTTCCCGGGCCGATCCAATTGCACGTCGCGGTGCCTTTTAGTAGTCCCCCAAACTGCTGATCGGGATTTTTTTTTAAATTGTTATGAGAGTGGAATAGGTTTTCTGCTGATGATTTTTTGTCTTTACAAAGCAAGCCCACGGAGGAAGGAGACCCAAGGAGAAGTTACAAGGCCTATTAGTATGTTAATGGATAAATCGATTCTTTGTAATAGTATAGGGCCACCTTGGACAGGCCTTAGACTCACTGCGGCCTCAGTGGGTAGCATAGGTGGGCTCGTGATCATCCAACAGGAGTATGCTAGATTGTGTTGCATGCCATGATTTCTTTATTGCTTTAATATTTGATGTTTATGCATGCAATATAATTATGTGATGAAGTCTCGGTCAAACACTCAAACGTAACTCTCACTTGGATGAACCAAGTTAAACATTAGGCCCAAAATGGACTTAGATCAAGATTGTCTTGAACTATCCAAGCCTTCCATGATCATCAATGTGAGGAGGAAGTTGCCACTACCTAAGTGTGGTTTTACAAGTCGTGGCACACTTGGAATAGAGGAAAGTGCACCATTATTGTGGACAAAAAAAGGATGTTCAACGTTGTCCTATCTCACGAGTCGTGAGGGGTGACAGCTGAGGTGTGATTTGGTTGATGGGTCCAGCCTAACATTGAGTAACATGATCTTGGAGTTCTCAGGATCATGTGAAGAGGTGGGGCAAAACATCTTAGGAATCTCATGGGATGAGAATGGCATCGGTTACCTCCCACAAGGCTTTTTCCATGTAAATCGTAAAATCAGGGCATGGTAAACTGTTTTTGTGGATCCCAAGCTCACTAGAAAGTGGTTTTTCGAAACCCCACTTCAGAGTGATGGGCTATCGTATAAATAGTTGGTGAATTAAAGACCAAAGACCATGTCTTAAATTTATCAATAATATTACTCTCACCTGCTGATTTCTATTTAATTCTATCATGTAGAAAATGTCTAAAAACCCCTTAAGCCTGATAATGCAGACTAATAAATTCAATGGCATGCACTACAATGACTGGATGCAGAATCTAAGCATTGTCCTAGATTTCGAGAACTAGGGATATGTCTTGGACAAGTCGCTCCCAATGGCTTTGTCGAAAGGGTCCTTGCTTGAAGAATGTGTGACATTCAAAGTGGCATGAGGACAACAGCAAGGTCTCCAATATCATATTGCCTTCTATGACCAACGACATTCAGAAGTAATACCATAGGCTGGAAGATGCTCCCTCGATAATGCTCCGCATGAAAGAGCTTTATGCGGTTCCTGATAGGCATATTAGATATGACGCAACAAAAATATTTCTCGGGACTAAGATTACTGAGGGATCCTCTGTGCAAAGTCATGGGGTCAAGATGTCATAAATTGTGGAGAAGCTCAAAGACCTCGAAGCTGGGCTTGACAATGACACGTACATCGATCTAATCTTCAGATATGCTCCATCCTATGACCCGTTTATTATTAATTACAATATGAATGGACTTGAGAAGTCTATTTATGAGTTAAATAATATGCTGGTCCAATACGAGGCAACGACCCACAAGTCTGCGCCTGCGGTATTGATAGAGAGGCTTCGACCTCCAAGGTGAAAGGCAAGAGGGCGAAGGGAAACAGCAAAGCTGTCACAACCGCTGTTAGAGCTCCAAGCGCCCCTTTGCTCCAGTGGGAAAGGGGAAAGTGAAAGGGAAGAATGGCGATTCACAATGGTCAATGGCAAATAATGTCTGCATTCATTGTCGTGAAAAGGGACATTGGAAGAGAGAGTGCTCACAACTCCTCTCCAACCCAGGTATGTTTGTGATTAAAGTAAATATGATAACTTATTTTGGTTCTTAGGTATTCTATACTGGCTGTGGAGCTCATATTTGTAATAATTTGCAGGTGCTGGAAAGAAGTAGAAGCCTACATATGGACGAGATGGTCCTAAGGCTTGGTGATAGCAAAGTCATTGCTGTGGAAGCCGTGGGATCTCTCAACTTAGCTATTAGTGATCATATTTGGATAGAATTAAAAGAACTATTATATGTACCGAGCATGATCGAAAAATTGTTTCCATTCCAGGTTTAGTTAATGATGGTTATGTGTTTAAGATCGATAAAAAATAGTTTTCCTTCGATGATTGATAATAACCTTTATCTGCTTGGTACATTAATAAATGGTCTTTACATTCTCTAACAGTCAAATAGGATTATGACTTCCCAACACAAATGAAAATTAGATAATCATGAAAATGCACAGATTTGGCATGCGAGGTTAGGTCATATCTTTGTAGAGAAGATGGGGAAGTTGGTAGAGTCAAGGATTCTAAAGGTAGACGACTTGGATAAACTGCCAGCTTGCGAATTCTATCTCAAATGGAAAGTGACCAAGAAACCTTTTATTGGACAAAGTATGCTTGCTACTGGTCCATTAGATTGAATCCATACAGACGTCTGTGGACACTTAAATACTCTGGCTAAAGGAGGATACTCATACCTCATAACCTTTACCGATGATCACCCGCGGTATGGTTATGTTTACCTCATGAGGTACAAGTCTGAGGCCTTTAGAAGATTTAAGAAATTCATATTTGAAGTAGAGAATCAAACTGGTTGTAAGATCAAAATTCTTCGATCAAACCGAGGTAGG
The DNA here is from genome assembly GCF_026168435.1 of Sesamum indicum. Taxonomy (NCBI): domain Eukaryota; kingdom Viridiplantae; phylum Streptophyta; class Magnoliopsida; order Lamiales; family Pedaliaceae; genus Sesamum; species Sesamum indicum. The sequence continues at coordinate 4,509,337 of NC_142657.1, read as the reverse complement.
GAGTATTAAGTGGTGCATTCATGGATTCCTTAAAAGAGAATGGAATTCTCTCTCAATGGACTCATCTTGGAACACCGCAGCTTAACGATGTGGTCGAAAAGAGAAATCGAACCCTATTGAACATGGTCCGATCGATGATGAGTTTTATAGTATTGCCCATGTCCTTCTAGGGATACGTTCTTAAGACAACGCCGAGTTGCTCAACATGGCACCATCCAAAGATGTGCTCCAAACGCCATATGAGATATGGCACAGCAAGCCTGCATCGTACAAGTACTTGGGAGTGTGGGTAGCTCCGCACACGTGAAGAGGCTAGTGGGAGACAAACTAGAATCAAGATGTAGTCTATGCAGGTTTGTCGGATATCTGAAAGAAACTACGAGGTACTATTTCTATGACCAGTCGCAACAAAAGGTCTTTGTCTTAAGGAACGCAGTATTCTTGAAAAAGGGTTTTCCTGTGGATAATTGACATGATGAGGAACTGCTTGAAGAATTAAGTGAGATACCTCATTTTGATAATGCAACGCTATCTGTACCTACAGTTCCCAGCAATAGTGCTCTAGTTCTCCACAGACTGACCAGAGTATCCCAACCACCTGATAGATATGGATTCTTAGGCTTGAGTAGCCAATTGGATGATGATCCAAGAACATACGGAGAAGCGATGTCTGACATCAACTCGAATAAGTGGCTTTAGGCCATGAAATCTGAAATTTGAGGAACTAACTAGTGTCTTGTGGGCTATCGAACAACCAGAAGAGCCTCCATAGGGGAGAGTCCTTTTAATCTTGTGTGCGGGGCTAGAGCAATCATCCATGCCAAGCTAAGGATGCCCTCCAATAGAATGTTACATTTTTCAAAAGAAAACAACACTTAACTCCTCAAAGAATATCTGGATTTAATTGAAGAACTGCAGGAGAAGGCATTCCTTCGTATACAATGATATAAGAACATAATTATCAATGTTCACAACAGAAGAGTAAAATCTCGGAGATTGCAAGTTGGAGACTTATTATAACAAAGGTCGAGGGGGAACTGAACCCCAATTAGGAAGGACCATACAAAGTTATGAGAGTGATTTGCTTACAAATTGGAAAATAGCAAGGGGCGACCCTTGACTCATTCATGAAATGTGCAAAATCTTAAGAAATTCCAAACATGATGAGGGCACCCCCCTCAAAACTTCACCACCCTCCAAAGGGTCATCCTCCTCGAAGACTAAGTGCTTCCCTAGAGGGGCATTCTTCTAAAAAAATCCCAACAACCCCTAGAGAGGCATCCTTCTTCAAAAATTGAGTCCCCCAGAGGGATCTCCACGTCGAAAAATAAATATCCTCTTAGACGGGCATCCTTATCAAGAACAATGTCCTTTAGAAGGACATCCTCATAAAAGTAATACGTCCAAAAGAGGTAACCTTGTCAAAAACAATGTCCCCTAGAGGAGCACCCCCTATAAGTAAAAAGGTATGAAATTTTTACATATTTCCAGTAAAACCTAAAAAGCAAAAGGCTTATCCATCCTGGAGTAAGGCTTGTAAAAATAAAAAAAAAGAACGCATAGGAATCCACGACCAATGACTCTGTGTTCCCACCAAAAGCCCTCATATGCCCCTTTCTGTTGAATGAATGTTTATGCCTAATAAAACAACATGAACGAACAATGCTCTCTAAGAATGATGGCAGTTAAAAAGGTAAGTGTAAATATGTGGGGACGGAAACATCAAACCAGGGACCATTATCCTCAATGATCCTACAGTCAAGTCCACTAGTGTAAAGCCCCCCCCCCCCCCAAGATGGAGCACAAAATATTTGGACAACATCAACTCGAAAAATAGGCAGGCAATACAATGATTAAATAGGCAGCAAGCTTCGAAATCACAATGAGCAAAAAGCAAGACCTATTTCGATATTTCCCCTGGCTGAAACTTAGCAAAGAAAAGAAAGAGAAATAGGCATTCACAACAGGAAACTAAAAACTGTTTCACCCTCACATGTGGCGATTGAAAAAGCAGACTAAACAAAAAAGAAAAATATGATTTGCAAGAAAGGGGGGGCAAATATATCATTCGTCAAATTACCCCATAGATGGGGTCTTCTCCTTATCATCAACTGAGGCAGCAACAACTAGGGCTTCTTGGGGATCTTTGGGGGGCACTAGGGATGTACTCCTCCATGGGCTCAGATGGTCCCTCTCATGGGACGTCCACCGTAGTAGGAATCGGCAACGTAACTTAACAGGGGGGATTCTTCACTTCGACCTCGACATCCCCCAGAATGTAGTCTAGATATTCTTCTGCGGGTTCCCCCTAAAGTTGAGTAAAGCAAGCCAGGAAAAACTGTCATCCAAAAATAAATAGGAAGATAAAGGAGTAACTTGATTCAGCTTGGGGAGGCTTGGCCACAGGAGCAGGAGGACTGGCAAAGGGGTCAGGGACACTCTCCACCACTACATCAAAATTTAGAAGTAAAGTTCCTCCTCTGGTAGGAGGTATCCTTGAGCTACGAAATGCTTCCTACAGGCCTTAAAGCCATACTCGAGGGGGTCCCACTATCTTCACAATCTCCCTCTTGAGTTCTTCACCAGTAGCACTAGTAGGGACTATTGGTGCTGGCACTGGAGTGGATGCGTGCGCCTGTGCAAGTAACTGCACTTGGGCTTGTGCTTGGGCTTGAAAAGCCATTTGAAATATTTGTGCATACTCTTGTGGTAATCCTGCCACTGGAGAACCACCGGGAGGAATAGGAGCATCAGCACCAACACCCTCTTGACCTACCTCCACCCCACCTGCACTTGCAGGTGCCACTGAGCCCTCAACGGACTCCGTTGACTCTTCCCTACTAGCTATTGGGTCAGCACGTCCACCTTGAGAAGCCATCCTACATTAAACAATTCAATCATTAGGGACATCTCACAATCATTACCCTAGAAATGTAGACCTGCTCTGGTACCACCCAATGTAGCACCCCCTGCTCGCTACATCTAATTATTACTATTTCATCATTTCTTTAATCAGAACTCATTCTATAAGTAATTCTCTTTCAACCCGTAAAAATTTCTAATTTATCAATATAATCTAGATATTCCACAAAAGGTAATAGATACCTCTGAAAGTTTATATTCACCTTCACTAGATGTCCCCATGTACATAACCTCAAGGAAAATCATACCACAACTTAAAACACAAATCCCGATAAAAGACCAGAATATCTAACAACCCAACAATCAAAAACTCTGGTTTCAGATGTCACGGTTGACCCACCTAATAAAGACGACAGCACCGCTCAAAGTCCAATGTGGCTAATCAGTGTGACCTATCTCCTGAAAAAGTACGTGGCAAGGAATGAGCTGCCTACTCAATAAGTATAGCCAATTAGTTTATATATATACACAGGCAACAATTCACGTATATGCAGTCACATTGACTAACAGTCATTAGTTATATAGCAACATCAGACATAAGCAGTATTACATACTCACAACTGCAAATCAATCCACGACATAATATCTAACGTTATCGTTTATTGGCTAAGGGCCCTACGTACTCTAATTGGAGTACATCAGTCAATTGCAACTAAGAAACCAATATAAATAATATATACAATACTACACATATAGATATATATATATATATATATATAAATCCAATTAGCTATACTTACCTTAAATCCCAAAATGCTTTGATTTCACGAGGGACTGCTCAACCCGGTACTTTGTCGTCACGTCCTATAATAGAATATTATACGTATAACCAATATATTTATAATATTATAACTCTAAATAAAATATTATATGATGTTCGTACATTTCCTACCATTATTTTAGTATTCCACTTATATTAAAGTCCAACCCCTGTTCCATTTCTTTCAAATAACTACTTTTTCTAAGCTTCTCAAATATATATTTAATTTATCAACTAATTCATAAGAATTCATTTAATCTAACCCCTTATATATTCATAACTATCATTTTTAATAACATCCGCAAATTATATTATCGTTGAAATCTCATTTGTCCTTTTTAATAACATAATATTTCTTAAATATAATTTTTCGATATATTTTTATGATTTTTCAATCAATTTATCGCTATTATATAATTTAATTAAACAACAATACATAGAATTACGTATTTGGTTAATCATTCCGATGGAATTGTATAAATTAGCTATAAGAATAATTAAATTTAATAAAAATATTTTAATTATCCAACTATATCATTTTTATAGCAAATGTGATATTTAATTCGACATTAATTTCAATAGCCAAAATCATAAAGTACTCCAATTAAATAGTACTTTACTCAATATAATCAACATTTAATAAACAGAGTAATTAAATATATAATTATATAAATCATTAAAAATTAAAATCCAACATCCATACCTCTGTTTTCCGAAATGTATGTGCGTCGCTGTGTGTGTATGAGTGTGTGTTTAAAATGTAAAATGTGGGTGAGTGTAAGTTTTAAAATGGAGAAGGGTAAATAGAGAGGCCCCCACCGCCTCATTTTCAAAGCTCTCTCCCTCTCTCTCCTCACTCCTTATATATATATATTATTATATATATGTTTATATATACACATTATTATATATAATATTATTATTTTATTTATTTAATTAAACTTTTATCAAAATACCCATTACTTCATTTCTATTTTTTTTAATTAATATAATTTGCCTCCAAATATTATAATGAACTTCAATTTAATCCGTTCAAGTTTTATTATATCCCAAATTCAATCTATAATTTATTTACTAATTAAATTTAAATTTCTAATAATTACCAATTAGTCTCCCAGTTACGTGAAAAATTCTACGGACGTCACAACACCTCTCGCCAGATCCAAGATACAACCACCATGTGTAAATGACTTTCATGTTTCCTCAATTCTGATGACTACTCCTGTAATATCGGAGCGAAGAATTCTAGTCATACCGACCAAATCCTTCAAGCTTCCATATTACAAGTCGGTCTGTCGATTGACCATCTTGTCAATTAACCCACCAAAATTTAATTAGACAGCCAACATCTGTTGCCGATAAAATACAACACTAATCCAATGAATGTAATATTCAGTGCAAGTCTCAATAGACTCTCGATGCCCAGTCCCAAGGTAGTCGAATTGGAACATTCCAAACCAACACTCAAAAATTGGTCTCACAGCCGCCATCGAATCCCCAGCCCAACTACATAGGTTATTAAAATGATCTATGAGTCTCTGTTGTGATGTTGAAGCAACTTAACGTAATTGGTAAACACAACAGACACATATGCCAAGTATGGTACTTACCATATCTATCAAGACAATATTACTTGAATAAAGATTGCTGAATAATTCTCAAAATCGCCGTTCCAATTCACTTTTTGGTCATTTATTCCATAATATATATGTTAAATAAAATAAAAAATGTGATAATTTTTTTAATAGAAATTGCAATACGCAGTGTATTAACATTATTTAAATTCAAACACTCGGTCAAAACATTTATTGTAGTATTTTCTATATTTTCCAATTGAGAAAGCCTCAACTAGAATTAATGAGCATTTACAGGAATAACCACTAGGGGCTCATGTTTATGCGGTGCTATTCCAACCCCGTCTGTCATGTCCATGTCCTCAAACTTCAATCCACCAGGCAGCTCCCAGTCAAAACCATGCACTAGATTAGATACCATCAGGCTCACCATTCTCATCGCTAGGTTGGATCCAGGGCAAATACGTCGTCCAGCTCCAAACGGGATATACTTGCAATCTTTACCCTGAACATCAATGCTAGAGTTCAGAAACCTGTCGGGCTTGAATATAGTTGGATCATCCCAGTAAGCAGGGTCCCTTAATATTGACCATACATTGACGAAGACCTGAGTGTGTTTCGGGATGATGTAGCCCTGGATTTCAGCTTCTTCCTCGGTGTAGTGGGGCAACAGAAGCGGTGTTGTGGGATGCAGTCTCATTGTTTCCTTTATGACTGCATCTAGATATGGAAGGTGGGTAATGTCTTGTTCTTGGATGAGTTCTCGTGGTGGGATTTTGTTGGATAGTTCTTGTTTTACCTTGGTGAGGATGGCCGGGTTGTGGAGGAGCTCCGCCATTGCCCACTCGATGACGGTGCTGGTGGTCATGGCGCCAGCAACGAATAAATCCTATCAATTTTTAAACATATGTATAATATGTAAAATTAAGGTGTAAGTTCACTTTAAATATCCTAAGTTAAGTCATTCAATCACTTTGCTATATATCCTATATTTCGATCTTATTAATTTTAGTCTTCAATTTGTTTTTCAAAATTCAAATTTACTCCTGATCGTTAATTGACTATCTAAACAACGGAGGAATTTTATTTCCTGGAAGGAAAAAAGGCAACAAACTAAATATAAAGACAAAAATATAACAACCCCTTACTTGCCATGGGAAAAGAGGCGTGAGGCATCATTTTGGGTGAAAATAACTAAAATTGAAAGAAATTCACTTTTTATTTACCCACTAAATCAAATTGTGATGCTCAATATCCGACTTCATCAATTTTGAATCCATATTTTTCTAAAATTTTATCCATGTTAATCCTGACCGTTAGTTTAAATGGTTAACTAATGATCAAGACTAGCTTTCAACATTTGAAGAAAAGGGTAATTGCATAACACCTCTCAATATTTTGGGAAAATAACCAAAAATCGCATGTGCAATATTTATAGGCAAAACTTCTATATTTTTTAAAATATAATAGAAAAGCCCTCTCTCCTTTAGAAACTAATATAAAGTGTTTAAGATATACAGTTTATGCAATATTTCGGCTAAATTGACAGAAAAATGACTAAGATTTTCAAAATTATGAAGTTACGGAACTAAATTGCGAAAAATAATTTGTACAAAACCAAAATTGCGGCCCTTAAATGTATTAGATGACTGAAATTGCAATTTTTCTTTTTGCTTCATTCAAGGTCTGTTTCATGTGTTTCTAAGGAAATTCTACCCAGGGATTCAACTCGAACAAACCTGAATCAGTGATATGTTAGATGCAATATACTTGTCTTTTAATTGGTGTACAACTTAAGAAAAGTGACCAATCACATAACGAGTTTGATATACTTCATTTGTAATTGATTTGACTGGACCAATGTAATCCGAACAATTTAAAATTTTCCGAATTTGTGTATCAGGAAGTACGTACGTACACAACAATCAACCAACATGAGAAAAGCTTACCTGGAACAAGATCTTGATATTTTGGTAGTTAAGTTCTTCGGGGCCATGCATTTCGGTGTGATCAAGCAAAACATCCAAGAAATCCCCGCACCTGTCCGACTGATCACTCGTCCTGCGCCTAACCCTTTGCCCAATGATATCATCCAAGAGTTTGTGCACTCTATGGAGCAATCCTGTGATCCCACGCGTGATCCCTTGCGGGTCAAATGGCCTCAAGAAAGGGAAAAAATCTGCAACGTTAGCCTTTAACATAAGATCCATTAACTCACCGATCAGCTCTTTTAGTTCTCTTATCCCATCCGATTTCATATCAAACAAATCGCCTGAAAACATCGTGTTTGATAAAAAGTTCAACATGGCACCAAACGCTAACCTCCCGATGTCAAGCGGTTCTCGGGCTTCCCGGGCTTCAATGACTCGTACAATCATTTTTTTTATGACCGGATGCCTCAATTCTTGCAGTGAGTACATTCTTTGATTTGTGAAAAGCTGGATGTTGCAGATTTTCCGAACTTTTTTCCAGTGCGGGTTTAAGCCCGACGACCACACCAATGACATATCTTGGAACTTTCCCGCGGCCAATGATTCTGGAGTGGGCCGGCCGATGAAAGCCCTATCGTTCTTTTGAAGGATTTCTTTGGCCATATCTGCAGACGAAGCAACCACGACGTTTAGCATACCGAATTTCACTGTCATGAGGGGGCCATAGATTTTGGCTAGCTTGGCTAGGGATTCAGGGGGCCTGTTACCAATTGTGAGGAGGCTTCCAAGGATTGGGAGGCCTATCGGGCCTGGAGGAAGCCTCTTCTTCTTGAATGTTCCAGTGCTAAGAAGGTAATGGATACAAAATGATAGAAGGACTGAGCAGAGCAGAAAACCATAGATATCCATCCGTATGTATTTCCGAAATTGTTACAGAAGTTTAATGTTTGCTCGAGTCTATATATATAGCCATATATCAGACGGAATTTTCATTGTTGACTTGAATAGAAGCATTAAGAGAGTGAAAGTGACAGATAATTTCTATGTATGTTGGCCTATTTTTCTATCCTCGTTCTTTATTTTCATGATAGCTGGTCGTAACCTAAAAGTTGTCGTACCGGGAGTATTTTAATTCAGAATAGATTTGGTTGAATTTAAACTAATTATATAACAAATATAATATACTTGTAGTGTAATTGGTGTATAGTTTAAGGAAGTGACCAAAAACATGACAAGTCTTTCATCCATTTACTCTGATTGATTTGGGTAAGAATTTTTTATGTATCGACAATAATATCCATTGGTATAATTATATTACATTTGTCACTCATGGTGTATCGGGGTGTTATCGAGTGATATGAAATAAAATTAGTATGCAATGCTTAAAAAGTTCTATAAAGCTAGTAAAATTGTTTTAGAAAAATAAGTATAAAAAATTAGTATGTAATATTACAAACAAAAACTTTTATTATATCATATATCAATAAAATCAATTCTAAAAATGCTTAAGAAATTAAAACATAAAAATAAAATATAAACACCACACAGTATTGTTACATAATTGTTTATAATTTGAACAAGATTTTTCATATGACATGAAGCATATGCATGCTGCATGGTTTGTTCAAGGCATAATTGTTTATTGCTCTTTGCATTTATGGGAGAATTAGGTAGCCCTCTAATGTATGGGATAATTTTCACGTTACCTCCCAACCTTTTTACAAAACAAAGAAAATTTAAAAAAATAGAAAAAATATGGACAAAAGTTCTTAAAATAGATAAAAAAAAAAAAAGGAGAAAATTTTCATAAAATTTAATACTTGATTTGCAGATAAACTACTTTACATTACAAGATAAATATAATATTGGCACGGATTGAAATACACACATATCCTTGATGGTGGCGCCAATGGAGGTACACAATTTTTTTCCTTTATTGTTTTTGTTTAATTTTTTTCTTTTTATACAATAGTAGTGTACTTGATTTTGTTGCATGTTACACTCTTTCGTGATTTTTTTTCGTTTGGGTTGTTGAAATTCAATCTCTTCATTTGGATCGTTGAGTTTTTCTTATTTTCTCATATGGGTTTGTTTCACGTACTGTTGATGTTATGTGTGTTGAAGTTTTTTATTTGTGAATTAAAATTTACAATTTTCTTGTACGGTTTAGGGGTTTCACACATCTGATATTGCATAAAGTTCATAATTTTTCTATTTGATTTTATCTTGTAATGTGAAGCTATTTATCTGCAAATTATGTATTGAATTTTTTCTTTATTTTTCTATTTTTTATTTGTTTTATTTTTATTAAAAGGTTCGGAGGAAAAGTACAAATGATGGTTTAGGGACTATTTTCATTTAACCTTTACAATTTTACCTAACTCAAAATCGCCCTTACACGTACACACGCAGATGGAAAATTCTATTATTATTCCCCAATAAATAAAAAATGTAATAAAATAAAAAAGTTGGGTAAAAAAGTATAAAAAAGAAAATTAAAGGACAAAGTGCAAATGAGCCATACGTTGGGCCTATCTACATTCTACCCTTTTAACTAATACTAAACATAGATAGTATAGATAGAGTACTCGTCAGTCAATAAATTAATGCACGATTTATTTTATTGAATCAATCAATTAAATAGACTAGTAATTTATTTATTTATATATATTTTAATATAATTTGTAGTTTATAATATAAATCAGTACTTAGGTTCATTACATTAATTAGATCTTTTTTGACAATATGAAACAATATTCTTCGTGAAAGAGGTTTTAAAATCACAGTTACACTCCTCTGAAAAGTTATTGCTTATATCTGACCCCTTTTGTCAGGGTTTAGATAAAAAATACTGACGTTAGAAAATAAGTTACATAAATTTCTAATTTTAGACCACATTTAATATTTTTATGTAATAATTTTGTATATATAAGGAAGACAATATAATGATAATAACCCGACTCCATATATATATACACTATATTTATCCCTTTATAAGTATAAAAATATACATGAGAATGTTAAATTAAAGGAAAGTAAAAATTTGTGTAATTTTTCTTTGCTACCAACACATTTTTCGTTCAAATCCTAATGAAAGGGGTCAAATCACTAGAAGAACTATAACATTTAACTGATATGGTTAATAACAAATAGCCTTAGCAAATAGTTGTTGACCACGGCCACGGAACGATTGTTGCTTGTGATTTTTGCGAGGATGGATAAAATATTTGCCATGATAAAAATTTTGACCATGGCTTATTTTATTTATCCATAGTTAATAGAAGTCATTTACTATGACTTTTAGCTATAGCCACTATAATTGTAGTCAGTATTAATTCTTTTTTCTAGTGGGTGTAATGGAGAATTTTTTAACGGGGTGTAAGTATAATTTTAAAATTTTTTTGTGGAAAAATATAATCTTTTAATTTTAGAAGGGATCTAAGTACAATTAACCCTTATTATTTATATTTATATTTATAAAGAAGATAAATAAATAACAATGTATAATTCATAACTATAAAATAAAATGAAAATAAAATTGAAAAACTTGAAATACGTTGATCATTTTATTTTTTATTTTATAATATTAACCATTCACCCTAAATCACTACAAAAAAATCATTTTATAGTAACGGCATTTGTAACAGCCAAGTTATTAATTTGTGATAGCTTTTTTAATTTGTAATGGTCGTTGTAACAGGACACCCTACCGTGGTTTTTTAGGCGTTAGAAAGGTAGTCTAAGTGCATAAATGTATGTGGGCCTGTTTTTGGAATGGCGTAATCAAATTTGATTTAATTATTATTGTAGCGGGCTTCATAACACGTATAGGTTGATTGTTCTTCAATATAGGAGCGATATTTGGAATACATTTGTAATGGCAGGTAGTTATTTTGTAATAGTGGTTGTAACAGCCTTTGTAACTTCTTATGCATATGCTTTTTTTTTTTTTTTGTCACTGTCTCTGTTACTGCTTTTGTAACGGCGTTTTGGACAATCATTTTTAAAATTGATAACTCTCTTTTACACGGTCTTTGAAACGGCCGCGTGATTTTATGATAGTTATACCTAATCCAAAAGTCGTCACAAAAGCAATGATAATTTTTTTTATAATACTTAACTGTATTTAATCTATCTTAACATTTTAAAATAAGTTATTGATTTTTTGTTAACTGTGCAATATTATATAAAAAATATATAATTTAACAAGAAAATAAAAATATTGTTTAAAAATTGTATTTTATAAAAAAAAAAAAAAACTAATCGAACTCAGCACCCCCTTTGATCATGGGTTCTCCGTCGTCGTTGTTGGGTTCCAAGGGAGCAGTTGGAGGCTGGGGCACTGGAGGATCAGGCCAGGTGCGATCCACGCGCAATATCCACTCCTCGAGTCTCGCTATCCAATCATCAAGGTTGGGGCATGGCGGTTATGGTGACATAAAGCAGCAGACCCGTTGGCGCAAGATAGTCCAGCAATAGTGTGGTGGGCCCTGGAGCTGAGATCGAGCACTCGACCACTATTGTAGCCGTCCACTGCTGACAATCACACCTGTTGCTCGTTCAAGGCCACCGAACCTTAAGATGACAATGGAGGGTCTTGATTATTCTTGTGCTGGCTTTGACGTTCCTTCATCATCTTTGGGAATAGCTTCTACTAACAAATTAGATGAGTAGATTTTACAAAAATATTTTTTAATTCCAAAATTAGATTATTTTTTATACTTACCGTGATGTCTGCTGCCATCGGGCCATTCCGTTGGCCATCCTCCTTCTTTCTGTAGTACTTCTCAAACACTTCTATCTGATCCTCCTGTTCAAAAATCATTTAAAAAATAATTAAAAAGTTTAAAAATTAAATTAAATTAATACTATAGGTTAAAATTAAAAGGCACAGCAAGGTGCGAGTGGATCGGCCCGGGAACGCACAAGAGAAAGCGGTGATAATAAAAATACATAAATTAAAATAAGATCGCAATAAAATCATAGTTCCAAGGGTTGTACACTTGGAGTTTTCGGAGTTCGATGTAGTTAAAAAATAAAGGACAATAAAATTAAACGAGGCTAATGGTTGAATGAAAACGAGTGGTACAAAAGTTGTAAATCAAAATTACCCCTTTGATTTATTACACACCTTCTTCGTTTGATTCGTTCACACAAGCCTTCAACGTAGATACTCTCTAAAGTTGTGTCCAAACCACACCAGAATCGAGATCCCTCAATTTTCTTTGCTAGAAGAAAATTAGGGAGAAAACACACCAAGTGTGTATGAGAGGAAGGGGCGGCTGAATGGTGGAATTGGTGGAGAGGAAATTATTTTCTTGCTTTGATATGTACTCATTCATTCATTAGTTATTCCAAATAACTAATACACATATATATACCTTGTATGGATACATTAAAATTGTCTAGGTTCATTTTAAGCATTCACTTGACCTTAAAGCTTACTCATGTTTTCAGACTAAACTAATTATGAGCAATCCGCGATACCGGCTAGGTCTTGTGGGTCTACTTTTCTTTTCTGTCGATGTTAGGTCCAACCGCATGTCACATCTTCCTATCATCACTTCAAGCATATAATGGTGTTTAAGATTTTTCCTTGCACCTGTGATGCAATCTCGAGCCTTTTACCTTGTGCTATAACTCAGTTCTCATTCTCTGAGGTGACTACTAGCGCAGCTATACAAGGTAGCACACCTAACAATTGGGCGTTCTTTTTCGGTCCTAACCATTTTTCAATATAATTTTAAAATTTTCATGCATCCAATTTTTCATGATAAAGTTCCTTGTGGTATTCCACTTTGAACCGTTCCAATATTACCACATTATCATAAATCTCGAATGTATGCTTGTTTTGAGATTAAATATTATTCATATGATCCTGGAATCTACTATTGCTATAGCCTTTCATAATCAACTCTCCATTAATGTGCGTCAAGGGATCTTCTTTAATTCTTATTTCGATATTAAATATAGCCCCTCAACAACTGTGTGTTGCCTCATCAGTGTACACTTGATATCTATTGTTATGCTCAAAAAGCATAAGCAACATCGGGTTCAGTTCATCAAACAACATTCCATGCGGCTTAAAGCAAAGATATAGGGGATGTCAAACATCTAAGATCCTCATCAGTGTACCACGACTGAATCTTGGACAGCTTTTCCCTTAGGAATCCAATTCCTATTATGGAGAATTTGATGAACAACGTTCATGTTTTAGACTTCAACAATATCTTTCTATCATTTCAAATGATCAAAGACATTTTAATATCCAAAACACTTAATACACAACTGAGCTCCCACTACCTTCCACCTTGTTCGTGACCAAGTCATGTACCTCATGATCTTGTCAAAACAAGTATGTAGGACGTTCAAACCTAGTTCAAACTCCGTAGTAAATTTTATGGTTCCAAGCTATTTATCCGGATCGATGTCCTACATCGCTTCTCCTTGTTTGGTTTCAGCAGCTCGTACCTTCAGGTAATCAGTGTTTTATGGCCAGTTAGAGTTTTGATTAGTAGTGATGTTTGCATTATTCCATATCGAACCTGTATAAATTAGACTTTGAGTCTAATTTTCTTCCTACTAGTCTTTTGACATATGCAGGACCATTCCTCATACTCAAGACTTTTGTAGGACATAGGTTATTTGCATTGTTCCATAACGAACTTGTATAAAATAGTCTCCGAGTCTAATTTTCCTCCCACTCGTCACTTGACATATGCAGGATCATTTCTCATACTTAGGACTTTTGTAGGACACAGGTTGTTTGCATTATTCCATAACGAACCTGTATAACTTAGACTCTGAGCCTAATTTTTCTTCCATTAGTCCTTTCACGTTTGCACAATCATTCCTCATACTCAAAACTTTTGTAGGACACAGGTTTGCCAATTCATATCAAATATAATGTCTAGATTGCAACTTAAGAAAACGTCATGTTTTACAATTGAATGATTTTTCGATAATCCACATCCAAACGACCCAACTAATTCAGTGAAGCACCGATCGAGCCATGTCCAATCAAGGTTCAATTTCTTTCTTATCAGAGACAGTTTAATATCGTCTCTTTCAGAATAATTTCACTGAATGAGAATTCCTTTCTCATCTTTTGAACTTTTCAAGAACTCCCACTAAATACGCACCACCTCAATCTCATCGAAGGGTTTATCCCCATAATCAATTTGGTTCTCCACCTCAAGTCAAATTTTTCCAAACTTCCCAGAAGTCCTTAAACTTGTGATTACTGGTATTTGCGTATTTAGTAACTTACAGATAATTATTTTGGATCCAATTCAATAGATAATTTTTTTTGTCCCACAAAGTGCTTTCATTGCTCTTTTCCTTCTCAGAAAGGATTTATAAGTTAGTAAACTCAAATCATCTATTACTAGACTTTTTTAATCTGTCAACCTACTCATCCGAACTAGAGGGATCTGGCCCTAGCTCATGCATGCTAGTCTCTGTAAGTTATATTCTTGACCATTCGTTTGGTCATTTATTTTGTGCATCCATAATTCAATTATGTAGTATGACAATTTAATAACTCAGCAGACTCAAGAGAATTTTTTATTGATCAAGCTTATAGTCTAATTTGTCCAACAATTGACTAGCGACTTGATCACGCTGGGTTACATAACTGCATACTATTTCAACATGAATACTAACAGCTAAGTTTACTTAGTCTTGTTGCCTTTGCAGTAATGCACCAGCCATTTCTTTGCTTTAAAACTACTTGACTTAGCGTTGTATTACTTCATTTCTACAAAGCATTTGCAGAAACACGTTTCGAGAGCAAGTGTCCAATACTTGGGAATAAGAACAGTAATCATGTTTGTTCAACAAATGCCATAGTTGGTTGAAGGGGAGTTCACAAAACTCCCTCTTCCAATGCCCATTGGCAATTCCTGTAAACATCATAAGTAAATTTTGATTGTCGAACCACTATTTCATTTTTCCTTTTACCCTCGCGCCATCAAGGCGACAGGAGCGCTCAAAGTGTTTGCAGCGACTGACTTAGCTTCATCCTTCTTTCTTATTCGACATCCGGCTCTCTTGCCTTTCGCTTTTGAGGTTGAAACCTCCAAGTGCAATATTGATGGTGCAGATTCTTCAATCATTGCCTCGAATAAGTACAACCATTTTATCAACTCATGAAATAAACTTCTCAAGCCCATTTGGAGTTTATGACAAATAGGACGAAGGAGGGATGAAGGGACCTGATGGATAATGTCAACATACATCTCCTTCAAAATTCAGGTTTTAGAGCTTCTCCATAAAGGATTGCCCCTTAGCCCAATGTTTGTGTACAGACGACCTTCAATCATTTTGGCTTCAAAAAATACTTCCATCGCAGCATATCCTATATGCCGGTTCGACGCCTCATAAATTGATTTATGTGGAGCATTTATTGAACAAACAACATTCAACCTGTCATACCGCTCATGAATGACTAAAGCAGGTATGACGCTACGGACTTTGCTATTGTCCTAATGCCTTAATCCCGAACGTTAAACGTTCCTTAGGCAATGACTCCTTTTGCAAGTCCAATGAAAGTGGTTTTTCCATAACACAAGCCTGGATTTAGAAATCGGAGGAAAAATCGAGGACAATTCCTCCGATTTCTGTAGTCAATCTTAATCGATAGTGTTCCAATTAAATAAATCTCAAAATAAAGAAAATTAAAAAACGATATCCTAGACTTGTACTCTAAATGTAAAGCAGAAACAGTAAGTAGATTATAGCAATGTTGAGTTGAGTTAAGACTCGGTCTTTTAGTCGTTAACCTCTCTCACTATTTCTATAAAATCCTACCACTCTCAAGTGGGGTTTCGAAAAATCCTTTCCTAGTGGGCTTGGGATGTACAAGCAAATTTGTCATGTCCCGCTTTTATGATTCACACGGCAAAAGCCTCGTGGGATGTATCCAATACCATTCTCATCCCATGAGATTCTCAAGATCTTTTGCTCACCTCTTCACATGATCCCAAGGACATTAAAGCATTAAACAAATGCATTGCATGCAATGAAACCTAGCATATCCCTGTTGCATGATCACAAGCGCAACCTATGCGACCACTGAACCCGCAGTGAGTCTATGGTCAATCTAGGGTGGTCTATGCTTTTACAAAAGTAATTTACCCATCAACATATAGATGGACCTTGTGATATCTCCATAGGCCGCCTTCTCCGTGGGCTTTCTTCTCCATGGGCTTGCTTAAAGTAAAAATCTCACCAGAAATGTCTTATACTATTTTCATTACAATTGAATAAGGAACTCCGATCAGAAGTTGGGAGGAGTACATTAGAAGGGAGATAGCAAGCTTTATTATTTCAAGGCTAAAAATGAAGAGGATAGAGAAAATAAAACCATAAGGGCACACGGGCCCACCCAACAAAAATGAAAAGACATATATGCGGTCTACGGGCTCTGTGATCATCCATTCACATTCATTCTAGCACATAATAACAATTAATCATGGTAGACAAGAAATGAACATCACAAAAATATCACTATACCCAATATCACGACAAATAATTGTATGTAAAAAACAATAACCTTAAAATTTACAACTCAAATGGATGATCAAGCCTAGTGCATCCAATGCACGTAAATAAGCCAAATTAATTAATTAAGTCTCATGCATCCAATGCACGCAAATAAGCCAAATTAATTAATTAAGTCTCGTGCATCCAATGCATGAAAATAAACCAAATTAATTAATTAAGCCTCGTGCATCTAATGTATGCAAATATGCCAAATTAATTAATTAAGCCTCGTCCATCCAATGCATGCAAATAAGCCAAATTAAGTAAAGCAATTTAATTCTAGAAAAAATCTAATTTTCTCCAAAATTAAATCAGCAATAATTCAAATTTTTCAGAAGATGTGCAGAAATCGAAAAATCTAACTTTTAGAAAGAAACGGCCCAGCCTTCAGCAGCAGCAGCAGCGCACCGGCCCCGCGCACACACTAGCTCCCCTGCCAGCATGTTCGTGCGCACCTGGTCGCGCAGGCTTTCGCCCTGTATACTGCTACAGTGCCATTTTTTTTTAGTTCCACACATTAAACTTAAATTAAAACAAGTATTTTATCAAAAAATTCAATGTTCATAAAATACTAAAAATCATCCAACAAATGCAAAAATTAAACAAATTAATTTTCTGACATAATTGTTCAGGATTAAGCAAAATATATATTATACTTCAAAAGCAATAAAGAACATATTGTCATGCTTATTCACACAATACCATAGCCCCTACATCGAACGGGGCTCCGAAGGTGCGAGTGGATCGGTCCTGGAACGCGCAAGCGGAAGCGGCAGTAATAAAAATGCATAAATTAAAACAGAAATGCAATAATAATTCCGAGGGGTGTACCCTTGGAGTTCCCAGGCATTCAATGTAGTTAATAATAATAAACAAAAATAAATATTAAACGGGGCTAACGGGTGAATGAAAACGAGAGGTACAAAAATTGTAAATGAAAATTACCTCTTTGATTTATTAGGCACCTTCTTTGTTTGATTAGTCCACCCAAGGTTTCAACGTAGAAATCCTCTAAAGTTGCGCCCACACTACACCGGAATCGGGATCCTTTAATTCTACTTATTAGAAGAAAATTAGAGAGAAAACACACCAAGTGTGTATGAGAGGAAGGCGGCGGCAGAATGGTGGAATTGGTGGAAAGGAAATTATTTTCTTGCTTTGATATGTATTCATTCATTCATTAGTTATTCCAAATAACTAATACACATATATACCTTGTATGGTTGCATTAAAATATGTCTAGGTTCATATAAAATTCTTTCTTCCAAATAAAGGATGACTAACATGACACTTTCCAAAAGTGAATTTGTTAGTCAATAATTTTTTTTTCTAATTATTTCCACCAACTTTAATGGGTTTGGGCCGATTTTAATTAATTAAAAAATTCAAGGGCCCAATTAATCTTAATTAAATTTAATTTAATTAAAGCTCACTTAATTAAGTCCATCATATATTTAATTCAATTAAATGTATGAGCCCAATAAGCCTTTATTAAATAATAAGTTCAACTTATTAAATAATAAGGGCAAGACTAATATAAATTAATCCAATTAATTTATCCTTGGGCTTATCCATTCAATGAATCCCTCTCATGTATAAGTAATCCAACTACTTATGGAATTAATTCTTAATGTATTTCTCGTTCCTTCTCGGTGATTTGTTTGTGACTCTTTAGGTTCACCTTTTAGCTAGACATGGGCTACTGTCCAACACTATTATTAATTGAATTCAATTTAATTAATAATTTTTGATCAACCCTTGACAGCTCATCAACATGGGTGGCTGTCTAACAAAGTTCCATGGCAATAAAGACTAAACAAAAATTCATGTGAACTTTTAGGCTCCCGAATCCATACGGGTATAGTCCTTTTGTCTATCGTCTCTCAGCCTTAGTCTAAGGCATGGAAGTAGGCGTCGGTTCCTATCTTGGACTAGGCGTCTATGCTTTATATTTAAGATCGCGTTACGCCCTAATTGCTCGACATAGGAACCTCTTCTTCCTATTCAACCAATGACTGTCGCCATAGCTTTATAGAGCGTAGACATCTCCAAGTGCATAGGAGATACCTCTAACACATTTTGACAGGGAACGGATCTTATTCTTGGAAATCACCATCCTCGCTACATACATTGACTGCACTAGACAAGGCTTACGATGATCATGTCTTAGACACGATCACCTCTCGCACAAATCTAAGATACAGTCATCGCATGCACGTGAGTGTTGTGATTCCTTAAGTTTGAGGACTACTCCCGTACTATCTGAGCCTGAGACTCAAGTCATACGGACCAAGCCTCTCAGGCTTCCATATGATGTTCCCCGCGAGTCAATTCAGTCGATTCGACACCTAGCCAATTGACCGATTAAGATCGCATAGACGTCCCATGTATGTCGCCGATGCAATACAACACTCATTAGATGAATGAGACTCTTAATGCAAGTCTGAGTAGGACTCTCGATGCGCAATCTCTAGGTACTCGGTTAGGAACATTTCAGACCCAATGCTAAATAGTTGGTTTCATGACCGTTATCCAATGCGCAGTCCAACTGTGGCACAGTTGTCAAAGTGGTGTGTGGATATCTGTTGTGACGTCCAAGCAATACTTGACGTAATTTGGTAAGCACAATAGATACGTGTGTCAACGACGAATTTTTACCATATTCATCCGGACAATATTGCTTAAATAAAGACTAATTGAATGATTCTTAAAACTGCCAATTCAATTGACTTTTGGTCACCCATTCCAACAAAAATACTTATCATCTTATGCTTGTGGGCTCTAATAGAGGACGATCCCCCTCATGGACGATAGTAGCTGTGTCAGGGTTAGCTGCCCAGTTGACCTTATTTTTTGCCGACTGTGCTTGAAATTCTGGACTCGCTTAGTACTCCAAAAGCTAGCGTCAGATCTCCTCGGCCAGCCACAACGGTCGGGCTAACTAATTTCGGGAGTCAGCAAACTGCAGGAACTTACCCTCCTGCGACTTGACGACCTAGAACATCGACTCATCATCGTAGTCCCATTAGTAAGACAACTGCAAATTGTACATATTAAAAATATATATGTAAATATTATATAAAAAATATAGGTATTACTTAAAATTAAATATTATTCTTACCTTTAAATTTTGAAACCAAATAACTATTGCTCCTATGAGATCAGCGATATGCTTTCCCAAGGATGCGAATAATATCCTTTGAACGTAGCATGGATCGCCGTGTGAAAATATCATCTGACCCGTAAAATAATTAGATATTAAAAAAATAAAAAGTTCTAAATAGAATTTTATAAAATAATTTAACAAATTAACATATGTACCTCACATCTCGGGGGCTGATATAATATCTTTGGAATGTTGGTGGTAGTGGTGGTGGTGGTGCATCCCATAGTCTGTTCGGGACGTGTGTATTGTTAGGCCCTGCCGCATCTGACGCCACTAACATCGGTGGTGGCTGGTACGCTGGCTCCGGTGATGGGGGTGCTGGGGTTGCATCCGTCCTAACAGTGGGTGGAAGCCACGACCGCATCCATGACTACAACCCCGTCCATGATCTCGTTCCCATGGAACATCGATAGTCATTGATCTAAAATATATAAAAAATATTAAAATAGTCACTGATTACCCAAAATTTCTTAAAATTTGCATTAAATTTTGAAGTCCCAAAAGTATTACAAAAAATATAAATTTTAAAGTCAAAAAATTTTAGATTTTAACGGAGGTTCCTACCCTAAACTCAGTTATTTTTCTGAAATTGAATAAAGGTCCAAATATTGCCCAAAATTACATTACGATCTATTTTTTCCTAAAACGCATAATTTTCCTAAAAATTTCATTCAGATCCAATTCTTTTCTAAAAATTGTATGAAGGTTCAAAATTTTTTACTAATTACATTAAGGTCCATTGTTTAAATGTATTTGCAGAAATTAAAGAAAATTATAATTGCAGAAATTACATAACATAATATTTTTATGGAAATCTTTTTAAAATCACTGAAAATTTATAAAAAAATTAAAAAATAGAAAATACCAAAAACAAATGATAGAAAATGATTAATTTTTTTTTAAAATTACAAAAAAAATTCAAAATTATAGAAATTTATTAGAATTATAGAGACTTATGAAAAAATTACAGAAAATATGAAAAAGTTTACAAAAATTACAGAATTATTTTAATAATTTCAAACTTTTTTTATTTATGATATAAAATTAGAAAAAATATACACCTGTTAAAATGGGAGGTGGGGTCATACGAATGGTGGTGAGTAGGGCTGATGCTGGTGGCGCGCGAAGAAGGGCTAGTGGTGGGTGTGGTGGTGGGGGCGAGAAAGGTGGATAGATGTCACAGAGAGAGAGAGAGAGAGAGAGAGAGAGAGAGAGAGAGAGAGAGAGAGAGAGGTCCGGAAGGTACCTAAGGACGACATATGGGGACTTCTTGCGGCGGGGTCTCGCTCTCGGTTCAGCTTGTACCTAGCGTCTTCACAAAACTTGCTGTATTTCAAATCGGTATCGTTCTTCCAGTACAACATGCATCAACCTTCTCAATCGGTAAACCCAAATCATTTATTAACTTCTTGGTACAGTAGTAATCTCTTGACAAGGTGTGATCGGGGGTCAATATTTTATTAGCCTACTGAGATATCAGATTATATGATCACTCAGAAATATGATTGTCCGTCTTGATATTCGTTAACTTAGCAACAGATGCCAATTGAGATTGGATGCAACTGTTTCACAATGGTTGATCGGCAACATGCACTACATCATAAAAATGGTCTCCCAATCCCAACACATAATCATAGGAGCCACTTCCATAATAATATGAACTAGGACTAGCATCAATAGTACAAGCCTTCGTATCATCATCAGGCACACCATCGTGAGAAGAAGAAATATAACTAAGCCCGACTGCACAAAAACCATTCTTTGCGCCCAATCCATCTGTTTATCATCACCCCAGTGTGAATAATTACCCTCCTCATAAGTAGTTGGGGTTCTTCCAGCACTTAAGGGGCAGTGACAGCATCAAAGTACTCCTACACCTTCTCCTCGTCATAAAAACTCTAATTATAATATTCCTGTATAAATCCTCGCATATACTAGTGATAACTGACATCATCGGGTATTCTGAACTTTGTGGTTTTACACTTCCGGCAAGAACACCTAATTTTGTCTCCATCTATATGTCCACGCTTACACTTGGCCCATTTTATGATAGTCTTAACCCCATACTCAAACTCCAATGTAAGACCTGCCCTTCCCATCCCAGGAGGTTCTTATAATATATCCATCTCCTTAGTTCTTGTAATATGATGATATATATATTCACTGCGTATTCACACATATGTATATATAATTATATAATTCGATCTATAAATTTATAAATATTACATCACACTAATTAAGAATACATAACATATAAATAAAAAAAAAATCATAAAACTAAAATAAGTGAACTATAATTAATTAACACAAAAAATGCTTAAATTAGTCGTTGCCTGGACATCGAACTCAAGAGATCAGTAGTTAACGGTCCAAAAATTAAGCAATCTACCTTATTAAATGTATATACAAGAAAAACTGAGAGATATTGAGAGTATGTTGGTTAATAAACAATTCCACAACAAATGAAATGAAATGAAAACAACTTGCAACACAAATATATATAAGCTATTTTGTACTGACCATTGTAACGGCCTATGGAACGACAAATTTAGCCGTTGAAATATAGTCATTAATAAAATGTAGTTGTTATACTGCACGTATTGAAACGGCTTTTGTAATACACATGCGCTAAATAACCATCCATATACACACGGTTTCTGTAACATCAGACCAACATGGACTTTTTCATGATTTTATCCCGGCTCTTGTAACGGCCATTTCTTTTTTAAATTGGCCGTTCCAAAGAAACATAATTGTGCCATAAGCCATATGAAAATAGTAACAGCCAAAAAAAATTGTCGAGTTCTGTAACGTTCTTCTTATTTCAAAGGTTTGTACCGACCTTTCATATATGTTTTGTAATAGCCAACATTATAAGAAATATTGGGCATCCCTAATTTGAAAGACAATTACAAGCATCGTTACAAGTTATAATGGCTTTTATGTTGTAATGGTCGTTGCAATATGTGAGAATTTTCACGGCCTATTAAACCCTGTTAAATGGCTTCAGCCGTTACAACTTCACGAAATTAATATTATCTCCAACATTAGATCAGTACAACTTATCTGTTATAAATTTGTACAAAAAACCATGTGTATTGGAACGGTCATGTGGCCGTTACAAATCCCTTATTTTTTTTTTTGTAGTGAAGCTTTATTGTTAAATTAGAATTTTAATATTTTATACCATTTTATTATTATTATTTAATATTTATATTTTTCATTCATGCACACTATTATAGAGTATGCTATAATTAAACATACATGACTTTTATGATTATGCATCATTTCAATTACTATCAAGTTCAATTTATTTACTAAGCTAATGTATTACATCATTGAGTTAAATTTTAATAGATAGGGCAATTTGTGATACCACTGCACCAAACGTTAATAATATTCTTAAGTTGATAATCTTTTCATTTTTCTTAAAAAACTGTGATGTGTTTGTTTATTACTTTATTCTTATATATAATATGCTTTAAAGCATGAAATATTATATTATTAGGGTAAATTACAATGATCTTTCCTGAGATTTGATATAATTATAAATAATCCCGTTATTTAATTTGAAAAATTACTATAACCCTTTAATCTTAACGAATCGTCTAAAATTACCCAATTCCGTTAGTCTCCTTTACGTTTCCTTCTATTTTAGTGGTGAATTAACTAAAATGCCATTGCCGACAATTAAAATTATAATTTTATTTATTTTAATTTTTTAAAATTTTTTTATTGATGAAGTGGATAATTTTTTATTAGTTTTTGAATTTTTCATCCACACCGTCTAATTTATTTATTATTTTTTAATTTTTAAAAAAAAAAGATATAGTAAGGACATAATTGACAATTTCATACCTCCATCGAAAGATCATATAATTTAATCAAACATCAGAAGAGCCAAACAATAAGGGAGTCTTTGTAATTATTTTAAACCTCAAGAGAGATTATTATAATTTGTCCTATTCATTTTATAGACATAGGAAGACCATGCTATAACAACTAGTTCGAAACAAAAAAAATGTCTACAATTTCTATTGGCTAAATTGCTTTTTGGGTTCCACAAAGAACGGATCGTTGCTTTTTTGGTACCATGGGGTAGTTGAGAATTCACAAATAACTTCTTGCTAAACTTAAACAAAAAAAAAGACTTTTGGAACTAACTTTGCCAAGTTTTTAACAATTTTGAGAAAAAAGAATTCATAAATTATAGGACCGAAGAAGCAACTCCCTCTTCTTTACGGAATTAAAAAAATAATTTAGCCTTTAATTTTATTACTTTCATAAATTTAAATAGGTAATTTAGAGGGTGTTTGGCTAATTTTATAAGTTTTTACATCTTACAAAAATGTTTGAGAGTTGAGAAACTTTTGAACACTGTCTGACAATTTTCTTTAATAAGAGTTTATAAAATCTAGAAAGATGATGTTTTGAGTCTTATAAAATCTTGAGTACAGTATGCTGTATTTGGTCCTTTAAGCTTTCGTTTAAAATCACTTTAGATTCTTAAGTTTATTTCTTGACTTAAGCATCCTTAAATTTTAATTTTTATTTTAGTTTGGTCCCTCTAACTATTTTTTGATGGAAATGTGCTGAATTTTGAGTCTTTGGAGGGTAAAATAGTCAATAATAGTCCCTTAAGATTGTAAAATTATATTAGTCCATTTTTAAATAAAACTTTTTTATAATTTTTTTATGCTGGTATGTTGTAATTATCTTATGTGAAATGAAAATTCTGAACTCTTGTGAACATAATAATAATAATATATTTTTTTAACTTAAAAAGGGAAAAATATTTTTTTAGTCTGTTAAGTATGTCCAATTTTAGTTTTAGTCCTATAAGTATGCTCATTTTTTATTAACTCCAGTAACTTGCAAAATTGATTAGTTTTAGTCCTCCGATCGATTGGATTTATAATTTGCACCGGAAAAGTGACATGACATGACACCTAGATGCATTTTTGTTGATTTATAATCCTATGTGGCTAAAATTATGATGTGGAAGACAAGTTGGCCATCTTTTGAAGGAAAGAAAGGTGACTTTTCTTCTCTCCAAACTTGCACAAAAGATGGCCAACTTGTCTTCCACATCATAATTTTAGCCATATAGGATTATAAATCAACAAAAACGAATCTAGGTGTCATGTCATGTCACTTTCCCGGCGCAAATTATAAATTCAATCCACCGGAGGACTAAAACTAATCAATTTTGCATGTTACTGGAGTTAATAAAAAATGAGCATACTTATAGGACTAAAACTAAAATTGAGCATACTTAACGGACTACAAAAATATTTTTTCCACTTAAAAATAAATAGTCCCTTTTTTCAGTAGTTTAAAAAACAAATATCATGTAATTTTTTATCAAAACTTATCTAATCTAAAAATACAATTAAAAAAATCTAAGTCAGTAATTTTTGATTTTAAGAATTAAAGATACGTTTTAAAAAGTTAAATCTTAACAATACTTATTAAGTATTTAGATTTTTGAACAGAAAGTTGGCATATATTATACTTTTTAACTAAATTTTTTGTTGGATCTCATATATATCTAACTCATTTAGAGATTTTCTAAATATATAGTTAAGTTTTATAATAACCTTTTAAAATGAATTTACACATATTTGAAACTTTCCTATTTTAATCTAGTTAAACGTACATTTCACCAATTTCTTATTCAAAATTATAATTGTTAGTATTAATAAATATTGTTAAGATTTAATTTCATTAGAGTTATCTTTAACTCCTAAAATTAAAAAATCGACTTAAAATTTTTAATTATATTTTCAAGGTACATAAGTTTTATAAAAATTATTCACTGTTTTTGGTCACCTTTGAAAAAGAACAAAAAGAGAGAGAGAGAGACTATGTTATTTTATGTTAAACAATATGATTATTATGTTCACAAGGGTTCAAAGTTCTCATTTTTCATGTAAGATAATTACATCATATTTCACCATATAAAAATATAAAAAAATTGATTTTTTTCCTAAAAAAAGACTGATTTGATAATTATACAAATTTAGTGGATTAAAATAATAAAATCAAACTTAAATTGACCATTTTACTTGTAAAAAGTCAAACTCCGGCCACATTTTCGCCAAAAAATGTTCAAAGAACCAAACTGAAACAGAAATTAAAGTTTAGAAACGCTAAAGTCAAAAAATAAACTTGAGGGACTAAAATGATTTTAAATAAAAACTTAAAGGACTAAATATAACATTTACCCTGAAAACTTTAAAAAATCTAACTTTTTTACCTAACTTTTTTTTTTCTTTTTAAAAAAGTATCTTATAAGCCCCATATGATCAATATTTCATGGACAAGTGAAGCACCAACGCCCACAGCCCCCACCATCCCTTATATATCATAGCCGGAGAAGGGGAAAGAATAAGTCATATGAAAATTTTGAAATTATTTAGTGGTTGATTTAAGTTATGTTACTTTAAAATCATTTGTTTATAATGATTTTACGATGGAGTGGAAGTGATAGAATTTGAGAGAATAATTGAAGAGACTCGTCTTCAATTTTTAAAGAGTTTGATATTGGAAAAAAAAAAAGTTTATTATTTAATGAATTCCCTCAATAGAACTTACAGGTATTTGGAAGAAATAGTTCTAATTTAGTAGAACAGGTTAATTTTGGACAGTCTCAAAAAATTATAAAATTCGATCTAAAAAACACCTTAAAACCTAAGAATAATTTGGTAAGATATGTGACCCAGACGACAACTAACAAAAAAATATATAAATTAACTGAAGTCTGCTTAAAAATAAAATAAATAAATAAATAAGCATTCTGACAGTGATCGAAAATATTACAGTGACCTCTCACCACGATAGTCTTGCAGGATTAGATTATCTTGGAAAACACGGTCCCTGCATAGGTAAATCGCTTTATGACTCCTCGCTGATCAAACGTTATGATTGTTTGAAACTCCAGCGCCAAACCACTCCAAACAATATCCTTTTGACTTTTGTACATCAAGCACTCCAGAAATGCATTCTCGTACTATACTCTGCATTATTTCCTTAAAAATGCTTGACATGTTGCGGTTTTAAAATATTTTTCAAAATATTTGATAACTTATAAAGTACAATAGAATATTCGATAAAAATATTTGTTTTTTATAATTTCCCAACCAAATGCTTGATCCCATATATCTTTATATTATTTAATCATGTCTATTAAAATTCAACATACATAATTTTTTAATGGTTGACAACCCTTTTGTAGCTAGATTATTTTTCAAGAATTTGAAGCGATGGTTGCTTGCATATTGGTGTGTTCATTTATGAAGTTAGGTAATATTTCGTGTCGTTGCTAGTACATTTTTGCACGCTTGAGTTTGCTAACAGAAGCAAGAGGGATGAAGAAAATACACCATCTACCCGTACGATTTCGGATGACTTTTTTACGTGTATATATTAATTAAGTAATTTTTACGTTTTAAAATACGTTATACATAAAAATACATAAGTGCACTCTACTTTTGTAAAATTATGATGACCATGATTTAATATATGATTAGTGTGTTTGTAGAATTATGCTTATTACACTCGAAGAAGTATAATAGTTAATAACTGCTAATTACCTTGGTTAAAAATAAATAATTATAGCAAATATTCATTGATCACGGCCACATAACAATTATTGATAGTGGTTTTTTGCGAGTGCAGTTAAAATATTTGTAGTGGCTAAAAACTATAGCAAAACGTGTGCTATGGTTTATAACTATGGCAAAAATAGTTTTCAGGTGGATAATCTAAGTTCTAGCATCGATCTCAAATATTAAGCATAGACGCCTAATTTCATGCCATATACTAAGGCCAGAAGATGATAAATGGAAGAATAATATCCATATGGACTCGGGAGCCTAAATGTTGACATGGACTATCACCTAGTCTCGAGTGTCATGGACCGTTCTTAAACGGCCACCCATGGTAGCGAGCTTTATTTGATCAAGGGTTTATCCAGAGCGACTAATTAAATTAGATTTAATTAATTGATACTTTTGAAACTAGCCAAAGTCTAGCTGAAAGATGAACCTAAAAAGTCACACACAAATCATCGATAAAAACAAGAAAGTAATTTGGAATTAATTCCGTAAGGTGTAACTAATTGATTACTCACACAGTAAGATTAAATTAATTGAATTAATTTAATTGGAATATCTTTATTAATTAAGGAATTGGATTTATTAATTAATAAGAGACATTTTGGGCTTGTGTACTTAATTGAATTAAATATCTATTGGGCTTAATTTGTAAGATTTTATTAAATTGGATATACTTAAAATTCATTTAGCCTTGAATTTATTTTATATAAATTCGACCCATTAATTCCTTCTAACAAATTGATCGATCGCGAGTTGACCATTTTTTATATTTAAATGAGGAAAGATTCTGAATATGGTTTCAATGTATTTAGAGTCTCGACAGCTTTGGCCTTTATGAAACTCCTAGGAGCCCTTATTGGATGTAATGTCGTAAATGGTAGGGCTCCCTAGCCTCATTTAGTAGCTCAATAGCTCTAACTTAATAACGAGCTTTCATTACCCCTTTCGGAGAATTAAGAGCAAAGTTCACATTATCTATAAGCAGTTGAAGACTCGACTAAAAGCTTGTTGAGAAATCAAGAGAGCTATGAGTTAATTGAACTGCTAAATTAATAAATCGGAGCATGTATGACAATAAATGCAGTAAGGATGGATAGATTCTTGAGCTAGGAGTTATTGACATATTGAGCTACTTCTAAAGTGCTTTTGCTAGTCTTTATAAAGTATGGATACTCTTAAATATAATCTCCTGCTGTATTAATTTTGTTTAGAAAAAAAATATGAAAGATGTTACGTATCTAGAGTGGCAATTGGAGACCGAAAAAATTCACATCGGACCCCCCTCTAATAGGGCGAGTTCGGATATAAAAAAAGGAGATCGGAGCATATAGCTGGTCCTAAAAATTAGAACACACCCAAGTACGGGGTAAATCTTGAGTCCATGAGGAGCCGCATTGAGACCCACCCTTGAAGAGTTAATTTAATAGATATATATTTTTTAAAATTTTGTATGTAATTTAACTAATTTTCGTAGCCTTCGCAAGGACCCAAACCCTAAATTTAACCAATTTGACAATGCTTGACGAGGAGGAAGACGAAGAAGGTCTTACTAATGTGTGATTGATATGAATTATTTGAATTTAAAAACTGTTATAAATTTAAATTTGTATGGGTTGGTGTTAAGAATTTTATTTGTAATTGAGATTTTTTTTTTAAACTTGAATATTTGAGTTAGGTGGTGAAACAATTTTATCTGTAAATGGTATATCGATTTTTAATACATATTTATGAAATTAATAATTGAATTTTCAAGAAAAGAAAAACTACTCTGCTTTACAGGATTAGACCTGCCCCGACTCATTTTATAGCAGGGCGAGGAAGTCTCTCAATCCGCTCCATTGCCCATATATCAAACGCGTCATCTTTGTAAATTTTTTTGACATGTATTACTATTTCCGACATTTTGTATTGTATTATATTCTAATTATTCTTGTATTTGCACCATGCAACCACATATTTTAGCAAATACTAACAACTTTTTGATTTATATATTTTTATTTTGTAATAGATTTGACTCAGATGATTCATCTATCACATATTTATGTAAGATTCACATAAATATTGGTCAGTATAATGCATCTTTCTTCAACTCATAAAATTAAAGTTTTAAGATTTTATATGGAACCCCACCTACTATTTCAGATTCACATAAATATTGGTCTGTGAAGTGGTTGTGATTTTGGGCTAAGAGATGGAAAGGGAATTTTATTCTCAAAATAATATTCACCATGTGAAATTAATTCTAGAGAGATATTTTTTGACAGAGAGTGGGTTATGTGTAGTCAAATCATTGAATAGTCACTTGTATAAAAAATAATAATGTTTTGGGTATTTATAGTGGTGTTGAAAGTTATATAATGTAGTAGAGTCTACATATTGCATGACTTATATGTATAAAAATTACTTTTTTATCCTTGTTAATGAATGTGTTTTACAAATAGCTCAAAGAGTTCTTTTCTTATCGGCCGGCGGGTGCTGTCGTCACAGTTGCAGGACGTGTAGCAAGTTATGGTTACCGGTTGAAATATCTCCTAGTAACATATTTGGGAGTCCCTCTGTACAAGGGCAATAGGAAGGCATGCTTGTTTGGTTCGCTCATCTCCCAATTACGTGACATGCTACGGGGTGGGCAATGACGAATCTATCCCATGGAGGGAGGCTGACCTTGATTCGAAGTGTGTTGCAGGCCAAGCCCTTAAATCTGCTTCAAGTAATTGATCTGCCTAAGTCTGTCTTGATAATCATTGAGCGCATATTCAATGGTTTCTTTTAGGGCTCGTACAATGACCGCCGGCATATTCATTGGTCTTCATGCGACAAGATGTGTCGTCTAGTGGCAGAAGGTGATTTGGGTATTCGGAGTTTGGCGGATTATGTTCGGGCTTCTTCCATGAAGCTTTGGTGGCGATTTTGGCTAAAATCATCCTTATGGTCGGAATTTTTTTGCATGACCGCTACTATAGGACCCTTCATCCTACTCATGTGCTGTATAATCGCAACCATTCCTCTGTTTGGCACTGCCTGTGTCGCATTAGGGATGTGGTGGAATCTCTCATCTTCTGGACTTTGGGCCATGGGCCAGTGTCTTTCTGGCATGATAACTGGTTTGGTGAGAAACCTCTAGCGCAACTTGTGCATGAAGCTCCCGATACTATGCAATCGGTATGCTATTATTGGCATAAGGAAGAATGGAATGTACCCTGAATCTTCAGAACAATCCCATCACAGATTGCACATGTTATTTGCTAAATTCCTATTGCAGAGGGGCAGAGGGACGAATTGTGTGGACTGTAGCCAGTAACGGGATGTTTTCCACGACGTCAGCTTGGGAGGCTATTCAAGTGGCTTCTACTCGGCGGCAACTCTTTACAGATATATGACACTATTCCTTGCTGCCAACGATGTCCGTTTTCTTATGGTGGCTATTCCAGGACTGGATTCCTGTAGAGGCAGGCATGAAGTGGAGACCACTCCGCACCTATTTGTTGAAGGTACAACAGTGCAGGATGTGTAGCAGCACTTTGCTAACGTTTGGCCTTCGGCTTTGTGAAATGTGGAACCTTCTTCGTATGGTGCACTCTGGCGTTACTTCACTGCGTTTTACTCAGATTTGCATATTCACACTTTGGTACCATTTATGATCCTATGGTCTACATGGACACAACGGAATACTGGTTAGTGAAGTTTTGATTACAAATGATATTTGCATTATTTGATAATGAACCTGTATAAATCAGACCCCTAGTCTAATTAGCCTCCCATTAGTCTCTTAGCATATGCAAGACCATTCCTCATGCTTAAGACCTTTTGTAGGATACAGGCTTGCTAATCCATATTAAATATTGTGTCCAGACCACGACCTTAAGAAAATGCCATGTTTTTCATCTTGATTATTTTCGAAAGTCCATGTCCAGATGCCCAGGTAATTCAGTAAAACACTGACTGAACCATGTCGAATCAAGGTTCGAGTTCTTCCGAACCAGAGATATTTCAGCATTATCTCTTTAGGAAGAATTTCACTGAATGAGAATCTCATTCTCATTTGGATATTTCAAGAACTTCCACTAAATACATACCACCTCAATCCAATCGAAGGCTTTGTCTCCGTAACTAGTTTGGTTCTCTACTTCAAGTGTAATTGTTCGAACTTTCCAGAAGTCCTTTGACTTGTGAACCCTTTAGTGGTCTTTGTGTTTTTAGTTGCCCACAGATGTCTATTTGGATCCAATCCAACAGGTTGTTTGACAAGCATTTCTTTGTCCCACAAAGTGTTTTCATGTCTTTCTTCCTTCTTAGGAATGATTCATAAGTTAGTAAACTCAAATCATATGTTACTAGACTCTTTGAATCTATCAGACTACTTATCCTAACTAGTGAGATATGGTCGCTTATGCATGCCATTCTCTGTAAGTTTTTGTTCTTGACTATCCATTTAGCCGTTTGTTTTGAGCATGCATAATCTAATTATGACATGGAGTATGTAATTCATAACTCAGCAGAACCAAAACAAAAGAATCTTCTATTGATCAAGTTTATAGTCTAATTTTTCCAACAAATGACTAATAAAAACTTGATCATGCTAGATACATAATTGTATACTATCTCAACATAAATACTAATTACTAAGACCACTTAGTCTTACAGCTTTTGCAGTGATGGTCTAGCCATCGTCTAGCTTTAAGACTATATGTCTTAGCATTCTACTCCTTTACATTCCTGCAACCATTTGCAGAAATGTGCTCCTAGAGCAAGTGTCCAATACTTGAGAATAGAAATGGTAATTATGTTTGCTCAACAAATGCCATAGCTTGGGTGGAGAGGAGTTCGCGATACCCCCTCTTCCAATCTCCTTTGGCAATTTATGAAATGTCATGAGTAAATATTGACTGGCGTACCATTTTTCCATTTCTCTTCACCCTCGCTCATCCAGGCAACAGGAGCGCTCAAAGTGCTTACAACGGCTGACCTTGCTCTATCTTTCTTCCTAATTCGGCATTCGGCATTCTTGCCTTTCGCTCTTGAGGTTGAAGCCTCAAAATTTGATACTGATAGCAGATTCTTTAATCGTTGTCTTGTATTAGTTCGTCCATTTTTTTTATCAACTCACGAAATTGTCTTTACAAGCCCATTCAGAGTTCTTGATAAATAGGTCGAAGGAGGGTTGAAGGGACTGAAGGATTACGTCAACGTATATTTCTTTTTCAAGAACCACATTGAGGCCATCAAGCTTCTCCACATTGGACATCATCTTAACCCCATGTTTATGTACAGAAGACCCTCAGTCATCTTGGCTTGAAAAAATGCTTCCCTCACGACATATCCATTATGCTGGTTTGATGTCGCATAAATTTGAGTTATGTGGAGCATTATTGAGCTAATAACATCCAGCCTGTCATACTGCTCATGGATGATGCAAGCAGGTATGATGCTGCAGACCTTGCGCTTGTCCTCATGCCTTGATCCCAAACATCAAGCGTTCTTTAATTAAGGACTCCTTTTACAAGTTCGATGGAAGTGGCTTATACATAACATAAGGCAGGTTTGGAAATCGATGACAATCCTCCAATTTTTGCAGCCAATTTATTGATTGTGTTCCATGAGATAAATCTAAAAAATGAATAGAAATTGGAAAGCGAATCATAGACATGCATTCAAAACGTAAAGCAGAAAAATAAGTAGATTATTGTAATATCGTGTTTGAGCTAAAGCTTGGTCTTTTAGTTGTTAACCCCTCCGACTATTTCTACAAAATCCCACCACTCTCAAGTGAAGTTTCAAAAAATCCTTTCCTAGTTGGCTTGGGATTCACAAGAACAATTTATCATGCCTCGCTTTTACGATTCACATGGAAAATGCCTTGTGCGAGGCAACCAATGCCATTCTCATTCCATGAGATTTCGAAGATATTTTGCCTTACCTCTTCATATGATCCAAAAGACTCCAAGTGAATCATGCTACTTGGTGTTAAGCCTGACCTATCAACCAAATCACACCTTAATTATCGCCCCCCATGACTCGTCAGACAGAAAAACAATGTGCATGTTTCTTTTGTTCATAACAATAATGAAGCTTGCCTTATATTCCAAATGTACCACGACTCATGAGATCACATTTAAATAGTGGTAGCTTTCTCATGATATTGTTATAGATGGAAGGCTTGGACATATCAAAATACCATTTAGATCAAAGTCTATTTTGGCTTATTATTTACTTAGTGTCGACCTCAATCCCATAAACCAAATCACACCTCAACTGTCGCCCCCCACGACTCGTGAGACAAGAAAATAGTGACCGTGTTTCTTTGTTCACAATAATGGTGCAGCTTGCCTCTATTCTAAATGTACCACGACTCGTTAGACCATACTTAGTAGGGGTGGGCGAATGGGTCGGGTTGTTCGGGAGCCGACCTGACCCAATCGGATAGCAACGAATCGGATCGGGTCTATCGGGTATTTTCACGGTTTCGGGTTAACCCGAACCCGTCTAAGAGTAGTCGGGTTCGGGTTCGGGTTCGGATTGTAGGATGCTACCCGAAGAACCTGATCGGGTACCCGATCAGGATAAAAGAGAAATAAGTCAATTTTGTCTTTACTCTTCACAAATCACAGACGGGTTCCTCGGGGTTCTTCTTTCTCTTCTTCCTCCAAGTCTCCAAGTCCAACGGTCCAATCTTCTTCTTCCCTTCTCCGACGACCGAGCCACCACCGCGAACGAGCCACCACCGCGAGTCCGCGACTTCTCCTTCTTCGCCGATAGAGTTCGTCGTCGCTATTTTTCTAGGTAATTTTTTAATAATGAAGTTATAATATGGATCTAATGATTATGCATATTTTGTGAAATTAGATTAGATTTTTGGTTAGTTGTTGGGTTTGTCTTGCATTTTAATTTGAAGGTACATTTCTTATCTTTCTATGAATGTTAAGTGTTTGTTGAAATGCCAAATTGAAGTGTTTATTGATTATGCTTGAAAATTTGAAATGCTCTAAATTGATCATGGATCTTTGGTGAAATGAACATTGTGCCGTGAATGAAGAACTTTTTCTTCTTTTTGGTTATATGCATCCACACCCATTTGTAATCCTTTTCTCAAAAAATTGCTAGTAGTTGGTATCCAATTGGAGGAACATCATTGTAATTTGTATGCACAAACAGAAAATTGCTTTGCTATAGAGGTTCTCGCTATTTTCTATTACTGTTCTCTGGTTTCTGTTGTGATATAGCTTTATGAAATAGAGTTATAACTGCATTTCAAGTATTTGATAGGTCCATCTTTATTCCCCATGTTGAGTACTGGAAATTGTAAACTTTACCCTCTCTTTCAAGAATACAGATCTTTGACAAAATAAAGTTCCACTGAATCCTGGGTGTGAGTTTCTACAATGTTAATCTTTTCTTCTATGTATGTTTCATTAAGATATATAATCTAACATAACCATAAGTTGAATGCTGGTATACTCCAAAATTTATCAATGTTGCCTCCTGCATTTGTTTGTGCAATGGAATTTTACATGCTTGGTGCAACAATATTCATTCTCGATTAAATGAAATTCATGTTCTTTTCTCTGGCAGTTGGACGACTTAGTTGGTGAGAATTCAATATATGTAGATTGGATGCGGTTTTTTTATCTGAATTTGATTGCTCATACCTCTTATATGAGAGTGCATGAAACAATCTGAAATATCATCTGCTTTATATATATATATATATGTATATTGGACGAAGCTTTACTTTTTCGTTCTTATACTTTGCAGATTGGAAATATTGATTTCTCAATGGACGGAATTAGAAGTCACTCTCAATCTCAGTCTAACTCGTCACCGAATGCCCAAACTGTAAATATGGATGGATTGGAAAATCAGGTTAGTGGTGATCATCTTGAGCATTATATAGATGATAATATTGATAAGGAGTTGGAGGGAGAGGATGAGGAGGAAGATCTTTTAGGTGATTCTAAAAAAAGAAAAAAGAGGGTAGTGACTTCCAGATCACCGTGGTGAGATCATTTCATTAAATTTTATTGTGAAAAGGATAATGTCCAAAAGGCTAGGTGCAAATATTGTAGTAGAGAGATCAAAGCCGATCCAAAAGCACATGGAACTAGATCTTTGAAGAATCATTATGAATCTTGCAAGAAAAAACCCCAAGAAATCACCAGAAATCAAAATAGATTGTCTTTCCAACCAACTCGCATTGGTGATAGAGATGCCCCTCTTGTTAATTGGAGATTTGAGCAAGACAAAACTAAAGAAGCTTTGTGTCACATGCTGGTTGTGGATGAACTTCCATTTAAGTTAGTCGAACATCCTGGATTTAGGCATTTCTTGTCTGTTGCATGCCCGATGTTTGCAATATATATGTGCATGAAAGAGCAAGATTGAAGTCGTTCATTAAAGATCATGCTCAACGGGTTTGCATCACTACAGACACTTGGACATCCATTCAAAAAGTCAATTATATGTGTCTCACTGCTCACTTTATTGATGATGATTGGAACTTGCACAAAAGAATTTTGAACTTTTGTCCAATTATCGAGCATAAAAGTGAAGAAATAGGTAAAGGAGTAAAAAAATGCTTGCTTGATTGGGGTGTTGACAGGGTTTTCTCTATCACTGTTGATAATGCGTCTTCCAATGATGGGGCTATCGTTTACTTGAAAAAGAACTTTGAAAATTGGGGGCAAAACATCTTAGGTGGGAGATATGTGCACATGAGGTGTATGGCACATACAGTTAACCTCGTTGTGCAGGATGGTTTAAAGGGTGAACATGATACTATCTCTCGTATTAGAGGGGCCATCAGGTATATTAGGAATTCTCCAGCTAGGTACAAGAAATTTCAAGAGTGTGTTGAATTTAAAAAATTGGAAATGAAAAAATTGTTATCTCTTGATGTACCTACTAGATGGAACTCTACCTACTTGATGTTGGAGACGGCTATAAGCCTTAAGCTCGCATTTGATGCTTATGAAGATGTAGATCTTGCCTATAAGACTGATCTTTCGAGACAACCATTTGATGGGATACCGACTGATTATGATTGGGAGAGGGCAAAGGTATCGGTGAAATTTTTAAGGCACTTTTACAGTCTCACTATGCGCATTTCTGGTGCTTTGTATGTCACATCTAATCTGGTTTTTCGTGAAATATGTGAAGTTGACTTGCTTCTCAGATATTGGTTAAGTAGTAATGATGTTGAATTAAATGAGATGGCAAGAAAGATGAAAGAAAAGTATGACAAATATTGGGGATCAATTGAGAAGATGAATATGATTTTATATTATGCCGTGATCCTTGATCCACGTCATAAATTGGAGTTCATTGAATTTAGCTTTGATAAATTGTATGGTGGTACTGAACAAAGCAATGTGATGAAAGAACAAGTGAGAGATGGACTTTACGAGTTGTTTAATGATTATAAGTTGAGATACGGTCATAGTCTTCAAGGAACGCTAGAAAGCCCGGGATCATCATTTAGTCGTGTTTCTTCATCATCTTCCTCTTCAGTTGGGACATCTACGCAATACACTGATTATGAAGTGACTCGTACGTTCACCATAGAACAAGAGTTCAGTATGTACAAGTCAGGTGGAAAAGGGGATCGTGTGAAATCAGAATTAAAATATCTTGGTGAGGATGTTGAAATGCGTAGAGACAAATTTGACATACTAAATTAGTGGAGAGTAAACGCCCAAAGGTTTCCCATTCTTTCCAAAATGGCTCGGGGTATATTAGCAGTTCCAGTCTCAACTGTTGCCTCGGAATTCGTATTTAGTACCGGTGGTCGTGTTCTTGACACTTTTAGGAGCTCTTTGTCTCCTAAAATAGTGCAAGCGCTTATTTGTACTCAAGATTGGATACGAAAAGATTCCAAACCAATTAGCATTGAGGAGGATTTGAGTGAACTTGAAGTGGTTGAGAAAGGTACTTATTTATTTTTTTTCTTGTATTTTGATTATTGTTCAATTCTATGTATTCTACTTATATATTTTACTTGTCTAACTACTTTCTATTTTGTTGTAGAGTTGACTAAGTTGGGGGTTGATTCAACAATTATTGACATTTAATGGTGCTAACTGGTACTTGTAAATTTTTGACAAGGTATTAGAACGGTAGAACCTCATTGTGTAATATTAAATTTTTAATCTGTTTGACTTTCTCTAATAGTTCTTCCACTTTGTATGTTTAATGCTTCACAGATCGAGGACTCGAGGATGAAAATGTGATATGAGCTAGTTGTTTTTTCAGTCTGTAGGCATGGAGTTTTAGTTAATGGATGCTTTACATTATCTATAACTACAGAATTTCAACAAGTGTGTACAAGAGTTCGATGGAAGATACATATTCATTGCACTTTAAGTCTGCAAATTTGCAATGTATGTGCCCATCTTTTGAATTAATGATTGAAATTGGATCAATATTTTAGTCAGATGCTCTACTTGATAGTTTGGAACAATTGCTTTTGGTTTTTGATTGCTTGGCAGTCACATTGCATGGTGTCCTTATTATTGTCATAAGGTTTAACCTCATGTTAAATGTTTTTATCAAGCCTTGCGGGGATTGTTGATGGAAAGGTAAGCTTTGTCAATGATTTTTAGATCTGTTCAGAGTCTGCAGATCAATGAAGCTAAAAAACTCGAACCCGACTGTCGGGTACCTGAACCCGACGGGTACCCGATTGGTCGGGTATCCGACTTAGTCGAGTTTGGGTTCGGGTTCGGGTTCGGATTTATTTTTTTCAAACCCGACGTGTCGGGTACCCGACCCGAACTACCCCATCGGATGTCCATCCCTAATACTTAGGTAGTGGTAGCCTCCTCACCACATTATTATGGAAGGAAACCTTGGACAGATCAAACTATTTTGATACAAGTCCATTTGGGCCTAACACTTTAACTTGGTCCAACCAAGTGAAAGTTAAATTTGAGTGTTAATCGAGACGTCATCACATTAATGTTTGCATGCATAAATATCAAATACTTAAAAACATTTTAAATAAAAGCATTAAATGTGTCGCATGAAACATACCCCTCTAGGATGATCACAAGCCCAACCTACTGAGCCCGCAGTGAGGTTATGGTCAGTCTAAGGTGGTCCTATGCTATTACAAAGTCATTTATACATCAACATGTAGAAGGGCCTTGTAACTTTTCGTGGGTTTCCTTCTCTATGGGCCTCCTCCTGCATGGACCTTGTTCTCCACGGGTTTTCCTTATTACAAAAATAAAATCCTTATCAAAATATAGTATGCTACTCTCATTACAATTGAAAAGAAACCCCAACCAGAAATCGGGGGAATACATAATAAAAGAGATAGCAAGCCTTATTATTCCAAGGCTAAAAACGAGAGGGAGAGAGAAGAAAACATTACAAAGGCATATGAGTCCAACCATAAACATAAACATTTAAGACGTTGTGGGCTCCGTGATCATCCATCCATACATCTCATAATATACATCACATGTAATATTATAATCCATGGTATCCAATATCACAAAAATTAACCATACAAAGAAAAAAAACACAAGACCAAAATTTGCAATCAAAAGGGTGATCGAAAAATATGTGCATCCAATGCGCATAATAAATTGAATTAATTATGTAATTTTAATTTTATAAAAAATCTAATTTTATCCAAAAATTAAAACAACATAATTACTATTGAAGAAAAATTCTAAAAAATCAAAATTTCGAAAAAAGGCCCAGTCGTCGGTCGTTGGCACTACAGAGCGCACTGCCATCGCTGGCCCTCTGCCAGCATGCCCGTGCGGCCCCTGCCCGGGCATAGGCTGTGCGCAGGCACCCTTGCTTGCGCACCGGCAGCGACAGTGCTGCTGCGTTTTTCTTCCCTTTTTTCTTTTCTTTTTCTTTTTTCTTTAACATAAAACAACAACAGCAAGAATAAATACAGAAAATTTCAAATTTTCAAATGCTTGAATCATCCAATAAATTGCAAAAATCAAATGAGCTATTTTCATCATATAATTACTTAACTAAAAGCATTAAAATATGTTTCAAAAGCTGTAAAAGCACATTAACATACAAATATCACAAAACCATCAACCCATACATCAAATCGAACTCTAATACCACTTGAAAGATCGCGTGGTATGGGCTCGAGAACGCGCTAGCAGAAGTGGTAAATAACAAATGAATAATAACAAAAATTACAGCGCTAAAAATAATGAATTCAAGGGGTGTATCCTTGGATTTTCCTGATGTTCGATGTATAATAAAATAAAATATAAATGGGGCTGAGGCGAAAACACAAGAACCGAAAATAAAAAGGTAGAAAAACGATACCTTCGTTTTCTAGCATTTGGTTGAAATGTTCTTCACTTGAGACTCTAATACAGGAACCCTCTAATTCATCATACCACATCGGAGTCAGGATCTCAACATTCTCTTTGGTGGAAAAGAACAAGAGAAAAAACTCACCAAGTGTGCAGGAGAGAGGGGGCGGTCGAGAGCTAGGTTGAAGGAGGGGTATTTTTTTTGTTGTGTAATAATGATCATAATTGTTTTCCAAATAATTATGTATCATATATATATCTTGCATAGATAATTAAGAATGTGTCTAGATACATTATTTATATCTCTAAGGTATATTTCTCTTTATTCCAAATAAAGACATCCCCAATAATAGGTAAAATTGCACTTTTCAAAATTACAATTTGCTAGCCATTTATTTCCTTCGATGTAATTTTCTATGGGCTCAAAATAATTTATGTTGGCCGATTTTTATCAAATAAATATACAAGCCCAATGAATTTTTATTTAAATCCATATTTAATCAAAATCCATTTACTTGAGCCCAACTTGTATTTAATCTAATCAAATACATAAGCCCAAATTGTCTTTATTAATTAATAAGATCCAACTTATTAAATAATAAGGACAAGCCCAATATAAACTAATACCATTAATTTATTCTTGGGTCTCTTTTCATCCAATGAATCCCGCTTTTGTAGGTAATCCAATTACTTGTGGAACTACTTATTCCTTGTTCCTTTTCGGTGATTTGTGTGTGACTCTTTAGATTCACCTTTCTTGTAGACTTGGGCTAGTGTCTAATACTATTATTAATTAAAATTTAATTTAATTAATAATTCTTGATTAACCCTTAATCAAGAAAATCCATCACCATGGGTGGCTGTCTAGTAACGGTCCATGGCACTAGAGACTAGGTGAATGTCCGTGTGAACATTTAGGCTCTCGAGTCCATACTGGTACGGTTCTTCCGTCTACCATCTCCCGACCTTAGTTTCGGGCATGAAATTAGGTGTGGGTTTCCATCCTAGAATAGGCATCTATGCTTAATACTTGAGATCACGTTACGTCAAGTTTCTCGACATAGGAACCTCTTTTCCTATTCAATCCATGACTGTGGCCTTAGGTTTATAGAGCATGAATGAATTTTCAAGTGCATAGGAGATACCTCTGTCACATACTGACAGGGGATGGATCCTCGTCTTGAAACTCACCGTCTTCGCTACATACTGCGACTACAATGGAAAAGACCTATAATAATCATGTCTGTAACACAATCACCTCTCACACAGATCCAAGATACAATCATCGTATGCATGTGACTATCGTGATTCCTCAAGTCTGAGGACTACTCCCGTACAATCGGAGTTAGGGATGCGTGCCATACCAATCAAGCCTCCAAGATTTTCATATGACGATCCCCGCGTTCTCAACCTCTCATCCCTCTAATTCTCCATCTCTCCTTGATACAGGATCAAATGTAGAGTTGTAACGAATTTTTTATGAAGAGAATAAACTAATCAATAGTGTAGTTCTCTTTTGTCATTTTCAAATTTATTTTGATTTCTTCTAGCAAAGAGATCAAAACTTTCTTACCATGGTGTGGTGCGGACCATTTTTAGAGGGCTCCTACATTGGAGCCTAGGGTGAATAAAGGGGCGAATGCAGATTGCCGGTTGAAAAATAAACGAGGTAAAGTTTCACTTAAGTACCCCATCTCTCGATTTATCTATAGCCTTTGTATGATTGAATTTTGTTATTTTTGTTTTATCTTTAAATTCACATACTACATCGAATGTCGGGGAACACCAAGGGTACACCCCTTGGATAGTCATAGGATAATTTGAATTATGCGTATATTTTACTGGCGCTTCTTTAATTCTCCGGCACTTTCGCTCACGCATTCTCTGACCGACCCTCTTTCGTTATTTAGTCCTTCTTTTGCCAAAGTTCACCCTTCTCTTTTGAAAATGGCATGTGCTTGTCACGTGACATTTTAAAATTGGAGATTTTGTTCATATTGGTCCATTTCTTCTAGCATTTTTGGTCCTTTAACTTTCTAAGATAGCATTTTGGTCTTGTATCTTTTTAGTTTTTGAGATCTCCATCCTTTTTGTACTGGAGGGGAGGTGAACTCCAGCGAAAAAAAGGATTGCAAAAATTAAAAGATATAAGACAAAAATGATACTAAAAAAAGTTAAAGGACAAAAATGCATTGAATGCATTAATTACAAGTGCCCATGGTAATTGACCACGACTTAAAAATGTTGTTATTCAATACTATTAATCACAGTCAAATAAAATTAATGCTTAAGCTTTAATATTTACCACGATTATTCAATATCCGAATATTTTTAGCATTACTTGTAGAAATAACAATTAATGACTGTTGTAAAATCATGATTAATTTGTATTTGCTACGATTTTTTTTTAACATAATAATTAATTATAATAAAAAATTATATATTTTCTAGTGTAATTAGATACCATGATGAAAATAATAAACGTTGGTTTGGAGGAAGGTCGAGATAGCTTGGGGGGAAGGGCGATTTTCAAGCAACGTAGGTTTGGGGTAGTGGAGAACAACATAAGGTGGTCGCGGAAGGGCAGTGCCCAGGCTGGTGGAGAACAGGACCCCACACTGGTGCCTGAATTCTTCCACTTCAGGATCGAAGAATAGAAAACGGTATTGGGTCCCGATGTCTGAAAAGTTAGTGAACCCAGAAACACTCACCTTACAATCCTAATAATTAGCACAAATTTTTTGAGAAAAATTCATCAACACCTATGATGGGATAAATAGATTAAATCGTGATTAGAATTGTGATATATCGGGATAGGATCAACTAAAAATTTGTTTACTTCTTGGGATAATGTCTAGGACAAATTGATTAATTATTTGCTTGGCCTGTTTATTTTCATGAATCACATTCCGAATTAAAATGTGAACTTTGCCTTTGTGCCTACATATAAGCAAAATACAGTGCCAAATATGACCATTAATTTTTCCTCTCCTCTTCCTAAATCAAGATTGGACAACATTAAATGGAGGAAAGAGAAATGGGAGTCAGTAAAAAAAAGTCAGACCATGTTTTCGTTCTTTTAACTTTATAAGATTTGTATTTTGGTTTTGCATATTTTTAATTTTCATGATTTTAGTTTTTTTTTTTTTGCCGAAATTTCCCCTTCTTGTAGGAAAATGGCATGTGCTTGTCACTTGACATTTTAAAATTGGGGCTCTTATTCATATTAGTCCTTTTCTGCTAGTATTTTTGGTCCTTTAACTTTCTAGGTAGCATTTTGGTCTTATATCTTTTTAATTTTCGAGATTTCGTTTCTTTTTTTTACCGGAATTCACTCTTTTTCCCGGTGGAGCCAACGAGCAAAAAGATTGCAAAAATTAAAAAGATATAGGACAAAATTGCTACTCAAGAAAGTTAAAGAACGAAAAGGCAAATAGCAAAGAGTTACGGGACTAAAAATTCATTTAATCCATTAATTGCAAGTGGCCATGGTAACACCACAACTTAAAAACTGTTGTAAATCAATACTATTAACCACAATCAATTAAAATCATTGTATTTTTCTTGATTTTTTAACTATAGCCAAACATTTGCCATGTTTTCAGCATCAGTTGTAGAAACAACAACTAATGATCTTTGTGGTACTGTGGTTAGTTTGTATTTGCTATAATTTTTTTATTTTGACGATAGTAATTAATTGTAATAAAAAATTGTATTTTTTTCTTGTGTAATTAGATTCCATGAGGAATATCATAAACTCTCAGTTTGTACTCTCTATATGCACTGGCATTAGAGAAAAAGATAACATCAGGT
The DNA here is from genome assembly GCF_026168435.1 of Sesamum indicum. Taxonomy (NCBI): domain Eukaryota; kingdom Viridiplantae; phylum Streptophyta; class Magnoliopsida; order Lamiales; family Pedaliaceae; genus Sesamum; species Sesamum indicum. The sequence goes on along the minus strand of NC_142657.1, from coordinate 4,465,716 downwards.
ACAAAAAAATCGAATGACAATCTTAATATATATTATCATTTATTATATGTATTATATAATAAATTATTATTTTTTCATAATAATGAGTTTCATAATTCTATTAATGAAAATTATTTCGTAGAAATTGCCACTAGCAAGAATTAATAATTAAAAAGACTGTATAAATTTATTATTAAAATAATTAGTAATATAAAGTATACTGACCACCATTGTATTACAAGGAATAGATATTGTTACTATTGAAATTATTTCTTGTAGTGTACCTAGCGATATATAATAATTATAGTGTTTATAATGCATCATTAATTTTATAAATTGACACTTTATATAAAATTATTGCTATTAAATTTATACTGTGCAGTAAGATCAAAATTATTATCACTTAATGTGTATTAATTTTTTGTAATAATGTTAGGATAGTCGCTCAACAGTTTGTCGTTAATATATATTTGCTCTAGTATTGAGATATTGGGTCTTGAATCTACATAGAACCCCTAGCTCTAGCAACCTTTTTCTTGAACAAATATCGCACACAAGTTACTAAGCACAAACCCCATGTTGGGTTAGCCATACGTTAGGCAGAAGTACATGGTAGCAAATTATGTTTCACCTTTTTTCTTTCGACAATCACGACTTTTCTTAAGTGGTCACATAATGATTACATCAATATTTCAATAAATTGAACAATATATCAGTACGAATAAATTACAATAACTCAAACAAAGTGAAACAAACACTTATACAAAAATGAAACAAATACGCACACGTCGAGTAGAATTCAAACACATGACATCAAATTTATTTATAAAACCTCGACAATATAGTAAGACATCATTGGTAGTATTACTCACTTCCTAATAAAAATCGTACTTAAACATCGAATTTGCAAACGTGCACTTGCAAGTTGAGTTCTTTGATAATTAATATCAATCTGTACGCCTTTTTCTCCTTAGGAAGTGAGAAAATTGAATGTATGCAGCCCAAAGGTACACCAAAAATTAAAAATAAAAAAATATTTAGAATGCAAATTTCAAAAACCACACAACCTATTTTTCTAGGGAATGAAAATTATAAGGCCTTCTGACATAATTAAATTCACTAATGTTCTACAGTTGCACAATCATTGCATGAGAGACAGCACTGTTGTGCACAGAGTTTTAGAATTCACTTGCAATTGCACAATCATTGCACGGAAAAACTGCAATGTGCATACAATCAAAAACACATATGTCTTAACGACTTTTTTGTTTTTTTTTTTTTATGTCTTAACGACCTTATTATACAAACTTTTAGCAGTAGTACAAAGAATGATGCCGAATCTCGTATGGGTTTCCTAAAAGTATTAGTTTCACGAATGCAAAATTCACTAATTAAAAATAACTTTATAGATTTTCGACTAGGACCAATAAAGTTGATTAAGTAACTATTTTTGTATGAATCGTTGTATTTTCTCAAAATTATTAAGAAATAATATGTTACGTTAACTCTCTATATATAGACAGATTTCAAAATATGATTCATGTGTTTACTTTTGTCTTTAAAATTTATCATGTATGAATCATTATAAAACTTCTGTTATACTTTAAGTCACATAAAGTAGGAGGGGAAGTCAGAGCTCATGAGCGGCAAATGTAAAATTTTTTAAGAGCGTTGAATTTGGTATTGATTAATAAATTTACTATTTAACATTTTCTTTTTGGTAGATGATGTATATATGGCTAATACACAATTAGTTATAAGCGCAAAAAGGTAATTTTTATATGTATAACTCATATAATAAATAGATACACCCTACCATACTATATAAATTCCAACACCATTATAAATACCAAAAATATTATGTTTTAAAGGGAGGGACTATTCATTGATTTGACCTTTCACACGCATAAAAAATCTCTCTGAAAATCGACATTGATTTTACGTGATGCGCAATCATATCATGGACAAAATCTCCATTTCATCCTTTGTAAAATCACAACCACATCAGTAGACAAGAAAAAAAGTAAAAGGCTATTCCTAGTTAAAATCCGCCCAAGTGACCTAGAGAAGCATGCCAGATTCACAGAGTAAACAAATATGACCTCTCCAAACAACTACCTCAAATTTGCAGTTACTATCACCAGTGAACCCCGGGGGTAAATTCCTTCTCACCTTCGGCCGACCACTCATTGATGAACGGGCCATGAACCCAACCTTTCACGTATCTATACACGCCACACACAATTTTTTCTATATTTATAAATCTATTTTCTCCCTCTTTATCCTTGCTATTTTCTAGCATTCGACTCCCCGTTACATGATGAATAAAATCCCTCGAACACCTTTTGATTCCATTGTTTCTATTGTGACACCAATTTTCTCCATCAACAACACAAAAACCCTTCCTTAGATCAATGATATCAAGGACTCAATTGAATGGATTTTAGAGCAGCCTAATTAAGGTGTCATTCCCACTTCAAAGTCACCAGAGTGGCAGGGGTGACCGATGATTTACAGTATCTACGTTACACTATCATAAATTTAGTTTTAGAGAAACAAAATTATTAATTTTGAATTGGAAAAAATATAATTTCTTTAAATCCAAAGCTCTCAGTTAATTGCATAATACACAATCATGTTGGGAAAATTCACGCAATCCCCTTGTGATATCGCAAATGAGCAAATTACCCCGTTATGAAAAAATAAATAGTGATTTACCTCCCTCTACTTTTTAAAATAGAATAAATTATCCCCTATAATTTTTAAAATGAAAGCAATTAACCTCCCTGTATAAGGAGATAAATTGCTTCATTTTAAAAAAAACAGGAAGGTAAATTACAATAGTTTTTTCAAAAGAGATGTGCTTATTTTCAATATCATAGGGGATAAATTGCTATGCACCCCAATCATGTTATACAAGAACATAAACAAGCATTCTCATACAATAGTAACTAAAGTTATTATATGACCAAATAGTCGTAATGCATACTTTAGGATAAACATTATATATATGGTATGAAGTGTACACAATGTGGTCACAATTAAGTTCTTCAAAACATCCTCATACTTACATATTTAGTCATCTTCTTAAAAATATATCTATAAAATTAAATACCAAATTTATGTCATATGATCACTAGATGTCATATTAATCATTTTAGTAGAACGTCTATCATTTAGAGTGAACTTTAAGGCCTCCTTTATTTTTTGTACGTAATAAGTGACTGATACGATAAATTGAGACAATATTTAGAAAAAGCCTCATTAATAAGAATATTTAATAATTGATGTTATTCACTTATGAAAATCAATAATATTCCCTCATTCTTAAATACATCTCGCTTCTGAACACTGCCACTCCCAAATTCGACCTGTGATTCCCTAATCGAAATATTTCTTGCAGTAGATATGTATAGAAGAAGTTTTAGAGTTGAGGAATACATCAGTTTTTCTCTCGATCCATTTTTGTGGGTAATAGACTAATATTCTCAAATTACTTGAGGTATTAAAAAAATACTTCTTCATCCACCCAATTTGACATAGGATCAGGTAAACCTGCAAATATCCTTTTTTTTTTTTTGGTTTGTTTTCATTAGTAATCTTTATTATACATTTTGAAAATTGTTTATCATGCTACAATGTTCTTGAATTTTGGTTGCTTAATTATTATTGGCATGTATATTTTCTATTTGAATCTTGTATACGGTTGTATATTAATGGTCGATTTTGTGTCGCAATATTGTATATATTTTCAATGCATTGTGTAAATGTTAATATTAGGGAGGTTTTCCAAAGTTGTTGCATACACATTGATAATCGTGTTGGTGATGATACGATTTTGCTTGGCAAAATTTAAAAATAAAATTGTTGGATTTTACAAGTGCAATATATTGTACGTGCTTATTCCTGCATAGTCTTTGGCTTTTTGCTTTCATAGTTGCTGTAGAGTTAAGATGTGGATTTCATGATTGATCAATTGAATTTAATTTGCACTAATATGTGTGTAATGCACCAGATTATGTTTTCAAGGTTTAAATATATAATAGTAGAGATTGCGTTTAACATTTATTGTGTGCATTCCTGCCATAGTTTCTTATTATGATGAATGGATTTATGTCGGTCTATTGTCTTTGTAGTATAGAAATAGAACAAAGACTTACATATTTGACATAATTAGTTTTCGGTGTGCATGTAAACATAACAGGGTAAAGTTGCTTATGAAAGGCAACCACAATAGATAAATCTTCCAACAACACTTTATTAAACTCCAACAGTTTGTTCGACCCAACCAATTTCTCTGTAGAACTTCAAATAGGCTGAAGGTAATAGTGGTTCCCATGGTAGTGTAATGCGATATTGCTCATATGGTTATGACATACAGTTGAAGACTTCATGGTAAAATAATAATTGGGGCAAAAGGATTCATGGGTGCCAAGTTATAAATGTCAGTTAATTAAGATTAGAATTCAATATGTTTTCGGACATTGGCTTGCTAGTCCTCTATTATTATACTATCATTACATTATATTGTGCAAGATACTAATGTGATTTATTCCAATGGATTGACCCTATTTGTGATAGGAATAAGGTAGTTATGACTTATCTAGGTCGAGGAGGCTATGTAAGTGTCGAATTGGAGGATGCTCAAAAGAACTTGACATACACTATAAAAAAAGGTTTTATTGGGATGAATTTTGGGATGGACTGAAGTCCCATTTCATTTTTAGGACGGACGATTTTGGGATGAAGTGATGTCTGTCTGAAAACACCCTGTCGGGAAATATTTCGGACAGTTTTAAGATATTTTGCTAAAGCATCCCACAATTTGGGACGAAATTTGGGACAACCTATAAAAGTCGTCCGAAAATCAATCCAAAGGATGAATAATTGAAATATAAGTTTGGGACCGCCTTACGGACGGTTTTGGATGGCGTATGGGATAACCTCAATAAAGTGTTTTCTTTTTTATTTGGGATGAAATGTCATTCCAACTAAAATTTGGGACGCCTAATTAAAATCTAAATTTAGGACAGACTTACAGATGATTTGGCATGTAACTTTTAAATTGGGGACAGCCTTTAGGACGTATTTCTTTTTATTTGGGACGGAATCTGGTAAAAAAATTCCATCCCTATTTTTAGTTAATTTTTTAAAAAAATTAATTTCCATTTTTTGTTTTATATTTTTTACTGGGCGAAATTTTAGTGGATTACATTTATGATTGAAGACAATATTTTTCATACAAAAGAAATTAAAATTAGCCAAAATAATTTAAATTCAATGTATAGTTCACAATTCTAATTTCAAAACAGAAACATTACGTTTAAATCGTAATGTAATGGCTAGGGCGAATGCTGGCCGGTTGGTTGAGAGTCTGCAGCGTCTTCGGCGTGTTGTTGCGTGAACTCCTCAGCTGGGAATCAGTAACCACCTCTGGATCCGTATCTTGTCGAAGAGCATACCCAATATAAGTTTGATTTCCCGAAGCTGTGTTGAGACAGGAGGTTCTGGCGGTGAGGAGGCATTGGATGTCGATGCTCTATGGTCTTTGGTCCACAGGCGAGCGGCATTTGATGTCAAAGCCTCGGACCCAATACCAAAGGCGCAGCCCCGTTTACTCCCCCCGTCCGCCTCGGTCCAAAGTTGTTCCTCCTCTAAAGTTGTGACATTGGGAGCAGATGAGCCACCCTCATCCGGTGGTGTCGGCTACAAAGCACACTCCTCAAGCATCTTCTGATATGCTCCTAAGATTAAGTAAAATATAATACGTTAGTAAATAACTAAATTTTTTATTTTACGGAAAAAAAAGAAGAAATGTAACTTTCCGCTACCTCTTCTGCTCGCGTACCACTCTAGCTGCCGTCGAAGAAACTAACATAAATGAAAGCTTCCTCCCCGAAGAAACTAAACAGTGGACTGAGATAAAGGCTAGACAAATGTACACGTTAGGATTGTCTTGATTAAGACAGAACTGAAATTGCATTTTTATTATAGACCACATCAAATGGTACGTTGTTTGAATGAATATTATCCTTAGTATTTGGAATATCATAAAAAGATCAGATTTCCATGTGATAACAAAGATAATTTGGATATTCACAGGATTTCATTACCCAGAACTTTGAGTGTGGTTTGCTTTTGAGGACAAATTAGTTCAATTATTCTTTTGAGATGGCTCAATTATTACTCAACTTTTTACAAAGGTCTAAAAGCATACATAATCCACAAATTGATAAAAATAAAGTTGAAAAAAAGTCATTATGTTACTAAGGAAAGAAACAAAAATCAAGCTGGCTAGTCTGTTATTATAGCATTACTATTATTTAATACTTGAATAAATATAAAATATAAATTTAAGAAGCGTAACAAGGGATTATAAGATCAATAAAGAGCAACCTCGGATCCATTACACCTTCTAAGGTGATGCATAAAAAATTGCAGCTATTTCAGTCGCATAACTGCATCCTATGACTAAAAGTTCTATAGTGCTTGGAGGTCCCAATTCAAATTGCAAAAATTTTGAAGCTGTACGAAATATAATTACCTTCTTTCATTTGTTTTCAGTTTCTATTTATGTGGTTCAGGACCACATCCCTATCCTTTTTACTGATGTTCAGGTTGATAAACTGGGAAGAGTCTATGCTTAAGGGCCAGGTATGCATAGGTGGTTTATTAATGAAACTTACCACAATAATTATAATGAAATACTTCTATGATATGCATACAAACATAGAAAATTAATGACATTGAGATTTAGCCAAAAGTGATAAATTCATGAGGAAAATAGAAACAACTAGAAGCAATGTATAACCAATAAGGATAGCATTGACAACCAAAGATCAAAAAAAGAGTTCAACAGGCACCATTACATATGATAATATAGTTCCAGCTAGACCAGGTAAGTGATGGAGAAATTGTCATTATCAACATCCAATTACCAAATGGGCCACTTTGCCACATAAGATTACTTGAGGGGGCAAACTAGTCCAGTAGTCTTCTATGGAAATTCATATATATCACATGCTCATTTCATGGTGTGACTCGGTAGTGCTTCCCCAAAAGCATCAAATTCATAGACACTAGTGACTATCAAGTGGTGCAAATCAAACAAGAACAAGCATAACGAGGTAGTTGTGACAGTTGTGTCATTGTTTAATATATATATAAAGAAAGAGTCATAGAAGTAATAGAAAAGCCAGCCCTGTTCTAGTACAAATATGATACTTACACAACAAAGGAAAAGCAATCCAGAAAAGCCACATCCATAAACCAAAATACTTCTACATAGTTTCTTTTAAATACTTGAACTCAACTAAGCAATAATCTTCCTATTCAAATCTCACCACATCCCACAATCAAAATTATACACATAGACACACACCTTGAAGAGGGGGGGGGGAGAGAGAGAGAGAGAGAGAGAGAGAGAGAGAAGTGGTAAGATGGAAAGGGGATTAGGAATTTGAGGCTAAGTCCCAATTATATATTAGTGGTTTGGGCACGAAATTTTGAACGGCAATAGTAGTTCCAATTGTCGTCCCAAACCTAGTAGCTTAATAAAATGATGTTGTATTTAACAATAGCCGTCCCAACTATAATAAAATCATCCCAAATTCTGTCCCAAAATAATTTATTAAAATTATTGATCAATTTGAAAAAATTATAAGAAAACATCTACAACCCGAAATTATTTTTATTACAACTTAATTGAATTGCATAAAAATTAAAAAATTTATATCATATCTTTACTAAAAAGGAATATAATAATTCAATGTTCATACTTATATGATTGTTTTTATAATATACCATCATTACACTAAATCATTCGATTGAAGCAGCCGATTTTAGATCTGATCATTAGATATGATCACATTCATGTTATATTACTGTACTTAAACTTTCAAGCCAATTCAGATTACGAATATCGATATATTGTATTTGAAAAATTAGACTATTATTAAAAGACGAAACGAGATGCCACGTTTGGACAAAATTTGGGTCAGGAGAGAAACAATTGTCCCAAACTCCATCCCAAACGTAGTCTCAAATTTTTGAGATTTTTGAAATTTTAACCCGCCAGAATTTAAATTTGGGATGCACTTTAGGAAAATTGAATCTAATTTGAATTCAAATTTTTCACAGTTTTCAGGTTGTAGTGGGAATCTGAAAATTATTTGAACAATTTGTTCCAATTTTCATGCCAAATATTTGAAAATATACTTTTTTAGGAAGAGTTCAAATATTGAATTTGGAATGAAATATGGGACAACATAAAATTAGCGATAGAATTTAGTTGTTGAAATTGTGGAACTGAATTATGGCCGGCTTATTGGGACGACATATGGGAGAACATTCCATTAGAAAATTAGACATCTTCAGCGCATCCCAAATGTCGTTCTTATTGTCGTCCCAAATGAGGGACGATTTTGCCGTCGTCACAAATATCGTCCCAAACTATTACCCATCAAAATTTTAGAATAACATTTGGGACAATTTTGGACGGTTACTATTTTTTGTTCGTTTTTAGGATGGATGTTGGGATGACCTTGTTATGTTGGAACGGTGCGTACTAGAGCGAGATGTTCCATCCCAATTTTGTTTGAAGTCGTCCCAAAGTCATCCCAATTCGGGATGGATTTTGGGACAAATATTTAACCATCCCAATAAGGCCATCTTTTTGTAGTGATATCAGATGGTTATAGCCACACTTTTTCAATATTCACACCGTATATTTTTTTGAAATATTTTTGTGTAGGTCCAATACCTCTTTATCTTTTCCGCAACTTCAGTAGATACACATAAAGATCATTTCCGAAACCTTGTACTTTGATAATTTTTGATATGTTGATTATTGTGTTTGTATGGGTTTTTGCATTTCTGTGTAGTTTAGAGACCACATATAGGTATATATAGTCATAAATTATAAATGTATCATAATCCAAAGGAGGTTCTCAGACCTACCTATAATAATTTCTTTCTCGAAGTATTAGAATTAATTATAAATGGATTTCGATGGTAAAATTTGATGGGTGGGCAAAAAATTGAACAAAGACCAACGCATTTGTTGCAATCATTTGTTTAGGAATTTGCACTAATAATAGATGGCATATTAAAATGCAAAATGGTGGCCAGCCTCAGTGTGCACCCATATATGAACAATCATTTTTCTTCACTATAAAAAGCTAAATTTGAACAGTTGTTCAATGCATCGTCTATGAATACTCGTATCAAGCTTCAGTCAATATATATATATGTGTGTGTGTGTGTGTGTGTGTGTGTGTGTGTGTGTGTGTTTGTTGAAAATTGTTGTTTAGTCCTTGCCTAGAAAGCAAAATAATGTATCGTAATAATGCATTTATTCATGTTATAGAAGAGCATGCAATAGAACGAAACACACAATATAGGAAAATGATAAATGACCATTCCCTGGTTCATGCTTGGTTGCACGTCTATTGTACTTTTAATGAGTATTAATTCTCATTGTCCATTGCAAGGACTCTCTTACAAAAGTTGTGGAGGACGCCACGTTCCTCTATCTAAATATGGGCATACAGATACTATTTTTGTTCTTTAGGCGAGGGCTTAGCCATGATTTTACAAATATATGAATATTTGTTCAAGTTGAGAGGGTGATAGACGAAACATTAAGCAACTCTTCAGATTAGCTATTTATAGTCATGAAGAAGGAAATTCGGGTATAGATTCATGGACGAATTTATTTGTCTTGCTTGTTCTTATTTGAATGAGTGCATAATGAACAGAAATGTCATTTTGGATTCTAATATGCCTTCCATTATTAGTGGGTGCAAATGCTTGAACAAACCGTTGTAGTAAAAGAATTAGCCTCTGTTCGATTTTCTAGTCACTCGTCAAATTCACCACTCACCTTCAATTATAATATTTCCTTACATCCAACACTTTGTATTCCAAGAAAAAGAAATTGTTACAGATAGATTTGTGGATCTTACTTTAATATGATGCATGTATGTTTTATGGTTATATATACCTAAACACTCATTTTCATTAAATATTCAACTAACATATAGTTCTAATTCAGCTAATATAGTTATTACATGTTTATAATAGTTTCTTCTAAATATGGATAATAATATGTATTCATAATGTGCCAACTCCCATATTCTATTAACACCATATATAAAAAATAAGTATATAATCGTAGAACAATATATATTTGATGATGTGTGTATATATGTAATGGAAATTTATTGGAATTTATTCATCGTAACCCAAGAGTGTGTATAGGAAAAGTAAGTGAATTAGATTAATGATTCCTTAAGGTCATTGCAAGAAAAATTACATAAGATAAGATAATTAGTATACTCATTTCACAATTGGGGGAAGAAAATTAAGTAAAATTGACATTAGTAATAATAATTTATACAAATATTTTATGGACACTCATTTGTGGTGAACATGTAGGTTTATGTGTCCAGTAAACCGCACATAAGTATAAAACTCATAAAAACGCTATGTTCAACATAGTTAAAATTATCAAGTTATATTGTATTCATAACGGACCTTTATTTTTATCTAATTAAGTTATAACAATCACTTGATGCGAGCAGAAAGTTGCTCGTTGGAGAAGGACCAACTCTAGATTTTGGCGCATTGGTTTTGAAATCTCTAGAACAGGGACCTGCAGAAACAAGTTAGAGTTCCAACACCCAAGTCAGTATGAGAAATGAAAAACTAACTGTTTGTAACTAAAAACAATTGAAAACGATGAAAGATAGTAAAATAAGAGTAAGTTGATAAATATGCAGCAATATCGTATGTGCATGTAACTTAAAAGTTACCATTCAAAGTGGGGGTACCGACGTTTATAAGCAATCTCCCAGCCGTTTGTGAGGAGGCCATTCTTCCTTAGACTTCATTCGGATTCCGTTAGTGCCCCCTTGAAAGAGTCGTCTCCAACGGACATAGTTGTCCTATTAGATAAGGGTCGTTTCTTAGAGTTAAGCCTGCAAGGCGATAAGATTGCCCGAGTCTTCAGTGTAGTAGTTAGGATAGCGCGTCCAACTAAGATTCCTCAACTTGGGTTATCCAACTGGTAGCGATCAATACCTCAACTAAGTTGGCCTAGGGTGCTTCTAGGCACGTGGGTCCCTTTGCTAATGTGGACACTAGGGTCAGGCACCGAAGTAGGGCGTCACTTGGGCGTGGGCTTGGCCTTGGAAAGGACTCCCTGTATGTTGAAGTGTTTGAATCACGAGCAAACTATTAAGCTATCCAGCTAGGCCTTTGCCTTAGGCCAGGGACTCCAATCCTGTCACCTACGCTTGGGCCCAAGCCTCCCTATCCCTTGCTTGGGTCCATATGAGCCCCTTGCTAGCCCATGTATTTTTAGGGGTACCAACACCTATGTGGGAAACATCAGGACAAAACATAGCATGTGATTATCCAAGAAAGTGGTTATAACTATTCAATGTGTTTGTTCTTCTTTCTAGCCTCCAATTGGACACCTGTAGTTGTATGGCCCTTCAATTCGTTGTCCTACGAATTGCGATTTTTTAAAAGACATGCTATGAATGACTTACCCCAATCGTTCTATATAGTAGGGTATTCAATTAGCATGTATCATTGTAGTATCCCTATACAACATAATATGACATTAACCAAATTATACATAACCAGCAAACCAATTTGCATAACATATTGAATTCTAATCTTAATTGACATTATAACTAGGGTACTCGCGAAACCTTCTACTTGGATTATTATTTAGCCAAAATGCCTTTAATACTATGTCATGACCACATCAGTTATATTGTATTACTATATTATCAGAGTCAATATTTGCCCTCCATCTACTCTAAGTCCTGTTATCAGAGTTGGTTAGGTAGAACGAGCCGTTAGAGTTTGATGAAATATCACCGAAAGATTTATTAACCACATTTGTCTTGACATAAACAATTTTGCCTCATTTCATTTGCGTTCCCACCAAAAACTAATCATGTCAAATATATAAGGTTTTGTTATATTTCTATACCAAAAGACAATAGACCAACCAATATATATTCATCACCATTAAAAGAACTACAATATGAATGTGTACGATAGATAGTAGACGTGAATCGTAAGATAATTACTATTATATTTCGAAACAGTAAAAATAGCAAAAAAAAATTAAATTGTTGTTGCTTGCATATAGATGGATGATCAAGCGGAATTTAAGAAAAATTTTGAAATTTCTATCCTGAATATGACCATGTATGAAAGACACAAATTCAAAGATATATAGGAATTAACATATATAAATAATATTGATAAATAAATTGATCATTAATATATGTATATGTACTTGCTTAAATAGGATCCAAATAATAAATATATATGTTAAAAATATATAATCAACAAAATTCAAAAATATTGTAGCATGATTAACAAGGAGAAAATATGATAATATGAATTATCAACAAAATTAAACAAAAAACAAAACCAAATAAAAGTGCAAATTTACTTAGACTCATGTTAGATTGGGTGGATAAAGTAGTTATCCAGTATCTCAACTAATTTTAGAAAATGAGTCTATTGCTCACTAAAATGTAAAAGCAAACCCGCATAGTCCTGAACTTAAAACTTCTTCACTTAGTTTTACAACCTTTCTGCAAGAAATCTTCGATCTTACGAATAATACGTCGGATTTGGGAATGGTAGTGCTTAGATGTAAGAGATGTTTATGGAAAGAGGGATTTCATCGATTGTCAAAGTGAAAGTATGAATTATTAATTTCTATATCTATTTTAATAATTTTGTTTCTGAGGAAGAAAATGATGAAATTTGTATTACCAACTGACAAACCAGCCACCGATAAGACACAAAATAAAATCACTAACACTGAAAGCCACTAAACATTAACATAAAAAATATCAACACTAAAAGCCACTAAACACCAGCACACCAAAAAGTATTAACACAAAGATCCGATATACTAAACATCGAAACCTACTACATTTAACAGAAACAAGAACCACCACCAAGCAGCCTTAATGATACAAAAGCAACCAAGTAGCCTTGATGTAATGAACCCAAATTCACCTTGTTTCAGGCATCCAAATACTCCTACAGAAAAAATAGAGCATCTTGTATCACTCTTTGAGGATCCTGCACTATGCCTTCCATACACTTTTTATTTCTATCTCTCTTAAGTGCCCTACATATCATGCAAACTGTGACTTCTACTCCCTATCCAGCCTTTTAACCGCTGTTGAGATCCAAGTTGTAGCACCCCCCACCAAGTTGCCAAGATGTCTCCATGGTATGTTAGACAATACCTATGCGATCCTAGTTAAAGGACACTCCAACAGAAGATGTTGTAGCGTCTCCACCTCGGCCTCACGCAGCATGCACAGTGTCTCCACCTTCGCCCTCCTTTAAGCCAAATTATCAATCATAGGGTCAGCTTCATAGCAGAAACTCAAGGTTTGGACTCGAACTCGTGGAGGCATTGCCAAAGACCACAATCGAGCTTAGAGGTGACCTCACCCCTTGCCTAATAGTGGGAACGACCGAGATGAAGACGCCATTGAACGAGCCTCCAATCCTAGCACTGCTTTGTATGCACTTTTTATCTGAACAAGTTACTTAGCTTCCACATTAGTCGAACCCCTCCCCGAGAATTCAAATCTGCTTGTTCTTCGCACCCCAAAGCCAAAATTTCCCTTGCCAGAAGAAAATCCCTCCACGTGAGAGATGGCTGAAATTCAATTGGGGTTATGCTAAAATGAACACTAAGGGAAATATCTAGCATTCAGTACTTGACTAGGAGTGAACCCGGTTGCGTAATGAGACGTCACTCTTACTTTGCTAAAAGTGTAATGTTAAAGGCTTTCAAATCTCAAAACCCCAACCCTCATTCCAACAATGGTCGGTACATCTTCTGCCATGCTATGCAATGCCTCACTTTGTTGCCTCTAGTATACCACTAAAAATCCCTCATCACCTTCTCCAAGTTTTTCTACATATAATCCGGCAATAGGAAGCACGACATCACATAGGTTGGTAAAGACTGAAACACTGACTTAATTAGTACCCTTTTGCTGGCTTGTGATAGGAGCTTACCATTCCATCCAATAACCCATCCATAAAAATGATCTTGAATGTTGTGCAATAGCACACTCCTCGACCAGCCTGCCACTGCAGGAAACCCTAAATAGTGATTATGGGCACACACCAAGCTCACCCCCAATTGACTAGCCAACCTCCTCTTAACATCTTCCCAAATACCCCTGCTCACAAGCATGCTAGACTTAGAAAAATTGACTTCTTACCTCAATGCCCTTGCATAAAAAGCCAATATCCACCTTATCTCCTTAATTTGTGCCTCCATCACTTTGCAGAATAGCAAGGCATCATTAGTGAATAGTAAGTGGGATACACTCGGGGCCGATGGACTGATAATTTTTGTCTATCTTTTTATCTAGGATAGTAAATGTTGAATTAATTGTTATCTAACCAATTTTGATCGAAGCAAGTAAACATGCTACATGTAATCCTTGCCTAATAATAGCATTAATTTTATCGCAATTTCTCATGATATCCAAACTTATCCTATACAAGAAAGTAAACGAGACCCAAAATGTATCACTTTAACCTACATGTAAAACCTAGATAGTGACCTCATACAAAGAAGCTCCATTAGTAAAACATAATTTTTTTAATACCACCAAACTCTTAATTATGGACTCTCCAAGTTCTCTCTCTTCTCTCTGACACATTAGCACATACTGAAACACACACACTAGCACTCCATGCATGGCCGGCGATGAAGATGGTGGTAAAGACTTGCAGATAGACATTGAAACTCACGGGGAAGATGGCCAACAGCATAGAGAGGCTATTCTCGATGGTTTTTCCGACGACTTTTCGCCTGGTCACAAAACTTGCGTCTTCCCGAGGGCGGAAGGTGAAAAGTCGCCAGCAATCACCGATGATTTGGCAATGGAGACGATGACTGTGGGCATCGGGGAGACTGTTGACGCCATAGGGACTCAAAAGGACTCCATCTTGGCCGGTAACGAAGAAACTTTGGTGCGCCGCCCTCTACTAGGGTTTGGCGGCGCATCTTCCAAACCCTACAATGGCGGACACTTAGAGGAACCACTAAACATTGATGAGTTCTTGCATCTAGCCCATGCCGTGGTTGACGATGGTGACGAGAAGGCCCTGGTGGCGCTTAAAGACATAAAAACTAAATGGGCGGCGCGTTTTGGAGAGAGGCCAGCGCTGCGTGGTTCTTTTGAAAGTTTTCAGGTGGGTAACGCACCTCCACATCTGGGTGATCTTCGCCAGGTGTGGAGGAGGCTTTTGCCTTCGGTTCCGTTGGTTAGTTCATCAGAAAACGCTACACAACAGACAGCTTTGCAACAGACAGTTTTTGCAGCGCCGACGATCGATTTTTCTCGTTTTTCCGAGGGTATAATGACTGTTTCTGATTTTTCGCCAGCAAGTGGTGGTCCAAACGTGGTGGCGCCGGTGGTGGGAGGACAAACGACTTCAAGTCCAGTACCAGGGTTGAAACCATCGACTGGTGACATGGCAGCCTTGCGTGAGGTGGAATGTGACATGGCAAGTGACAAGGAGGGTGACGTGGCGAGTGAGATGGATGCTCACGTCACTGTTGATGTTATCTTCATTGCGTCAGATGCTGATGTCATTGCTGACGTGGGCATACCGAAATAGGCTTCTCCAAATGTGGCTCGTGCCCCTACGGGATTGTTCGTTAGAAAATATCAAGTTGCATGCATATCCAGATCCGATTATCGATGATAAAATCGCCCATACATTTAATAATTCGACATGGAAAATGCTATCATTTGTTGCCCCCACAATACAAAATGAGGAGATTATGGTTCGTCCTTGTTTGGACACTGTACGTGATGGGTCTAAACGCTTGAAATCTACTGCAGTTGGATACTTTCTGGGGAACGGCCGTATTATCATTACCTGATGGAATATGCTCATTCGGTTTGGCCAGCTTAAAATGAGGTAACAACGACAGTTCATGGATTTTTCTTCTTTCAATTTAAAACAGTCATTGATATGGAGGATGTGATAGAAGGGCGACTGTGGCTTTTCCAAGGGCAGCCAATAGAAGTGGGAACCGCGTATGACTATGAGGGAGTTGAAGCATACACAAGTGCCCATGTGGATTAAACTTCGGCACCTTCTAATGGAATACTGGACAATGGAAGGATTGAGTACTGCTGCAAGTGGAGTGGGTAAACCCTTTCACCCGGATGCGATAACGAGAGCATGCACGAGACTGGATTTTACTCGTGTATGCGTGATGCTGGATATGACCTCAAACTGCCAAAATACATAATTATCATGACACTGGACGAGAAGGAGGGTGAAACACCGTACAAGGTAGACGTGGAGTATGAATGGTTACCCCCGAAATGCACTCATTGTATGATGCTTGGACATGCAATTAAGGAGTGTCCAATCAACAAAGCATCCAAACACGTCAAACCACTGATTGCTGTATACATAGCCAAAACGAGTGCACCTCGAGCACCTTCGATGCCAGAACAAGGTGAGGACATGAGACCACCAGTACGCAGAACGGAGAAGCAGACTATGGGTCGTGATACCCCTATATCTAATGTTGGACCAAGCCGGGATGATAAGGGTAAGGCTCTTGTTATTTATAACACCTCTGATGCTTTACAATTACTTGATGATACAGACGTTTCGCCACAGGGTCCTAAGTCACGTAGCCCCAGGACAGGAGAACCATGTTGAACGTGGTAGTATGGAATGTGTGTGGCTTGAACAAAAGAGACCATCAGCTAGCTGTTAAAGATCTTGTAGCTGAGTTCAGATTGCATTTTATTGGTCTCCTGGAAACTCGTGTTCGTTTGAATAATATTGCATGTGTTCAATCATTTTTGCTGCCTCACTGAAAATGGTTTATGGATCCTGTATTGGTGGAGAATCGTATTTGGATTGATTGGGATGAGAATTTTGTTGATGTGGATATTATTGAGGTTGGGCACCAATTTATACATTGTCATGTCAATATTAGAACATTGCATGAATTGTTATGCTTACTGTCGTGTATGGTGCCACTGAGGTCCCTGATAGACGGGAGTTATTGGGTACTCTAGAAGCGTTTGCTTCATAGTGTGTGGATATTCCATGGCTGATTGGGGGTGATTTCAATGCGGTCAGGGATATGAGCGAGGTCTGTGATACATCTGGAGATATAAGGTCGGCTATGGATGAGTTTAACACGTGTATCCAAAATGCTGCTCTGTTGCCATTACCTATGTAGGGAGAGTGGTATACTTAGCAGAATCGGAGTGTGAGCGCAAGCAATTTATGGAAACGGCTCGATAGGATGCTCACTAATGATACTTGGACAACGAGGTTTCTGTGAGCTTTCTATTCATGCCTCACCCCTTGTATGTCGGACCACTCGCCATTGGTGATTCATGGTGACAATCAGCAATAATTTGGAGGTGTGTTTCGATTTGACAACTACCTTACTCTCTCACCGAATTTTATTCCAGCTGTGTAGAGTATTTGGCAGCATGAGATAGTTGGAGCGCCTATGTTCTCAGTAACTCGAAAATTAAAGGCACTGAAGCTTATTCTCCAGGAGTAGAGGTGGAGAAGAGGGGATTTGACGCATAATATTCAGTTGGCGAAGGGTTTTCTGGAGGCGGCTCAAATCTTGATTAGCTCTAACAGACAAGATAAGCTATTCCTCTTATTCGAGCACTGCTGTCGGATTGTCTATGCTAAAGTGGCGAAGCTCGAACAAATTATGTTACAGTAGCGAGCTAAGATGGAATAGATGAAGGGGGGAGACCAGTGCTCCAAGGTTTTCTTTCGCAAGATAGCCTAGAGACGGGTGGCACGTCGGATCATGCAAATAATGATGCCCAAGGAGTGACACACATGGAGCAGGACGCGGTCATTCATGAATTTGTGTCCTATTATCACTCCCTCTTAGGTGGAGACAGGCGCGAGCAGGTGATGGATTTACGCTTTCTGAGGCCTTGGGCACGGCATATCTTGACGGAGGTGGAGGCGACCCAGCTAGTTGAGCCATTCGTAGTGAATGATGTTAAAATTGTAGTATTCGATATTGACAAAGATAAAGCGCCGGGACCGGATGGGTACTCCTTAGGCTTTTATAAAGTTGCTTGGTCGGTTGTCAGTTAGGTGGTCATGAAGGCAGTGTTGGAGTTCTTTTCTACGGGGAGAATTCTTAAGTAAATCAACAGCACACTTTTGGCTCTCATCCCTAAGGTACATTCTCCCATGTCAGTTGGTGATTTTCATCCTATTTCTTGTTGCAATATACTGTACAAAATTATTGCGAAGCTAATTGTCAAAAGATTGAGTATGGTGTTGGACAAGATTGTAAGCCCCTGTCAAGGAGCCTTTGTCCCTGGTCGGAGCATAGAGGACAACATTATGTTGGCACAGGAACTGTTCACCGGCTATAATCAGTCCCGGTTGCCACCTAGACGTGCACTGAAAGTTGACATTCGCAAGGCTTATGATACGATAGAGTGCGATTTACTGCTTTCGGTACTGCAGTTATTCGGGTTTCCAGAGGTTTTTAATAGATGGATCGAGGAGTGTGTCATGACACCCTCGTTCTCGATGGGAATGAATGGAAAGCCTCATAGTTTTTTTGGGAGTGCTAGAGGGCTTCGGCAGCGCAATCCTCTATCGCTGTATCTCTTTGTACTTGTGATGGAGGTCCTGCATATGGGATTCTTGCAGCTGATTGAGCAGGATATGTATTTCACATTCCATTAGAAATGTGAGGCTACTAGGATTTTCCAGTTGGGTTTTGCGGACGATTTACTATTGTTCTGCAGAGCCAATATTGAATCCATTCGGGTCCTAAAGCGTGGGTTGGATCGGTTTGCTTATTGGTCGGGGCTACGACTCAATGTTGAGAAGAGCCATCTTATCATATCACGGTCCGCCCAGGGTGTCAAAGAAGAGATGTTAGCGGTACTGGGATTCCATGAGGGTATTCTCTCGATGAGGTACTTGTGTCTCCCCTTGATCTGTTCTAGACTATCTATCTCTGATTGACATCCATTATTGACTAAGATTGCTGCACGTATTAATGGTTGGGAGGGATGGGCACTCTCTTATGCAGGGAGGGTGCAAATAATTAAATTCATTCTTATGGCTCTGAGCCTCTATTGGGCATCTGCATTCATATTGCCTAAAGGGGTCATTAAGAAAATCGAGAAGCGTGTGCGGGCTTTTCTTTGAAAAGGAACGGGAACTAGTGCCTATGCTAAAGTAGCGTGGAAGGAGGCATGTAAGCCAAAGGAGGAGGGTGGACTTGGGCTTAGAGATATTGGTACTCTTAATCGCGTTCTGATGTGCAAAAAATTGTGTAACGTCATCCAGTGCGACAGGACCTCTATTTGGGTGGAGTGGCTTTTACCATGGGAGGTTACGGGATACTTTAGTCTGGACTGTTATTGATCGTGGGGGATCATGGGGCTGGAGGAAGTTGTTAAGATTACGTTGTGTACTTCGACCAACGGTTGACTATTAGATTGGAGATGAACGGAGGTATTATCTGTGGAAGGACCCATGACACCACCGTGGACCCCTCATTGATAGATTCCCACATGGACCTGAGCTCCTTGAGCTACCGGGCGAAGCAGAACTTAGCAGTGTTATCAGGGAAGGGGAATGGCACTGGCCTATTATCATTGACATTGAGTGCTTAGAGATTACAGAGGCATTACCGACGATCCATGTAGGGAATGACCGTATTGTTTGGAGGTGTTCGAGCAGGAGACCACTACCCAGGAGCTCTATCGGCTTATGATACCAGCAGGACCGAAAGTAGAATGGACTTCTCTACTTTCGGGTCCTTTAAAGATTCCTCGCCATATGTTCATTCTTTGTCTTGCTATCTTGGAGAAGTTAGCCACGATGGATAAACCATGGCTATCCCACCTTGGGTGTTGTGTGTTGTGCAATGACAACATGGTGGAGTCTCATAACCACCTATTCTTCCATTGCAGCTACAGTAGACGTTGCCTCAGCTCTGTTCGGCGTATTGTATGATTCCAATGGCCTGATCGGGATTGGGCTAGAGATATTGGATGGAGAGCGAGGAAATGGCGAGGGAAGCACATCATCAACGTAGCCTACCGTGCCCTGGTTGGTTCGTGCGCCTATCATATTTGGAGGGAGAGAAACCTGAGACGTTTTGAGCATGAGGATAGGCATTCGATTGTTGTGGCTAACTTAATTGTGGAAGACGTCCGTCAACGTATTCTCAGTATTACGTTGTCTAGCTCTGTTAGTATGTGTGCATTATATAGACTGTGGCGCATCCCTTGGCCTGTCGAGGGAGATGTCTGATGAGAAGCACTGTTGTACTATATTTTTTCTTTCAATGAAAATTACATTTACCCCAAAACTATAATTTTTCTTCCCATAACTTAAGTCCTAATCAATTCTGATCTTAATGATTATGAGTTTCTCACTTTCATTCCTATATATTATAAGTTTTATCCTTTTGCACTTCTCTATTAAAAAGTTAACAACGAAGTTGACTTGTTGTTTAGTTACATTATTTGTGGATAAATATTTTATTTTTCATCAAATAACTTATGTATTGCATGCTTTCGATTAAATCAAACAAAAAGTTGATTTTCCTTATAAAAATTCATAAGAATAATTTTATACTTTTTCATTCAATTTATGAATTACTTTAATTTTAGTTAAATTAACTAAAAGTTTAACTTGCTTGTATAAATTCAGTTAGCCTAATTATTGATTTAATAAAATAATTTGTAATTACTTTTATTTTGAATTAAATCATTGAAAGTTTAAGTAAACTCGTAAACTATTTATACTCTAATCTTAATTCTCAATTATCATGGACCCAAATAAATTTGCACTACAACAAAAAAATGAGTTTTTGCTACACTATAAATAGCCACAACTTAAAAATCATGGTAAATTAATACTATTGACAACGCGTAAACAAAATCAAAGTAAAAATTTAAAAATTTTACCAGGATTAATCTATATTTGCCATAGTTTTTAGCTACAGCCAAATCATTTACCATGGCTTGTTTTGGCTGCAGTTGCAAAAACGACGGCCAGTGGTTGTTGTTAAGCCATAGTTAATTTGTAATTACCACGACTTTTGACTATAATAATTAATCGTAGGGGAAAAATTATATTTTTTCTAGGATTGATAGACTTTATGTGATCTCTTATAATCATTTTTAGATAGTAGTATGACATTTTGTCAACTAATTAAGTTACATGTAAACTTTTTATTTAGTGAAAAGTATATTACATATTCCTGAATGTCATTATTGAATACTTGTGCATTATGATTTACATTGAGTAATAGGTCAGGAAAATCTAAGTGTAAGTTATTTTCTTTAATATAAATGGTAATAATAATTTCAAATGAAAGTATACATTCAATAGAAATAATAATGATAAAAACTCTACAATATAGACCAAGTTTTCATATTTATAGGATTTAAACCTACAACCTCTTAGCTGCAAGACGCTAATTGTATCATTTGAACAAGATCTAAACTCCTAATTAATTCAAAAATTCAAATTATTCATCAATACTCCAATAACACATTTATTATGTGTTAAATCTTATATTGATTTTGATTGATCACCTTAGGACATATTTTTTCTAATTGTTATTATACATTGGCCAATAAATTTTAATCAAATATGAATAGAACTGTAATAAATGGGTTGCTCATTCATCCAACATGCGAAACTGAACAGCATTTAAATTATGAGATAAAAAATAAAACTTTTACCTAAAAAAATCAAGCAAATAACGATTAACGTGAGTGTGTTGGAAGTTGATGTAGGTCGCGCGAAATCAGAATTTTCAGATCGGGTCGCTAGGTCGGATCGCTGGGTGGAGATCGCTGATTCCTTTTTTCGAGTTACCTGGAGTGGATCCTGAGAACACAACAAACGTAAGACTAGCCGAGAAGCCCTCGGCGATGGCCCTCCGATGCTTAAGTTAGAAAAGGTGGGGTCGAAAATATGTTAACAAGATCGAGTGAGATCACAAATATGGTGGTAAAAGTAAGTGGTGAAAACGTGTTTGAATAATCATTCATTAGGTTATTTATACTCGTACGGTACCCTCTATGTTTGTGACCCGTGGCTCTAATGATAGTGGGCCACGTCACCCCCTGTAAAGTCTGCTCCCGCCGCTACTGTACCTGTGCACTGAGCCCCACCTGCGCAGTCATAGGGTGCAGTCATATGGTGCATGTGAAAGTGCTAAAAATAGGGGGGTATTACTGTAATTATGTAATTTCCCTCATCAGAAGTGTTCCACAAATTGAGTGTATTATTTAAATAGTTAAATAATATGATTAATTAGAAATGATAATTATATAATTAACGGCAAGGAGTATTAATGCTTTGGGAGAAGCCACTTAATATTTTTGGGTTTAGTCCCCAGCTTAGTGTTAATTAAAATCTATTGGGTCACACATTATAAGGGTTATTAACATGTGGTATATATTACAATGGAGGATGTTAAGGTGAGTGACTTGTTAAGTCTATTGGAGTTTTGTAACTCTGTTCACTCATAATGTGGATTATGAAAACCTAATTATAGTAAGGAATATTAAAACGCATAGACCATTTTGTTTGAGAAAGAAGTGGGCTGCCATGTGAGGTGAAACCACACCAAAGGTTTTATTTAATCTTCAGATGTAATTATAGGAGGATGAATGAAGAGGCACTCTCTCTCCTATTACTACTATGGCCGGCCATATGACGTTGGGGGTGAATTATTTTGCAGAGTGTGCTAATAGATTACAATGATCCTCCTCCGTTATTCTTTTACCACATTTTATCAAAAGTGAGTAGAGTACTATCCACCTACTACATTGGTGAAGATCCTAGCAGATTTCCATAGCCGATTGTTGCTAGTGGATGCAAGCAGAGGAGCTTCACTTACGGCTCTTATGCTTGGAATATTACACGTGAAATCACGCTTTAAGGATAGTACTTCTACTCAACTTTTATTATGATACACTGTATGCTTATTAACTAGATCTTGGGAAGATTACAATTTTTCTCCCTATTATAGTTATAGGTCTCAAATTACAATTATGGATTAAAAGTTATTCCATTATTTTTTCTATTATAATTAATTACTGAATCTAATTAATTCCGAATACTTGTCGAATTGTTCTTAAGTTTTCGGCTTAATTAGATCAATTTTTAAACAAAGTTGTTTAAAGGGTTATTAGTAATATCCGAATAATATTTTGTCAAAAATTGATTTTGGGATTATATAGGTATTTTATGTTGTCCAAATTTTCTATTTAAATTTCAATAATATTTGATATTAAAATTTTAATAGTAATCACCTAAATTGAGTTCCTAATCATAATGGGATTATGAATATCAATCTTATCGAAGTTTGGTTAAGTTTTAGGATCCAAAAAATTTGTTCTACAATCTGTTTTGGTTATTTTCAAATTTTAAAGAGCGACATTTTTATTGTTAAAAGTTTATTAATAGTTAATAAGTTACTTTAATAATTATCTCACTTAATTCTAATTAAGTGGGAGCCGTTTTATTTAACTATTAATGTTTAATTAAAATTATTTGATTATGAATCAAATATTATCATGAAAAATTAATATTTGATAATCTGATTATTATTCATGTTAACATTAATTTGTAAGACTAAATAATTATAATTTACAATTCATGCTATATTTTTAAATTTATTTAATTTTATATGCATGGGCCACTTACCTATAGTAATTGGGTAAATGAATTGAGGTTTTTTTCTTTTTTTTTTTTTTTACATGTTTTGTGACTAGTGTGGCCCAAATTAGGATAGATAATACAGTTTTCATTCCACATCATGTTTCCAATGTAATTTAAATACGATCTGCGAATCGTTAAATATTTTGAAAGTAATAGTTAGACTAGGTTTAATTTATTGCATTTAAATTGCAAGATCCAAATATAATGTTTGGATTTATTTTTTGAATGTTTTGTTTTGTTTTGTGGAGATAGAGAGAGAAAAACAAAGATAAATAAGTGTGTGTTAGAAATAGTATGTATGTTTGGATTTATTTATAGAGATAATTTAAAATAAGTATTATATGTTTAATGTTGTGTTTTGGGAGACAAAAATTACTATTCATTGTCAAATCATGTCTTTTTTATATATATTTATGTATATGTGTGTGTATATATGTATTTATGCTAAAACAGTTAAAAACACCTAAATAAGATGTTTGTGAATGATGTCAAATATTAGGTATGTTTTGACTTGTCTTGAAAATAGTTTGGAAATAAAAACAAACATAGTGAAAAGGTTCATTGGAATGGAGGATTAATTCTTTAGGTGAAGGGGGCCATAGTAGGAGCACTTGTGAATATATTATTTAATTTTATTGCTTTATTGCTTAATTATTAGTTTTAATGCATGCTAGGTTGTTTAAAGTTAATTTTTAATAAATTTACTTTTAATGAATTAAATTAAACAACTTAGATCCTAATAATATTGAGTTTGTTTGCTATTCCAATTAGTAACACTATAAAGCCTTCAATCATCATTTGATAGTTTCGCCAAAGACTGTCATTGATTATTTTAGGTGGTGAAAATTGGTTAAACTGAACAAAGTAGGTCATAAAAAGATGACACTTTGATCCAAGGGGCAAGAGTTAATGAGAGTTACTATTGTTGTTTTCATTATTTTGCATGTCCTTTTATTTGTAGATGGCTAGTAACTCAAATCAAATACGCTTTCAAACTTTAGTTATCGCGCTGTACTAGAAAAGAAAAGGCTTAATGCGGCTAATTTTCTTGATTGGGAAACATAGTTGAGAATTGTTCTCAAACAAGAGAAAAAGATAGATGTGTTCAATACACCACTCCCTGAAAAACCTGTTGATGGATGTAGCATGCTTGATGCTGCTCTCTATGGTCCCTGAATTGCAAAGTAATTTGAGTACATGGAAACCTATGGCATAATCATTCAACTCAAACCGTGTTCGGTAAGGCAGCTAGAGTTGAACGATTTGGGACTATGACTGCTATTCTGGAGAGCAAGCAGAACGATGGCATAATCAGAGCTGGCATGCATCACACCTAATCCACAATGTAGCTGTGGTGCACTAAAAGAAATTGCTGAAATGAGAGCATATGATGAATTGATGCAATTCCTAATGGGGTTAAACAAGGTCTTTGATCAATCAAGAAACCAAATACTGATGATGGACCCTCTTACCCAGTACTAGCAAGGCTTACTCTATGATTCTTAGAGTGGAAAGACAGAAAGAAGTTAGTTCCAGTTAAGTGCATACCTCAAAACATGGCTATGGAGGCAGCTAGAACATTTGAAAGGCAAAAGGGATTCCCAAAGAGGAGAAATTTTCTTGATAAAAGACTTCAAGTTTGTAAACATTGTGGCAAGACTGAACACACAAAGGAGATCTGCTTTAAAATCTTTGGATTTCCTGATTGGTACAAAAATTTAGTGGAACAAAGAAAGACTAACAACAAAGCATCTGTTGCCACAGAATCACAAGAATCAGTGCACAATGCAGCTAATGAGGAGTCAATTGCAGAAATAATTAGGGCAGAACTTCAGAGGTACTTCAGAAACATGGAATTGGACTTACTAGCCACAAGTGTGACTGAAGAAACTGAGTATTCAGGTAAAACACATAAAAGATCTTCCTTAAATAAACTGTGTTCAAATGTTTGGATTATAGACAGTGGTGCAACTTCACACATGTCTAGTAATCCTACATTATTTGATAATCTTGAAAGCAACAAGACTGACTCATCTATTCTTCTTGTAGATGGGACTAAGCATTCTATTATTAGTAAAAGAAATCTGCTTTTATTCAATAAGATTACCCTACATGATGTTCTTTATGTGCCTAATTTAGATTTTAACTTGTTATCTGTTAGTAAACTATGCAATAAGACTAATATTAGATTCAAATTTTACCCTACCTGTTGTATTTTGCAGGACCTGAAGACTAGGCAAATCATTGCAGTAGGAAGCCTAATAGGAAGGCTTTACATTCTTGACAACATATCAGTCCAACAAGAATACATAGACATATTTCTGGCTACCTCTACTGAACTTAGTTTGAATGTAACTAGCACTAGTTCTGAGACTTGGCATAGGAGACTAGGACATACTTCAAACAATGTTTTACATCATACCTGTTTAATAGAGAATAAAAGTTCTATTGTTGAATGTGACATATGTCCACACGCAAAGCAACAAAGATTGCCCTTTCTTTCAAGTGATACTTGTTCTAAAGATGTCTTTGATTTGATACATGTAGACTTATGGGGCCCATACAATCAATACTCAATATCTAGATGTTCATACTTCTTAACTATTGTTGATGATTTGAGTAGATGTACTTGGACTTTCCTCATGCAATATAAATCTCAAACTACTAAAATACTTATTGATTTTCATAAAATGGTCCAAACTCAGTTTGATAAGAGAATAAAAGGAATAAGAACAGATAATGGCACATAATTTCAAAGCATAGAATGTCAAGATTTATGAAAAAGGAAGGTATTATTCACCAAACATCATGCATATATACACCTCAACAGAATGGTGTTGTTGAAAGAAAACACTAACATTTGTTACAAGTAGCTAGATCTCTTATGATTCAATCTAATCTACCTAAGATGTGTTGGACAGATGTAATTCTAACTGCAACACACATCATTAATAGAATTCCTACACCTATCTTGAAGTGGAAAACACCTTATGAAATTCTACATAAGAAACCTGTTAGTTATAATCACTTTAGAACATTCGGTTGTTTATGCTTTGCCACCAATACACTTCCTAATAAATCTAAGTTTGATTCTAGAGCCTCTAAATGTGTCATGTTAGGATATGTTAACAACAAAAAGGGATACAAACTCTATGATATAAATAAAAGAAGTATTATAGTTTCTAGGGATGTCATTTTTAAAGAAGACACTTTTCCATACATAGGGCAACAAACTGATCCAATAATATGCTCTACACCTGTTTTAAGTTCAGATATAGAACAGATTGATACTGATGATGAAATATTGAACCTGAAGATAACATCACTAAGATACCTCAAGCTCAAAACACTGATACGCAACCTACACCTAATGTTCAACTTAGGAGATCCTCTAGGATTACCTCTAAACCTGCTAGACTGTAAGATTCCATATGCTCCGAAACTTCAGAGATCACAGACATACGTAGAGCCACATATAACTCAGAAACATATTTTGACACATGAACCAGAAACAAAATATTAGGCACATGTTGTTAAAAGGAAAGAGTGGAGGGATGCTATGGATGTAGAATTAAATGCCTTAGAAAAGAAGAAAACTTGGGAAGTTGTTGAATTACCAGAAAATTAGAAGGCAATAGGCTGGAAATGGGTGTATAAACTAAAACTCAATTCAGATGGCACTATTGAGAGACATAAAGCAAGATTAGTGGCAAAAGGTTATAATCAAATACCTGGAATAGATTACTTAAACAACTTTTCACCTGTTGCCAAAATTGTCAGTGTTAGGATATTGCTTGCTGTAGCAACAAAACTTAATTGGCATGTGCATCGATTAGATATAAATAATGCATTCTTACATGGCTATCTAGATGAAGAGCTATACATGCAAGCTCTTGAAGGTTACAACGTTCCAAAGGATCATGTTCTTAAGCTAAAGAAATCCATTTATGGATTAAAACAAGCATCTAGGCAATGAAACCAAGAATTCACCTCTAAATTAGAAGCTTATGGTTTTGTACAATCTAAATATGATTATTGCCTGTTTACTAAAATCACTCCCTCTGGTCTTTTTTGCCTTCTTGTGTATGTGGATGATGTTTTAGTTACAGGCCCTTCTGAGGATGAAATTACAGAAATTAAAGGATATCTTGAAAAAGTTTTCTGCATCAAAAACCTTGGGACAGTCAGATATTTTCTGGGACTTGAGATAGCCAGATCAAAAGAAGGTATGACTGTTACTCAGACAAAATACATCACTGACATTATTAATAATGTAGGGATGAGTCAAGCCAAGGCATTTGCCACCCCCTTACCAGCTGGAATCAAATTAAGTGCATATGATGAAAGGCAGCTTGAGAATCCAGAAAAATACAGAAGGTTGCTGGAAAGATTACTATACCTAGGCTTCAACAGACCTGACATTTGCTTTGCTACACAACAAGTAAGCCAGTTCATGCAACACCTCAGCAAACAACACCGGGATGTTGCTTTACATATAGTCAAATACTTGAAGCGAACCAGACACAGAGGACTATATTTTCCATCTACTGAAGGCTTTGAACTTACATCTTACTGTGATGCAGATTGGGCCAGTTGTAAGGACACTAGGAGATCACTAAGTGGCTACTGCATATTCTTAGGTGGAAGCTTGATCTCATGGAAAACAAAGAAGCAATCCACAGTATCAAGGTCTACTGCAGAAGCTGAGTACAGAAGCATGGCTTCTACAGCTTGTGAATTAACATGGATATACAACATACTTAGGGAATTTGAGGTGAAGATTCCTACTCCTATTCCATTTCTATGTGATAATCAATCAGCACTACACATAACGGCAAATCCCGTATTTCATGAAAGAACCAAGCACCTGGAGATTGATTGTCACATAGTGCGTGACAAATATAAGGATGGTTTTCTAGCTCCTGCTCATATCAAATGTAAGGAACGAATTGCAGACTTATTCACTAAACCTCTCACAGAACCATCCTTTACTTACCTCGCATCCAAGTTAGGACTCATCAACGTGCTGACAGAGTCCAACTTGAGGGGGGTTGTTGAAATTCTTGTTATCTTGTTAGCAGCTTGGTCCTGTGACCTTCATCCAACTGCAGCAGATCGTCACAGAGTTACAAGAAGGAGAAGAAGAAGTTCGGAAGAAAGTTTTGTCGCGTTTTATATTTTGTTAACACCTTTACTAGTAGAAACGCATCTTAGCCGTTGTTAGTAATCAGGCGATTCTTGTAGAAGCGTGAATACGCTTTCTGTTAGTAGAAGTTATTAGTTAGTTTTAACTGCCAGTTAGTTCTTGGCTCATCATATAAACAGCAGAAGACTTCATCTTCTGCAACTAAGAATATCTGTATTACTGCCACTTCTTGAAACGATTACTTCTTGAAGAAATAAGCTGCGCATTATCCATGGCATCTGTGTGTGTCAATTCTCTGATTTCTACATGATCAATATTACAAGTTCTAGTTCCTAGGTATTAGATACCAACTGTGTTTCTCACCTTCGTTCCAATGTTCAGAGACTCAGAAGGACCAGGGAACTTGGAAAAGGAGACGTGGACCTACGTGTTGGCAATGGAGCTAGACTCACTACTTTGGCCGTGGGGACTTATGTTTTACCTTTACCATCAGGATTGACTCTTGAACTGAATAATTGTTATTACGTTCTGTCCGTAAATGGAAATTTGATTTCCGTTTCAACTTTAGATTCTGAAGGTTTTCTTTTTTTTATTCAGAACAAATAGTTTTTCTATTCATAAAGATGCAATTTGCTATGGTACTGCTCATTGTGTGAATCGATTACACTTGCTTGATTTAGATAAACAAATATTTTAACGTAAACAATTCCAAGAGACTAAAATCAAAAGATTCTAATCCTACCTACTTGTGGCATTGTAGTCTAGGCCATGTAAATACGAAACGCATACAAAAACTCCATAAAGATGGAATATTGAACTATTTTGATTATGAATCATTAGATAATGAAATCACCTTTTAGCGGAACTAGTGAATGAGCTATCTATTAGGCCTAATACATAGGGGTGTATGTGGTTCACTGAATGCTGAAGCCAGGGGAGGATATAACTATTTCATTACTTTCACTCATGATTTAAGTACATACGGATATGTCTACTTAATGAAGCATTAGTCTAATATTTTTGTAAAGCTCGAGGAATTTAAAAATGAAGTATAGAATCAACTTGACAAAACGATCAGAGCACTTCGATTGGATCGAGGTAATGAGTATCTGAGTCAAGAGTTTATTGATCATCTAAAGAGTTGTGGTATTCTTGAACAGTGAACCCCAGCTGGGACACCACAACTCAATGGCGTTTCCGAATGCAGGAATTTGACTCTTTTAGAAATGGTTCATTCTATGATGAGTTTAGTTGATCTTCAGATATCATTTTGGGGTTATACCTTATTAATTGTTGCTCAAATTCTTAACAAAACTCCGGTCCAAAGCTGTCGAAATGACTCCATGTGAGATATGGGTAGGAAAGGTTCCTAAACTATCTTTTCTAAGGGTTTGGGGTTGTCAAGCTTATGTAAAACGTTTACAATCGGAAAAGCTTGAACCCAGATCCGAAAAGGTCTTCATTGTGGGTTATCCCAAGAAAGCCAAAGGTTATTACTTCTAAAACCAAAGCGAGAACAAAGTATTCATGGCTCGGGATGGTGTCTTTTTAGAAAGTCAACTACTTTCTAGAAAGCCAAGTGGGAGATATATTCATCTTGAAGAAGTTCAAAGCGATAAACCACAAATTACTTCTCCGGTGGGAGCTCAGGATGTAGTATCAACTTCTGTTGAAAATACTACTAATGTGGTTGACCCTATACATAGGACAAGTAGGAAATCTAATCCAGCTAAGAGGAATCCTTTAGAAGGGTACCTTGTTGATGTTGGTTATGATGTTTTCCTATTAGATATGGATGAACGTACTAGCCACAAAGTAGCTATGACGAGTGCCGACTATGAAAAATAGCTTATTGCCATGAAATCTGAAATGGAATCCATGTATGACAACCAAGTTTGGAACTTAGTTGACTTGCCTAAAGGTACTAGACCTATCGAGTGCAAGTGGATTTATAAGTTAATGACTGATCTGGATGGCAAGATAGTTGTGTACAAAGTAAGGTTAGTGGCAAAAGGTTTCAAACAAATTCATGGTATAGACTATGATGAGACTTTTTCACCAGTAGCAATGCTTGAATCCATAAGGATACTCCTAGAAATAGCCTCGTGTTTTGACTACCAGATTTGGCAAATGGATGTCAAAACCGCTTTTCTAAATGGTTATTTGGAAGAGGAGGTGTACATAACACAACTGAAGGGTTTTTTCGAGCCACGAAGCCCAAAGAAGGTGCGTAAGCTAAAAGGCACCACGAAGTGCGAATGAATCTACCCGGGAACGCGCAAGTGGAAGCGGTTAAAATAAATTGCGTAAAATAAAATGAAATTACAATGAAACCATAATTTAAAGGGGTACCCTTGGAGTTCCTGGGCATTCAATGTAGTTAATAAAATTGAACGACAATAAAAGTAATGGGGCTATTGGTAGAATTAAAAATGAGAAGAACAAAAATCATAAATTAAGAATTACCTCTTGTTGATTTAGTTCAAACTTCCTTCGTTGAATTGTACCCTCTAAAGTCGCGTTCACACCACACCGGAACTTGAGATTCCCCAATTCAATTGCTAGAAAAAAATTGAAGAAAAGAAGACACCAAGTGTGCACAAGAGGGGGGTTCAACCGAGTGAAAAAATTAGGGAGGAGAGAAAATTATTTTCTTGCTTTGTTATGTAATCATTAGTTATTCCAAATAACTAATATACATATATATATTCCTTGAATGAATGCAATAAAACATGACTAGGTTCGTTTAACCATCCATACGGTAATAATCCTTTATTCCAAATAAAGGATGACTAACATGGCATTTTTCAAAAATGATTTTGTTAGTCAATAATTTTCTTTTTCAATCATTTTCACCAACTGAATTAATGGGCTTGGGACAATTTTAATTAATTAAAATACCAGGCCCAATTAATTAAATTTAATTTAATTAAGGTCCACTTAATTAAGTCCATCATATACTTAATCCAATTAAATATATGAACCCAATAAGTCTTTATTAAATAATAAGTCTAACTTATTAAATAATAAAGACAAGCCCAATATAAATTAAATCAATCAATTTATCATTGGGTTTATCCCTCCAATTGATTTCTCTCATATATAAGTAATCCAATTACTTACGGAATTAATTTTCAATTAATTCCTTGTCCCTTCTTGGTGATTTGTGTGACTCTTTAGATTCACCTTTCAGCTAGATTTGGGCTAGTGTCCAATACTATTATTAATTAAATCCAATTTAATTAATAATTCTTGATCAACCCTTGATTGAGAAAGCTAGTCACCATGGTTGGCCGTCCAACAATGGTCCATGGCACTAGAGACTAGGCGAAAATCCATAAGAACTTTTAGGCTCCCGAGTCCATATGGGTACGATCCTTCCGTCTATCGTCTCTCGCCTCCTAGCTCTAGTTTAGGGCAAATTGGGCGTCGGTTCCCATCCTGGACTAGGCGTCTATGCTTAATACTTGAGATCCCGTGATACCAAATTGCTCGACATAGGAGCCTCCTCTACGTATTCGATCAATGACTGTGGCCACAACTTTATAAAGCTTAGACGCATCTCCAAGTGCATAGGGGATAGCTCTATCACGTTTTGATAGGGGACGGATCCTCTTCTTCGAACTCACCATCCTTACAACATACTTTGAATGCACTAGAAAAGACTTATGGTGATCATGTTTGAGACACGATCACCTCTGGCACAAATCTAAGATACAGTCATCGCATTCACGTGAATGTCATGATTCCTCAAGTCTGAGACTCAAGTCATACTTACAAGCCTCCAAGGCTTCTATATCATGATTCCCACGAGTCAGTTCAGTCAATTCGGCACTTATTCAATCGACCTATTAAGATCAACATAGATGTCCCACGTTTGTCGCGGATGAAACATGACACTCATCAAATAAATACGACTCTTAGTGCAGGTATCCTTAGAACATTTTGATGCCCATTCTCACAGTCCTCGACTTGGAATATTTTAGACCCAACGCCAAACAGTTGGTTTCATGACCGCCATCCAATGCGCAGTCCAACTGTTGCGTGGTTGTTCAACGTGGTTTGTGGGCTTTGTTATGATGTTTGACATAAATGCAAACATAAATGTAATGAGCACAACAAATGAAATTCTAATAGAGAATACTCATTTTATTCACTGAATAATATTACATAAAATCGAGTTATTGTCAGAATAGATTACAAGCATGCCAATCCAATTCGCTTTCAGGTCACCTATTCTAACATAAGTTTCAAAGATCTATTTTTGGATTAAAGAAAATATCATGGAGTTGTAATCTTCGTTTTGACGAGGTAATCAAAGGGATTGATTTTTCTAAAATCCTGAAGAAGCTTATGTTTACAAGAAATTGAATGGGAGAAACGTTTATTTTTAGTACTGTATGTGGATGATAGACTGATCATATGAAACAATATTCCTATGCTAGAGTCTATAATGGCTCGCTTGGGAAAATGTTTCTCTATGAAGGACTTTGGAGAGGCCCAATACATCTTGGGTATTCGGATCTATAGAAATAGGTCCAAGAGGATGATTGGACTCAATCAAGAAAATTATATAAATAAGATTCTTGACAGGTTCCAAATGCAAAACTCTAAAAGGTTTTTTTACCAATGTCTCGTTGAAAATATCTTACCAAAAAGAAAAGTTCCACTACTCTTGATGAACTAGAGAGAATGAGCAAGATTCCATATGCTTCTACAATTAGATCTATCATGTATGCCATGGTCTTTACTAGGCCAGACTGAAGCACCGCGAGGTGCGAGTGGATCGGCCCAGAAACCCACAAGTGGAAGCGGCGATCATAAAAATGCGTAAATTGAAATGAGATCTCAATAAAATCATAGTTCCAAGGGGTATAACCTTGGATTTCTCGGGCATTCGATGTAGTTAATAACAATAAATGACAATAAAATTAAATGGGGCTAATGGTTGAATGAAATACGATATACTAGAACGTAAATCAATAATTTGATTTACTTCGAACCATCATGATTTGATCCGTTTCACACGAAGCTTCAACGTGGAAGCCGTCTAAAGTTGCATCCACACCACACCGAAATTGGAATCCCTCAATTCACTTTGCTAGAAGAAAATTAGAGAAAAAAAAATACACAAGTGTGTATACAATAGTGGTGTTCGGCGGAGTGGTGGAGAGTGTATATGAAATTATTTTGTGTATTGTGTATTCATTCATTAGTTATTACAAATAACTAATACACATATATGTACCTTGCATGCATTAAAGTATGTCTACGTTCATTTAGCCATCCATAAGGTAATAAAATCATTTATTCCAAATAAAGGATGACTAACATGACACTTTTGAAAAGTGAATTTGTTAGTCAATAATTTCCTTTCCTAACAATTTCCACCAACTTAATCAATGGGCTTGGGCTGATTTTAATTAATTAAGATACAAGGCCCCATTACTTAAATCCAATTTAATTAAAGCACACCTAATTAAGTCCGTCATATATTTAATCCAATTAAATATATGAGCTCGAGAACCCTTTATTAAATAATAAGTCAAACTTATTAAATAATAAGGGCAAACCCAATATAAATTAATTCAATTAATTTATCCTTGGGCTTATCCATCCAATGGATCCCTCTCATATATAAAATGCAATTACTTATAGAATTAATTCCCAATTAATCCCTCGTTTTTTCTCGGTGATTTGCTTGTTACTCTTTAGTTTCACCTTTCAGCTAGACTTGGGCTAGTGTTCAATACTATTATTAGTTAATCCAATTTAATCAATAATTCTCGATCAACCCTTGATCAAGAAAACCCGTCACTATTGGTGTCTGTCTAGCAACAGTACATGGCACAAGAGACAAGACAAGTTTTCATGTGAACTTTTGTGCTCCCGAGTCCATAAGGGTATGGTCCTTCTGTCTACCGTCTCCTGGACTTCATGTAGGGCATGAAATTGGACGTCGCTTCCCACACTAGATTAAGCATTTATGCTTAATACTTGAGATCACGTTACGCCAAATTGCTTGACATAGGAACCTCTTCTTCCTATTCGATCAATAAATATGGCCATAGCTTTATAGAGCGTAGACGCATCTCCAAGTGCATAGGAGATACCTCTATCACGTTTTGACAGCGGATGGATCCTCTTCTTGCAACTCACTGTCCTTGCTACATACTTTGATTGCACTAGATAAGGCTTATGATGACCATGTCTGAGACACAATTATCTCTCGCACAAATCTATGGTACATTCATCGCATACACGTGACTGCCGTGATTCCTCAAGTTTGAAGACTACTCCCGTACTATCGGAGTTGGGAACTCAAGTCATACCAACCAAGCCTCCAGGGCTTCCACATAACAATTCTCTTGAGTCAGTTTAGTCGATTTGACACCTAGCCAATCGACCCATTAAGATTGCATAAACGTCCAACATCTGTCGTCGATTAAACACGGCACTAATCAAATGAATGCGACTCTTAATGCAAGTCTCTGTAGGACTTTAGACGCCCAGTCTCAAGGTCCTCGACTTAAAGCATTTCAGACCCAATCCAAAATAGTTGGTTTCATAACCGCTATCCAATGTACAGTCCAATTATTGCACGACTGTTAAAGTGGTCTGTGGGCATCTATTGTGACGTCCAAGCAGTGCTTGACATAATTTGGTAAGCATAAAAGATACGTATGCCGATAACGAATTATTACAACATTAATCAGGACAACATTGCTTAATAAAGATTGCTTGAATGGTTCTCAAAATCGCTAATCCAATTGGCTTTTGGCCACCCATTCCAGCAATCTTCCACTGGATCATAAAGCCAATTACTCATTTATTTCAAACTGAACTGATTATGAGCAATCTGCGATATCGACTAGGTCTTATGGGTCTACTTTTCATTTTTGCGAATGTCCTGCGGTCCAACCACATGCTACATCTTCCTATCATAGCTCCGAATAGATGATGGTGTCTATAATTTTTTTCTTGGACTTGTGATGAGATCTCGGTCCTTCTACCTTGTTCCATAGCCCAATTGTCATCCTCCAAGGTGACTAGTAGCGCGGCTATGCTAGATAGCACACTAACAGCTGGTCCCATGAGGGCCCAACCATTTTCCATTATAACTTTAACTCCCATGAGTCTTGGCCTGGTAATGTGGTAGAAAAGAGGATTTGAATAACTCCCATGAGTCTTGGCCTGCATGGGTCTTCAACACAAAGCTCTGAGCAGATATTGCCCAATCGGGTATCAGTTTCTCTACCTCCATCTCAGCAAATTTAAAGGAGGGGGATCTGAGTTCTACCTGAGATTCCTTCCACCAGGCAATGAGTTCGTTGACGACCTTCAAATTTTTCTCTTCGTCGGCTCTTGTAGTAGTTGCCTTAGCTCTCTTACTCGAGGGGCTTGATCGCAAGCTTTGGTGTTTTCTTTTATGCCCTTCGGCTACCTCTTTGCCCTTCCTTGTTAGTGGCTTAGGGTTCGATTATTCGATTGATTCCTCGACCAATGGAGGTGGGTTCTTGATCGCAGGGTCACTATCCTCGCTGGCAATCTCGTTTGGACTAACGGATTGATATTGGAGCTGGCCTTCAGGAATAGTAGAACCGCGATCCCCTTGAGATGCATGAGCATATTCAACAGAAGCCGAAAGGGGTCAGGAAGAGTCTGTGTTAGGAGTGGTAGCTGGTTGGTTGGTTTTTCTAGCGTGGATTCTCTTCATAATGCGAGCCCCCATTATAATGTGGCCTACAAAGGAGTTCATTTTTAGTTTCAGTAACTGAAAATAACAAGAGAAACAAAGGAATAGACTGATCTCTAAGGAGCCATGTACTTGGAGAGGGGCAGGGCTGAGACCAACCATCCTTAGGGTGTTCTCCATCAAAAGTTGTTTAGCTTTGTACTAATATCAGGTAAGACTGTTAATCAAGTCATCGTCTAGCCCCCCCCTCCACAAGCCTTAGGTTCAGGTTTGGAAGTACGCCACTCACAAAGAAAAGGCCAAGCCTGGTTCAATGGAGGTTGGATGAAGAAAAATTTATCCTTCCAAGGACCGATGTTTGATTTTAACTTAGAAATGAAGGCACAGTGCGGTTTAGCAGTGGGATAGAGTCACCCGACCTCTTCGAGGTCATGAACTGGTTAAGCGACCAAAAGTTATCGAAGTTAGGTGCAAGTCCCAAGTGGTTCATGACTATGATGAAGACAAGTATATAGTGTATAGAATTTGGAGCTAGTTGCATGGGGCACACTTCTAACCTAGATAATATTCGGCCAACAGGTCGAGGAAGGGAAAAACTTAAACCCGCATCTAGATGAACTACATAGATAGGACAGCTACGTAGAGGAGGTTGGTTCATCCGATCTGAAGATGAAGGCAGGATGATCTCAAAATCTTGAGGAATGTGATATTTCGTCCTAATCGTAGCAATAGTCATATGAAGAGTGCTTTCAATTTTAAGCCAAGGTTCGTTAGTTAAAAGTGTTTCGTATCGCTCTAGGGTCATGATGGGTGTAGCAACCTCTGGGTCACCTATGTTTATCCTAGCAGATTGGCCGACCTGATTTTTACGAGCTAAGGGCAAACGTGAGGTCGTAGATGTACTACTGAGTGATTGACTAGAGGAACTATCAGATGAACTAGAACTACTCGACTCAGAACTTGAAGACATAATTAAAATGAGAGGAGGTCGCAAAGAAATACTTGAGTGTGAACCTAAGCAGAGCAGATCGCAGCTAAGGAAGGCAGATCGCACTCAGAGAGTTGGAAATCGCGAGTGAATGGGAAAGTTCCAGTCAAACTCCTCTCTATTTATAGAGTTAAGGTCATGGAGATATGCGCCATAATCAATGGTTAGATGTTGAGGAAGCAAGGATGATCTGAAGGTCGAGATCGAGCGCCTTTTCGACTTCCCTTACCCTGCTTTGTACACTAAGAGAAGTGAGGGAGTAATGATGGAAAAACACTAATTTTTTCTGAGAAAGACTATTTTGCCCCTAAAAGGCCCCAAAGTTACGGTTTTACCTGGAAGATCTGCGCATTTCTAATTGGGGTAGGGCCGCTAGCAACCCAGGACACGCGGAAGACGCTATTAGACCAATAAGACCCTTATTCTTACACTATAAATACTCCCTAGTCAGTGCATTTATTGTACGCCCTTTCTACTACTCTTTGCTTTTTGGTCGCTTAGGCTCGTCAGTTCATCTACGACTACTTTCACAATCTTGAAACCAAACATTGACTTAAGCATCGGAGGGTCTTAGCTGGGGGCCACCCTGCAAGCCTAACGATCTGCTTCTCTTTCTCAGGGCTCTAACATCAGTTTGGGAGAATTAGCGACCAAGGTCACGCATATTTCAACCCGGATCACATTCATTTTCTTCAAACTACCAAAGTCTCAAGCAAACACAATAGAGCAGAACATGTGTATCAAAAACAAATGCATAAGCTTCAAAAACAAACTGCAACAAGGAAAAAAATATGCCAAAGCTATAATCACTCTTTATGAGAGAATTCAAGAATTAAAATGGGTTTAAAAGGTTAATACGTAAATTCAATATGGAAAAACCATCCTGTAGCAAAACTTTGGTTCAGTAGTTTGAAGAAGAACATAATGCAATATATTGTTTCATTGGACATCTTCTTATTGCTTTCCAACCTAGCATTTTCAAGAAAATTTTATGATTGATTTGGGAGACTTGAACTTTGACTTCTCTCCAAGAAAGAATTTCATCAAGATTTCACCGCGTGCTGCAACGA
Source organism: Sesamum indicum (assembly GCF_026168435.1). Classification (NCBI taxonomy): domain Eukaryota; kingdom Viridiplantae; phylum Streptophyta; class Magnoliopsida; order Lamiales; family Pedaliaceae; genus Sesamum; species Sesamum indicum. The sequence continues at coordinate 4,427,023 of NC_142657.1, read as the reverse complement.
AAAATTGTATGGTCATGTTTGGAGTTATTTCAGCAAAATTAATTTACGTTTGAAGGAGATAACAATATCTGTTTATAATTCCAAAATGCAACTCTAATTGCAGGACCTACACTCCATTACAAGTCGCACTATGTATTTTACATTGGAAAATAAAGTACAATGTGTTTTCTCAAAATTAAATGTCAAATGGACCTGCTATACTCAATTGATCACACTTTGAAACTCACTAATTCAAATACAATTTTAGTTTAGTCCATTCTTCAAGGATATGTTTTTTATTTTCTTTATTCAATCCTCTTTTCTATTAATTATGTGAATAAGTAATTTTTTTTTCACATGTTGCAGACTCTTGTTATTCCATGTATCTCATCATGAGGATATTCCAAGTTCTGATCCTAGTGAAGAGGTACGTGGACAAAGTATCTCATATTGTATTCTTACAAGGGGTTCGTACAGTGAAACGCAAGTAAGATAATTTTTCACATTTGTTTTTTTATATAATTTCTTACGCATTAGACAATTTCTATTTTTGTTTTTTCTTTTTTTGGTTATAGGCTGGTGAAACAATACCTTCAAGATCTGAAATTGAATAAAATACAGGATAAAGTGAAGATATTGTATCACATGAATGTTGATGTGGATCCAATAATTGAGCTCAGATCCCAGATCATCCAAGTAAAAGGACAAAAGTGACAGTGGTCAACAACCAGTAATTTCAAAGCTTCTAAAAATTGAGCTCTATTTCTTAATTTTATATATTTTTTAAATTTTTTCTGTCGGAATAGATTTATTGAAAGTGGTGTTACAAACCTCACAAATGATATTGAAGACATTTTCACTGAGACATTACCAAGATGGCACGCAGTGCCAAAAGCATTTAAAGATTTGCTATGGGAGAACTTCAAGGTATTATATACTGTTTATATTTAATCCAATTTATTAATTGCTAAATTACATAGACATATTTTTGTAATTATTTCATGTGATTTACTATTTTGAAATGTGATAGAGGTACTGCTGGGATAATCTAACTGATGATGAAATGATGACGGTGTGGAATGAAAATGCAAGTGATCGATTTCGATAGATGATGTACAAAGCTAAGCAAAAAGCACTGAATGATGCTCATAAACAGTTAGGTAGAGAACCAGAGATGAGTGATATGATTGATAGAAATTCTTATTGGTTAAATAATCTATTATGGAATTAGCTAGTTCAGAAATATTGTGTCTCAGAAGAATATGTAGAAACATGTTGAATTGCCTGAAAAAATCATTTGACTGAAAAAGATAGTTTGATGACAGAACACACTGGTGGATCTATTCGTGTAAGGGTACATAGGCAAAAAATGGTAAGTTTTAAGCATAAAGTTTATAGATATCTTTTAAAATTTTTTGACATGTGGATTAAAAATTTGCTGGTGGGTCTGAGCAGCAACAACAATAACATTTTGAGAAATGTCATTAGTTTATTTTTTCTGTTGGTTGTTTATGACATAGTTTATGTTATTTTCGGTTGTATTTTTTACTTACTTTTTTTGGTTCAGGAGTGCAGAACTTGATATTATTTGGTAGAATTTGGATAATAAAATGACATCAATTATATTGTTGTTGGTTGTATTATGAGTATATTTTTTGTTAATATTTATTGTTCTTGGTTTGACAAATTCAAATTTTGGTATTAATTGAATATATTTGATGGTATAATGACCAGGATATTAATTTGGGTACAGAAATTAAAAACTCTATCAAAAAACCAATAAAAATTAGAGATGGATTAGAGATGAAAAATTGTGAAAGTTTAGAGACAAAATTAGAGAAGGCAATTTGTAAGGATTTACAGACAGATTAGATGGAACATTTTGTCTGTTTTAGAGACGAAATTAGAGACAAAATTAACAAATAAAAACTTTACCTTCAGCGACGGATTAGAGACAGAAAGTATTTCTCGTTATCGATGAAATCAGAGACGGATTTTCTACGGAAATCAAAGACGAATTACTCTAAAACTTTGTTCTTGTTTGTCGAAAAAATCAGCGACAGAAATGTTCGTTCGCAAAATTAGAGACATAATATATCTGTCGCTAAATGTTTTAGCCACTGCGCTTTCAGCCAAAGATTGCGATGATGGCTTTTTCCGTGGCTATTTCATTAACAGACAGGAAATAATACTTTCAAAGATGGAATTTTCCATTTCTATACCCTGTTTTCTTGTAATTTCAGTATCGGGTTCGATTGTTCGAGAGGTAAAATGACCATTCAGTGAGCTATACAGGATTGAACTACCCTCATCATTGCACAAATACACAAAAATGGATGTGAGTAGTTTCTTTTTATTCTGCTCACTCCTTACATTAGGCCTCTATTTCATTCTTAACACTGTAATGATCAAGAAAAAGAGGCTTCCTCAAGGCCCGACAGGCCTCCCAGTGCTTGGAAGCCTCATTACAATTCGAAACAGACCCCACAAATCCTTAACTAAACTTGCTAAAACCTATGGCCCCCTCATGATAGTGAAATTCTGAATGGTCAAAATGATGGTCGTTTCATCAGCAGAAATAGCAAGAGAGATTCCAAAAGAATGATCGGGCCTTCTTTTTTTTTTTTCAGTAAAGGTAAATTTCATTAAAACATAAATGTACAATAGTACAGTATAAGACGAATACATTGAGGAGGCCAAGAAATCCTCCATAATCTAGACAATGGGATGGTGCTGAGTGTAGTCGATAGTTCTGTAGTAATAATGCGTGATCTCATGTCATTTAGAATAATGTGAGAAAATGTAGGAGCATCTCTAATGATTTGCTGGTATCTTCTCCAATTACGTTCCTGCCATAAGTGGTAAATAACGGAGGCTAGAAATTGTCTATGGGTGGCATTAATTGCGGGGTAACCCCTCCATTTTCGAGAAGCAATGAGTGTGTCAATTGCCCATCCATGATCAGACCAACGGAAGCGGACTTGTCGTTGTAGTGCTGTAAAAGCATTGTCGGGTGTATGGGCATTAAAAGAGCAAATGCTGGTGGGTCTCCAATTCACCTCTTGAGCAGAGAACACAAGAGCCATCCGACTGATTCAGCTAATGCTTGTCCATGGTAGAAAGTCATTCCTGTAATGCAAGCCATAAGATGAACGAGTTTTTAGGAATCTTGAACGGCTTAAAAGTAGTGAAAACCAACCTAGTTTTGGCCAGATGTTAAAAAAATATCATATATTTTCCGGTGGTCGAGAGCCCCACCATCAAGTAGAATCGTGTCACGAGAACCATAAATCGCGGGAGGCTGAAGAGTGATATCCACTATAAATCTATCTATAATACGAGTTCAGTTCCATGCACTATCCCGAATGACAAAATCAAGGTTATCATTTGAGAGTGTACGGGTAAGAAGGGGGCCACATGCAAACCGCTGAATTAAAGAACCTAAAGAATGTCAAGGATCGTGCCACAAGGAAAATAGTGCACCATCTCTAATCCAGAAGTGAAGGTGAGGGAGAAGGGTCCTATGCAGTAGGAGTAATTTTTGCCATCCCCATGCGCCCGATGTAGCACTAATAGTCCAAAAGGACTTGTCGCGGAGTCGATAGTGTGGTATCCAAGTAACCCAAAAATCGATGAGGGGGAGTCCTGAATGATATACCAAACGTGTTGGCTCATAAATGCCAAGTTAATGCCAGCAATGTCCTTGATGCCCTGGCCACCCTCTTCGATTGGAAGGTTAACTTGTTTCCAAGCAACTTTTAGATAATCAGCTTATGAAGAGCCCTTCCATAAAAAGGCACGTAGTTTCTTTTCAATTTCTTTGATAGTACCCTTAGGCAAAATAAATGCTATCGCCTATTAAACGTGCAGTGCCATCAGAACTGATTTAATTAGTTGGATTCGAACTGCAAATGACAATTGACAGGCATCCCAACCCTGCAGCCGTTTGTCAATCTTCACTAACAATGGTTTACAATCGACAATGGTCAACCGAGAAGAAACAAGAGGTAAACCAAGATAAGTGAATGGTAGCTTCCCTTCTTGAAATTCGAGAATATCAAGCAGCTCATTCCTCCTGTTCTGGGCTGATCGTGAAAGAATGAGGTGACTCTTGGCTGCGTTAGTGTGCAGCCCAGAGAGTGTAGAGAAATGATCCAATCCTCCCTTAAGTAACTGGATCGAGCTCACATCAGCGTGGCTAAAGAGGAGAAGGTCATCTGCAAAGCATTGCTAAAAGAGACTTATATCTTGACACCTCCAGTGGTACAAGAAACCTGGATCTTGATCAATGAGCTATTGGAATAACATTCTGAGCACTTCCATAACGAGCACAAATAAGTAGGGGGACATAGGATCACTCTGCCTTAACCCCGGTGCATGCAACTTTTGTTTTCTCATTGCCCTGAACATCGACTTGAGTGCATGCAACTTCCTCGTAACTGCATACATTGATGTCCCAGTAACTTGATGTCGCCAAAGTGATTGTACTACATCTAAGAAATTATGGGATGAAGCCAAGTAGTTACCAAAATCTAAAGATACTTGGTTAAGACGCGTTCCTCCTAGGAGCAATAATGGTGAATGATCCGAAGTTAGAGGTATGAAGCTCTGGTAATAAGCCGATGGCCAGCATTGCAGTACTCATCATTCGCATGTCTGATATCCCCCAAGGCTCCACACACTTCACTCATGTCCACCACAGTATTGAAATCGCCCATGATAAACCAAGGTTCCAGCAAAACCGCTCAGCTAATATTGCAAATGTCCGCCCGTAGTGTACGCCGGTTTATGACTTCATTCATGCTATAAATGATAGTTAATAAGTGTTGTTGTTATAAATGAATCATCTAGTTACTGACAGTCACGATATCAACTCCTATTTCCTCATCATTCCACGCTAACGAAATCCGATTACCAATTGTAGTATAATCAACAAACCATTTCCACGAAGGCAATAAATTATTTTGAATTTGTAGTACATTATTAACAACAACACGAGTTTCTAGTATACCAAGAACAGTAACCTGTGAGTAGTTGCTATGTCTTTTACAGCCAATTGGTGATCAAGCTGATTAAGCGCTTAGACATTCCAGAAAGTTGTAGGAATTATGTATCACCCTCGGAAGGGAACATATGTTAGGCCCTCATTCATTTTTTCTGCATAAAAGGACTTTCAACATTCAGAGTTCAAATGTGTTATACAAGACAATCTCTTTACCTTTGCTCACAAGGAGGGATTGCTTTTCTCATCCATCTCTTTGTCGCTCACTAGGCCCCTGCATTATCTTAGTCTTGGATGTATTGGAATGAGCATTGGGCTCGGATGTTAAGGGATGAGCAAGCTGCAATTCAGGCACCATCTGACGAGGTTGTTGCACATACACATTCACTGGAGGCCTCACTTTCAATCTGACAGTAGGGCACGTTCGTACGTCATAACCAAGATTCATTCATGTGCAATATTTCAGAGGTAGCCATTCACATTTAACGTCCACCCTACAAGGCACTTTGCCCCCATCTTCAGTAGGCATTAAAATCACCATTTGCTTCGGTAGTTTAGAAGTAACATCAAGCATCACACATAAACGAGTGAAATCTAGTCTCGTGCATGCTTTCATGATAGCATCAGGGTATAACAGCTTCCCCACTCCACCGGCTACAACACTAAATCCATCTGGCATCCAGAATTCCGCAGGTAGATGCCTCAATTGAATCCACACTGGCACTTGAGTATGTTTATGTTTCCTGAGTGCTATTCCCAGTTCCCAACGCTGGAGGACGGTAGACTGTCCTTGGAACAACCATGGCCCTCCCTTAATGATGTCCTCCATCGTTATGTCATTTTAAACAAAAAGAAGTAAAAACCGTTCGATGGTGCAATAACATCCTTAATAGCCAGCCAAACCGAACGAACGTAATCATTCAATTGACAAAAGTATGGCTTTTTTCCCAGAAAATAACCAACAACCATATTTTTTGATGGTTTGGATCCTTCACGGATCATATTTATTGATGGCCGAATTACTATCTCGCCAATTTGAGTAGATGGTGCAACAAATTTCAATGCTCGACAACCCGAATTATTAAAACCAGCAGTGATCATCAATCTCATTCAGACTATTCGTAAGGCGCAAAGTAACATTACCTCTATAAATTATCGAAGGTGCGTGCTCAGATGGTGGTGTTTGTGGCCGCAGTTCATTGAGCATTGGTGCAGCCATGATTTCTAGAGGTATAAGCGTTGGTTCCTTATTATCCGTTGTTCCAAATGATTCATCAACAACCATAGGAGGCATGTCCATAGGGGCAGAAACCCTAAGGTTTGCATGCGCCGCCAATTGCAATCGTTGAGTATGGTTTGGTACGAAGTTACTGAGGACTTCGGGCGCTTGCTTCGGTTTGGGAAGTCTTGGAATCTGTCTAGGAAAACATTGTACTTTGATCGGCCTAAACGGGGCAAGTTGATGGCTTAAAACCAGTATAAAGCCCTCGCGATTTTTGTCCCCGCATTTTGCGGCCTAACGAATTTGAAGCTCTCTAATATCAGCCACGGATTCCTCATCACTGCTGTCAATAACCTTATTCGCCAAGACAAGAAATTATTTGATGTTGAAAGACTTACGGATGTGTTCTTCGCCTTGTGTCAATCTTCCATGGAAATCGTCTTCAAGCAATGAATCTTTCATGTTCGAGCCCTTCCCATCAATGAGTGTTGATGATCGTGTATGGATGCGTTATCCTCTCTAGAACCATAGCCATCTGCCTCCAAGCCATCCTCTACCGCTTGATCTTCATCATTTCCGCCGTGTAGAGGGGTGTGTGTGTCTTTAATGTGTGTTCCAAGTGGTGTAGGAGTGTGAAAGAGAATTAGAGTCCTTCATTTTTTTGTTTAAGGAGTCAGTTTTCTTGGGTTTTATGCGATTTTATTAACTAATGATCAGGCCTTCTTGGGGAGGCCCACTCCAGAAGTCGAGGTTGCTGAAAAGGATTATGACATGTCGATGGTGTAGTCGTTAGGGCAAAGCCCGCACTGGAAAAAGCATAGAATGATCTATTACAATCAGCTTTTTACGACTCAAACATTGGACGCTTGCCGAGAATTGCAGCATATGATGATGCAAAAAATGATCGAACCGGTCAATGAGGCCCGTCAAGCTCGACAACCCCTTGATGTTGGGAGGTTAGGTTTCGACACCAAGTTGAACTTTCTATCAAACATGATGTTTTCCAGCAACATGTTTAATATGAACTTGAATCCGAAGATGGAAGTAAAGGAGCTAATCGGTGATCTGATTGAGTTTGTGGGCAAGCATAATGTTGCTAATTATTTGCCTTTCTTGAAGCCATTTGACCCACAGGGCATCAGGCGTGGCCTCATGTTGTTGTATGAGAGATTGTGGAAACTCTTAGATGTGATTATTGAGCAAAGGATTAAGCACATGGCCTATGGAGTAGATAGATATGGGGATTCCTTGGATGTTCTACTTGATCATACTAAAGAAAATGGCCCGCTGGAGCTTAATTATCAAAGTATTAGTGTCTTGCTCATGGTAAGCTTTTCTTATCTTTTTAATTCTCTATTTCCTACTCGCAAATACGGTGGAGAAATCGAAAATGCATTGAATACAGGGGAAAATATTAGTAAAATTGGGGGTTCATCTTGAAACTTTCAACATTATCTTTTCAATCTAGCACGAACTGATGTTATAAGTTGGGTAAACTATAGTTTTGGTCCCTGTATTTAGGTCAAAATTGATTTTGGACCTAATTTTTTGAAACATAATTTTGTCTTTAATTTTTATAAATTTTTATGATTTTGATTTTTATACTTTTTTAGATACGATTTTGGTCCTTTTTTTTGGAAAGGTAAATCATGTATAGATTAAATGGCAAGATTGAGAATCAACAACAAAATCAAACCAAGGGGTATATTAGAAGAGTCCCCTTCCAAGTTTAGAACCTATCGGGCTAAATGATGAGCTACTGAATTGCCCGATTGGCCAACAAAAGAAAATAAAACAGTCTCTAATGGAGCTGAACAGGATACAATGTCAAAAATGAGGGGACCAAAGAAGAACGATCCTGATGAGTAAAGGAGAGCTTTGATATGATTATAGTTCAATCCCCTTTGATCGTTACTCTACGCCAGGATGTTCAGCATGCCAAAAAAGTTGCTTCTCTTGCTACAAGAGTCTCTACCAGAAAGGTTGGGCTTTTCCTGTCAATTCGAAGTGAAAACCACGCAATGCAAGAGCACAAAGAGTCACGAGCCACCACACCAATACCCAAAGAAGTTCTTGCTGCCAGAAGAGTATCGTCAAAGTTAATTTTGATGTAATTCCCTGGGGGGCTGCCAAGAATGATGTAGCACAGGATGGTTGGGGGGGGGTTGATATAACAGCAATCTGCACTTCAAAAGCATGTTGATAGCTCCTTGCAACAACAACTTGTGGGGGTAGGAGGTTACTTTTTTCAACAATTTCAAGTTTCTCGACCACCACATCGTCCAAAAAATTATAAGAGCACATGCGAAATCCCTCGAGTACAAGTTAATCGAAAGGTTAATGAACCATTCCTCGGCTGAGGGGGCAGGATGATTCAAGTTTTTCCAACAAATATTCGATAAAGCCAATACCTATCTCGTGAAATAACACCTCAGAAGTGCATGCAAAGTTTTTTCATCCGGTGTAAAACAAAAGGGGCAGCCAATTTCCTCATGTGGTAGTCTCTTTCGAAGGTTGTACACGGTGGTAGAGCGTTTCTAATTGCTAGCCAAGTGAACACCTTGACTTTTTTTGGATCTTTTGATTGCCAGAAAGTCCTCCACAACTTTTTAGACCAAGCGCTCCCATAACTAGTGCCTGTAGGGAAATCTAGTGAGAGTGCAAGATGATACTCACTATGAACCGAGAAAAGGCCATTGTTAGAGTAGTACCTAATCAAGAGATCAGGCTCTCTTTAAATGCTAAGTGGAATCTCTAAAATACCCTCTCCATCCACGGGCCACAAAAGGGAATTAATAGTTTCCACATCACATTCCCTAGACGCTGACAAAATAAGATCACAAACACGCATCTTTTGAAGATTATATATATTTGGTGTAATGATCATGAGAGAGGGCATCCAACGGATCCACGGATCTTTCCAAACATCACCAAATGTCCTATCCGAATCCTCTATCTACAACCCAAGCGTAGGAGGTCCCTTGCCTCAATAATACTTCTCCAAGTATAAGATAGCCATGTCCCCACCTAAGTTTCAAAAATATGGTCGTAAGGAAAATATTTAGCCCGCAAGACCTTACTAAAAACCAATATGGGAGGGTGGATGCGCCAAAGATATTTAGCGAATAGCGCCAGATTGAATGCATTAAGATTCCAAAAATCGAGGCCCCCCTCAAGCTTACTTCAACATAATTTATCCCATGCAATCCAATGAGTGCGAAGTGATCTCCATCATGCCAAAAGAAATCCGCTGCAAGTGACTAAAACTCCTTGAGAAGTGTTTTCGGTAGATGGAAACAAGACATTACATAGGATGGGATTGCTTGCACGACCCACTGGATAAGAGTAGCTTTGCCTGCTTGAGATAAAGTTTTCTCATGCCACTCGTAGGTCCTCTTACAAATTCTATCTTTGAGCAAAGCAAACAACTCTTTTTTTTAGGCGAAATGCAACTACTGGGAGACCGAGATACTTCTCATGCTTGTTCTCAAGTGGGATTCCAAGGAGATCAGCCAGGTACCTCGGACATCTGGTCGAGTGTTCCGACTAAAAACAATACAGGACTTTTGGAAATTGATCTCCTGACCTGAACCATTTTCTAGTAAGCAGGGATTCCAAGAATATGTTGCAGCAATATTTGATTAACCGAATAAAACATCGTAGTATCATCTGGCAAACAACAAGTGAGCAATTGTTGGGGCGCCGCTGCACATTGTAACACCTAGGACCACACCACAGCCCTCAACTTATCTGGACAACGAACTAAAAGATTCTGTACACAAAAGAAAAATATAGGGGGAGAGAGGATCCCCTTGCCGGAGTCCTCACTGTGGGGTAATGGAACCATACTGTGTACCACTCAAAACAAATAAGTAAGAAATAGTAGAAATGCACATCATAATAAGCTCAATAAACGAAGAAGGAAAACCAAGCTTACCTAAACCCACTTGAGAAACAACCATTCGATCCGATCACAGGCCTTGCTGATGTCTAACTTAAGATTCATAAAATGCTTACGTCCTTCAATTTGGTATTAAGGAAGTGGTTAAGTTCAAAAGCAAGAAAGACTAATGATGCTCCCTGGCACAAAAGTTGACTTGGATAGGAAAATGATTTTATCCAGCCAGGTTTTCAGATGGTTAGCCGTAGATTTGGAGGCAATCTTATAAACCATGTGGCACAGGCTAATTGGACGGAAATGAGCAAGAGCCTCGGGGAGTTTGTTTTTTGTTGTGCAATTAAAGCCAACAGGCAAGATATCAACATTAAAATCTAAGGGAACAATGAACAACATCAGACATTACAACATGTCAAAATCTTTGGACAAAATAGCTGGGGCATACGGGGCCGAGCAATTTCAAGGGAGCATATGAGAGAGGACTTTCAATACCTCGTCCTCTGTGAAGGGACGTTTAAGGTCGTTTGCCATAGTCGTATCCACCAATGCTTGGAGATAGTTAACGCCTCACTGGATATCATCAGAATGGGGCCTGTTGGATGTGAACATGTTCTGAAAGTAATAATTTGGTCCTAATCTTTATAAATTTTTACGATTTTAGTACATCCAATTCCCTTCGTCTTAACATCTTTAAACCCAATTCTAACGATTACACAAAAATCATAACAATTAATAAAGATAATGATTAAAATTGTGCCTAAAAAAATTATGGACCAAATTGAGTTTGACGCAAAGTATAGGTCTAAAAAGTATAATTTACCCTTATATGATAGTTAAAAGTTTTTGTAAATTTATTTTGCAAATTGTGATTCGTAGTTAGTGTTGTTATATTATTATCACTGTAAGAAAAACATATAACACTAACTACAACATTGAGTGTCCTTATTAAAATTATGACGAATTATATCTATTAACCAACAGTACAAGAAAACAGAGTTTCACAGACGGATTTTTCCATCTCTAAAGCCTATAATTTCGTCTCTAATAACATCAAAGATGGAAAATTTTCATAGAAAGATCTGTAGATGAAAGTCCAATGGCTGATTCCGTAGCTAAATTCACCTCTATATTTTAAGATGGAAAGTAATTTGTCTTAGAATCTGTCATTGTTTCAAAATAAACTTAGACAAAATACGTCTTCGAATTTTTCTTTAATTCGGCTTTAATTCATCTTGATTTCCATTTTTTATTTTGTGGCTGATTCTGACTCTGAATCCATCTCTATTCCATAGCTAAAGACAAATTTCCATCCTCAATTCCATCCCTTTTGTTTTCTTAAGCAAAGCTGGAGTAGAATTAGACTAAAATGAGACAAAATGAAATACCATGACATAGCACAAATGCAACAAGCATCCTTCATATCTAGAAAACCATATAGAAACAAATAGACCAATTAATATAGTTACAGTGGAAGTGTGGCAACCACTATCATTGTCTACAAAGAAATACGATGCTTCATATTCACAAGTACTGTACCAAATATAAGCACAAAAACTTTTGAAACTCCACATTGTTCAAGATCTTGTACTCTTTACTTAAATCCTAGGATATCATTATTTATGGTTTTTCCCATTGTTCTCTAATTTGCTTTACAGTCAATGTCAACAACTTGTCCATTGCTCAGCACAAATTTCTCAGCATGGCTTGTTGAGATGATATTTTTCAGTGGGGTGGCTCTCATTTTCCACTAATGCTAAGACGTCTGCATGAAGAAATAAGGATTAATTCTAAATAAATCACAAGAATTGACATACTTATTTCTGCACTGTTGAAATTGACTTAACCTGAAACACCTTTCTCATTGAGCATGGAATTGTTAACACCATAATGCTGAACTGGTGTTAACACCAATTTGTACTATGCATGTTCGATGTTTCCAATGTCCGTCGCCATGATCTTACAAATAGGAGTGTTCCCATTCTTACTTAGAACCTTCAAGCTTGGATGAATTAGAACGCCATGCATGGATACCCTGTCCCCAATATCCAGATTACTCCGATCTACTTCAATCTTTGTAGGAATGTGCTCAGCCAGACACAAGTACTTAAAACTAGGTCTTATCTGACTTAGACGGTGCCTGTATTTGCATAACAAGATGATTGAGTTAATGTCAACATTATATATTACTGTTTTGATCAAAGAAATAAAGAACACAGAATAATTCCATCCTTCTCATGGCAAATAAATAATTGTTATAAATTTATTAGACACAAAAGTGAAGACAAAATTCCCTAAGGAACAAAAAAAACCTCTTCAGAAAATAGCAAGGCTAGCATTTATTCAAAGATATAGCAGAGATACTAATAGGTTGGATGACGTGAGAAAAAATTACTACCACAGAGATCATCTTTAGATATTATCTGAATTGATGGAGCTTAAGGACAATTATTGAGTGAAGGTGAATGTAAAATTCATAATAAATCAGTACAGGATATGCGTCCATGTTTATGACTAACCTTTGTTCCAAATAATGTCAGGTACCCATTTCCAACAGCTGATATCAAACTTCACTAACTCTAAGAATTTCATTCTATGAAAACTATTTGAATCATGTAGGATTCACAATTCAAAGAAGCAGTAAATTTCCATACTTGTTCAGAGAAATCGCTAATCAAAGGCATAAGTTCCATTGCTATTTTGAAGTTCTATTACAACTAAATGAAGAAGAAGAAGTTTGTTTAAATAAACAGAGTTACTGCCAAACCGTCTAACTAACCAACAACCAACTAATCAGCCTACGTGGCCCAATAGCATAGTTAAAAAATGACCTAAGCGCTGACTGTTCAATGAGGCTAAAACACTAAAGAAAAACGTGAACACGTCATGTTCCTGGAGTGCGAAATGCGACTAATCCTATCCATTGTCCAACAGATCAACAACAACGCCAGCGCCAGTAGCAACTTGACTTCATCTCTGCTGCATTGGCAAGCCATGGCAAGTAGAGATGATATGGAAGATGAAGTCTGAGTTCCAACAGCCCCCCCACAAGTGGGATCGGGGGCAAAGCACACAATGCCAACTTGGAAATAAACGAACTGAAAACCTTGAGGGAAACAACTTTACTGAAGACATCTGCAATCTGAGCAAGGCTTCAAACCAGAACAGGGGTGATATATCCCTCCTTATACGCATCATGGACAACATGACAATCAATTTCAATGTGCTTCGTCCGCTCGTGGAAAACTGGATTTGCAAGAATGTGAATTGCAGCTCTATTGTCGCAGGAGAGTGAAATTGGTAAATTGACTAAAATCCAAAAGTCAACAAGCAAGTATGACAACCAACGCAATTCACACACTGTGGCGGCTAAACTACGATATTCAGCTTCGGCGGTCGAACGAGACACGGTCGACTGCTTCTTGGTTTTTCAAGAAATGAGAGCCAGCCCAAGGAAGACACAAAAACTAGTCAAAGAGCGTCTAGAATCAGGATAGGATGCCGAGTCCGCATCACAAAAAGCTTGAAGGTCAAGAGAGTTGGCAGCAGGAAGAAAGAGACCAAGTGAAGGACAACCTTTTAGATAACGCACTACATATAGTGCAGCCTTCCAGTGGGCTTCGCAAGGCTGGTTGAGGTATTGACTTAATTACTCCACGGAGTAGAAAATGTTAGGACTTGTGAAGCTGAGGTAAAGCAGTCGGCCTGCTAATCTTCTGTATGAATCAAAGGCTGGGAGCAAGGGACTAGTGTTGGAACTCAATTTGTGTCTAGGTGGCAGAGGCGTAGCAGTAGCTTTAGCTTCAGTTAAACAAGTGTCGGCAAGATTGTCCATCACGTATTTGGTTTGAGCTAAATAAATCCCTTAAGAATTGCGGGCAATTTCTCAATGTCTAGAAAATAACGAGCTTGGCCAATGTCCTTAATCGTGAAAAGTTGATGCAGGTGGACCTTCACTTTCTTAATATCACCGATATCAGCACCTGCAAGGAGTATGTCATCGACAATCACAAGGAGAGAGAGCAAGCCATTAGCAGTGTGCAATAAGAAAAGGCAATGATCACGTGCGCTTTGAGTGAAGCCAAATTGTTGCAGCTTCAGCATTAATTCGACATTTCATTGACGCGGGGCTTGTTTCAAGCCATACAATGATCGCTCCAGTTGCAAACGAGACCTGAATCTACCTTATATCCAGCAGGAGGCGTAATGTAAAGTCCTCCTCTAGGTACCCGTGAAGGATGGCGTTATTAACTTCCAATTGTTTAAGTTCCCAACCACGAGCTGCAGCCAAAGCGATGAATAGGCGTACAGTAACTGCCTTTGCCATAGGCGAAAAAATTTCTGTGTAATCAACCCCTTTGACTTGATTGAAGCATTTAGCTACTAGGCGTGCTTTATACGGTTCAATGCTGCCATGTGCCCGTAGTTTGACCTTGTATACCCACTTAGAGCCCATTGCACGTTTTCCAGCAAGTAAGGTTGTTAATTTCCATGTTTGGTTTCTTTCCAAGGCCTGCAGCTCAACATCCATTTCCGCTCTCCACTTAGGATGCTTCACAGCCTCAGCAAAGGAATAGGGTTCTTGCAAATTCGTCAATGAAGCCACAAACGAAGAGTAACTTGTAGAAGTTGGAAGCAGAGAAGAGGATGCATGGTGACAGACAAAATCATCAAGCCAAAGTGGTTTACAAGTGACTCTGGTGGACCTACGAAGAGGTGTTTGAGTACTTGAGGCACTGTTATCCTGCTGAACTCCACTACTGGGCACAGGTATCGAATCAAGTGGATCTGCAGACGCAATTGGACTGGAAGCAATATCCTGAGCGTCCCTGTAACTAACCCCAGCTGCAATTGTTGGAAGAGGACAGTCAAGGGACTCTGGAGCCTGTTCTTGGGCAAAAGGGAAGACCAATTCATGGAAGATAACATCTCTGGATTCAAAGAAAGTGTGATCCTCTAAATCGTACACTTTGTACCCCTTCCGTGTTAGTGAATAACCAAGAAATATACATCTGTGAGCTCTTTTTTGAAACTTAGATTTTTGTGGGTTGGTGTTCATAGCAAAACAGAGACATCCAAAAATTTTAAGATGACTGTATGTAGGCACAATACCAAACAACATTTCAAAAGGATTACGCCAATGTAGAATGTGTGTGGGAGTTCTATTAATAATATAGGTTGCAGTCAGTATTGATTCGTTCGAAAATCGAAGGGGAAGAGTAGCTTCGAACATTAATGCTCTGGCAATGTTGAGTAATTGTCTATGTTTTCTCTCAATTCTCCCGTTTTATTGAGGAGTGTAGACACAAGATGTTTGATGTATAATTCCTGCTTTGGACACAGATTTTGACTGTGTACATTCAAGAACTCGGATCCATTATCCGAACAAATCACCTTAACCTTAGCTGAAAATTGTGTTTCAACCATAGTTGTAAATGCATGTAAAGCAGAAACCACTTGATCCTTTTGTTTGAGAAGATAGGTCCAGAATGATCTACTATAGTCATCCAAGACAGTCAAGACATAATTGCAACTTGTCAAGGTAGATGTCTTGTATGGACCCCAAACATCCAAATGTACCAGTTCAAAAGGTGAAGTAGTGTGTGAGTCACTGCACTTAAAAGAAATTCTGGACTATTTGGCCTTAGGACAAGCTTCACACTTCATTTCTAGTGAATCACTCGAGAGTTTACATTCTTGAATATGCTTGATAGCTGCCGTAGAGGCATACCCCAATTTGGCATGCCGGAGAGTATCATTACATTCAGAAAATGCAGTACAAGAAGTAGGAAAAAACTTGGTGGAGGCAGTCGAATATCCAGAAACAGAGGCCTTCACTTTGTAGAATCTCTTGTGTAGCATTCCCTTAACCAGCACCCTCTTAGTCACCTGGTCCTGCAACACGCATCCAAACTTATTGAACGTACAACTGTAGTTACTTCCATTGCAAAGTTGACTCACAGAAAGAAGGTTGACAGAGAAGTTTGGGATGTAAAGCACTGACTCAAGCTTAATGTCATTTGTTAATCTCATCGTTCCAACATAAGAAGTTGCCTTCTTTGATCCATCAGGAAAATGGATGTAGTGTGCATGAGTAGGGGCAGAATAAGACTCAAAATTCGATAAATGCGCACATATATGGTATGTAGAGCTAGAATCAATTATCCAATCACCCATTCCAAGTGTTTTAAAAATGAAGGTGTTACCTGCAAATTCCTCGTCACATGGAATGTAGTTCACGATGTTGGAAATAAGATCTGATGGCGTCTGTTTATTCCTCATGAGCTTCAGTAATTCTGCCATCATACTGGAAACATCCGTTTGTGCATCTACCTTAGTTGATACCACATTTGTTTTGTTCATCTCTTTAGTGTCTATGTTTCCTGTAAAGTTGTAGGTTCCACCAGGTTGTTTCTTCCTCTATTTTAGTGCTTTATACCATTCAGGCATGCAATGTATTTGAAAGCAAGTCTCCCTTAAACGTCCTTGTTTATGATAATGAGGACAAACCATCCCTTGCTTATCTTTCTCCAGTGATGTTCTGTGCCTCTATACTTACCTTTGTGAGCCCCTGTTGTCTCTTAAAGCCACCTCGTATGCTGTATTGTTGGCATTAGTAGCAAGGTGCATCTACACATTACGTTGCTGCTCCACAGCGAAAATCATGGAGAAGGCCTTCTCCAGGTTAGGCAATGGGTCCATCATGAGTAGTTGGCTTTTCCCCTTGTCAAAGCTCTCATGGAGCTCCACGAGAAACTGCATAAGTTGCGTGGCAATATACGTTTCTGTAATTGCTTTGTTTATACCACAAGAGCACCCTCCACAAGTACACTTAGGTGATGGTGCTAGGCAAAAAAAGTTCATTCCACAATTTCGTTAGCTTCGTCAAGTAACTGGTTAATATCATGTCTCCCGCTGTAACTGATAGATTGTGGGACCAGTGCTACGTCCATATCTCCCCTCCATCTCCAGCCAAAGGTCACGAGAAGAGCTCACATACATAAAGCCTTCTACGATTTCTTTAGAAATCAAATTCCATAGCCACGAAGTAACCATGAGGTCTGCTCTCTGCCATTGTTCAAACAGAGCAGATCGTATTGCCTGTTGAGGAAACGTTCCATCGATAAACGCAAGCTTCATCTTGCATCCAAGAGCAACATGAACTGCTCTACTCCAGGTTAGATAGTTAGAGCCGTTCAGAGGTAAAGAAGCAAGCACAAAGCTCGAATTATCTGAGGGATGAAGATAGAAAACTTCCCTTTCATACTGATCGGTTTTCAGTGTTTGCGAATCCACCATAACTTGGCTCCTAATCGCATCAATTTACAGAAATAAGATCACAAGAAAGTCGTATCAAGAGACCTTCAAGATGAAGGCTCTAATACCATGTAGAATTTACAATTCGAAGAAGTAGTAAATTTCAAAACTTGTTTAGAGAAATCACCAATCAAAGGCATAAGTTCCAATGCTATTCTGAAGTTTTGTTACAACCAAAAAAGAAGAAGAAGTTTGTTTAAATGAACAGAGTTACCTCCAAACCGTCTAACTAACAAGCAACCAACTAATCAGCCAACGTGGCCCAATAGCGTAGTGAATAAATGACCTAAGCGCTGACTGTACAATGAGGCTAAAACACTAAAGAAAAACGTGAACACGTCTTGTTCCTGGAATACAAAATGCGACTACTCCTATCCGTTGTCCAACAGATCAACAGCAACGCCAGGACCAATAGCAACTTGATCTTCATCTCTGCTGCATTAGGAAGCCATGGCAAGTAGAAATGATCTAGAAGATGAAGTTCGAGTTTCAACAAATCAGCTGAAAAGTGAAAGTTCTCCTTTAGTATAGAATAGCTCAACTTCTGACCTAACACTTTAATCCAGAACCATGCATTTTTTAATTCAATCTTGAGTTCGCTTCGATATCTCATAGAACTTCGGAATGAGTTCCATGGTTGTTTTTGCAATTTGCTTCCTTTTTTAGTCAAGTTAGCCAATTTAGCATTGGATTTGAGAAGTTCATTTCTCTTTATCGAAATGAACAAAAATCTTTACCTAGATAAAAAACTATAATAAGAAATGAAGATAACAAAGAAGCTTGCAATTTCATAGTGATATCAACACTATATCAAGTTAAAAGCTAAGTATTAATGTTGCTTATATAACCCTTAAACTATTGCTGACACCTAAAACATCGACAGATAGGCTTCCGAATGATGCTTGATACCATTCTAATTGCATATAACCTTCTCTGGGCCCAAGAATGAAAAATGTTTGATGTAAAAATACAGTTAACTAGCATATCGCAATACAATAAAATGTAATCACTATAAGACCAACCTTTCTTTATATTGGGGTATACATCTTCTCCTTCATAAACAATTTGGCACATCCATCTTCTCAAAGCAACGAGAATGCGAGTGGATCAACCTGGGACGCATAAGTTGAAGTGGTAATATAAAATCAATTCAATATTTTTCAATAAAGATTAGCGAATGGCAAAAAACCAATCCAATTGGCTTTTTATATCCCATTCCAACACAAAATCCATTGAAATATGGGATTGTGGAAAAAATCATTTCAAAATAAGTTACAATTTGAGACAGTTTAAGTACTTAGAAATACTTGTATTACAATACATGTTTCTAAATATGATATTTGTTAAAAATAGTATGGGTTCCAAGTACCGTTCAAACGTGAGCTACAATTTAGAATGGTCTTAGTAGACCATTAATGTTGTATTATAATACACGTTCCAATATGTTACAATGGCTAAATTTTAACGACTACTTTGTCGTTCCTAAACGTGTTCTAGTATCCGTTCCTAAATGTGATGCAACAGCTATTTTCGGAGTTCCAAACATCATTCAAATGCCCATTTTAAATTTTCTTATATATATATATATTTTATTCTTATACTCTTTCTCTTTTTCCTCAATCTCTCTCGAATTTTCAGTGATATTTGAAATATTTTGACCATATAACAACTCGAACCCTTTTTGGTCAATTAAGATACATGCAATACTTATTAACTAGTTATATTTTTTCTACTTTTGGTTAATTATTGATAAAAAAAAATTATTATTCGTGTGTAGGTGGGCAACTTCATCCAAAGAAGTTCGTCATCGCTAAGGCTCAACTGACGAGACCGGTATGGCTGGCTGATGAGGTCAGGCACTAGCTATAGTTGTACTAGGCCCATGGCCAAACATCCTCAAATGACTTCATACTTGGCGGACAACATCCCCACACATCAGGGAAGTTCCCATATGAACAGTATTGCTATCTCCAATCGGTAAAAGTCTCTGCTCAAAAACCATTTGCGCCCTTGCGTGTTGGCCGGCATCCCCTAGCCGCCCGCACGTCCTCCACAAGTCACTGCCGACCATCTAGCCCAAGGTGCAGTCAGTGACACTCTCCCCCACTCAATCTGTTGACGTCCTCGTCAACTCATACAAGAAGGATCGAGGTGTATGCGGTGCCCAATACTCTCTCTTAGTATCACACAACCCTAGACCGACCTCCTGCTCTTCGAGCTCTCCAGTCGTGAAGTGCCCCTCCAGCACAATACGTAATCTCCCTCGCAAATCGTATCTCTGCTGCACCCGATGCGATCAAATCAACCCAAATGGAAGTCCGTGTACTCGCTCACACCCTCTTCCCAAATCGGTGCCAAGCTCCCCCACAAATATAGTGCCTCTGATGCACTCATTCAACACGAAACTTATAATAGAAGTTTGTGCCTCTCTCTGCACTTTCTTCCCAAGGTGGCAGGTAGCTCTCAACTAATAGTGCCTCAAGCGCACTGCATGATCGCCTAAAGTTGGATGTCTGTGTACTTGTCTACACTCTCTTTCCAAATGTGACCCACATTAGAAGTCTGTGCCTTTCTCTACACTCTCTTCTTAATGTAGCCTACTAAAGTCGGAGTCTGTGCCTCGCTCTACACTCTCTTCCCGACTGTTGCTCACTGAAGTCGGAAGTCTGTGCCTGGCTATACACTCTCTTCCCGACTTTCTCAACTGTGCTCCAAGTCATTTCAAGTACGCCTCTGAAATCTCTGATGTCCCTCAAGGCAGTGCCTCAAATACACTTAAATTGATCTGGAACGAAAGGAGTGTCTGATGTTCCTCAAGGCAGTACCTCAAATACACCCAAATTGATCTGGAACCAAAGAAGTGTGGAGTCTGTGTCTGTTGTCCCTCAAAACAATGCCTCAAATAGACTCGAATTGATCTTGGAACAAATGAAGTGTGGAGTCTGTGCTACGCACACTTCACACTCTCTCCCCCACTCGAGGTGTTGCCATTCTCGGTAAACACGCAAACCAGCCTCCACAGTAGACCACACTTAAACACTTGCAAACACATAGGCCGGATGCCTAACTATCGGAACCACACTGCTCGTGGACCAAACGCCTCTCAAAAGGGTTCTCGCTCAACCCAACATGAAAATGGGACCTCTGCCCCAAATCTGGCCGACAACCAAGCTCAAGTCCTACCTCGACCACAAAACTCAATCTCATGTCTCGGCCCGAGCGCCTGACTGCAACTGCAAGGATAGGATTTTTGAATCCCCGTCCGGCAGCAAACCTCAAAACGCAAGTCCGCATCGGTCCGATTGCTAACAAGGTTGGGGTTTCCATCTCCCCAGCCCGGCCGTAACATCAAGTTCAAATTTGGCCTGCACGCATCATGTATAACATCGATCGGAAGATTAGAATTTTCCAATCTCAGCCTGTGCAAAAGTCCCGCTCAAGTCTCAACTCGAGCGCACCATGCCGCTCATGGTGTCAATAGAGCCTGCTGCTCCCCTCGAATCTCCACAGGGAAGTCCCCCTCAGAAATCTTTAGACCAAAGAGCAGGGTTTCAGAATCCCCTCGAGAAACATTCTCAATTCAACTCAAACTCGTGCTCCTGATGAGCACCCAACACACGGCTTTGTGGGCTTCCCCCACTCAAGCTCCGGACAAGTTGCCTTTCTCACATAACGGATGCCTATGCCCCTTGGTTCTTGAAGCGTGTCGTCTCTCTCTAGACGCACCATCATCTACCACAATAGCACTTCATCCCATAATTTTGCTCGACCGCAGATGACTCGCACTGACAACTGCCCATAACAGAAGGGTTCTCAACGTGCACTCCTCGTAGCCCCACAGGGTGGCTTGTTTCATGCACCTCATGTGCAATCGTGCTTCGACACCTGAATATTCAGCACATCCTTCCCCGCTGGAAGGTTCTTCAGACTGATGAGAAGGTGGCCCCTCATCCACCACTCTCAACTCAAGGTGGTATCTCGCCTACCAAAATGGCCTCGTCGCCTAGACCACCTCCTGACTTGCGGCAATCCGTACACATGGTTGCTTTTCTCTCGTAGTCCACCCGACGCATCGGCATGTCCCCCTCTCGCTCAAGGAAGCCAAGTGAATTCTGAAATCTGAATATCAATTTGCCGAAAAAAATATTTTGGACCATGGTTAACATCTCGCTCAACACATCTGCGACGCTCACATAACTGCCAACCAACAACAACAAAGTTGGACCGTAGCCGCTTGCTCTCTCAAGCAGCCCAAACGTGCACAAAAGGACTCTACCCAACATAATCTCTTCGGTAGACATCCCCAAAAATCATATTGTTGTTTGATGGTATGTTTTTGTCTCAACTAATAACCACTCGACTCTACCTGACGTAGAGCTCATGTGCCACTTGTCGACCGGGAGGTCTCGTCCTCCAAGTTCTCAACTTGTTTCGCCCCATGAAGGCAACGAGGCTCTGGTACCAACTGCCACAGGCGTGCTCTTTTCTCTCGCAGCGGAATGTAATTCTCATATATTTTTCGCCTGTGCTGCATCTCAGATGCCTAACCTTCGACCAGCCGTCGCACATATCAGAGTACAGCGACAGTCTGTCGCGTGTCGTCGACACCGAAATTTGCTAGCGCGACATCTGAACGCCTCCCTACACGGCACTCGTGTCTTAGCGTCTAGCACACAATCTCGGAACTTGCCGGCAAGGAGTATCCTCGTTTTGCCTCGGCATTACGGCGCTACGCATGCGCCCGCAATGCCCATCTCATGCCCAACACTCACTCGGTGCATCCTAGGCGCACGCCTTCATCATGGCCACTTTTCATGCCTCGCCCGAGTAGGATCATAAGTCTGAGGCACATTCGATATGCTGACATCTTGCCTTGATCTCACTCGGCATGCCCGAAATGCACTCTTGCCTTTCGGTTTGGCTTCACAATATGCCCACAGTGCGGCGTCGTCCCATAACCGCTCATCTTTAGCCAACAAACCCCCATGGACGGCTAGAACTCGATAGCGCATTCCATGAGTTGGATCACGAGGTCTTGGAATGCTTGCCTCGATCACCCATTCGCACGAGAGGTGTTGCCCCTGATATCTCGCAGCCTGCGGGGCAACCTTGTGCGTCACACAGAGCCTCTCGGCAGTATAAGCGCCCAACGTAGGCCATCCTGGCCCTACGCTGCCCGTCAGGTGTCCAAGCCCTTCGGGGCCTCTGGTACTCCTCTTAGCTGCCTAGAACCGGCTCCTAAAGGCCACAATCATGCCCCCAAGAGAATGCTCATTTAGTGCAGATGTCGTCTCCTGCTTCTGCCGTCGTGCACGGGGAGGGCTGGCTGGAGCTCATCCCTGCATGCCCCCTTATATAGACTTAAAAAGATTTTTTCTTATTCCAAGAGTAGAATACTGAAAGGGTCGAGGAGTGCACTTTCTCCGCATCTCCTTTGGCCGACGTCCAAACCACGTCCCACTTGAACTATAGTGTAGCCTACGACTTGCACAACATAATTATAGAGTTTCAGCCCCATCCGATCATCCATGGCTGAGGAATTGTCTCCACCATACTATGAAACTACAGTCTCCCACTACACTGGCAGACTCTAAACATCGTCGTCGTTCCCTACTGAAATGGAACCGTCTACGCGTGAAACATCTTGGAGGTGCTCCCAACACTCCAAGGATCTCGCAATTAAAACAGTATTGCAAATTGCCAAGGATAAAGTACTCTGCTTCACACAATTCTCTCCTACTCGCGCACAAGGTGGCGCTTGATCATCGCCCTTATATCTCCGTGGCCAAACGTTATCGGAATGATAGCATCCCCACACATCAGGAAAGTTCCCATACGAACAGTATTGCAATCCCCAATCGGTAAGAGTCTCTGCTCGAAGATCATTTACGCCCTTGCGTGCTGGTCGGCATCCCCTAGCCGCCCGTACGTCCTCCACAAGTCACTGCCGACCGTCTAGCCCAAGGTGCGGCCAGTGACACCGGGACCTTGAGTAACAGCCTCCGGGAAACTCTTATGCCCCAAACGATGACGACATGGACCACGTTGATGAGGGAGGCGAGGGATAGATTAGTTTTTTTTACATTTATAAACATAGAATTTTTATATTTATATAATTTTTTTTCATAATTATTTATGTTTTCATATTAATTGCATCCCATTATTTAGTATTTATTTAATTAATCAAATTATGACAAACTAATTAATTTTACTAATTAATTATAATTATAAAATTACTATTTCAAAATTAAATGAAATATTTTTTTAATAAATCTAAAAATTAGGAATGGGCTTGTCAACGGTTAATGAATGTGTTTAAGCAAAATAAAATCCGTTCCAATTGTAATGATTAAAGATCGAAGGGAATCGAAAAAAGCCTATAATTGTTCTGACCATGAATTCCAATCAAAGGACAAAGTCGTTCCAAAATATATTCTAATGAAAGGTTCAAATTATGTTCCAATGAGCGTTCTATAATATTCAAACAAAATAAATGTTATTCCAAATTTAGTGACTAAATATCATAGTAACTGTTCCAAATAAAATCTTACAATCATTCCAAACATGTATCCCAAACAAAGGACACAATCATTCCAAAGTATATTCCAAATGAAAATTCAAATTGTGTTCCAATGACCGTTCTAAGATATATTAGTCGGACATAGAACAACCTTGCCAAAATATATTTCTAAAAGAGTGGGAACATGCATCTTTCTTACATTCAAATTTATGTAAAAAAGTGTTATAAATATCATTTCAAAAATATTTGGAAAAAATTAAACCATTCCAAATAGACAAAAGTGTTCCAGAAAAAAAATTTATATTTTTAGATAGTCAAACGTATGTAGAAACAGTAGATGAATAAGTGGTTCAATATCCATTACTAATTAGGAAACGTTACCACCCAACCATTCTAAATAATAGGGACACCGTCTATACGACAGAAGGGCTCCTGGTACATAGTCGTTCAAAACTCACAGTGTCAAGCTATTAATTCTGGTTTCGTAAAAAAAAAAAAAACAAAAAACGCATTCCTCATCCCTCTCCAAATCCCACATTTTCTGTAGTATATGAGTTTATAAAATCGTTTAAATAAGCTAGCCAAACACCTATTTGTAATTTAGGCTATAAATTGTTAGTATTTTTTCCAGCGATGTCAAGCCTTGGTGGTAAAATTAAAATTCTATAAATTTTTATTTGAGAGAGGTCTTGAGTTCGAATTCATGTATCGGGCATTTTTCAATTTGTATAGTTGATTTTTCTGCATGTATTATGTATTTATGATGATTTGTTATGTTTCGATGTATTTTTTGAATTTATTAATGTACTTAATATTTTTGATGTTTATATATTTATTGTTTCGATGTATTTTTAAATTTATTAGTGTATCAACTAAATTAGGTTTTTAAGTGTTTGTGTGTCGAGCTCGTCCAAAACATAAATATGTGTAGATACCATGTTTGGTGCATTCAATTAAAGTCCAACTAATTCCTCTGTTGGCCCTTACACTCCACAATTACTTTAAATAGTTAATTGGGACTACCAAAGGACATTGACTCAATTTGCATACTTAAATTTCAGCTTTCATTTATTGATTTACATTATCCTGTTTCAAGATATATAGTTGCAAAATTGGAACTATAAAGTATATATAGAATATTCTGTACTTCATTTGTAAGGATAAATGCAATTTAAATATTGTAAATGGAGTGTTGATGTTAGTCCTCTAATTTTAAAAAGTATGGCAATTTTAACCTTTTTCGATTATTTTGATTGAAAAATTCCTCGGCATCCCATGTAACACCTAAATTGAGGTTTCGGATGAATTTCATGACATGACAATATCCATAACATATATTTTTTAGGAAAGAACTTGGCAAAAAGAAAATTACCACTTAATGATATGATAAGTTTTTCAAAGTTGTAATTTTCTTTTTACTAAGTCATTTTCTTCAAATATATATATATATATGTCGGAATACGATGTGATCAATTCTCTGAAAAAGCCTCAATTTAGGTGTTGACATGGCTGATGATATGAAATTTTTCAGCTAAATTGGCTAAAAAGAACTAAAAATTACCATAATCTTTTAAGTTTTAGGATCAAATTATGAATTTTAATTTGAACATGACAAAAATTGCTGCCCCCTACCTAATGGGACTACAATTATTTTTTTCCTCATTTATATTAGAAGCTTAATTTTTTTCGGTATATATAGGCGTAAAAGGTAGTATTACTACCTCTTATTTTAAAGTTAGTAATTAAGAATATGAGTATTAATATTGAGAAGATGAATCATTTGGTAGTATTTGATCCCAAGTTGGGGTATAATTTTGTAATATCTAATTCCGGAAGGCATCCTTTGCAATCTAGTCTTATATGTCAGAGATCATTCTGTAAGACTTCTAATGTTTTTGTTCTTATATCTTCTTTTATTTTTACATAAATGTTCGAATTTATTACTTGTTAAAAGTTAATAAATAAGTCATTTCATCCCTCTATTTTATTTTTTAGATCATCAAAGACCGAGGGTGGGGGGAGGGGATGGGGTGGGGTGGGGGCTATTTTTTTTATTTCTGCAAATAATAGTTTAATTTTTTAAGTTATAATTATACATATAAATTCATTCAAGAATTGTTAAATTTTCTTTCCTCCAAAACATATCCAACATGTCTTCCAACTCATATATAAAAGTAAATAGGATTAAAAACCCCAAAAATTGTCCAACTCGGCTGCCATATCATCTTTAGGCCAAAAATTAAAATTTCGGCAATAGGAGGACTATTTCTCAATATTTTTGTAACTTGTGGGACTGAATAAATAAAGGGTATTTGATCATCTATTTCAAAGCAGAGAAAAAATTAATATATCATCAGCGTTGCTCGTTTGACTACACTAGTCAAGTTCATCACGAGCCGTTTATATAAAAATAGAGAGATTAGTGGGTGAAAATTTATCCGAACTCCACGTTTCCGTGGTGGCGAAGGCTGTGGTGGTTGGTGATGGCTGTACAGGGTTTTGGAAATGGGGGCGGCTGCGGTAAAGGTAACTGTGGCAGTACTTCTGGCCTTCAACGACATTTTTGCTGCACCTCCATTTTTTACCATCTGTTCTCCAGCATCTACTGGGTTGTTTGTCAATATTGTCACAACCATGATTAGATCATTACAAATGAAAAATTTATCCGAACTGCACATTTCCATGGTGGCGGTGGCGGTTGGTGATGGTTGTACATGGTTTTTGGAATGCGGGCGGCCACAATGCAGGTGGTTGTGGCAATACTTCTGGGCTCAGGGTCCATGCTGCCTTTAGGATCGCAGCAAGGAGGGTTGTTTGTTAATACTGTCACAACCATAATTAGATCATTTCAAATGAAAAATAAACTTATATATATGATTTCTGAAAAATAAGTATATAAAATTAATCTTCTTAATTATTGCATTATTAAAGTATTCAATTTGGGGTAGCTTGTAAGATTTGTACAACATTTTGTAGGTACAATATGTAGGTAAATGTTTCTACGAGATGATTTTATATTAGGGGTCCTATAAATTTATTTCAGAAAAGTAAAGAATTCATAACTTCTTTTAACATAACAGCAGAATCTTTTTGTTTGAGTATAATTTATCTATAAATTACCATCACAAGCATTTGTTAATTAAGAGCTCACAGATATAGTATAAAATTTATAAATTTATAAGATTTTTAAAATAAATTTAACCAGACATCCTTTAGTCCGTCTATTTATATACTTCATTTGTCCCAAAATCTAAACACTCAATTTATAAGCACGTTAAATGCAATTTACCTCATTTGATATTAAAAACAAATAATTTATCTCTCTATAAAAAAGAAATAACAATTTATTCTATATGTTTTTAAGAATAAAGCAATTAAGCATGCCATGCACTTTCATGCAATATACGCATATTTTTCTAATTTTGTTGTTTTAAATTATAAAATTATATTTGCCTTATTTGATGACTATTGGATCTTGATTGAATTGAAGGTTCAAATTTAACTAACAAAATCAATAATTCAAATTTCACTTCATTTGAATCACTAGCCTAAATTTAGAATGTATATTGACATAATATATATTTATATAAAATTTAATTAAAAATATATGTATTGTATACTTATTTTCAATTATAATTATATATAAAAATATATCTGTGGAGATATATATATGGGGGGGGGGGGCGGTGATGGGAGGCTTGGGTGCGATGGCGGTGACGGAGGGCTGGGGAATGGGCAGGGGGGTGACGGGGGACTGGGGTGCGATGGCGGCAACGGGGGGTTGGGGAGGGGAGGCGATCGAGGGAAGGGAAATAAGGAGGGGGCGGCGCTTGAAGGAAAGGGAGGGGGGAGGCGATGGGGGAAGGGGAGGCAATGGTGGCGACGGTGGTTTCTTTTTCTAGTTATACATATAATTTAATATTTTTAATACAATATATGTGTTATTATAAATAATAAATATTATTTAATATTCAAGAAATAAAAATAGATCAAAATCTTGCATAACATGTCTACCAAGATTAAAAGAAATCGATCCAAACAGGAACTCCTATCTCAGTACCCTCATAAATTTTCAATTGATAAAAATTCTCTTAAAAGAGGCTTTCTTTCAGATGTAAATACGTCTAAACAGAAAATAGTCTATGAATAGTTTTTTTAATCTCAAAGTTCAAATATCGGATTTGAATGGTATGAATTTATTATATATCTAAACAACATGTTTCTTTTTTTTCATATTTATTCCAAGCATAAGGAGAAGACAAACTAACAGTCATCTAAAAAATCCTCAAAAAATGAATAAAAATGGATGAATCAATAATCTCCGTGAGCATTTGCCATTAGGGAGATCTAGGATTTTCATAAAACGTCAAGTCATCTAGTGCAGTCCTGTTAGTGATCCAAACATCAAGGAGGTAAGCACTGCTAAATTAAACAACATACTTTTTAAAATTTAGCTCTCCATTCTATAGAAAAACAATTAGATTGTATTGAAATCAAAATTGAAGAGATTTCAGAAAAAAGAAATTCAAAACCATCTTCTTCTATAGTTACTTCCAAAGATTCAACCTTCCATATTACTGCTAAAAATCTTCCTTTCTAAATCTTTAATTATATAACAAAAGTAAATCCAAAAAAATCCATTCTATCCATGCTAGAGCGAGACGTTGGAAACAACAGTTGTTGGGTATTTTTTGGGGAAAAAACTCTATTTTTACCACCTCAAGAAGTATGCCAAATCTATTTGGTCGGCGCTACAAGATGTCACAGCCACGACGAATGGGTCCTTTTTCTTTCAGTTTAAAACTGTTATTAATATGGAGGAAATTATTCAGGGTGGACCGTGGTTGTTCCAGGGACAACCTATTGTCCTCCAAAAATGGGAGCCGGGGATGGTGATGAGAAAATTGAAACATACGTAGGTACCCGTATGGATTAAACTACGGCATCTATGGACAAAGGAGGGTCTTAGTACGGTTGCTAGTGGCATGGGAAGACTGTCTTATCCGGATGCGATTACTAGAGCATGATGCTTGTTATTAGCTCCAAATTATCGAAACATATCATTATTATGACGCCTGATGGGGATGGTGGGGAGTCACCCTATAAAGTTGATGTTGAATACGAATGGATTCCTCCAAAATGCACTTGTTGTATGATTTTGGGCCATGCCGCTAAGGATTGTACGCTGAACAAAGCTCCCAAAATAGTAAAGCCACCTGTGACAGTTTATGTACCAAAAGCGGGTCCATACCGAGCGCCAGTAGGGGTGGAGAAACCCTCCAACACTGTCACTGCACCAGAAGGGGGGGCATCGAGAGCCCCTGTGATGCCTGAATGAGATAGGGACCGACCTACGTTCATATGGTGGGGGAGGAGATAGAGAAGCTTGAGAAACCTATTACTATTCCTAGTCCGAGTCGTGATCATAGGGGTAAAGCTCTTATTGTCTGTAATTCCTTTGACGCGCTACAATTACTTGATGATGCAGTTGGTTCTCCAAGGGGTCCTAAAACGTGCAACTCCAAAAGCGTTGATCCATGTTGAATGCGGCTGTATGGTATGTTCGTGGCCTGAACAAGAGGGACCACCAACTAGCTGTCAAAAATCTAGTTTCTTTCAGGTTACACTTTATTGGTCTACTTGAAACTTGTGTTTGCATTAACAATGTCTCTTGCATTCAGTCATTTTTATTGCCCCAGTGGAAATGGTTTGTGGATAATGCGCCTGTTGGTAACTGTATATGGCTTGCATGGGACGACAACTTTGTTGATGTTGATGTGTTAGAATTGAGTTCACAATATATACATGTTCGGGTTAACATTCTAGCAGTGCATGGCCTATTATCTACTGTTATTTATGGTGCGAATGAAGTAGCCGATAGGAGGGATTTATGGGATTCACTTGAACTGCTTGCTACACAATATGTGGACTTACTATGGATTGTTGGAGGTGACTTTAATGCGGCAAGGGAGTTAAGCGAGGTCTGTGGCTTGTCGGGAGATATACGAATGGCAATGGAGGAGTTCAATATATGTGTCCAAAATGCTGGATTACTGCCATTACCCATGCAGGGTAAATGGTTTTCATGGCATAACTGTAGTGCCAGCCCGCGGAATCTATAGAAGAGGCTAGACCGGATGCTCACTAACGATACCTGGGCGGCGAGGTTTTCGATAGCATTCTATTCCTACCTTACACGCACATCTGATCACTCGCCGATGGTAATATTAGGGGATAGTCAAAGACAGTTTGAAGGTATGTTTTGGTTCGATAACTACCTTACTCTCTCACCGGACTTTATTCACAGTGTGCAGAATATTTAGCAGCATGAAGTTATAAGAGCTCCCATGTATGCAGTCACCCGGAAGTTAAAGGCTCTCAAACCTATATTTTGGGAGCAGCGGCGGAAGAAGGGGAACCTGACACATAATGTACAACTTGCAAAAGGATTCCTAGAGACGACACAAATTTTGGCCAGCTTGAATAGACAAGAGGAGTTGTTCATATTCTTGGAACACTGCTTTCGCCTTATTTATTCTAAGGCGGTAAAACTTGAACAAATTATGCTACAACAGCGAGCTAAGATGGAGTACATGAAGGGAGGGGACCAATGTTCTCGCATGTTTTTCTGCAAAATTGCACAGAGACGGACTACGAGAAGGATTCTTCAAATTGATGATGCTCATGGGACCACTCACATGGAGCCGAACGCTGTGAGCCATGAATTTGTAGCTTATTATCAGTCCTTATTGGGAGGAGTTCGACGCCGTGAGGTTATGGATTTTCAATACATGAGACCATGGGCGCAGCATGTATTATCTGATGAGGAGGCCTCGTCTTGCCATTTATGCTGGAGGACATGAAACTTGCGGTTTTTGATATTGCTAACGACAAAGCTCTGGGGCCTGATGGTTTTTCTTCAGGATTCTTTCAAGCTGCTTGGCCGGTGGTGGGTAGTGAGGTCACTAACGCTGTTCTGAATTTCTTTACAACGGGGAGGCTACTGAAGCAAATTAACAGCACACTTTTGGCACTTATTCCTAAGGTACACTCCCCTATGACTATTCTTGATTTTCGCCCTATTTCGTGTTGTAATATATTGTATAAGATTATTGCAAAACTACTTGTGCAAAGATTGATTGTGGTGTTGGACAAGTTAATTAGTCCCTGTCAGGCTGCATTCATACCTGGTAGAAGTATTAGGGACAACATTATGTTGGCACAGGAACTCTTTACCGGCTACAATCAAATGCGGTTACCACGGAGGTGTGTGTTAAAAGTGGACATTTGCAAGGCCTATGATACAGTAGAATGGGATTTTTTGTTAGATGTGTTGTAATTCTTTGGGTTTTCAGTGGTATTCATGAAATGGATTGAGGAGTGTGTCACCACTACCTCATTCTGGCTAGGGATGAACGGAAAATGCATGGTTTTCTCGCAGGTGCCCGGGGCCTTCGACAGGGCGATCCACTCTCGCCATACCTATTTGTACTTGTGATGGAGGTGATGCACCTGGTATTCTTACAGATGATCGACCAGGACGGGGGCTTTACCTTCCATTGAAAATGTGAGCCTTCTCGTATTTTTTCAGTTGGGGTTCGCTGATGATCTCTTATTGTTCTGCAGTGCTGACATTGACTCCGTTAGAGTATTCAAAGACAGATTGGATCGGTTTGGGACGTGGTCGGGACTACGATTTAATGTGGAGAAGAGTCATCTTATTATCTCCCGATCTGCACAAGGAATGAAAGAGTAGATGTTAGCGGTGCTTGGATTTCAGGAGGGGCTTATACCAATGAGGTACTTAGGCCTTCCCTTGATCTCTTCTAGACTGTCTATTTCTGGCTGCCAACCTTTACTGAAAAATATTGATGAACGTATTGCTGGTTGGGAGGGCTTGATACTCTCATATGTAGGGAGGGTGCAAATTATTTCATCTGTACTCACAGCTCTAAGTGTTTACTGGGCTTCGACATTCATACTACCAAAAGGGATTATTAAGAATATTGAGAAATGCCTTTGGACTTTCTTATGGAAAGAAACGGGGAGCAGTGGTTACGCCAAAGTGGCGCGGAAGGAGGTTTGTAAGCCACTAGTTGAAAGAGGACAAGGGCCGAGGAATATTAGCACAATTAACCATGCTCTCATATGCAAAAAATTATGTGATGTCATCCGGTGTGATAGGACTTTCATTTGGGTTGATTGACTATACCCGGGGCGACTACGTGATGCTTCAATATGGACTATCCCTGATCATAGAAGCTCGTGGGGTTGGAAGAAAATAGTCCGTCTGTGAACATGGCTGCGACCAATGGTGGAATACCATATTGGAGATGGAGGTGACTTTTAACTCTGGAAGGACCTATGGCATTATCTCGGTCCTCTTATGGAGAGATTCCCGAGGAAGCCGATCACCCTTGGTCTTCACGAATTCATCAGACTTAGCTCTGTCATCCAGGGAGGTCAGTGGCAGTGGCCTCTCATTACCGACATAGAGTACTTGGAGATTACTCACACGCTTCCAACGATTCATAGGGATAATGATCAAATTGTTTGGAGATTTGCCGGTGGAATCCCTATGACCCAGGCTCTATACCGATTATTTAATCCACCAGGCCCGAAAGTAGGTTGGGCTTCACTACTTTTGGGCGCTTTAAAGATACCTCACCATATGTTTATCTTATGGCTTGCTATATTGGAGAAACTACCTACGACGGACAAATCATGGTTATCTCACTGAGGTAGATGTGTATTATGTGATGAGGATGAGGTCGAGACACACACACACCTATTCTTTTGATGTTGATACAGTCGCCAATGCCTTCACGCTATTAAACGAGTTGTACACTTTGCGTGGCCGAATAGAGATTGGACGACAGATGTTGAGTGGGCTGCAAGGAAGTGGAGGGGTAAACATATCGTGAATGTGGCTTATCATGCATTACTGGGTGCGTGTATCTACTATATATGGAGAGAGAGAAATCTTAGGCGATTCCAGCACAATGAGCGGAACCCGAATATTGTAGCTATCTTAATTGTCGATGATCTTAGACAGCGTATACTTGGCATTACCTTAGCTAGCTCTATTAGTACACATGCACTTTATAGATTGTGGCTTATCCCTTGGCCTGTCGAGGGAAACACTACTTGATTCATGATTGTTGTACTATATCTTTTCCTATTTATGAAAATTACATTTATCGAAAAAAAAATTCATTCTATTAGGAATCCAAAATATACTAAGAGATTTAGGCAAAGAAAAAGTTATTTACAATGAACAAAATTCTAAAGTTTCAAATAATAAATAAATTACAAATTCAAATTACCCTGTTCGACATTTACAACCTTATAGAAATTATGATAAACCAACTCCGCCTGATCTAAAAATTTAAAGGTCCAAAACATTAGGTTCTTTAATGGAAGTTCAATTTATGAATGAAATTTAGATACTTTCTATGGATATAAAATCCTTCGTCTGTGTAAACAAATGATTATGATTACAAATATTTATGAAGAAAGAGCACGTCTAATAAATGAAATATTGTAAACAATCTTATTTTATGTTTCATGGTTAATTAAAAGGATGGTGGGTTAACACCATAACTCCTCTGATACCATTCAGTACCAGGATATCACAAATCACGAAAAAGATCTTAATAAATAATGATTAGTACAATATATAAATAGGAATTGTAACAAGAATAAGATATGAAGCTGGAATTAAAGATAATTGTAGAAAATTTGCTGGATTTCAGAATTTCTGTAGAATGAATTTTTATAGAATAAATGGATGTTCAAATATATTAATTATCAAAGACATCCGATTTCTGTATCTTGAAAAAAGAACTGAAAGAAGAACTAAATGAAGAACAAGAAGAATAACTTGTGATAAGAAGCAAATGCTAGAGTAGAGTGTGTGAGAAAAATGCTCTTAAGTGAGTTGTGATTTTTCTCCTTCAATTGCTCCATTTATAGAAGTGGATGATCCTCCTTTCTTCATCTGCTTCAGTGATTTTGCAAATCATGCCGTCATTCAAGTCTCAATAATGCAGGTAGTGGGCTGGAAAAGCTGAATTTTTTAATATTTTTTTAATTTTGATTTTTTTTGAATTATTACATCATCATCAATTTCTATGGAGTTGGGCTAAATATTCCAAAGCAATCATCCTCATTTTCATCTCCAAGGTTGATAGGCGATGGAGACTCTTCCCAGTCACTTTATATTTTTTCAATAATTTTTGGCATTTCCTCTGTTGTGGTTGCTTTGGCTATTCTTGCTACTCAAATTGTTTTTCCTCAGTACAAATTGCTTTTGATCGAAATTGATCTCTTTTCCAAGAATTATTGATGTTTTGCACATTATGGGATTTTGTTTGAGCCATTCAAGAATTGTTGTCCATCAAAAGTTTCTGTATTCATTTTGTCCCACCATTTGATACAACATTTATTCCCCAAAGAAAATATAACTATGTCTTCGTCAATTTGGAGAGATTTAAATTTTGGTTCAATTTTCAGTATCCAGGTGAGATTGAATTGAATGTAAAATTTGAGCAAATTGGGAAGGTGTTGTCCTGGATACATACTGATTTTCAGGTACTCTGAAAAAAATTTGAAGGTTTCTTTAACTGATTTTGGGAGAATTTGTGGTTCTGGATGAAAAAAACTGCCACCATACAAACCAATTTGGGATTTTTTCAGGGGTAATTTTGGTACCAAAATGAAAATAAAAGGATATGGTATTTTTCTCATTCTGTTGAGGAGACAATATTGGAAAGCTTTGATATAATCCCAATAAGAAATCAATGGATATTTTTTATTTGGAATGTTTTGAAGCTCATATGGACTTTTTCCCCAATCGGACAATGAGAGAATGAAATTTATGAAGATTTTTCAGTAGCCAATTTATGATGAGTTGGCTGGGGCTCCTTTGGGAGCCATATTTTGAATGAAAATGGATCTGGTTGAGAAAAGAATGTCCTCATAGAATTGCTGAGTTTTGAGGTGATCTTCACTCATATTTTTTATATTCATTTAGTAAAAAATAATCCTATAATTCATTTAATATAATTCTCAAAGTAAACATATCTTAAAAAAAGAGAATTCTAGACTCAAATATATTTTAACGTTAATGGAAAATATGTGAATAAGACATATATCACAAGTTTATATAATTTTTTAACATTAACCTTTATGACAGCAGAACTCTGTGGATAACGGTATGATATTTTCATCTTATGTGAAATATATGTGCGATCAAATTTATTTATTTTAGAAAAAAAAATATCAACCAACTCTTATTGAGTCAATCCTATAAAAGGTCTGGCCTTATAGCAGGAGAAATTATTTTAAAAATGCAGAAAAATAAGAAAATTAAAGATTTGAAGTGATTTGGAAACTTTTAAAAAAGTAAGTCATAATTTTTATTTAAATTTTTTCTTCTATGTCACCGCAGTCATTAACCGGACTGACATGGATTTTTAAAAAAAAAAAATTTAATGCGCCAATGATTATTTTAATTAAAAACAATAAAACAGTTGATCAGGTGCTGAGCCACCGCGCTTAGACAGTGCGGTGGCTCAGCATTTATTTTGGCCACACTTGCCGTGACATTGCAGCTCACACTATTTAAGTGGGGAAAAGTATTATTTTAGTCCGCTAAGTATGCCTAAATTTTAATTTTAGTCCGATAATTATGTCCATTTTTATTTAGATCCAGTAACTTAGGAAATTGTTTACTTTTAGTCCTCTGGTAGATTTTCGGACAATTTTACCCCTATGCAACTTTTGAAAGGCAGTTTTAATCCATATGCACTCATAGGAATAAAATTATCCGAAAATCTGCCAAATGACTAAAAGTAAGCAATTTCGTAAGTTACTGGACCTAAACCAAAATGGACATAGTTATCGGACTAAAATTAAAATTAGGCATACTTGGCGGACTAAAATAATACTTTTCCCATTTAAGTGTGGCTGCAATGGAAGTGCTCACAGCACATCTTAAACATTTTTCCTCTCTGCATTCTCATTTTGTTCTTCTTCTTGGCCAATTTTTCTTGTTCTTGTTCTTGCACAACATTTACACCTTTCTCTTTAAAAACATTTGAAGTGAGTATGGCTAATTTTGACCCTACTGATACAAGTGTTTTGTCTGGGCAGTTAAAAATCATCGGTTAGAAAATGTGTCCGAAAATCTGCATACAACTTTATCCGTACGACGCGGTGACATAGCTTTCTTTCGTGTCCTTCAACTAGTCCCACGTCACACTCGTGTTTTGCAAGTACTCCAAAATATGGGGTTTCTTTGTGTTTTACAGTGTGGGCATATTGAAATTGACCCCCACTTAACTACTGCATAGTAGAGTGATGGCGCCCCGAGACGCATACTTTTCATGTATCGGTTGGCGAAGCAACTATCACATTGCAGGATATCGCCATCATCTGGGCACTCCCGATGGAAGGTAATCTTTTTACTGGGGGTAGATACAAGGTATAGTACTCAGCGGTGGCAAAATTATTGTCATCAATGATTGGGTTTTATGCCAAATGAAGATGCTTTTAGATGGTCAAGAATAAAACTAACAGTATTATATGAATATATACTAGAAAATACATGTGATGAAGATAGCCCGTTTGAGGCTGTATTACAGGAGGCACGTTATATGTGCCATGTGCATTCTCGGTGGGGTGTTGTGCCCTTATGCTACGGTGAACACCATGTCATTGTTGTATCTATGGCATATGAAAAATATACACGAGGAATATACCTCAAATTGGGGTTCAGCTGTGTTGGTTTATCTATATCGGGAGTTGTGTACAGCATCACAATGAGAGAAAACTAATATTGGCGGTGCCATGCAGTTATTACAGATATGGGCATGGTCTCGCATCATAACACTTGTACCCATTCCTTCGAATGAAACTTCAACTCTAGTGCCAACCATAATGGACCCTAAAAACATTCTGCCTAGCCCTCCATATGTTGCACGGTATGGACATTTTTATTTATTTATATAGTTATAAAGAATTTTGATTTAACTTACTTTTCTTCATTTTGATTTTAGGTGGTCGTATCATATATCTCGTACTCATACGGCGCATACGTATAATAAGAAACGTGTTGGATTGTATGCAATTAAATGAGATATACCATTGCGATTGATTTTTTACATTTAGTGTATTTCTGAGGCATTTGTTCAAACTATAGTGATTGGCGTTATATGGTATTCTAGTTTATTTAGAATCCGTATGATGATAATGAACTCGAGCTTGGGGCATTGCCCTTTTATGCAATGCACACACCGTGGAATATACACTGCCCATTGATCAATTATTCGCTGGTGGGGATGCATCACCCGGAGAGAGTTATTCGCCAATTTGGCTATGTGCAAGATATCCCCCCAAACCCATTGATCAGTGAACGGCGTCTAGACACAATAGACAGGCGGGGACGTCATGACATGGACTGCGCAATGTTTCACTCAGACTATGTTACGAAATGGAACGATGTGCAATCATTGGTGGTGGAAGGACCCGTTATTGAAGGTGGTCGTGATACCGTTCCTGACATATGAACTGGTATCACGACATTGCTCGGATCCAGATTTCACATAACACATTGTCTACGAACATGTCGGGCTATCGACCAACTGACGCCCGCGATTGGGAATATGTGGTAAGCACATTGTATGTTTTATTGTTCATTTATTTTAGCATGATGATTACGCTGCTAATTTGATTTTGTTTACCAGTATAATAGAATGGAGAAGCTAGTTATAGACTGTGAAAATTCCGGAGATGATCAGCAGTCATTAAGAGAAACTCGAGCGCGAGCCCGTACGATCGGACGTGAAATTATGAACTTTTCCAGTTCACGGTATCCAAGTGTTCGAGTCGAACCAGTTGACACAGCTCGTGGCAGCGCATTCACAGGGGCTGGCCATTCAAGTGTACATGCATAGAGGCTGGACCATCGAGTTTTTACCCGAAAACAGGTCCATCAACTATTTACACTCCATATGCTCCATACATGCCATCATTTGATGATATGTTTACATATAATGTTAACCCATAAATTCGAAGACAATATGTTGCATCACCGGTTCCATTCGAAGGCTCGGAGAAACAGAAGACGTCCACATTGTGGCACTGGAGGGCATTATTAGAGTTGTGTATTACATATGGAAAGCATAAGAATATTGCATACGGTTGTAAAAACTTTGATGTATTCGTACATATTTTCTCATTTGTGACAAAAGTAGAGTTCATTTTCTTACACAACTTCATAAATTCGTGTATATATCAAGATAGAATCATTCCCGAGCTTGACGAGCCTGATATTGTTGGCGAGCACGTACTTGTGGTCTATCCATTTCGTTCTGTGTTCGAGTAGATACTTGTCTACCCGGGCCTCGACGAGCTCACACTGTGGGATTGTGCACAAGTTCAAAATCCACCGGATCCCAATATTCTTCATCGTATACAGGCTCAAACCTCCCCTGATATATTTTCTTGTATGATTGTACACTTTAATATTGAGGAATAAAATTTGACGCATTAACCCCAAATGTCGACATGCCTGAATGGCATGTGAACATGGAATTCCATGTGTACCCCACTTGCCACAAGAACACATATGATGCTTCAACTTGACGACATAAGTATGGGAGCCCTGCCCGATCAAGCTCAGTGTTAGTACTGAGGCAGATTGTTGGTTGTAGTCAAACTTCTGAACAATGTGACGTACTGCCTCAGCTTGTCGGGCCTCGAAGAACTTGAAGCAAAATCAGCCCATTGTTGATTTGCATTGATTATACGATTACACCATGTAGAGCGCTGCATGAAATACTGCACTGAGTGGGAAAATGTTATTTGCATAATAGCCATTATTGGTAAGCGTCTTGCACCTTTTAATATTCTATTTATGCACTCTGACATGTTTGTAGTTAGGATACCCGTTCTCCAACCATCATTATGCGACAACGTACATTGAGCCTTGTCAATTCTCCCAGCCAATCGTATGCTTTCTCGTTCAATGATTTGATTTATTCCATTATTCTATCAAACTTTCAAGGACTGACTTCTGCTCCTGCTCTCCAGCACATATCCTTCAACTAGATGTTCTTGAATTTGGTATTAAAATTCGAACAGACATGCCGTAAACAAAATCGATGTACTCCGCGAGGAAATTTGAACGTGGGAACATAATTTATAGCATTGATCAAACCAGCATGCCTGTATGAAATCAAACATACTCTGTCATCCTCACACGGCAACAAATATTTGGAAAGCATTTGGAGGAACCGACGCCATGACACAAGCGATTCTTCGTCCACGAGTGCAAATGCTAATGGCAACACCTGCTGATTTGCATCTAAAGTTACTGCTACCAGCATCTTATGCTTGTACTTCGTGTACAAATGTGTTCGGTCTACATTTATAACGTCACGAAAAATAGAGAAATCCTTCAATGTATGGTATGAAAGCCGAGAAAAGATAATTCAACATGTGTCGTCCTGGACTGTCTGTTTCAACATGCAATCACTCCACAACGGTCCCAGGATTCCATTTTCGCGAAGCCGCCATACATCT